>NC_133133.1:113813813-114518351 GCF_048418815.1 Hemitrygon akajei | reverse complement strand
TGTTGTCACGACAAGGACAAATAATATGAAGTATTACTATAACTATGTACACAAGACCATAAGACACAGTTGTAGAATTAGGCCATTCAGTTCACCGAATCTGCTCTGCCATTCCATCATGACTGATTATCCTCTTCAACCGCATTCTCCTGCCGTCTTCTCCATAACCTTTGATGTCCTTACTCATCAAGAACCAACTGACCTCCACTTTAAATATACCCAATGACCTGCCCTCCACAGCCGTCAGTGGCAATGAATCCACGATTCACCAGGCTCTAACTAAAGAAATCCGTCCTCTCTTTTCTAAAGGAACCTCACTCTGTTCTGAGGCTGTGTTCTCTGGTTCGAGATGCCCTCACTATCAGAAACATCTACTATCTCTTTCAATATTCAGTAGGATTCAATGAGATACCCTTCATTCTTCTAACGCTCATGCATTAACCCTTTCATTCTCATGAACTCCTGTGACAATTAATTCAGTAACCTTTATCTTCCCTTTTTTGGTGTTAAGCTGTGGTGACAGCAGAGCAATTAGTGCTATGTATAGGGACTATAGTAGAGCTGCGCTCTGAACCTTCTGTCAGTCCACACCTCAACCTCAGCAGAGCAGCCAAATGGTTTTAACTGTGGTTTGCAGAATCTGAGGAGACCTTGGTTCTCAAGACTTAATGCAACACAACCTCCACAGGAATGCAAGCAGAAACGCGAACTACAGAAGGGTCAGTACGAGCCCAAAACATACTCCTCTGCACACAACCTGGCTTTCCAATGACATCTTACATTTGGAGGTGCCACTGACACTCAGCTCTTGGCAGATGGTTTACTGTGTATAAATCAGCACCACTACTACTCACGTGTTGACAATCTTAACGTTATACCCCCCCCCACACACACACACACACACGGGCGTCAAAGATCATGTGTCCTCCCTTTCCAAACACTATAATCTTCTATGACAATTGGTTGTGTGGGTGTGGGGTAGGAACTGGCTTCCAGAAAAGTTGAAGGAGGAAATCATGCCAGAAGAAGGGGCATCCAGCCTAGAGGGCAAGAACTGGAGAAGGGGATCCAACACCCGGGGGAAAAGGAGTGAGAGGATTCTGTCCTGGGGGGTGGGAAGGGTCCAGTGCCAGGGGAGGAACTGACAGGGAATGGGGAGGTGAGGCAAAAGGAGATCCTGCTCAAGGAGAATTGGCAAGGGATGGAGAGATCCTGTCTGGTGGGGGCCACAGGAGAAAGGAAAAGATGGGGGAAGGTTGGGTGGTCTAGTCCATACGTTCTCTAGAAGAGGGGTGGAGAGCACTGTCCCAGTGGCGAAAAAGAATGTGGCGAGGGAGGGCAAAGATCCTGTCCAGTGCAGTTCAGGGAGTGAAGGCAATAAGTTGAGCCCTGGAGCAAGGCAGGAAAACTCACTAGAAGGGAGAAAAACTGGTGGGGGGGGGGCAAATCTCGGGTATGAGGTGTAAGAGAGTTGGACCCAGTAACGGAGAAATAACCCCCCCCCCCCAAGACAGAGAGCGCTGGGATTGTCAGGGAGGAGGAGGTCCAGCCCCCCTGGATGGGGCGTTGGTGGAGGGAGAGGAGTCCTGACCTGGTGGCATAGGTGTGAGGAGAGGGGAAAGGGATCTGTCACGGGGGTGGATGAGGGAAGTGGAGAGAGTTGAGGAAAGGTGTGGGTTCCAGAGCCCAGGATTAGAGGTAAGGAGAAGGGAAGAGGCCCCGTTGCGGGGGGAGAATGAGGGGAGGGGAGGGTGCAGACACGGAGGTGGGGTAGAAGAGAAGGGTATCCCGCTCCCAGAGGTAGGGGTGAGAAGGCCCTGTCGGGGGGATAGTGGAGGGAAGGGAAGAGAGAGGGTTTGTAGCCTCGAATAGTAACGACCACCCAGAGCCGCCCACCTGGTGCAGCGCCGTCAGCCCGTCCACATTGGCGTAGTTGATGTCGGAGCCGTGGTCCAGCAGCTTCTTCACCTCCTCCGTATCGCCGCTCGAGCAGGCGGCTAGGAAGACGGCTCCGTCGTCGAACTTAACCTTGGTCTTCTTCTTCTTCAGCACGGGAGGCTCGAGCTCCGTCTCGGAGCCCAGCCAGCGCTTCAGCTGCTCATTGCGCTTCTGCTTGGCGTCCGCCATCTTCTGCCTTCACTTCGTCCGCCGCCCGCCCGCTACCCCAGCGATGTGGGAGCCATGGCGCCGCGCATCTGCATAACCTCGCGAGAGTTGCTCCGGGCCGCCCCGTCATGCGTCACTCAAAACGCAACAGCGGGGCGGGACCATGATGTCACTGGGCTATGACGTCACTAGCAGCCAGCCACCTCGGGTTGGTCCGCTTGAAATTGGTGCCACTGTTTATTCCCCTCCATAGACGCTGCCTAACCTGTAGTTTTCTCCGTGTGTTTTGCTCTGGATTTCAGCACCTGCAGTTTCTCTAGTGTCACTGATTTAACCTGGAAATTAAAATTCAAAGTTAAATTATTATCAAAATATGCACACCTCCTACAACTTTACAATTAATTTTCTTGCTGCCACCCACAGAAAAACAAGTACAACAGAATAAGCAAAAAATCCACGACTAACATCCGGTGTGCAAAACTAGTTAATTGAATTGGTTTATTGTCACGTATAGCAAAGTTAAAAGTAAATTTATTATCAAAGTTCCGGTATGTCAACATATGAGGGAAGGGAAGATTTACGGTTTTTTTTGGAAATTCACAACAGAAAAAATAAACACAATAGAATGAATGAAAAACCACACAAAGACTGTCAAACTACCAGTGTGCAAAATAAACCACTGGATGCAAATTTCTAAAAAAACAAATACAAAAAAGCAAATTATTAATAATAAATATTTAAGTAAATAAATTTCGGAACATCTTGAAAGTGAGTCTGTAGGATGTAGAATCAGTTCAGAGTTGAGCTAAGTGAAGTTCTCCACACTGATTTAGGATTCTGATGGTTGAAGGTACACTGCTCCTGAACCTGGTGGTGTGGGACCTGAGGCTCCTGTACCTCCTTCCCGATGGCTGCAGTGAGAAGAAAGTATGGCCTGGATGGTGGGGGTCCTTGATGATAGAAGATGCTTTCTTATGACACCACTCCTTGCTCAAGGGTTTAATGATGGGAGGGCTTTACCTGTGATGAATTGGGCTGTATCCACTACTTCCTGGAGACTTTTCCACTTTGGTTATTGGTGCTCCAATGCCAGGCTGTGATACAAGCAGTCAGGATACCCTGCATGGGACCCCTGGTGCTGTAGTCAATAGTAAATAGGCAGATATTTCTTCAAGCTAGCCCGATTGAAGTCCCTGGCAAGGATGTGGAAAGCATGAAAAGCTTTACTTGCATACTGTTCATGCTGATCATATCATTACAACAGGACATTGAAGTAGTGCAAGGTTAGACAATAACAAAATGCAGAATAAACTGTTAGAGTTGTAGAAAAAGTTCAGTGCAGGTTCACAATAAGGTACAAGTTCATAAGGAGATAAGCTGTGAGGTCAAGAGTCCATCTTATCTTAGTAGGCATCTGATAACAATGGGAAAGCAGCTGTCTTGAGTGGTGTATTATGTGTTGTCATGCTTTTGCATCTTCTGTCCACTGGAAAGGGTGAGAAGAATGCATGTCTGGGATGGGTGGGTGCTTTCATTTTGAAACGTAGAGTCCGTGGGGAAGGGGGGAGAGCACCAAAAGGATCACAGAGGACTCCCTCCTACTCTTTGTAACATATACCGGGATCATTGTATACAAAGGGCCTGAAGTACTGTTGAGGATCCCTCCATCACCCACCACCATCAGGAAGGAGGTACAGGAGCATCAGGACTTGGGCTGCCAGATGGGGTAACGGCTTCTTCCCCCCAGGCTTCGAGACTAATGAATACCCTGCCATCACTGAGGTCTCATCAACAGGACAACGAGCTGTTTACTGTTTGCTGTTTACCTGTGCTGTGCACTTCACATGTACTTTCATATTTTCTGAACGTATTTGTAATAATATTTTATTTTACGTGCTATGTGTGATATGTGTTTTATGGGTGCAGCATGGTCTGCAGAAACATTGTTTTCTTTGATTGTGCATGTGCACACACGTGCACACACACACACACACACACACACACACACGTGCACACACACACACACACACACACACACACAGAGTCAGATAACAATCAACTTGAACTGGGGTGGGTGGGATCTTTAATTATGAAATGTAGACAGAATGCATGGGGGATGGCTGGGTCCCATGATGTTCTGAGATGTGTCTTGAGCCTGGTGGTAATGCTTTCTGATGCTCACAGCAAGTAGTAACAGTGGTATCAGAGTTGTTCGGGACTCTGCAAAAGGAATTGGATGGGTCTGGACAGAGATTAATGTGCAAGACGACAGGAACTCAAGCAACACACACTACATGCTGGAGGATTTCAGCAGGTCAGGAACCATCTATGGAGAGGCTTATCAATTTCTTCCCTTCTCTCTCCTTACTGGGAGCCTAGGACCTCTGTTTTTAGTTGGAGAACCACCACCCCCCCAGCTGTTGCTGTGAATACTGATCTAGCAGCAGTATCTCAAAAGGAGAGGACTTTCTGACCTCAATTGCCATCCCTGGATTTGAACCTGTTCCCTCCCGATATTCCCACAGCCCCCGATGATCCTGTGATTTCAGTCTCTGAGGCTGATGTGCAAGCGTCCTTCGGAAGGGTTAACCCACAAAAAGCATCCAGCCCAGGCGGGCATCTGGCCAAGAACTGAAGACCTGTGCTGGTCAACTGGCTGGAGTCTTCACTGATATCCCCACAAAACTAATCAATAAGCTTCAAGACCTACCTTGGCCTTGGTACAGATCTCCTCACTTGTACGACCCAGTCAGTTCAGATTGGCAACAACATCTCCTCCACAATCCCCATCAGCACAGATGCACCACAAGGCTGTGTGCTTAGCCCTCTTCTCTAGTCACTTTACATTTATGACAGTGTGGCTAAGCACAGCTTCAATTCCACATTCAAGTTTACTGATGATACCACTGTCGTAGGCCGAAGCAAAGGTGGTGAGGAATCAGCATGTAGGATGGAGACCGAAATCTGGCTGATTGGTGCCACTATAAAAACCTTTTACTCAATGCAGCAAGACCAAGGAGCTGATTATTGACTTCAGGAGCAAGAAAGCAGAGGACAATGAGCCAGTCCTCATTGAGGGATCAGAGGTGGAGAGGGTCAGCAAGTTTAAATTCCTCAGTGCTATCATGTCAGAGGTCCTGCCCTGGGTCCAACAAGTAAGTGCAATTACGAAGAAGTCATAGAAGCGCCTCTCCTTTCTCAGGAGTTAGCAAAGATTCAGCACAATGTCTAAAACTTTGATTAACTTCTATAGATGTGTGGTGGAGAGTATATTGACTGGTATGGAAACACTTGAATGGAGAACCCTACAATAAGTAGTGGATATGGCCCAGTCCATGATGGGTAAAGCCCTCCCCACCACTGAGCACTTCTACATGGAGTGTAGTTGCAAGAAAGCAGCATTGGTCAACAGGGAACCCCCACCACCCAGGTCATGCTCTCTTCTCACTGCTGCTACCAGGAAGAAAGTGTGGGAGCCTCAGAACTCACACCACCAGGTACAGAAACAGTTTATTACCCCTCAACCATCAGGCTCTTGAACCAGTGAGGGTAATTTCACTCAACTTCACTTGCCCCATCGTTAAAATGTTCCCGTAACCTATGAACTCACTTTCAAGGACTCTTCATGTCATGTTCTCGATATTCATTGCTTATTTATTTATTGTTATTATAACCTATTTTTTTCTCAGCTTAAGCTGGTAATACCTGAGGTATGGGCATAGCCAAGCACACTCATTTCTCAGTTACTAGGAATGTCAGGATGCTGGATCAGGGATCCAATCGCAGACCCAGTACTGTGCACACAGTGATATTAATTGAGTAACAAATCCCGAGGTGCAAACAAAGTCAGCATCAAAGTTCAGGCAGAGATCAAAACATCCAGAGAAATCCAAAAACCAGAATCGGGAAACTGGCAGAGTCAATATTCAGACAGACAGCGTACAGATACGAATGCTGGAAAGCTCAGGAAAACTCGCTGGCTTCCTGCAGAGCCCCAATGGCAGCACTCTGGAACCTCAAGTCAGTTTTGAAGTCCTGTGCAATTTCACGCATTAGACGCTGGAAAGGAAGCTTCCTGATCAGCAACTCTGTGGACTTCTGGTATCGCCGGATTTCACGTAAACCCACAGTCCCAGGCCTGTAATGATGTGGTTTCTTGACTCCACCGGTGGAAGGCGTGCTCTTGCGGGCTGCTTTGGTCACAAGCTGCTTCCGGGGGGGCCGTGCCTCCAGTGGATTTGCGAGCTGTCTGCTTTGTGCAAGCCATTTCGAAGAGCTTTCACGCAAGTTGCTTTGTCAGAGAGAGAGCAGGAAGATGAGTGAGTGCGGACAGGAGCATATGGCAATACAAAACCATAGCTAGGGGGAATCACACAAAAAGACAGAGTTCAACTGGAGGTACTGAAACTTTCAGACTATTCTATTGGTGTTTAGTATTGTGGCTTTCTGAAGATTAAATATATATTACTGTGTAGTACTAATTGTTTAATGCTATTGTGTAGTGCCTCTTTAGATGATACCAGTTATAGATATTACTATCAGGCCAATGTATACCCTGTTCGTGTTCCATAATCTTTCAATTTCCTCTTTTAATTCAGCATATTTCTATTGTTTTTCACTTATTGGTATCTGTAAGTTATTATTATTTATTTATTTTTGTATTTGTACAGTTTGTTGCCCTTTGCAGACTTCTTGTACACCTAGCTGGTGTTGTCTTTCATTGATTCTACTATGGTTATTGGATTTAATGAGTATAACCACAAGAAGATGAATCTTGGGGATGTATATGGTGACATATCTGTACTTCATAATAAATTTACTTTGGACATTGAGTGTCCACTTCAGCTTTGCTTTGCTGTCCAGTTCACCTTGCATACCCCACTATCCAATAACCGGTACTGTCCAGTTCACCTTGCATACCCCACTATCCAATCATCGGTACTGTCCAGTTCACCTTGCATACCCCACTATCCAATCATCGGTACTGTCCAGTTCACCTTGCATACCCCACTATCCAATCACCGGTACTGTCCAGTTCACCTTGCATACCCCACTATCCAATCACCGGTACTGTCCAGTTCACCTTGCATACCCCACTATCCAATCACCGGTACTGTCCAGTTCACCTTGCATACCCCACTATCCAATCATCGGTACTGTCCAGTTCACCTTGCATACCCCACTATCCAATCATCGGTACTGTCCAGTTCACCTTGCATACCCCACTATCCAATCACCGGTACTGTCCAGTTCACCTTGCATACCCCACTATCCAATCACCGGTACTGTCCAGTTCACCTTGCATACCCCACTATCCAATCACCGGTACTGTCCAGTTCACCTTGCATACCCCACTATCCAATCACCGATACTGTCCAGTTCACCTTGCATACCCCACTATCCAATAACCGGTACTGTCCAGTTCACCTTGCATACCCCACTATCCAATCACCGGTACTGTCCAGTTCACCTTGCATACCCCACTATCCAATCACCGGTACTGTCCAGTTCACCTTGCATACCCCACTATCCAATCACCGGTACTGTCCAGTTCACCTTGCATACCCCACTATCCAATCACCGGTACTGTCCAGTTCACCTTGCATACCCCACTATCCAATCACCGATACTGTCCAGTTCACCTTGCATACCCCACTATCCAATCACCGATACTGTCCAGTTCACCTTGCATACCCCACTATCCAATCACCGGTACTGTCCAGTTCACCTTGCATACCCCACTATCCAATCACCGGTACTGTCCAGTTCACCTTGCATACCCCACTATCCAATCACCGGTACTGTCCAGTTCACCTTGCATACCCCACTATCCAATCATCAGTACAATCCAGTTCACATTGCATACCCCACTATCCAATCACCGGTACTGCTGAGGTGTGCTGTATGTTGATATGATGAGTTTCACATTGCAGTTCACACAAGTCATATGTTTCAATGTTCCGTGCTGCTTGGAATTAGAACTGGGATTAGAATTGCTTCATTATTCGGAGATAGTGAAAAACATGTCTTGCATTGCTGTTCAATTCATTACACAGTGCTTTGAGGTGCAGTACTGTGCAAAAGTCTTCAGCACATACTGTATATTGTGTTGCACTGTACTGCTGCCACAAAGAAAAATTCCTGATACTTGTGAGTAATGATAAACCTGATTCTGATATGGATCTCCATTATGGACTGAGAGTGGGAAGGGGGGCAGAGGGAAGGGAATCCTGGTTGGGAAAAGGGGAAGGGAGAGGGGAGGGGGTGAGAAGCACCAGAGAGACATTCTGTAATGATCAATAAACCAATTATTTGGTATCAAATGACCTTGCCTGGTGTCTCAAAGCAGGGTGTGGCTGCACCTGCACCAAAACCACCCCCCACCACCACACTGGCACTCCTTCTCTGCCAGTTGTCCCAGACCACCCCCACACTCACTATTCCCAACATCCTTTGCTCCCGCCAGACTTACAAACATGCTCTCCACTCCATGTTGACAAATACAGTACTGTGCAAAAGTCTTAGACACCCTTGCTATATATATGTGCCTAAGACTTTTGCACAGTACTGCAGAATAAGTTTAAACAATAACAGAATACAGAATAAATGTAACAGCCAAAAAGGAAGTGCAGTGCAGGCATGCTGATTTAAAATTGATCCCACTGTTTTTCCCACTGTTTTCCATCCAAAGATGCTGCCTGATCTGTTGAGTTCCTCCAACATTTTGTTTGTGTTGCTCCCGATCTCCAGCATCTGCAAAATCTCTTGTGTCTCTGCTTTAAACTGTTAGTTTGGTAAATCAGTCTATTATTGTCACATGTACCGAGGTACAGTGACAAGTTTTGTTTTGCCTGCCACCCACACAGATCATTTTATCTCATTGAGCGGTGATGTGATAGAGGTACACAAGATGATAAAAGGATTGATAGGGTAAGTAGCCAACGCCTTTTTCTCAGGGCAGAAATGGCTAGTACAAGAGGGCATAGTTTTAAGGTGATTGTATAAAGATGTCAGAGGTAGCTTTTTAGCATGGAGTGGTGGGTGTGTGGAAAGTCCTGCCAGGGTGGTGGTAGAGGGGAATATATTGGAGACATACACAAAACTCTGAGATAGATCCGTCAATGACAAAAAAATGGCAGTTATGTGACAGGGAAGGGTTAGATTGATCTTGGAGTAGGTTGACAGGTCAGCACAATATTGTGGGCCAGAAGTCCTGTATTGTTCTAAATAAAAACTTTGTTGCTGCAGTGTCATACATGTAGCATTTACAATAAAAAAAACATAAATTCAACATAAAATTTCACCAGATAGAAAGTAATTAGAACAAAGAAAAGCAAAGTCCACTTTGGTGCAACGTGATCGAAGTGGCCACTGTGAAGACCTAAGTGAACCACTACACTACCATACCACCCACAATGGACAGAGTGGTGGATAATACGGCAGACTTGACACTGTGGCTACGTAGTGCAGAGTAAAATGTTACAGCTGCAGAGAAAGTGCAGTGCAGCAGATAATAAGGTGCTGGGACCACAATGAAGCAGATTGTGAGGTCATAAGTCCATCTTATCGTACGAGGGAACAGTTCAATCGCCTGATTACAATGAGGCTGAAGCTGTCCTTGAGCCTGGTGGCATGTGCTTTCAGGCTTTTGTATCTTCTGCCTGATGAGAGGGGGGAGGAAGAGAATATCCGGGGTGGATAGGGTCTTTGGTTATGTCTTAGCTATTATCAACCCTGGATAAAAATATGAGCTGTCTACTCTGTCTATGCCTCTCATAACCTTATAAACTTCTCCCTTCAGCCTCCATTACTCCACAGCCAACCTCTCCTTATAGCATGCCCCCTATAATCCAGGCAGCATCCTGATAAACCTTTTCTCATCCTCTCCAAAGCCTCAACATCCTATGGAAAATGGGACAGCCAGAACTACATGCAATATTCCAGATGCAGCCGAAGTTCAAGTTCAATTATCATTCAACCATGGTGAATATAGCCTAACAAAACAGTTTTCCTTCGGGGCCATGGTGGGAACAACATTACCAACAGCACACAGCACACTGCACATAGCACAATTAACACATGTGGTTTTGATAGTATAAAAACATGGAATCACAAAGAAGAAATAATAATATAGCCCAAATTCCTGAATGGCATGGCCTGTAGATTGATGGTAGCTTCTCCTGGTCCAGCTTGTTCTTCCACTAAGCAAGTTTCAACCAGAGTTTCATTAAAATGCAACATAACTTCCTGACTCTTTAACTAAGTTTCCTTGACTAATAAAGGCAAGCATGCCATATGCTTCTGTTAGCTTTCCTACCTGTATCTCCTAAGTACAAGACATTTCGACTATGGAAAAAAGACATGGAACTCTACCTCCTGCCACTGTGTGTAAGGAGTTTGTATGTTCTCATGACCATGTGGGTTTCTTCCACATACTCTGGTTTCCTCCCACAGTCCTGAGACTTACCAGTTGGTAGGTTAATTGGTCATTGTAAATTGTTGCATAATTATGCAAGAGTTAAATTGGGTTTCTTGGGTGGCACAGCTCGGAGGACCAGAAGGGCTATTCCACACTGTATCTCAATAAATAAAGTTATCTAATAGTTTAATAAACTCCTGTCAGGTCTTTCCTCAGCCTCTGATGCTTCATAGAAAACAATCAAAGTTGATCCAAACACTATTTGCAAATAAAAATGCAGCCAAAATTCAAAGTGTTCGTCCTAATGGCTGCATGTCTTATGAGAAGTTGAAAGCGGCAGGGCTTTTCTGTTTGGAGTGAAGGAGAATGAGAAGTGATTTGATGCAAGCGTACAAGATGTTAATAGACAGAGTTGACAGCCAGAGGCTTCCTCCCCAGCCGGATATGGCTAAAGCAAGAGGATATCGTTTGAAGGTGATTGGAGAAGAATATAGATCAGAGATAGTGTTTTCTCACAGAGAGTGATGGGTGCATGGAATGCACTGCCAGGGTAGTGGTAGAGGAAGGTACATCAGGGGCATTTAAGAGACTCATAGAAATGTACGTGGATGAAAGGCTGTGTGAGAAGGAAGAGTTAGATTGACTGTGGAGAAGGTTCATACAGATTGGCACAGCATCCTGGACTGCTGGGTCTGTACTATGCTGCTCTATGTTCTATGTTCTAACGGTAGACCTAATCTCTCTTTCTACTGAAAAGAGGCATGTGCTGTTTTCAAAACATACTCGGTTCATTGTTTTGTACTGAAGTTCATATCAAAATGACTCAAGCTGTTGGAAAGCAGTGCACCTAAGCTCATAAAGATGCTGTCCAACTTGCCGAGTGTGTTCATAAGGAAACTTATTCCCTAATTTTTATGAAATAATTGCCAAGGTTTTTTCTTTACAACCCCAGTAGTCTGTGCAGGGAAGAATTGACAAGGGCACAAGTACACCAGAAACCATATTAGCATTGTACATGTGTGACTAATATTTAAACAAAATAAACTTTATTCATAAAATAAAATAATTTGTAAGAATAAACCATTTAATGCCTTTTCATTCTACATTCATAGTCAATGCTTTCAGTGCTTTCTATTACATTCATACAGATCAGTAACATTGCTGCCAGTCACATGGCACTCTAGGGCAGTGTAATTGAGAGGCTTCCTCCCTCCCTCCCCCTCCAATTGGAAAAGAATCCTACACTGTGATCCTTCCCCACCGAGCCCTTGCAGCGGCTGCACCAAGCTCAGTAAGGAGCACGGTGTCGTGTCTGCTGTATAATCCACCTCCCTGTTAACTGTGGGCAGCGTGACAGCAGAGTGGTTGGAGTAACACCTTACAGTGCCAGCAATCGATTCTCCTTTCTCCCCTCTCTCATTGGGCAGAAGTTACACCTTGCACATAATTATTTGTGGCAATATTACTTTATGTGTTGTGTGTGCGTTATATGTAGTCTGATGTGCACCTTGGTCCGGAGGAACATTGTTTCCTTTGGCAGTATACATGTACATGGCTGAATGACAATAAGCTTGAACTTGAACAAACGCCTGAAAGGATAAATGGTTTGCTTGTTCGATAAGATGGACTCATGACCTTGTTATGATCTTGTACTTTGTTTACCTATACTGCACTTTCTCTGTAGCTGTTACATGTTATTCTGCATGATGTTGCTGTTTTACCTTGTTCTGTCTCAATGCACTGTGTAGTGTATGAACAGTATGCAAAACAATAAACACAGGATATTCTGCAGATGCTGGAAATATTGAGCTACACCCACCAGAGGTGATGGAGGATCTCAGCAGGTCAGGCTGTATCTACGGAGGGAAGTGAACAGTTGTTGTTTCAGGCTGAGACCCTGCATCAGGACTGGAAAGAGAAAGGGGGAAGCCAGAAAGCCCTTCGAAATCCCTTTCTGATTACCCTGATCAATTTATTGCATGGTGCATTGAGCTAGAAAAAGGTCAAACAATAACAGAAATCAAAATAAAGTCCAAAAGCAACAGAGAAAGTGCAGGGAAACATAAACTGAAAGATCATAACAATGTAGATTGTGAGGTCAAGAGTCCATCTTATCATTCAATAGTCTGATTACAGCGGGACAGTGGCTGTCCTTGAGCCTGGTGGTACGTGTTTTTGTATCTTCTGCCTGATTCGGGGGGGGGGGGCAGAAGACAGAATGTGCTGGGACAGTGAGTTCTTTCATAGTGCTGGCTGCTTTACTGAAGCAATGAGAAGTGAGTGAGTGCATGGAACGCTCTCCAGGAGTGGTGTCAGAGGCAGATACGTTCGGGGCATTTAAGAAACTCAGATAGATGACAGAAATTGGAGGGCTATGTGGTGAGGAAAGATTAGATTGATCTTGGAATAGATTAAAAAGTTGGCACAATATCATGGGCCAACGGTCCTGTAATGTGTTATAATGTTCTATGTTCTATGTCTAAGTATAGACAGCGTTCATGGGTGAGGCTGGTTTCTGTGA
This sequence comes from Hemitrygon akajei, assembly GCF_048418815.1. Classification (NCBI taxonomy): domain Eukaryota; kingdom Metazoa; phylum Chordata; class Chondrichthyes; order Myliobatiformes; family Dasyatidae; genus Hemitrygon; species Hemitrygon akajei. Next base: position 114,505,305 of record NC_133133.1, on the reverse strand, counting down.
TGTCTCAGCTGTGTTCACAACTCTACAGTTTCTGGCAATAATGGGCAGGACAGTTGCCAGATCAAGCTGTTATGCATCCAGAAAGGATGCTTTCTGTGGTGCATTGATAAAAATCGGTGAGGGTCGTTAAATTCTGTAAATCCAAAAACTAATTGAAAGGAAATCTCGGGAGCTAGGATGCATGTGAACTTAGTTTATTTTCTTTTGAGAAACACTCACATATGACGTGGTGGTACTTCTTTCATATAACCCATAATGTATGTAACAAAGAGTGTTTAATCGGACAATATATTTACAATATTACTCATGTATTATTGAATTACTGAATACACAACACTCCTCCCTGCTTAGCTATAAAATCCAACCTAATATAGAATGCATCTCAACTCACAAATATAATGTATTGCTCTCCAGTCATCTTATATACAGTATGCTATATAACAGACATCTGCAGCATAGTGCATTTTCAATTGTTGCACTCAGGCCAAAAGATTTAATCACTGTGGAGGATTTCTTACTCTAGTGGGATAACATCCCAGCAGAGTGGGGTCAGTCTGATTGGCAGGTGAGATCTGTGGCTGTGAAACAACCTCCTATCTATCTATCTATCTATCTATTCTGGAACCTCCTCCATTGTGCTTGTAGGAGTTGACTGGGACTGCAGGAAATGGTTCTGACAGATCTTGGCAGCTTTTTCTCTGACAATTGATTCTGCCAGGGAAATACAGGCCATTCTTGGGATGGTGAGGCCCTACTCTAGGCATCTTCTGAATCTGTTGGCATCCCGAGCACTGCAGAGCAAGCTGCTTGATATGCAGAAATATTCCAGACCACTAGTAAAAGCTTTGAGCCAACACTTCCATTTTGAGCATGTCTAAATGACAGACATGTAGCTCCTGCAACACTTTACCTCTCAGCTTGATCTACAACAAATCTCAGTCCTTACAAAAGGCAACCCCATTGAGGGCAAGTTCATCCTTGGATGCTGCATATATGCCGCGTATTACAGGTGTGCTGTAATTAACGGAACTGGGAATGATTGGAAATCAGGTGAGGGGATTAAGGTCCAATTAAAGAGGTAATAGCAAGATGGGGGAAATTGCCAGACGGGACCATAACAATTTTCCAATGCCATCCTTGAACACTGCTGTGATGTCATCCAGTACCTTTCTTAATTTGCTTTCAGTTGACTCTGTTGCAGGGGATATGACATGTGGCTCTCCAATCAAGTTGTAGTTGTCTTAACCAATCATGACCCCATAATGCTGGACCTTCTATTTTTACCATATACATGTGGCTTGTTGGTTGTTGTATTTCACTGTTACACATACCATTCCCACAGGAGTTATCTTTTCTCCAGTATAAATTTGTAGTTGGATATTTGGAGGTTTCAGTTCAAACACATTTTGTGGAATGACTAAAACTGCTGAGCCAGGTTCAACAGCTCATATTCTGTCTGTGTAGCCTCCAACCTAATGGTGTGAACATCGATTTCTCGAACTTCCAGTAATGCCCCCCTTCAGCATTCCCCATCCCCGTTTCCCCCTCTCGCCTTATCTCTTTGCCTGCTCCCGCCCAAAACAGCAATTGTACTTTTTTGCCATAGATGCTGCGTAGCCTGCTGAGTTCATCCAGCATTTTGTGTGTCTCCTACCTCAACTCAGTTTTTATCCCCCTGGTTCAGTCCCTTCCTACATCCGTGACACTTCACATGCTCTTGATTTTTTTCAGGAATTGCAAGTTCCCTGGCTCCCATCATCTCATTTTCACTATGGTGTTCAGTCCCTATATACCTCCATCCCACACCAAGAAGGCCTCAAAGCTCTCCATTTCTTTCTGGACACCAGTCCCAACCAGCTCCCCTCCACCACCACTCTCCCCCATCTGGTGAAACGTCCTCACTCTCAATAATTTCTCCTTTGGCTCCTCCCACTTCCTTCAAACAAAAGGTGTCGCCATGGGCACTGGCATGGGCCGCAGCTATGTGGAACAGTCTATGTTCTGAGCCTACATTGGCGTCACCCCCAACTTTTCCAACGCTTCATCAACGACTGCATTGGTGCTGCTTCCTGCACTCACACAGAGCTTCAACTTTGCCTCCAATTTCCACCCTGCCCTCAAATTTACCTGGTCCACTTTTGACACCTCCTTCCCTCCCTCTGCTCAATCTCTCTCTCTCTATTTCTGGAGACAGCTTACCCACTGACGTCTTTTATAAACTTTATGGTGTGGTATTGTTGTCTCCCTGTCCTCACCCATCTCCAACCCATTCTCCACCCCCCCCCCCCCACCAGACCCAGCCTTTCTCCTGCCAAACTCTCCAATACTCTCCTTGATACTCCACCATTCAGCCACCTTGAGGGAGCTGTGGAATTCCCTCAACAAACTTCACCACGCTCTTGTTCCTCATAACTAAGTTTTTCCAGCAAGTTTGTGATCACATCCAGTATCTCCATACGTGGCTTAGTGCTAGTTTGTTTGATAATACTCATGTGATCTATATTTCTCAATATTCCCACCTCCCATCCAATATCTCTGTCTTTCACCCTACACCTACAAAGCTCCACTGCCTTCAGCCCCACAATTCCCAAATGAATGGAAAGAAGGGGATACAAAGTCCATATGCCTCTGACCTGGACAAGGAAAGCATTGAACCACAGCAGAAATGAACCAAGATTCCTCAAATAATATTGGATTTTCCAAATCTCAGTACTGATTAAATGTGAATGTTGTTTTTTTTGCAAACAAAGGATAAAGGTGCCCTTGTAATATTACTGTCATCATATTTCACAGTCAAAGATTAACAACCATTGTGACTAACATTTGGAAACGCATAAGATTTCAAGATTGTTTAATGAAATTTCCTATATACAAGTGTAAGGAGAATGAAATAATTGTTACTCCGGATCCGGTGCAGCACAAAAAAAGCACCAAAGATAAAGAACACAATAATAATAATAATAATAATAATAATAATAATAATAATAATAATAATCACCATAAATATAAATATAGAAGATAACTTATATGCATAGATTGATTGTATGTCCATAGAATGATACTAGGCTATACATAAGGTGGCTGGTGGGAAATAATAAAGTAGTAGTGGAGTTAGTGCGTGGAGGTTCTGACTGCTTGGGGAAAGTAATTGTGTTGAGTCTGGTGATCTTGATGTGGATGCCACATAACCTCCTCCCTGACGGGAGTGGGACAAACAGCTTGTGAGCATGGTTTGCTCATTCAGTAGAAAAGCAGAATATTCTATTTCCTGGAAATCTAAACTAAAAACATTGAAAATAATTCTTCTCATTAGGCAGGATCTCTGGAGAGAGAAACATTGACTGGAAAAGCCTTTTTTTTGGTTAACTATTACCAAGTGTTTGCAGGGATTTTCTCTTCAAAATAGGCTCACTGGAGTGCAGGAGAATGAGGGGAGATCTTACAGAGGTACGCAAAATTGAGGGTCAATGCAAGCAGGCTTTTTCAACTGAGGTTGGGTGGGATTCAAACTCAAGGTCATGGGTTAAGGGTGAAAGATGAAATATTTAAAGGGAAACTAAGGGGGAACTTCTTGACTCAGAGGGTGGTGTGAGCACCTCACTGAAGTAAAATGAAGTATGTTTGTTACAAAATGACTATCGACCTGTTGAGGCACAGCATGATTTTCTTTGAAAGGGGACAGAGACAGTTCAGTTGAATTTTTTAAAAAGGCAGAAAAGAGACGAAATTCAAGGGTTCATAAACTGTGAGTACCAGGTGACAATAATTATGTTTATAAAAAACAGAAAGAGCTCGCTGCATCAGAAAGATAGTTGTGTTTGATCGCACAACAGATAACTGATTCATGTATATTGAATGAATTCAGTAGTATTTTAAAGCATATGGAATAGCCGATGAGAAATGAGTGACAGTTTTGCTGAGTGCAATTGGTAGAAGAGCATACCATTTGCTCAGAGGTTTGACTGCACCAACAAACCAGGTGAAATGAACTTTTCTGATGTTATGAACATAATGCCATAACACTTAGAATGAAAACCATTGTTAATTTGCAGAGTGCTTTAGGTTTCATAAGTGGAGTCAAAAGGAAGGGCAGTCCACTTCAGCATATGTGGCTGAATTGAAGCAATTGTCTGAGCATCGTCAGTTCAGTAATAGGCTTAATAATGCACAGAGAGATCATTTTGTTTATGGATTCTTACCAGAAAACATTCAAAAGCAGCTCCTAACAGAAGTACAACTCACATTTAAAAGAGCAGTTAAAAACACTGTATCAATGGAAACAGCAGCTAGAGATGCAATTGAGTCGTAGTCGGGAATGTGTGCTGAGAAAATTCAAGCAATGGTGGATGCGTAAAGGCAAAGCACAAGTCACAGTTGTGGTCCTTATTAGGATTTGTTGATTACTGTTACAGGTTCCTGTCAAACCTGACTACTGTACTCCACACCTTGAACTTATTTCTATAGATCGGGAAGAAATGGCAATGGACAAAGCAGTAGGAGGTAGCTTTCTGACAGGTAAAGGAAATGGTGGTGTCAGACACTGTACTCACACATTATGATCCACATCATCCAGTGGAGCTTGCCTTGATGCCTCACCTTCTGCTATCGGTGAGTCACATCATTTATGAGTGATGGAAATGAACACCCCATAACCTTTACATGCAGTAAAATCATGCATAGATTGATAGAGAGGCCTTGAATCTGGTTTGGAGTGTAAAACATTTCAACCAGCACTCGTATGGGAGAGAGTTTACTTTTGTTACTGATCATCAACCATTAGAGTCCATTTTCAATCCACAGAAAGATGTTCAACTATCAACCAGAGCATGAATACGGAGATGGGCTTTCTTGGAGGACACAATTAACAGATTAAATTCAAGAGGACAACTAATCATGAAAACACTGATGGATTGTCCTGTTTACCCTTGGAATAGGAAATACCTGAAAAATTTACAAATAGGAACACTCCTCTTGATGTACTGTATTCTCCATAATGTAGATCGAAAGTCTCCCTATTCTGGCAGAGATGATCCAAAGGGAAACCAGAAATGACCCCACATTGTTTCAGGTCTACGTGCCAATCCAAAGTTTCCCCATTTTTACCAGTTTTGGGATGAACTTGCCCTCAATTGGGGTTGCCTTATGTGGGGATTGAGAATCGTTGTACCATCCAAGCTGAGACGTAAAGTTTTGGAGGAGCTAGTTGTGGTCAAAATGAAAGCATTGGCTCAAAGCTTTGTCTGGTGGCCTGCAACAGATCAACAGATGGAGCAGCTTGCCATGCACTGTTCAGTATGCCAACACCTCCAAGCGATACCAAGAACGGTGTCTCTCCACCCCTGGTTATTACCTGCATTGCCCTGGCAGAGGATTTATGTGGCTTTTGTTCAACTATTCATGGGCCCAAATTCCTTGGTAGTAGTCAATGCAGCTGCAAACTGACCAGAAGTGTTCTCAATAGTCTCCCTGCAGGTTCGCACACTGATCATGTGTTGAGAAGCCTCTTTTCAAGGACTGATGTTCCAGAACATCTAATCAGTGACAATAGATCACAGTTTGTTGCAAAACAGTTTCAGTCATTCCTGAAAGTGAATAGAATAAGCCATATTACATCTGCACTGTATCACTCAGCTACAAATGGCTTTCTGAAAGGCTTGTCTAGAGTCTGAAGAATGAACTGTGAGCGATGTCAGCACACGACACTGACACTGAATCAGAAGCTCGCCAATTTCCTCTTTGCATATCTTAATGCAATACACTCCACATCCAACAACTCACCAGCAACACTGTTCCTAGGTTGTCCCTTGTACCAGTGCTTGGGTCTGCTCAAACCAAATCTCAGAGGAGTATGCAGGAACAACATTGAGGGTTCTTCAAACAGGGAGCTTCAATGTTTCATTCCTGGACAAATAGTACTGGCAAGGGACTACAGAGATGACTAGAAGTGGGTACTTGAAAAGATAAAGGTCAGAACTGATCCATTCTCCAACACAGTGGAGATTTTGTCCGATGTCACCTGGAGACGAGAGGACACATTGATCAGTTGAGGAGAGCGGGTGAACTGTTGGAGAATAAAGCTGTCCACAGCTGTCAGAACCATTTCTGCAGTCCCAGAGATGACTCTTAAAACCATTACGGAGGAGATCCCAAAACCTGAGATTGCTTCACAGCCACAAGTCTCACCCGCCAAGCAGAGAAAAGTTCAAAAAATCGCTATCCCACAAGAAACCCTCCACAACGATTAAATCTTTAGGCCTGAATAGTACAGTTTTTAATTGTTTGATTTAACTTGTGTTTTAATATATAGTTTGATGAAGCATTCTTTGTTGTTTATATAATTTGTTACAGGTATATGTAAAAATACGTGAATGCAATCGTGCCTCACTGAAGTAAAACAAAGTTCACGTGTCCCAGCTCCCGTGATTTCTTTCAATTTGTTTTATGTTTTGGAGTTACAAAACGTAACACTCACCACCTCGGACACGCCCCCTTCTCGCTACTACTATCAAGGAGGAGGTTCAGGAGCCTGAAGACACACGACATCTTAGGAACAGCTTCTTTCCTCCGCCATCAGATTTCGGAATGGAACATGAACACATTGACACCACCTCACTATTTTTGCTCTCTTTTTGTACTACAGATTTAATGTTTAAATATATATTTATTATTATAATTGATAGTATATTTTATGTAATGCTGAAATAACAAATTTCATGATCTGCGTCAGTGATAATGACCCTGATTATGATTCTGATCTGATTCTGGTTCTGAATGGTCTATGGACCCATGAACACCACCCTGGTATTTGCTTCCTTTTTGTACAACTCATTTTATCATATTCCTTGTTGTAACTTACAGAGTTTTGTTACGCATTGCTCTGTACTGCTGCTGCTATACAACAAAGCACATGACATACACCGGTGACAATAAATAAGATTCTGAGACACATGAACTTTGGTTGTACAAAGAACAAAATGAGACAGAACTTGTGCTTTTAAATAGGTTTTGCTGAATTGTATCAGGAAGTCTGTCCAGAGTGGGGGTGTTGGGGAAGCGGATTTGTTATTTTTGGTTCGATATTGTTTCAGGTCCCCTTTTGAGACGGAACTTATAGATTTTGCCATCATGCTACAATTCCTTCCACAGAATCTCTGACTTTACATAATCAAACAGCAGGGAGAGGCCATTCTGTCCACAATGCCTATACTTGTATATTTCCTTTGAGACTTTCTTCATCTAACTGCTCCTCAAGCTGGTAACATCTTAGGTGTAGAATGATCCATGTATTTGTAAAAACACAATCAGGCAGTTTTATTTGTTGTTTCCATGGTGAATGAGATTGCTGTACCTGGTGTCCCCAAGGACTGATCAGGTGCAGTGGCTTAGTGGGTACAGCCACTGCTTCACAGAACCAGAGATTCAGGTTCAGTCCTGACCCTGACCACTGGTGCTGTCTATAGACCATAAGACAAAGGTGCAGAACTCGGCCACTCAGCCCATCGAGTCTGCTCTGCCATTCCATCATGGCTGATTGATTTTCTCTCTCGACTTTGTTCTCCTGCCTTCTCCCTGTAACCTTTGATGCCCTTACAAATCAAGAAGCTATCAACCTCTGTTTTAAGGATACCCAATGATTTGGCCTCCACTGCCATCTGTGGCAATAAATTCCACAGATTCACCACCCTCTGGCTAAAGAAATTCCTCCTCATCTCTGTTCAAAAGGGACATCTTTCTGTTCTGAGGCTGTGCCCTCTGGCCCGAGCCATTCCCACTAATGGAAACACCCTCTTCACATCCACTCTGGCTAGACTTTTCAATATTCAACAAGATTCACTGAGATCCCCCCTCATTCTTCTAAATTCCAGTGAGTAGAGGCCCAGAGTCATCAAACACTCCTCATATGTTAACCCTTTCATTCATAGGATCATTCTCAAGAACCTCCTTTGGACCCTCTCCTATCCCAGCATATATTTCCTTAGATAAGGGTCCAAAACTGCTCACAATACTCCAAGTGTGGTCTGATCAAATCCTTACAAAACCTCAGCATCACATTCTTGCTTTTGTATGGAGTTTGCACGTTTTTCCCAGTAATAGTGTGGGATTCCTGTTGGTTACCCTGTTTTCTCCCACATCCCAAAGACGTGTAGCTTATTTACTAACTGGCTGTTCCAAATGTGGGTGACAGGATCTGGGGAAGTTCACAGGACAGGGTGAAGAATAATAAAATTTGATTAATTTGGATTAGTGAAAGTAGATGGTCAGTATGGACTTGGTGGGCCAAATGGCCTGTTTCCAAACTTTACCTGCGGCTACTTTCTGCTCAACTGGACATTCACAGGGATGTTCCAGGATATTGGAGCATTACTCCTCACAGACTTAGTGTCACAACCACGGAATCTGCTGCAGGGTCTACGTGCCCCACAGGTAAACTGCGCGACGGATTCGGCAATGCACTCGTGAATATGCACGTGTCAGCTAATTACTATTTCATTACGGTGGTATTTAACTCCCTCCTTTTCATTGTAGTCTTATTGAGCCTTGAACAAAGCAGAGCAATCTTATACTGCCTGCTTACATTCAGCCTTGCCTGAGAAAGTGGAATATCGAGTCAACTGATGTTGGAGACCAAGGGTACACATTTTATACTTAGATATTCCTTTCGGCTGCAGTGTTGGCATCTAGTTTTCTGTTTCTGTTTGGCCTAGCATTCATTGCTTTCTTTTCCCTTAAAATCCCATTTGCATTAAAGTTTGTGAACTATCGACCTGCTTCAGTGTCTCTCTCTCTGAACTTGGGCCATATCCGAATGCCTCGATACTTAGAGCACAACAGTGCAGAAAAAGTCGCTTCTGCCCGTCTACTCCATGCTAAATTGTTATTCAGTCAACCATCAACCGGCCCCCATATGTTAACCCTTTCATTCCTGGAATTATTCTTGAGGACCTCCTCTGGACACTCTCCAATGCCAGCACATCCAGGCCTTTCAGGAGTAACAAAGAGGTGACTGGTTCAGGAGTCTGATAGCAGTAGAGAAGAACCTGTCTTGAATCTAGTTGTCCGGGCTTTCAAGCTTCTGTATCTTCTCCCAGAGGGCAGAAAAGAGAAAAAGGAATGGCCAGGGTGACGGGGATCTTGAAAATCCCGTTAGCCTTCTTGAAGCAACACATGGTGACAATGGAATGAATGGAAGTGAGAATCAAGCTTGTGATGAACCGGGCAGTTTTTTTTTACAAAGCTCAAAGTAAATTTGTTATCAAAGTACCAACTCTGTATGTCATCATACATTACATTGAGATTTATTTTCTTGAAGGTATTTACAGTAGAACAAAGAAATACAACAGAATGGATGAAAAACTGCATACAGAGACTGACAAACAACTACTGTGCAAATACAGTGATAAATAAACATACGAGTATTTACTGCATTTGGAGCGTCACAGTAACGTAGTGGTTGGCACAATGTTATTATAGCTTCCGGCGTCCTCTGTAAGGAAGTCTGTACATTCTTCCCATGAGCACGTGGGTTTCCTCCAGAGGCTCCGGTTTCCTCCCACAGTCCAAAGGCATACCGGTTAGGAGGTTAATTGATCATTGTAAATGGTCCTGTGATTAGGTTAGGGTTAAATTGGTAGGTTGCTGAGCAGTGTGGCTCATTGAGCCAAAAGGGCCTTATCCGCACTGTATCTCCAAAGAAATAAATAGATAGATAAAAAATATTGAGAACATGAGTTGTTGAGCTCTTGAAAATGAGTCCACTGCCTGTAGGTTCTGTCAGTCCCAAGCATAACAACTGCAGTGAGGCAGCTCATTGGAATACTTTCTCTCACACACCTGTAGAAGTTGGAGAGAACAGATATAGTTTTGATTCCTCCAGAAAATAAAACCTCAAATGGATTGGAATGGCAGCTGACAGCATGGAAGAGTTAGCCTGAACTTTGTTTTCATCCATTCTCAACAATCCATTTGATGCAAATTGCAGATCAGGTCACAGGAAGTTCACCCAGGAGTAACTCCACTCAGGTTGTAATTAAGCTGGGTACTATGTGACTGAAATAACAGGGTATTACCAGGCCGACTGGGAATGTTTCTGAAAATTAGGAAGATTCGTCTTGCAACAATGACTGTGTCAAGTTTCTTGACATCTCTGCTTCCCTTCACTGTTCTTTACCCGCCCTGCTCTGATTTCTCCTTTGTCTTTTCAACCCTCTCCCATTCCACCTCCTTTTCTTTCTACAGGCCAGAATTACAAGGCTGGTGATCCTCAACATCACCTGCTTCAGTCTTCAGCTGCCTGCCAGTTGTTGAGCATCTTCACTCCAGGCTGATCTGCTGGCACATCGAGATGTCCGCAGGGGAATGCTGTCGGCTGGCATGTTCCAGGCTGCAGGAGGGATGCACTGAAGGCACCTCATGGGCTCGGTGGGGAAGGACCACCATATATTTTTCTACTACTATACAGGGTCGGGCCAAGTTGGGTGAAGAAGCCCTTCAATTATTGTGGTAATGTACCACCACAGGTGGGAGGGGGGGGGTCACATGAGTGGCAGCAGTGTGACTGACGTGTAGGAATGTGATAAAACAGTACAGAAAGCATTGACGATCAATGTAAAGAATGAAACCTTCAGCACAGTTTATTTTTAAAATATTTTTATTATGAACAAAGTTTATTTTGATTATAAAGAAAGAAATAAATAAGCTCTGGGCTCTCCACTCTGGTCTGTTACTTGTTCCAGTCATGTCCCCAGCAGATTGAAGTCCAGCCTGTCTGATACATGGATTTCCTTTGGTTGCTCTGGTTTCCTCCCACATTCCAAAGACAGACTGGTTGTAGTTGGTGAGTCCTGAGCATGCTCTGTTGACACCAAAAGCATGGTGACACTCGTGGGCTGCCCCCAGCATATCGTAGGACTGTGTTGATCTCTGTCGCAAAAAGACACATTTCTCTGTTTCAACCAACACACACAAAATGCTGGCGGAACTCAGCAGGCCAGGCAGCATCTATGGAAAACTGTTGAAGGGTCTCGGCCCAAAACGTTGACTGTACTTTTTTCCATAGATACTGCCTGGCCTGTTGAGTTCCTCTAGCATTTTGTGTGTGATGCTTGGATTTCCAGCATCTGCAGATTTTCTTTTGTTTCAACGTACAAGAGACAAGTAAAGCTAATCTCATCAAATTTTATCTTACATGACAACCAGGTTTAGACCCACAGTGGCACGGTAGCGTAGCAGCTAGCATATCGCTTTGCAGCACCAGCGATCAGAACATTGGGGTTCTATTCCCACCACTCTCCGTAAGAAGTTTGTACATTCTCCCAGTGTCTGCGAGGGTTTCCTCCCACATTCCAAAGATAAACGCATTAGGATTAGTAAGTTGTTGGACCTAGAAGCACGATGATACTTGTGGGCTGCCCCCAACACTTCCTTGGTGTGTGAATTGTTAAGGGAAATAACATATTTCACTGCACTGTATGTTCTAATGTATAACTGAATTGTATTGTTTTCCCTTTACATAACCTCAATCCTTACTCGGGTAAGGATGGTATGCAAGCAAAATGTTTTCACTGTATTTCAATACTTGTGATGACAATAAACCAATTGCCAGTTTCAGTTCTAAATGGCTGTGCCCTTGTCCTCAGTCTCTGCCTCAAAGATCCAGTGTCTCCAAGAAGCAGTTCTCCTCATGATGATCCGCGCAACCTGGTGTGTTTTTCCCATGAGTTTATGGTTCATTAGCTGTCATACTTCATCAGGATTTTGAGGAGATTTGGTCTCTGACAAATTCTTTTCAGATGTGTGGTGGAGTGCATTGTGACTGGTCGCATCACCAGCTGCTATTGACGTTCCAATGTACAGGACTGCAGGAGGCTGCAGGGGTTGGAAACCCATCCAGCCCCATCACAGGCACACCCCTCCCCACCAAGGACATCTTCAAGAGGCAGCATCCACCACTAAGGATTCTCATCATCTGTGACACATCCTCTTCTCGTTACTGCTATCCGGGAGGATATACAGGATATACACTCAATAGTTTAGGATCCATCAGATTTCTGAATGGTCAATGAGCTTATGAACTCTACCTCACTAGACCTATTCTGCACTATTTACTTATTTTATTTTTTTTTGTAACTTAAAAGTTTTCTTTAATGTCTTGTATTTCACTGCTGTCCAAATTGTTGCAGAACAACGAATTTTACGACATATGTCAGTGACACGTGTCAGTCAATGGCTGAGTGAACTAGGGCTTCTCACTGGAGCAACGATGGTTGATCGAGATGTACCCGATGATAGGGGCATACTGTAGGTCGAGTGGACAGCCAGAGACTTTTCTCCCAGGGATGAAATGCTGATACCAGAGGGGATCATTTTAAGGTGGTTGGAGGAAAGTATGGGAGGGAAGATGTCAGAATGCTGGGTGTGTGAATGGTGCTGCCATGGGTGATGGTAGAAGCAGATTTATTAGGACATTTAAGAAGATCTTAGATAGTCAAAGTTAAAAGTCAAAGCAAATTTATTATCAAAGTACCGTAGATTCCGGATTTTAAGCCGCTACTTTTTTCCCACATTTTGAACAGCTTTGAACTTTGCGGCCAATAATCCGAAGCGGCTAATGCATGATTTTTTTCATGCCGCCTCGTAAACATTTTGCCTCATAACAGTAGACCAATAAAATTGATGAGTAGTTCACAGAGGTCCAATGAAATTGTACGATAAATCAAGCGCACTTTCACAATTAAATTATTGTAAATCAGTCATTTGTACTCACCCTCATCAACATGGAAAACACTCGAAGCATTGTGCTGCCTACTTAGTTTAAACTATATTTGTTTTCTGTACTACATCGCGGGATGCTATGACGTCACACCCGGTTTCGCGGTGTCTTGTGGGAAAATGCCGGTTTGCGATGAAACGGGACGGAGGGAGGGAGCGCATTACGCGAGCGGCTTTGGATCTGAGCGAAAACGCTGCTTTTAAGTTAAAGGTGATCAATAACTTTTCCTGGTAGGCTGCAATATATATATTTTTTTACCAGTCGTTAGGAGATATTGGAATGTTGTTCAGTAAAGAAGTATACGCAACGTATATTTAAAAGTAGCCGCGTACGGGCACGGTTCGAAAAAAAGCATTTGCAATATGTATTTGTTTTTGTTACCATATGGATTTAATTAAAAGTTAAAAAAATCCTCACGTGTAATATCTTTCTGTGTAAATATCTCATATTACAACGTGGGACACCTGCGGCCGAAAATCCGGTGCGGCCTAAAATCCGATGCGGCCTTTACAATTAAAAAATTGATTTTATTTCTAAAATTAGAGCCAGCGGCTTTTAATCAGGTGCGCTCTGTAGTCCGGAATCTACGGTAATAAAGTATTTCTAAAGCTGGACCATGGAGAGCATTCTGACAGGCTGCATCACTGTCTGGTACAGGGTGGAGGTGGGGGAGGGCCCCAACACGGAACCAAAAGAAGCTCCAGGAAGTTGTAAAATTAGTCAGCTCCATCTTGGCTACTAGCCTCCACAGTACCCAAGACGTCTTCAAGGAGCAGTGCCTCAGAAAGGCACTGTCCATTATTAAGGATTCCTATCACCCAGGGCATGCCCTGTTCTCATTGTTACTTTCAGGAAAGAGGTACAGAAGCCTGAAGACACACACTCAATGATTCAGGAACAGCTTCTTCCCCTCTGCCATCTGATTCCTAAATGGACACCCACGAACACTACCTCACTTTTTAAATATATATTATTTCTGTTTTTGCACTAGGTTTAATCTATTCAATATACATACGTACACACACATATATACTTTATATATATATATTTATCTATCTATCTATATATACGCACACACACACTGTAATCAATTTATTTATTTTCTTTCTATTTTATCATGTACTGCATTCAACTGCTGCTTAAGTTAACAAATTTCACAACACATGCTGGTGATAATAAATATGATTCTGATTCTGAAGTAGATACATGTGACCATATACTAACTTGAGCTTCATTTTCTTGCAGGCATTTACAAGAAAATAAAGGAATACTATGGAATTTATTGGAAAACGATGCATAAATAAAGACTGACAAACAATGTGCAAAAGATGGACACATGGATTACAGAAAAATGGAGGCTATGTGGGAGGGAAGGGTTAGATTGATCTTAGAGGAGGTTAAAAGGTTGTCACAACATTGTGGGCTAAAGTACCTGTACTGTGTTGTAGTGTTCTAGTTCTTTCTTCTCCAATAAACCTGATTCTGATTACAATTGGGCACTAAATATTAACTGCTCTAGTTCAGATGAGCACCTTAGAATTGTTACACACCTGAGAAAATGGGAGTTTTTGTTTTGTTAAAGCAACAGTGCATTAATAATTCTTTGGAGGCATTGGCTCTAAATCACTTTGGAAATCTCATGAAAGGGTATTTAGTTAAAAGCCACTCTCCCTTCAACAGTAATTGCAGTGAAATTGTGGTCAGGTGCTGAAGTTTAAAACCCTGTAAGTTTCCAGATAATTGAAACATAAAAACCTCTGAAGCAAAACACCACAAAGTAATTTGCACATAAAAGGTCTCAGTGAATTACTTCCACTAAGACCAAGGAGATTCATGGGTGCCATGGTAACATAGTGTTTAGCGCGACGCTATAACAGCTCACTGCATTGGAGTTTGGAGTTTAATTTCAGATTCAGCTGTAAGGAGTTTACATATCCTTCCTATGGAATATGCAAGTTTTCTCTGGGTCCTCCAGTTTTCTCCAACAGTCCGAAGTCATACCGGGAAGGTTAATTGGTCCTGTGATTGAGTTAGGCTTAAATTGGGTTGTCCGGGGAGCTGGGCAGCTCTGCTCGAAGGGTGTATTCTGCACTGTATAGTTTCTCTAAGTAAATAAAAAAATAGATTGGGAAGGCACTTTCTGAGGTTTAGGTCTCAAATAGAGCTCAAAAATTAACCATTTATGGAGTATGGTGCATTGGCTAGGACAATTCATTGCCTGATTTATATTTGCCCTTGAGCAGGTGGGGGAGGAAGTGTGTGGTGAGTCATGTTCTTCAACTGAACATGGAACACCACAGCACAGAAATAGTCCCTTTGGCCCAACTAGTCCATGCCGAACTGTTATTCTGCCTAGTTCCATCAACCTGTAGCTGGAGCACAGCCCTCCATTTGTGTCCCATCAATGAACATCCAAACTCCTCTTAGAAGTTGCAATTGAACCTGCATCCACCACTTCTGTTGGAAGCTCGTTCCCCGCTTGCACCACCCTCTGAGTGAAGAAGTTCCCCCTCAGGTCCTCCTTAAATATTTCACCTTTCACCCTTAACCTATGAGCTCTACTTCTAGTTTCACCCAACCTCAGTTGAAAAAAAAGCCTGTTTGCATTTACCCTCAAAATTTTGTATACCTCTGTCAAATCTCCCCTCATTCTACAATGCTAACCTATTCATCTTTTCCCTGTAATAGGTCCTAAGTCCAGGCAACATCCTTTATTGCAAACTTTCTCTGTACTTTTCAATCTTACTGATATCTTTCCTGAAGGTAGGTCACCAGAACTGCACACAATACTCCAAATTTGGTCCCACCAATGTCTTATACAACTTCAACATAACATCCCAACTCCTGTAAACAGGTTGGGCAGCATCTTTGGAGAGGAATAAAGAGTAGACATTTCATACCAAGAATCCTCATCCAAAAAAGCTCTCTTTATGACCCTATCTACTGGTGATGAAATGTTCAAGGAAATATGGATCTATATTTGCACTGAAGAATATGTTATGATCTGCGCAAAACTATCAAGGCTGCGAAACAACAATATAGGGAGAAGATTGAGTCAAAATTCACAACGAGCAGCACATGTGACCTGTGGCGAGGGCTGCGTACCATCACAGACTTCAAAGCCAAATGTTGTGGTGCCGCCAAAATCACAGCCTCTCTCCCAGATGAGTTCAATTGCGTTTTTGCTTGGTTTGATGTCGCTAACTCTGAGCCTCCGAAGAAAGCCACTGCTACCTGGTCATCTCTGAGGCTGAGGTACGCAGATGTTTCCAACGAGTGGACAGTCGCAAGGCTGCAGGACTGGACCACATCCCAGAACGAGTACTCAGGATGTGTGCAGCACAACTGGCAGGTGTGTTTAAAGACATTTTGTATCCCTCACTGTCCCAGAGCAGAGTGCCCTCCTGCTTCAAATAATCCACCATTGTCCCTGTACCAAAAAAGACCAAGGCAACATGTCTGAAATAATGGTGTCCTGTCTCACTCACCTCAATAATAAGCAAATGCTTTGAGAGGCTGGTCAAGGATTACATCTGCAGCTTGCTACCACCCAAACTGGGCCCCCTATAATTCACCTACCGACACAACCAATCGATAGATGACACAATAGCCACTGCTCTACACACTGTCCTTACACAACTGGAGAAGAAGGATACTTATGTGAGAATGCTGTTCTTGGACTACAGTTCAGCATTCAACACCATAGTTCCATCCAGGCTCGACAAGAAGCTCAGAGACCTCGGCCTTCACCCTGTCTCATGCAGCTGGATCTTGGACTTCCTATCAGACCGCTGGCAGGTAGTAAGAGTGGCACCCTCACCTCTGCCCCTCTGACCCTCAACACAGGAGCCCCCCAGGGCTGTGTCCTAAGCCCCCTCCTTTACTCCCTGTATATCCACAACTGTATCGCCACCCATAGCTCCAATCTGCTAATTAAAGTTGCCGATGACACTACATTGATTGGCCTTATCTCAAACAATAACAAAGTGGTCTACAGGGAAGAAGTCATCTCTCTGACACAGTGGTGTCAAGAAAGCAACCTCTCCCTCAATGTCGCAAAAACAAAGGAGCTGGTTGTGGATTACAGGAGGAATGGAGACAGGCTAACCCCTATTGACATCATAGATCTGGGGTTGAGAGGGCAAACAGCTTCAAGTTTCTTGGCATCCACATCTCCGAGGACCTCACGTGGTCTGTACACACCAGCTGTGTGGTGGAAAAGGCACAAAAGCACCTCTTTCACCTCAGACAATTGAGGAAGTTTGGTATGGGCCCCCAACTCCTAAGAACCTTCTACAGGGGCACAATTGAGAGCATCTTGACTGGCTGCATCACTGCCTGGTATGGGAACTGTACCTCCCTTAATTGCAGGACTCTGCAGAGAGTGGTGCGGACAGCCCAGTGCACCTGTAGTTGTGAACTTCCCATGATTCAGGACATTTACAAGGACAGGTGTGTAAAAAGGGCCCAAAGGATCATTGGGGACCCAAGTCACCCCAACCACAATCTATTCCAGCTGCAACCTTCCAGGAACAGGTACCGCAGCATAGAAGCCAGGACCAACAGGCTTGTGGACAGCTTCTTCCACAAGGCCATCAGACTGATGAACTCACACTGATTTGAATGTACTCTATATTACACTGACTGTTCTATTTATTATAAATTACTATCATTGCACATTTAGATGGAGACGTAACATAAAGATTTTTACTCCGCATATATGTGAAGGATGTAAGAAAGAAAGTCAATTCAATTCAATTGATGTTTTGGTGAAGTCTCTGCTGTCAGCGAGGAACTCAGAAGCCAGTAAGTGTTCGGTGAGTTCCTGGAAACAGCAAATGGCCCGAGTCCCCATGTGATGATGATTTCCTGACTTTGCAGAAGTAACAGCCTTTGAACTTCTGCTTTTGGAGGCAGCAACTGAAATTTCTTATCTCCTCTCGCACAACCTGCTAACTGAGTCCATGAAGTCACGCACTTCACTGAAATCAACACAGAATGTAGAAAATAGGTGTAGGAATGGGCCAGTCTCTCCTCCATTCAAAACACCAGAGATTCTGCAGGTGCTGGAAATCCAGATTAACACACACAAAGTGCTGGACGAACTCAGCTGGTCAGGCAGCACCTATGGAAATGAATAAACAGTCGATGTTTTGGGTCGAGACCTTTCATCTCTTCCATTGAATATAATCATGGCAAATCTCTACCTCAATGTCCTCTTCTCTTCCCAAGTCCATCTGAGTTTATCGTTAGGTTGCATTAGTATTGTGAGGTATGGATCCAATGAAAAACCAGCTTGCAGTAGAATCACAGATACATAAGTACAGACAACACACAGAAGATAAATTATATGTAAATTTGTGTGGCAACAAAATAGCATGGTCACAACTTACTAACCCTAACCCATACGTCCCTGACACAAACATTTTCTATCAGATAGCAATGTTTAGGAGGCAGTTCAATGGACACACGAACAGGCAGTTGGGATGCATTAAATTACCATCCTGGTGCAGATATGGACCAAAGGGCCTGTATTCTGTGGTCTTTTCTCCTTATGTCAGAAGCTGGACTTGTTGGATATTTTCCAGTCTCCCCCATCTTATTTCAGTAAGAAGTCTTGTAGAGTTTTTCCTGAGGTTTGAATTTTCTCAATGGGAAAAGCAACCAAGGTCAGTCTCGAGTTTGAACTGAATTAATTGGATCCAAATGCAATGAATTATACAAATAAATAAACAGAGGGTTTAACAAACTAACTGTTAGCCAGTGAGCAGTGACTAATTTCCATTCAAGGAGCTCAAGGACTTTAATTCTAAATAAACTGTAGAAGTGTTTTAGAATCAGAATCATTACCCCTGGCACATCATGAAATTTGTCATTTTGCGGCAGCAGTACTGTGCAAGACATAAATATATTATGAACTACAATAAAATAGTGCAAAAAGAGAGCAATATATATTGAGATGGTGTTCATTGGTTGGTTCATTGTCTATTGTACATAAGACATTGAGATTTGGTATTTCACCAATCTCTGGCAAATTTCCACAGATGTATGCTGAAGAGCAATCTAACTGGTTGCATCACCGTCTGACATGGACGGGCCATGGCACAGGATTGGAAAAAGCCGCAGAAATTGCGTACTCAGCTCCATCATCGGCACAAGCCTCCCCATCTGAAGTCATGAACAAAGCATTTGGCATACCAAGCCCTGTTGTATCCCGATAAGACTGTTTATATGGTGCATCAATAAAATGAGTCATGAGGCAGGGAATTTAGAGCCATCTGAGATAGGGAGAGCGCGGGGCTCGATGCCTCGTTCCGTGGTCCCGTTGAGGAAGGACGGAGCAACTCCTCCTTCGAGCAAGATCGGAGGCCCCGAGAGGATTGGGGGCAGGGCTTCGACGCTGCGTGCCTCTCAGTAGGCGGGGCTTCGTCGCGACGGGCCCTCAGTGGGCGGGGCTTAATGACGCTTGTTGTCGCTCGGGAGCAGGTCTTGATGACGCTGCGAGCGGGAGGCGGTAATGGCGGTGAATTTAACTCCGCGCTTTCGGCGGTTGGACAGTCGTGGGTCGCTGAGACGCCGAGGTACTGGGACCGGGGATACTGCGGGCTGCCGGGGAGCGTGGGTGTGGAGTGGAGACGTTTAGAAGCAGTATTAGGGAGGGGAGATAGGATGAGGAGGTTCGGAAAGGGGTAGGGTAGGGGAGAGGTAAGGATATTAGGGTAGCAGTGGACGTGCAGAGTTTGGGTGAGTGTGGATGTTTGGTAGGGGTCGGGAAGAGGGGGTGAGTGAGTTAAAAGGGTTGGGTAGGGAATGGAGTAGTGAGGGAGAGTGTAATATGTAGGAATGTGGGTGGGAATTGAGGATAGAATGGGGAGAGTAGGTATAGGGTTGGAAGGATAGGAGTGGGGAGGTTATTGATGATGAGGAGAGGGTAGGGATAACAGTGAGGAGCAGATGGTATGGGCGAGGTTTAGTTGTAGCAATGGATTGTAATGTTTTTTTAACTCCAAAAACTAATCAGAAGAAAAAGACATGAGTGGGGATGAACTTGTGTATTTTGGTGAGGCTCTCACATGTGATGTGGTGGTGTAATGATGTATGCCATTCATGTAGTTCTTACAAATAACCCATAATGAATTATGTAAGCAAAGAATGCTTAATTAAACAATTTATTTATAATATTACTCAAATATTACTGAAATGTTAAATATATTACATTTCTTCTTGCTATGACCTCCAATGTGATATAGAATATACAGCATACTGTATAATACAACTACAGTATAGGTGAAAATTCAGCATGACACCTAAAACTTTGACAAACTTCTACAGATAGGTAGTGGAGAGTACATCGGGAAGTGGCCTGGTCGAAGGAAGTGCCTGGTGTAAAAAGTGCTAGTATTTGGCTTGAGAGTCTTCGGCAATGAGACTACGCCAGGCACAATTACAGAGGGTGAAGACATGACCGCTAAGCTGATTCAGTATGCTACGTGCATGATGTGGGAGGTCAGGGACACTGATGGTGCCCCCGGCTGCTACAGCTGTGGAAACTGTGTCCAGATTCAGCTTCTGAAGGAGCATGTTGCAGCACTGAAGAAAGAACTGGATGACCTCAGGTTTATCCATGAAAACGAGGGTTTTCTGGACAGGACTTACAGTGAAGTCGTTACACCGAGGATACCAGAAGAGAGAAAGGGTACCGGAAGATGAGGAAGGAAAGGATGCTTGAAGTACTGGATACCCCAGGGGATGTACCTCTCGTAAACAGGTTCACCTTCTTGGAAGCTGTCAGGACAGAAGATACTGCCAGTCTGAGAGGCGGACAGGTTTGCAAGCCGAAAATTGGTGCAGAAGCAGAGCCGAGGAGTCAGACATCAGGAAGAGCCGTGATAGTAGGGGACTCCATAGTAAGAGGTACGGAAAGGGGTTTCTGCGGCAACAGGTGAGATTTAAGGATGGTGTGTTGACTCCCTGGTGCTAGGATCCAGGACATCACAGACTGATTGCAGGGAATCCTCAAGAGTGAAGGTGAACAGCCAGAAGTGGTAGTGCATGTCAGCACAAATGACCGGGAAGAAGAGGAAGGACATTCTGCAGCGGGACTTCAGAGAACTTGGAAGAAGGCTGAAAAGCAGGACTTCCAGGGTGGTTATCTCTGGTTTGCTTCCAGTTCCTCGTGCTGGAGAGGGCAGGAACAGGGAGATAATGGATCTGAATGTGTGGCTGAGGAACTGGTGCAGGAAGCAAGGATTTACATTCTTGGACCACTGGGATCTGTTTTGGGGTAGAGATGAATTGTGCAAAAGGGACGGGTTGCACATTAATAGGCGGGGGACCAGCATTCTGGCAGACAGGTTTGCCACTGCAACACGGATGTGTTTAAACTAAGTAGTGGGGGGGAGGGGATGAACTGGAAATATAAGGATGGAGTTAAAGGGAAAGTGAAAATAAGAAAAGTTAAAAAGGACAACAGAATCAATGGAGTAGAAAGCTCTAGAAGAGATCATATAGTATGGCCAAGTGAAATAAGAATTGATAGGAAAGGAGAGGGGAGTACCGAATTAAAAGTATTATATATGAATGCACAAAGTATAAGGAATAAAGTAGATGAGCTTGAGGCTCAGTTGGAAATTGGCAAGTACGATGTTGTGGGAATAACTGAGACATGGCTTCAAGCGGACAGGGCCTGGGAAATGAATATTCAAGGATATACATTTTATCGAAAGGATAGACTGACTGGCAGAGGGGGTGGGGTGGCTCTGTTGGTGAGGAATGATATTCAGTTCCTTGTGAGGGGGGACATAGAATCTGGGGCTGTAGAGTCAGTATGGATAGAACTGAGAAATTCTAAGGGTAGAAAGACCCTAATGGGAGTTATCTGCAGGCCCCCAAACAGCAGTCTGGATGTAGGGTGTAAGTTGAATGAAGAGTTAAAATTGGCATGTCGCAAAGGTAATGATACAGTTGTCATGGGGGATTTCAACATGCAGATGGACTGGGAGAATCAGAATGGTACTGGACCCCAGGAAAGGGAGTTTGTGGAGTGCCTCCGAGATGGATTCTTAGAACAGCTTGTACTGGAGCCTACCAGGGAGAAGGCAATTCTAGATTTAGTGTTGTGCAGTGAACCGGATTTGATCAGGGACCTCGAGGTAAAGGAACCATTAGGAGGTAGTGACCATAATATGATATGTTTTAACCTACAATTTGAGAAGGAGAAGGGAAAATCGGATGTGTCAGTATTACAATTGAACAAAGGGAACTATGGAGCTATGAGGGAGAAGCTGGCCAAAGTTCAATGGAACAATACCCTAGCAGGGAAGACAGTGGAACAAAAATGGCAGGTATTTCTGGGAATAATGCAGAAGGTGCAAGATCGGTTCATTCCAAAGAGGAAGAAAGATCCTAAGGGGAGTAAGGAGCGGCCGTGGCTGACAAGGGAAGTAAAGGGCAGTATAAAAATTAAAGAGAAGAAGTATAACCTAGCAAAGATGAGCGGGAAACCGGAGGACTGGGAAGCTTTTAAAGAGCAACAGAAGATAACAAAAAAGGCAATACGCCAAGAAAAAATGAGGTACGAAGGTAAACTCGCCAAGAATATAAAGGGGGATAGTAAAACCTTTAGATATGTGAATAGCAAGAAAATAGTTCAGACCAAAATTGGGCCATGGAAGACAGAAACGGGTGAATTTATTATGGGGAACAAGGTAATGGCAGGTGATTTGAACAGGTACTTTGGATCTGTCTTCACTAGGGAAGACACAAACAATCTCCCAGATGTAATAGTGGCCAAAGGAACTAGGGTAAAGGATGAACTGAAGGAAATTTATATTAGGCAAGAAACGGTGTTGGATAGACTGTTGAATCTGAAGGCTGATAAGTCTCCGGGACCTGATGGTCTGCATCCCAGGGTACCTGGGATCTGGGAGTATCTGGGAGTACAGTTAGACGAGAAGCTAGACTGGACTGCCAACACAGATGCCTTGTGCAGGAAGGCACAGAGTCGACTGTACTTCCTAAGAAGATTGGCGTCATTCAATGTCTGTAGTGAGATGCTGAAGATGTTCTATAGGTCAGTTGTGGAGAGCGCCCTCTTCTTTGTGGTGGCGTGTTGGGGAGGAAGCATTAAGAAGAGGGACGCCTCACGTCTTAATAAGCTGGTAAGGAAGGCGGGCTCTGTCGTGGGCAAAGTACTGGAGAGTTTAACATCGGTAGCTGAGCGAAGGGCGCTGAGTAGGCTACGGTCAATTATGGATAACTCTGAACATCCTCTACATAGCACCATCCAGAGACAGAGAAGCAGTTTCAGCGACAGGTTACTATCGATACAATGCTCCTCAGATAGGATGAAGAGGTCAATACTCCCCAATGCCATTAGGCTTTACAATTCTACCGCCAGGACTTAAGAACTTTTTTTAAAAGCTATTATTAATGCTTTTTGAGATAGTGATTTAGATGCATATCATATTTTTTACTGAGTTAAGTATTGTATGTAATTAGTTTTGCTACAACAAGTGTATGGGACATTGGAAAAAAAGTTGAATTTCCCCATGGGGATGAATAAAGTATCTATCTATCTATCTATCTAAAGAGGTGGCTCTAGAAATCGTGGACGCATTGGTAATCATTTTCCAATGTTCTATAGAGTCAGGAACAGTTCCTGCTGATTGGAAGGTGGCTAATGTTGTCCCACTTTTCAAGAAAGGAGGGAGAGAGAAAACAGGGAATTATAGACCGGTTAGCCTGACGTCAGTGGTGGGAAAGATGCTGGAGTCAATTATAAAAGAGGAAATTACGACACATTTGGATAGCAGTAGAAGGATCAGTCCGAGTCAACATGGATTTATGAAGGGAAAATCATGCTTGACTAATCTTCTGGAGTTTTTTGAGGATGTAACTATGAAAATGGACAAGGGAGAGCCAGTGGATGTAGTGTACCTGGACTTCCAGAAAGCTTTTGATAAAGTCTCACATAGGAGATTAGTGGGCAAAGTTAGGGCACTTAGTATTGGGGGCAGAGTACTGACATGGATTGAAAATTGGCTGGCTGACAGGAAACAAAGAGTAGTGATTAATAGGTCCCTTTCGGAATGGCAGGCTGTGACCAGTGGGGTACCGCAAGGTTCGGTGCTGGGACCGCAGCTGTTTACAATATACATTAATGATTTAGATGAAGGGATTAAAAGTAACATTAGCAAATTTGCTGATGAAATGTCAGGAGGATGTTATGAGAATGCAGGGTGACTTGGACAGGTTGGGCAAGTGGGCAAATGTATGGCAGATGCAGTTTAATGTGGATAAATGTGAGGTTATCCACTTTGGTGACAAGAACAGGAAGGCAGATTACTATCTCAATGGAGTCAAGTTAGGAAAAGGGGAAGTACAACGAGATCTAGGTGTTCTTGTACATCAGTCAATGAAAGCAAGCAAGTAGGTACAGCAGGCAGTGAAGAAAGCTAATGGCATGCTGGCTTTTATAACAAGAGGAACTGAGTATAGGAGTAAAGAGGTCTTTCTGCAGCTGTACAGGGCCCTGGTGAGACTCCACCAGGAGTATTGTGTGCAGTTTTGGTCTCCAAATTTGAGGAAGGACATTCTTGCTATTGAGGGAGTGCAGCATAGGTTCACAAGGTTAATTCCCGGAATGGCGGGACTGTCATATGTTGAAAGATTGGAGCGACTGGGCTTGTATACACTGGAATTTAGAAGGATGAGAAGGGATCTGATTGAAACATATAAGATTATTAAGGGATTGGACACGCTGGAGGCAGGAAGCATGTTCCCGCTGATGGGTGAGTTCAGAACTAGAGACCACAGTTTAAGAATAAGGGGTAGGCCATTTAGAACAGAGATGCGGAAAAACTTTTTCACCCAGAGAGTGGTGGATATGTGGAATGCTCTGCCCCAGAAGGCAGTGGAGGCCAAGTCTCTGGATGCATTCAAGAGAGAGTTAGATAGAGCTCTTGTAGATAGTGGGGTCAAGGGATGTGGGGAGAGGGCAGGAACGGGGTACTGATTGTGTATGATCAGCCATGATCACAGTGAATGGCGGTGCTGGCTAGAAGGGCCGAACGGCCTACTCCTGCACCTACTGTCTATTGTCTATTACATTAATTGGCTGCATTACAGACTGGTATGGAAACACCAACGCCCTTGAACAGAAATTCTCACAAAATGTAGTGGATGTGGCCCAGTCCATCACGGGTCAGCACATTTACGTGAAACATTGTTGTAGAAAAGCAACATCCATCATCAGGAACCTCCACCTCAGGACTCACACCAGCAGGTTCAAGAACAGTTATTTTTTGCTCCCTCACTGATCTGTTCCCACAACCTATGGAGTCACTTACAAGGACTCTTCATATCATGTTCTCAATATTTATTACTTATTTATTTACTTATTATTTCTTTTTGTATTTTTGCAGTTTGACTTTTGTACACTGGTTGAACGCCCAAGTTGATGTGGCCTTTCACTGATTCTATTCTGGTTATTATTTCATTATGGATTTACTGAGGATACCCACAAGAAAAATGAATCTCTGTTGTATCTGGTGACACATATGTACTTTGATAATAAAGTTAATTTGAACTTTGATATCCACAGCATAATACACTTTAAGTTGTCCTATTCAGGCCTAAAGATTTAATTGCTGTGGAGGATTTCTGCTTGGCAAGTGAGACTTGTGGCTATGAAACAATCTTGAGTGGTGGGGCCGCCTCTGGTAGTTGTATGACTGCAGGAAGTAGTTCTGACAGCTCTGGACATCTTTCTTCTGGACATGTTGGCATCCCAAACATTGTGTGGCAAGTTGCTCGACCTGCTGATCTATTCCAGGCCACCATACAAAGCTTCAAGTCAATACTTGCGTTTTGACCACACCTAGATGACAGGCGTGTAGTTCCTCCAATACTTTAGCTCTCATTTGGACGGTACACCAACTCTCAATCCCCACAGAAGAGATTCCGTGTCGAGGGCAAGTTTATCCTGGCACTGGTGAAAATGGGAGTACTGGAATTTTGGCTGCATGTTCCAGCCACTCTGGGTGGTCATGTAGACCTGAGACAATGTCGAGTCTTTTCAAAGGTCAAATCAGAGAAATGTATACAATATACATCCTGAAATGCTTTTTCTTTGCAAACATCCATGAGAACAGAGAAGTGCCCCAAAGAATGAATGATAGTTAAACATGGGAAGTCCAAAGTCTCCCCCACCCCCCACCAGCAAAAAAAATACGCATTGGTACCATCACCGAGCCCAAGTGTGTGCTAAACAATAGCCAAGACACAGACCAAAGTTGCCCCAAAAGCTTCACATTTCATCCGACAATTGACAAACCAAAGGTTCTCTCTCTCCCTGGCAAGGGAGAGGGAGGTGTCCCCCATTTTCACAATGAGTGGGAGACATAACAACAACCCGCTGGTTTACGATATTAAAAATCCATTTTGTCACTTTTTTTGAGCTCTGTGTCTGAAGATTGCAAAGACCTCGGGTCTTTGGGCCCACAGCGAAAGATTTTCCGGCCTCCCCAATGACACATGAGTCTCCTCCTGTGACATTGACCCTCGATCTGCCCATCTCCTGAGCCCAAGATCTTAGGCTTCCAAACACAATTGAAACTCTCAGGCCAAACCCTTGGCATGTCAAATAACGGTCAGTCGTGGAACCCCGAGAACAGGTCCCATTCCTGCAAGGAACCGAAACCTGCGTGTAACTCCAGGTCAGGGTCTTCAAAAGAACCCTGAAAAGGAAAAAAATAAATGTATTAAAGATAGAAATAGAGCTGTTTCCAAAGATACAAGCAAAGGAGTCACCGTTTTGGCGCCATCATCCCTTCTAAGCTCCTTTCTGGTTTTTCTTTGGATCATCTCTGCCTCTTGATTTGCATTAGGGAGAATATGTCAAGAGAAGTGTTCTCTTTTATAAATTTTTCAGTTATTTCATTTTCCGAGAGTAAACGGGCATCCACTGCTGCTTGAATTTTCTCAGCGCACTGTGTAAACCTTGTGTGTCAATGGTGTGACCGCAGTTAGTGATGCTTGGTTTAAAGAATTCATACTTGTTGGCTCATGCTCTGAGCCTTAATCTTCTAATTTTTGTAACACTGTCTTGAGATTTTGGAGGTGTTCCCTCATCATCCTCACTGGTAAGAATGATGTCATCCAGGTAACACTGCATGCCTGGGCAGCCTTGCAGCACCTGGTTTAGAGCTCTAACTTCGATAAGTTAGAGTTTTCCAGTGCCATCCTCAAAAACTGCTGTGGCCTTATCCAATACCTTTCTAAATTCACTTTCAGTTGACTCCATTGCAGGGATGTGGCATGTGGATCTCCAATCAAATTGTAGTTGTCTCAGCTGATCATGGTCCCATAATGCTGGCCCTCCTGTTTTTACAACATACAAGCCCAATGTGACTTGTTGGTTGTTGTATTTCACTGTTAAGAATGTCATTCTGACAGTTTTCTTTTCTCCAGTATAATTTCTTAGTTAGATATTTTCAGGTTTCAGTTTAATATCTTTGAAATGGTGTTCAAACTCATTTTGTGAAATGACTGAAACAGACTAGCCAGTGTCCAATTCCATTTCAATTAGCTTGCTGTTCACTTCAGTGTAAGCCATATTGCTTGTCTATTCGCAAACAGGAAATCTGCAGATGCTGGAAATTCAAGGGTCTGGGCCCGAAACATCAACTGTACTTCGTCCTATAGATGCTGCCTGTCCTGCTGCGTTCCACCAGCATTTTGTGTGTGTTGCTTGTCTATTGTTAGTTTTCACGTTGTAAATTTCAAGGCTATGTAGTCCTGTGTCACTCTCATCATATTAGGTTTTTCATTACAAATGCAAGTTGGTGGTCTTCTTGAAAGTGCAACTTGAGTTTTTATTTTTGTCTCTTCCCTCTACAGTCCATTTATTTTTTTCTGCCTGACGTGCTGTTTGTATGTGTCCTACCTTGTTGCATTTTCTGCAAGTTTTGCCTTAAAACCTGCGTTGGTCTGGTGTATGCGAGCCCCTGCCACAACAGTAACACAGTTTGATTGGTCAGATAGGTACTGACGTTCATTTTTCATGGGCTATTTCATTTGCTTTAAAATGCTGCTTCATTTGTTCAGTATAGATAATCCAGTTATCTGTTATTGCAATTGAACGCATCTATCTTTCAGATGTAGCCAGCTATTTCGGCATATTGTTATGACCTGGAACTCACGCTTTATGAACCTGTGGCTTTACACATTGCTTGTTAATTTCATCTGTTTTGTGATCTGCAGATGCTGGAACTCCAAAGCAAGACATACAAAATGCTGGAGGAACTCAGTAGACTAGGCAGCATCTGTGAAAAAGAGTAAACAGTCAATGTTTTGGGCTGAGACCCTTCATCAGGACTGAAAAGGAAGGGGAGGTCAGAACAAGAAAGTAGAGTGAGAGGAGGAAGAAGCCTTTTCTCGGTGGGCCAGACAAGATGATTGTGTATCGGGTCAGAGCCCTACAGAAGTCGGGAGATTGGCTAAAAGGAGAGATTTGAGCAAGGTCTCAGAAAGTGTTGGCATCAGAGGCCTAAGCTAAGCTGCAAATAAAAGGAGGGTAAGCTCAAGTAGAGTGGCCATTGTTGGAGTGTGCCAATGATCGAGTGTGAAGGCTTTGCCTTAACAGGGTTCAGTGTGAACAGGCAGAGGCACAGTTAAGAAGAGGCAAACCTTTTTCTTTTTGGTATTGAGTGGTCAGGATGGAATACTTTTCCTGTCAGATGTGAGAATTCAGGATACTTGATTTTCTCTGATGACAACATCTGTAGAAAGTGCACTTCCACTTCAGAGCCTGACTGACCAGATCAAGGAGTTGGAGCTGTCGTTTGATGTACACAGGATCATTCAGAAGGCTGAAGATGCAGATGAGACTTTTGAAGACGTGATCACACCCAGAGTACAGGCTTTGGACAGCAGGAGAAGTAAGGAGATTAAGCAGTCAGTGCAGGGTTCCCTGTGGCCATTCCCCTCAGCAACAAGTGTACCCCTTTGGATACTGCTGGGGGATGACCCATCAGAGCATGGCAGCAGCACCCCATCAGTGCTGTGGCTGAGCTGTGACAGGGAAGAGTAAAGTCAGCCAGTGCAATAGTTATTGGGGACTTGATAGTGAGGGAACAGACAGAGATTTTGTGATATAGAGTTATAGATCAGTTGCAGAGGTGGGCTAAGAAATGGCAGATGGTGTTTAACCCAGCCATCTGCCATTTCTTAGCACACTTCTGCAACTGAGGTGTTGCATCTCAGTAGGGCAAATGCAAGGAGACAATACACTGTTAAGTACACGGTCCTTAACAGTGTTGCTGAGCAGTAGGATCTTGGGATTCAAGTTCATAGCTCCTTGAAAGTTGCTGTACAGGTCGATATATAACAACCTGTGTGTATATCTGGTCGCCCCACTATAGGAAGGATTTTGAGGCTTTGGAGAGCATGCAGAAGAATTTTACCAGGATGCTGCCTGCTTTAGAGGGCATGCTCTCTTATGAGAGGCTGGATAAACTTGGATTGTTTTCTCTGCAGTGTTGGAGGCTGAGAGGAGATCTGATAGAGGTTTACAAGATTGAGGGGGTTTACAAGAAAGAGTATCTGTTTCCCAGGGTTGAAATGTCTAATACCAGAGGGCATGCATTAAAGGTGAGGGGGTAGGTTCAGAGGGGATGTGAGGGGTCCTTTTTTTTTTAAACTTGGAGAGCCATGGATGCTGGGAATACACTGCCTGATAGAGGTAAATACAAACCCCATTTCCAGAAAAGTTGGGATATATTCCAAAATGCAATAAAAACAAAAATCTGTGATATGTTAATTCATGTGAACCTTTATTTAACTGACAAAAGTACAAAGAAAAGATTTTCAATAGTTTTACTGACCAACTTAATTGTATTTTGTAAATATACACAAATTTAGAATTTGATGGCTGCAACACACTCAACAAAAGTTGGCTCAGAGTTAAAATAAGATTGAAAAGTGCACAGAATATTCAAGTAACACCGGTTTGGAAGACTCCACATTAAGCAGGCTAATTGGTAGCAGGTGAGGTATTATGACTGGGTATAAAAGTAGCGTCCATCAAAGGCTCAGTCTTTGCAAGCAAGGATGGGTCGTGGCTCACCACTGTGCGCCAAAATTCGTGAGAGAATTGTTAGCCAGTTCAAAAGGAACATTTCCCAATGCAAGATTGCAGAGAATTTAGGTCTTTCAACATCTGCAGTACATAATATTGTGAAAAGATTCAGAGAATTCAGAGACATCTCAGTGCGTAAAGGGCAAGGTCGGAAACCATTGTTGAATGCGCGTGATCTTCGAGCCCTGAGGCGGCACCGCCTAAGAAACCGTCATGCTACTGTGACAATTATAGCCACCTGGGCTCGGGAGTACTTTGGAAAACCATTGTGACTTAACACAGTCTGTCGCTGCATCCAGAAATGCAACTTGAAACTGTATTACGCAAGGAGGAAGCCATACATCAACTCTATGCAGAAACGCCGGCAAGTTCTCTGGGCCCGAGCTCATCTCAGATGGACTGAAAGACTGTGGAACCCTGTGCTGTGGTCAGATGAGTCCACATTTCAGCTAATTTTCGGAAAAAACAGGCGTCGAGTTCTCCGTGCCAAAGATGAAAACGACCATCCTGATTGTTATCAGCAGAAGGTGCAAAAGCCAGCATCTGTGATGGTATGGGGGTGCATCAGTGCCCACGGCATGGGTGAGTTGCATGTATGTGTAGGTACCATTGACTCTGAGGCGTATATTAGGATTTTAGAGAGACATATGTTGCCATCAAGGCGACGTCTCTTCCCGGGACGTCCATGCTTATTTCAGCAGGACAATGCCAACAGCATGGCTTTGTAGACACAGACTGCGTGTGCTTGACTGGCCTGCTGCCAGTACAGATCTATCACCTATTGAAAATGTGTGGCGCATCATTGAGATTCAGATTCAGTTTATTGTCATTTAGAAACCACAAATGGAATGCAGTTAAAAAATGAGACAACGTTCCTCCAGAATGATATCACAAAAGCATATGACAAAACAGACTACACCAGAAAATCCACGTAATGTTTGGCAATCCCCAATCCAGAGTCTGGAGAGGCTGCTGCGTATTAATATCGCGCTACCATCTTAGTGCGTTCCCTGGAAAGGAGCTCCAAAACCACCAGACAAAACAAGACCAAAAACTAAAGCTGCAAGACCTGCACAAAACCACATAGTTACAACAGTGCAAACAATAGCATAATTGATTAAAAAAAAAGACCATGGACACTGTAAAAATAGTCCAAAGATGTTAAAAGACTATAAGTTTGAAAGAAACCATCACACAGTTTTCACAAGTCCTCAGAGTCCCGATTGACTCGTCATCCCACGCTATGGACTTCCACGGCGCCGCCTGACTCAGCCTCACAGACGCAGCACACAATGAAAGCTCCGTCGAACCCAGCCTCGCAGACGCAGCACACAGTGAAAGCGAGCTGACCGCAGTGGATTCTGAGTCCGTTGAACCTCTGACCATCCCTTCCGGCACAGCTTCTCTGAGCACCATCCTCTGCCAAGCGTATTAAGACGCCCCTGCCAACAGCCATCGGCAACACGACCCTGAGGACGGGGGGGCCTGTTCTTCCCAGCAGAGACCCAGACCTCACAGCAGCAGCAGCAATGAAGAAGGTGTTCCTGGAGATTTCCAGATGTTCCTCCATGCTTCCACGTCCGTTTTCAACCGATTATGATTGCGCACGGCACCCCACTTCACAAATAACAGATAATCAGCTCCGGAGAATGAAGAGGAGAATCAGACAACGGAGACCACGGACTGTTGAGCAGCTGAAGTCTTTTATCAAGCAAGAATGGACAACATTTCCAATTGCAAATCTACTACAATTAGTATCCTCAGTTCCAAAACGATTAAAAAGTGTTATTAAAAGGAAAGGTGATGTAACACAATGGTAGACATGCCTCTGTCCCAACTTTTGTTGAGTGTGTTGCAGCCATCAAATTCAAAATTTATGTATATTTACAAAATACAATTAAGTTGGTAAGTAAAACTATTGAAAATCTTTTCTTTGTACTTTTGTCAGTTAAATAAAGGTTCACATGAATTAACATATCACAGATTTTTGTTTTTATTGCATTTTGGAAAATATCCCAACTTTTCTGGAAATGGGGTTTGTGCATTAGAAGCCTTTAAGAGATGTTTGGATAGGCACATGGATGTAAGGTAAATGGAGGGATAGGGACATAGTGTAGGTAGGAGGGATTAGTGCCTGGGTGTTTTTGATTTGCTTTTTAGTTGGTTTAGCACAACACTGTGGGCCGAATGGCCTGTTCCTGTGCTGTACTCTTTTGTGTTCTATGTTCTGCAAGGTTCAGGTGATGGGTGAAACGGGGAGGGTGTAAGTGTATAGGGATTGAACATCCATAGTGAAAGTGAAACGGTTGGGGCTAGGTAACTTTAAGCCATTACAGAGATCAAGAGCTCTTTCCCTCCCCCCCCCCCCCCCCCATCTTATTCTGACTTCTCCTCTTCCTCTCTAGTCCTGATGAAGGGTCATGGCCCAAAATGTCAACTATTTATTCTTTTCCATAGATACTGTCAGGCCTGCTGAGTTCCTCCAGTATTTTGTGTGTCATCTGTTTTCTGCCTTTCTTTTACACTTGACCATCTCTCTCTCTCTCTCTCTCTCCTCCCCCCCTTCCAAAGAAACTCGTGCTGCACTTTTTTTTACTCTAATGTCTCTCTGCCCTATCGAAGTAAAAATGAGCTGCAATTCAACAGGTAGAGGGTAATCTTGGGTTCATTTTAAAACAATGCTAATTAAACAATATATTCACAATATTGCTCAAATATTACTGAAATATTAAATGCATTATATGAAGGTGAGTGCAGAGAGGTTAGGAGTAGCAGCGAGGGGAGGACAGTATAGAGGGAGGGCGGGTGTTGGTTTGGGGTGGTTGGTGGTTTTGGGTGGGAAGAGGAGCGGTGAGGTGGAGAAGTATTGCTTTCACTTTCTCAATTACAACTGTATTCTTGAGCAATACACAAAAGTGCTGGGGGAACTCAAAGTCCAGTTTATTATCATGTGCTCAAGTGTGTGCTTGCACAGGTGTAATGGAAAACTTGCTTCACAGGCATATTGCATCATTTAAACAGTATTTGCAAGAAAAATGTGCAGCATGATTAGAACAATAAAAGTCCATTTTAGCCCAAGAGGGTCAAAGTGGTTATAGTGTGGATAAACTAACAGTATTCTGTAAGTTGGATTAAGAATAAAATGGGTGAAGGGAAGTGTCTGTTACTGAACCTGGTCATGTGAGACTTTTGGCTTCTGTGCCTCCTGCTTGATGGCAGCTGTGAGAAGATGGCATGGATGTTTGATATTAGATGTTACCTTCTTGAGGTGGTGCCTTTGGAAAGAGTTACCTGTGATGTATAGGTCAGAGTCCATTGCTCTCTGCAGTGGCTTCTGTTCCTGTATGTTTGAATTGTTGTACCACTGGACCATGATGCAACCAGTCAGGGCACTTCCAACAGTTTGTCAGTGTTCGTTCAGTCAACCTTCTAATGAAGTAAAAACATTACTGTTCTTGAATGCATCACTGTGCTGGGCCTAGTACAGGTCAACCATGCGTTAACATCTGGGTGCTAAAAGCTCTCCATCTCTGATTCGCTAATCTGGACAGAAGGATGTTTGGCCTCCTTCCCTCTCCTGGTTAGCAGCCTGCTTTGTAGTTTTGTTGATGTCGAGCAAGAGGTTATTAATAGCACTCTTCAACCAGGTGTTGAGATATGGGTTTACCCTCAGTGCTGTTAGGGAGGGAGTTCAAAGATTCTGATTCCGTGATGGCGAAGGAACGGCAATATACAGTATTTCCAAATCAGGGTGGTGTGTGAGTTGAATGGCAATTTCCAGGTGGTAGTGTTCCCTGTGCTCTAGCTGCCCATGCAGATGACAGAAGTCGAGCTGTCTAGAAAGTCTTAGTGAGTTGCTGCCGTGCATCTGTAGATGGGACAAACTGCTGTAACTATGCTTAGGTGGAGAGTGACTGGTTGTGGATTGGATGCCTATCAAGTGGGCTGTTTAAGCCTCTTGAGTATTGTTGAAGTTGCACTCATCTACACTAGAATGTAGATGTCTACATTCACGAGGTTAATTCCTGGGATGTCCGGACTGTCTTACGCAGAGAGGTTAGAGAGACTGGGCTTGTACACGCTGGAATTAAGGGGATTGAGAGGGGATCTGATTGAAACATATAAGATTATTAAGGGATTGGACAAGATAGAGGCAGGAAATATGTTCCAGATGCTCGGAGAGTCCAGTACCAGAGGGCATGGTTTGAGAATAAGGGGTAGGTCATTTAGGACAGAGTTTTAGGAAAAACTTCTCCCAGAGAGTTGTGGGGGTCTGGAATGCACTGCCTCGGAAGGTAGTGGAGGCCAATTCTCTGGATGCTTTCAAGAAGGAGCTAGATAGGTATCTTATGGATAGGGGAATCAAGGGATATGGGGACAAGGCAGGAACCGGGTATTGATAGTAATTGATCAGCCATGATCTCAAAATGGCGGTGCAGGCTCGAAGGGCCGAATGGTCTACTTCTGCACCTATTGTCTAGAATCAAGATTGTTTAAAACCATTTTCAGTATGTAAGTGTGAAGGGTTGTTATTCTGCATCTGATGCAGCCCAAAAGAAGAATACTCAAGATAAAGAACCTAATCGCAATAATAAAAACACAATAAATATAGAAAAAGAAGATGGCTTATGTACATAGATTGTATGTCATAAAGTGATGCTAGACACAGGAGTGCTTGTGTATAAGATGACTGACAGGAAATAAAGCAGTACTGGTTGAGGATGTGGCATGATGGGTTAATAGGTGGAGGTGTTGATCAGCCTTATTGCTTGGGAAAGTAACAGTTTTTGAGTCTGATGGTCCTGGCTAGATACTTGATGGCCAGTAGGCTGGTGCCAGTTTTGCCCATCAAGGGAAGTGGAGAGTGTTCCATGAAACTCATGACTTGAGCCTTATAGATAGCGGAAGGCTTTAGGGAGTTAGGAAGTTCAAGTTTAATTGTTATTCACCCATCCATGTGAATACAGCCAAATGAAACTGTAGGACCCCCAGCCTCTGAGCTGCTCTCGTAGCCACATTTGTATAAGACTACTCCAGTTCAGTGGAGACAAGAAACTGTAGACACTGGATTCTGGAGCAACAAACGATCTACAGGAGGAGCTCAGCAGGTCCTGGGGCAGTTCTGGTTCACACAATGCTTTATAGTGCCAGTTGTAAGATCAGGGTTCAATTCCTGCTGTTGCCTGTGAGGATTTTGTACGTTCTCTCTATGATTGCATGGGTATCCTCTGAGTATTCCGATTTCCTCCTACGTTCCTAAAAATGTAGGGGTTAGAGTTAATAAATTGCTGGCATGATGTGTTGGCACTGGAAATGTGGCGTGCTGATTTGATTTGAATCAAACAACACTTTTCAGTTTTTTCACCTGTGAGTCGGCTGGTGTGGTATACTGTGTCCGGTGCTCCCGGTGTGGCCTTTTATATATTGGTGAGACCCGACGCAGACTAGGAGACCGTTTCGCTGAACACCTATGCTCAGTCCGCCAGAGAAAGCAGGATCTCCCAGTGGCCACACATTTTAATTCCACGTCCCATTCCCATTCTGATATGTCTATCCATGGCCTCCTCTACTGTCAAAATGAATCCAAACTCAGGTTGGAGGAACAACACCTTTGATACCTGCTGGGTAGCCTCCAACCTAATGGCATGAACATTGACTTCTCTAATTTCAGTTAATGCCCCTCCTCCCCTTCTTACCCCATCCCTGACATATTTAGTTGTTTTTTTCTCTCTCTCTCTCTCTGCCCATCACTGCCTGTTCTCCATCTCCCTCTGGTGCTTCCCCCTCCCCCCCTTTCTTTCTCCTGAGGCCTCCCGTCCCATGATCTTTTCCCTTCTCCAGCTCTGTATCCCTTCAGCCAATCACCTTTCCAGCTCTTAGCTTCATCCCACCTCCTCCGGTCTTCTCCTATCATTTCGCATTTCCCCCTCCTCCCACTACTTTCAAATCTCTTAATATCTCTCCTTTCAGTTAGTCCTGACGAAGGGTCTCGGCCTGAAAAGTCGACAGTGCTTCTCCTTATGGATGCTGCCTGGCCTGCTGTGTTCCACCAGCATTTTGTGTGTGTTGTTTGAATTTCCAGCATCTGCAGATTTCTTCATGTTAACACTTTTCAGTCTGTGTTTTGATGTGCATGTGTCAAAGGTTCAGGAATAGTTAGTACCTCAACCCTCAGGCTCTTGAACCGGAGGATAACTTCACTCACCCCATCATTAAACTGTTCCTACAATCTGTGCACTCACTTTCAAGGACTCTTCGTCATATGTTCTCAATATTTATTGTTTATTTCTACTTTCGTATTTACAGAGTTTGTTTTCCCTTGCACATTGGTGTTTGCATTCTGTCACTGATTCTATTGTTTCTTTGCATTTACCGTGAATACCTGCAAGAAAACAAATGACAGGGTTGTATATGATGACGTAGGTGTACTTAGACAATAAATTTACTTTGAACTTCATCTTTAGCTTTAGCAATTGATGTTTTGGCTCAAAGCATTGACAATTCTTTCTCTTTAGAATCTGCTCAATCTGGTGGAGGTAGTCCAGTTCAGCTCCATTCTGAAAATTTAGCTACAATTCTGGTCTCTTTAACCCAATTAAGGAAGAATTTGATGGAAAGCCAATGCAACAAAGATTCACCAGACTCTTTCCTTGGGTGGTGGATTTATCGTGTAACAGAGATGCAAGAGGCTTTACCTCTCTTCAAAGGAGTGGGGAAAAATGAGAAATGACTTAACTGAAACAAGGATAACTGGACAGGCTGATGACATGGAGGCATACGAGACTTCAGATATCATCTGGAGCAAAGGACAACTGCCCGAGGAACTTAGGTGGTCAGGCAGTATCTGTGGAAGCAAAGAGATGGACAATGTTGCGTGTCCTGATGCAGGGTTTTGACCAGAAATGTTGATTATACCTCTGCTTCCATGGATGATGTGTAACTTTGCCAAGTTGAACCTGGAACAGTACAGCACATTTCGGGCTCTTCAGCCCAGCATGATGTGCGGATATTTTAACCTACTCCAGCATCATTCTAAGCATTCCCTCCCAAAGAGCTGTCTCTTTTTCTTTCATCCATATGCCTATTCAAGAGTCTCTTAAATGTTAACATTATGGAGTGGCACAACATTGTGGGCTGACCACCAGGTTCAAGAACGGTTACTACCCCTCAACCATCAGGCTTTTGAACAAAAGGTGATGACTACGCTCATTCTATTTCTGGTGTTTGCACAACTGTTGGTCTCACTTTAAAGACTCTTCATCTTGTTATTTCATGCTCTTATTATTTATTACAGTTTATTTATATTTGTATTTGTGCAGTTTGGTCATTGATCCCATTTACTGTTACTCTTCTATAGATTTATTTAGTTTGCCCGCAGGAAAAAAGAATCTGAGTTGTCTGTGGTAATATGTATGTTAAAGTTTACTTTGAACTTTGGAAGAGTTTCAATGCCCATCCACCTAATGTGGATGAGGGGTTGGATTGTTCCAAGTGCCGAGTTGATTTGGTGAGATCCAGAACAACTTTGGGCTGGGTGGCCCAAGCATATTGCTATGCTATGGTCCGGGTCCTAGAGCAAGGCATTACTGGGTGCTTCAGCAATTTATATGCCAGATTGACTGGAAAGCATGAGGGTTGGGCTGATTTCACTCACTGTTCCGTGATGTTCATTCATCTCTCGGTGGTGAACTGCTCTGGCTACTGAGGCTGAGGCTTGGACGTACTCTGGCTGCTCCAAGGAGCAGATCTCAGGACTCAAAAAAAATATATACAAGTGGAACACTGTCATTTGTTTCTGTCTGCATGATTTTGTTTTTTTTTTCTTTTTCCTTTCTCTTTTTCTGTGCAGTGGTTTTGGTCTGTCGTTTTTTTAAATTGTTCTTCAGGTTTCTTGCTTTGTGGATGCCTGTGAACAGACAAATCTCAAGGTGTATAATGTATACATTTTTTGATAATGTTCATTGAATCTTTGAATGTCTCTAATATATTTGCTTCCAGCACCATCCCTGGCAGTGTGTTCCACACGCCCACAGTCATGTTTTGCAACTTCAAAATGTTATATTAATTCAAAGGAAGACATGGGAGTCTGGGAATGTAAACCTAACTTTGTGTTTACTTCAAGTGAGTCACACACTTATCACATGGTAGAGTGATGGCATAGGGGTAAGCAATTCATTTATTTTTACATATAATCATAAAGAGTGATACAGAATAATTAATCAAACAATATATTTACAAATGAATGATACTGAAATATTAAATACCTAACAATACCCCCTGCTTAGCTGTGAACTTCAACTCAATAGAGATTGCATCTCAAGTATATATACAGTATATTATATAATACAGCTACAGTATATAGACATCCACAACATAATAAAATTTAAATGATCCCATTCAGGCTGAAAGATTGAATTGCTGTGGAGGATTTTTACTCTTGTAGGATAACATCTTTCCTCACCTGCTTGGCAGGTGAGATGTGGCTGTGAAACAATAGCAGAATCAGTAGCTCCTCTGAGGTGGTTGGAGGAATTGACCCTGAGACTGCAGGAAATGGTTCTGACAGCTCTGGGCACGTTTCTTCTCTTTTCTTTTAGTTTGTGCATCTTGATCTTGGGAGGGTGCATTTAGTTTTCTGGAGTATTCTCATATTAATCCTTACTGTTGCTTCCTTTATGGTCTGATCTCTCCTCTTGGTTTTCTCATCCACAACTTCATCTGACAAATCCTGCTTTCGTATCCAATTGGCTCCTTTCTTTTTGACCTTTAATTTATCTGCTGGGGCTTTGGTCTTAGCATCTACTTTTACAAGCAGCATTTTGTCTCCTACTTGAAGTTCATGCAATAATGTGAGGTAGATTTTGGTTCTTTATATTCACAAAATCCAAATTCTTACAATTATCCTGAAACTCCTTGAACTCTCTTCCAGCTTAGACATTGCAATTTTGTTCATGTTCACTTTCATTCCTGACAGCAATTCTAATGCGTCTCTGTCTGCTGTTTCCATTGATATAGCAGTTTTGACTGCTCTTTTAAATGCAGGTTATGCTTCAGTTAGGAGCTGTGTTTGAATGCTTTTTTTGTAAGATTCCACAAAGTAAACATCTCTTAGTGTATCTTTAAGCCCATCACTGAACCTGCAATACTCAGACAACTTATTGAATTTAGCCACATATACTGAAATGGAATCCCCTTCTTTGTAATTCTGCTTATGAAACCTAAAATGTTCTGCAATCAACGATGGCTTTGGTTCTAAATGTTCCTGCATTACTTCAACAATATCAGCAAAGCTCATTTCTGCTGGTTTCGTTGGAGCAGGTAAACTTCAAAGCAAGCTATATGTCTTTGAACCCAATGCAGACTGCAAAATTGGCGCGTGTTTATCATTAGCTATTTCATTTGTTTTAAAATACTGTTCAATTAGCTTAGTATACATGAGCCGGTTATCTCTTGTGGAATCAAACATGCTCATCATTCCGATATAGTCAGCATTTCTGCTTTTTTTGATTATTATCTCTCTGTATTCACTGTTTTTGAACCTGTGAATTCTTCCGTTTCTGGCCTTTTTTTTTAACTCAACAGTCTCTGCACATGCTAGGCTGTTATTTTTTTATTCATCCTCGCTACACTACTTTTTTTTAGTTCAAGCATCTTGCTATGTTTCAACAGGGTGGTAGCCATCTCAGGTTTGTGTTACAAATACCTCATTGCCATTGCTATTTGTAACTTGAAAACATTAATTCAGAAGAATCCCAGAATGAAAATCCAGCTTTGTGTTTACTTTCAGTGAGGTACGCACTTATGTGGTAGCATGATGACATGTGCAATTCACATATTTTTACATATAACTGTAATTATATAAACAACAAAGAATGCTTAATCAAACAACATATTTACAAGATTAAATATGTTGAGAATATGTTGAAAAAAGTTGAGAATTCCAGTGATTCACCACCTTCTGCAAGTTGTTTCAATGATCATCTTGTGTTGTTGTAATATTTGCTGATTTAAGATTCAAAGTAAATCATTATCAAAGTTTGTAAATGTCACTGTATGCTACCCTGAGATTCATCTTTTGCAGGCATTCCAGTAGAACAAAGAAATGCAATAGAAATAATGGAAAAGCTGCACTCAGTGACTGACAAATTACCAATGTGCAAAAGAAGACAATCTGTCCAAATGCAAAAAAATGTAAATGAATAATACTGAGTTCTCGAGTTGTAGAGTCCTTGAAAATGAATCTGTAGGTTGTGGAATAAGATTCACCCACTGATCAAAGGATCTGCCCAGAGAATTGAGTGTCTTTGGAATTCTGTTTCTTAAATACCTGCGGAGAGCCTATCAAGGATTACATTCGGAACTGAGATTCAGATTTCGGTATATTGGAGGAATTGGTGGATGTGGGAATTGGGTCACAAAATGGAGGAGAGGTTGGTTAGTCACGATCCATTTAAAGAGTGGATCAGACTTGAAGGGCCAATTGATTGACTCCTGGTTGCTACTTTTTATGTTCTTTAAGTAATTCAGAGTTGAATCTTGGTTATTGTATAGACATTGTAATTGGTTAGGTTCGGAGTTGACTCCTGGCGAGGTATCTGACTATTCACTGACATGATAAACAAGGTTCTCATTTCAGGCCCTGCTTTAGTAGTTATCAGTTTCCATTTGTTTTTTCTATTGAAATAGAGCGTGGATTAGGTCCTCCGGCTCTTCAAACCACGTTGCCCAGCAAACCCCCAATTTAATCTTAAACTAATTGTGGGCCAATTTACCTACCAACGGGTCTGTGGGACTGTCTTTGAATTGTGGGAGGAAACCCATGCAGTCATGGGGAGAACATACAACTCCCTACAGGCAATGACGAGAACTGAACCTGGGTCACCTGTACTTTAAAGTATTGTGCTAACCATTACACTACCATGCAGCATTATTTATGTCTAACAGTTGATTTCTCCCAGCCATATTTCCCATGATCATCTGACATATAAGGCATTACGATAAATTGCCCCAGTGTTTGCTGTTCTTAGTTCCAGTTTCAGAGATCAGAAGCACATTGTTTTGGGGAAGGTGCAATCTGCAATTTATCTCCCTTCTCTCATAGAATTTTCAGCCCCAGGGAGGTTTGAGAGTTTAAACAACACACACAAAATGCTGGTGGAACACAGCAGGCCGGGCAGCTTCTATAGGAGGAAGCACTGTCGACATTTTGGGCCGAGACCCTTCGTCAGGTTTGAGAGTTTCCCTTGTTTCCTTTTGGATACAAGAAGAATCCATTAATTCTTGGAGTTTGATTTTTTTAAAAAGATTCAAGGTTGTTTAATATCAATTCCAGTACACAAATGTAAAGGAGAGCAAAGTCATTATTACTCCAGATCTGATGCAGCACAATAAAAAACACAATAAGATAAAGAACACAAAGATAAAAACACGATAAATATGAATAAATATGATAGCTTGTATACATTGATTGTATGTCCAAAAAGTGACACTAGGGTCCAGGAGTGTTTGTACACAAGGTGACTGACAGGAAATGATGAAATAGTGGTGTTGGGATTGTGGAGGGGTGGGTTAATGGCTGGAGGTGTTGATCAGCCTTACCTCTTGGAACAAGTAACTTTTTGAGTTTGGTGGTCCTGGTGTGAATGCCTTCCTAATGGGAGTGGGACAAACAGTCCATGAGCAGAGTGGGTGACATACTTGATTATGATGCTGGCCCTTTTCCAATACCTTTCTATATATTCTTTATGCCCTTGATGGCTGGTGCCATTGATTGGTAAGATGACTTAACAGAACTTTTAAGAATACTGCTGGACTATTGTGTGCAGCTCCAGTTATCATGAGATGTGATTAACCAAGAGAGGGCACAGAAACAATTCAAGGATGTTATCTGAATCAGAGGATTTGAGTTTTCAGAACAGACTGGTTAGGCTGGGACTGTTTCCTTGTTGGTAAGGAGGCTGAGGGGTGACCATTGAGGTGTATAAACTCATGAGGCGATGATCACAGTCAGTCTTTTTCCCAGGGTAAGGGAGTTTAAAACGAGGACAACATGAAATGTAGAACTTTACATCATATTACAGGCCCTCCGGCCCACAATGTTTTCCCAACCATGTAACCTACTCTAGAAACTGCCTAGAATTTCCCTAGCACATAGCCCTCTATTTTCCTAAGCTCCATGTAAGAGACTCTTAGAAGACCCTATTGTATCCGCTTCCACTGTTGCCGTTAGCAGTGCATTCCACGCACCTACCACTCTCTGTGTGGAAAAAATTACCCCTGACATCTTCTTGGTACCTATTTCAAAGCACCTAAAAACTATGCCCCCTCGTGTTAGCCATTTCAGCCCTGGGAAAAAGCCTCTGATCATCCAAACAATCAGTGCCCCTTGTCATCTTGTACACCTCTATCAGGTCACCTCTCATCCTCTGTTGCTCCAAAGAGAAAAGGCCAAGTGCACTCAGCCTATTCTTATAAGGTACGCCCTCCAATCCAAGCAACATCATTGTAACTCTCCTCTGCATTCTCTTTATAGAATCCACATCCTTCCTGTAGTGAGGTGACCACAACTGAACATAGTTCTCAAAGTGGAGTCTGACCAGGGTCTTAGAGCTGTAACATTACCTCACGGCTCTTGAACCCAATCCCACGGTTGATGAATGCTAACACACCACATGCCTTCTAACAACACTGTCAACCTGCACAGCAACTTTGAGTGTCCTATTGACATGAACCCCAAGATCTCTTATATCCTCCACACTGCCAAGAGTCTTGCCATTTATATCATATTCTGTCTTCAAATTGGACCTACCAAAATGAACCACTTCACACTTATCTGGGTTGAAGTCCAGCTCTGCATCCTATCGATGTCCCGCTGTAACCTCTGACAACCCTCCAGACCATCCACAACACCCCCAACCAAGAGGATATAGGTTTAAGGTGAGAAGGAAAAGATTTCAAAGGTGGGTTTTTGACACTCAGGAGTGTGTGTATTACTGCTTCTGCCACACTTGTGCTTTGTGTTGGGCAACTTTATGACCAGAACAGGAAGTTCTACACAAGATCTCCATTAATTTTCATCGTTACCTTCCTGCTTCAGTATTTAATATGTAAAACTCTTTGATCCTTTCTGCCTAATCTTCCCCAGCCCCAAAATCTCTTTTCTCTGACATCTTTTTCTCAGGGTGGCAATGGCCAATACGGAAGGGTATTTGTTAAAGGTGGGTAGAAGAAAGTTTAGGGGAGATGTCAGAGGTTGGTATGTGCCCGAAATATACTGCTGGGGGTAGTGGTAGAGGCTGATAGAATAGGGTAATAATTTAGACACTTGCATTGGCACATAGAAGAAAAATGCAGGGTTATGGGCTGTGTATAAAGGAACGGTTAAGGCTGATTTATACTTGCGCATACAGGTTATGCTGCAGCCTACGCCATAGCCCTGATTTTCACTTCTGCGTCGCACTATGCTGTAGCGAGTGCGTTGGTGTGCACCGAAACGCTAGTTGGCGGTGGGGTTTCTATGCCACTGAGAGACATGGACGAGGAAATGCATTTCAAACATTTTCGCATGTCAGCAAGTAGATTTGACAATTTGATTCATCTATTTTGCATCGGTGTACAGACATGGCGGGAAAGAAGCAACCAGAAATGCGATGCTACCGAGCGGACCAATTACAGTTGCTGAGGTCTGCATCACCGTGACGCACGAGTTAATTTTTTGGGGAGGTGCATGTCACCCTACGGCATAGGGTACGCAGT
Organism: Hemitrygon akajei; assembly: GCF_048418815.1. Classification (NCBI taxonomy): domain Eukaryota; kingdom Metazoa; phylum Chordata; class Chondrichthyes; order Myliobatiformes; family Dasyatidae; genus Hemitrygon; species Hemitrygon akajei. Next base: position 114,461,641 of record NC_133133.1, on the reverse strand, counting down.
ACCTACAGCGTAGCTACAACGCACAAGTATAAATTAGCCTTTAGATTGATCTTTGAGTATGTTTACATCGATTGGTGCAACGTTGTCGGCTGAATTCTATTTGTCAACAATGGAGGAGCGAGTGATTAAAATCAGGGGTAATCAAAGTGTCACAAGTAGAGGGTACAGGTAATTATAACATTTCCAAAGCAGAAGGACTTTACAGAGTTCCATGTTGGTGTGGGGGTTTGAGAATTATGCAAGAATTTAAAGCTTGGGAGATCTCTAAACCAAGTCAGTGAAAGTCAGAGATGGTAGGTTAAACAGATCTTGGTCTGACTGTCAGCCACATAATTGTCTCTTTACTCTAGGAATCCTTTCACCTCACTCTTGGCATGAGACTTAGAAGCCTTTCATGCAGCTTTCTGCAGCTTATTTCAATCCTGTACAGTGGCCCCTCCACCCCACCCCATACCATATGATGATGCAGCCATTTAAAATGCTCTCCACAGTACAACCGTAGAAATTTGCAAGTATCTTTGGTGACATACCAAATCCCCTAAAACTCCTAATGATATTTAGCCGCTGTTCTGCCGCCTTTGTAATTACATCGATATGTTGGGCCCAGGAAAGATCCTCAGCAATCTTGACACCCAAGAACTTGAAATTGCTCGTTCTTTCCACTTCTCATCCCTCTTTGAGGACTGATGTGTATTCCCTCAACTCCCCTTTCTGAAGTCTGCAATCAATTCTTTGTTCTTACTGATGTTGAGTGCAAGGTTGCTGCTGTGACACCACTCAACTGGCTGGTATATCTTACTCCTGTATGCCTTGTCACCATTTGAAATCTGCCAGTAATAGTTGTGTTGTCAGCAGATGTATAGTTGGCATTTGAGCAGTGCCTAGCCACACAGTCATGGTTGTAAACAGGATAGAGCAGTGGGCGAGGCACACATCCTTCAGGTGTGCCAGTGTTGATTATGAGTAAAGTGGAGATGTAACCAGGAAGTTAGACAAGGGAGATCCAGTGGATGTAGTGTACCTCGATTTTCAGAAGGCATTTGATAAGGTCCCACATAGGACATTGGTGGGTAAAATCAGCTCATGGCATTGGGGGGAAGATATTGACATGGATAGAAAACTGGTTGGCAGATAGAAAGCAAAGGGTAACGGTGAATGGGTGTTTCTCGGAATGGCAGGTGATGACTAGTGGGGTGCCACAGGGCTCGGTATTGGGACCACAGCTGTTTACGATTTACATCAATGATTTAGATGAAGGCATTGAGAATTACATCAGCAAGTTTGCTGATGATACTAAGCTGGGTGGCAGTGTGACATGTGATGAGGATGTTAGGAGAATTCAGGGTGACTTGGATAGGCTGGGTGAGTGGGCAGATACTTGGCAGATGACGTTTAATGTGAATAAGTGTGAGGTTATCCACTTTGGGAATAAGAACAGGAAGGCAGATTATTATCTGAATGGTGTAGAGTTAGGTAAGGGAGAAATACAAAGAGATCTAGGAGTCCTTGTTCATCAGTCACTGAAGGTGAATGAGCAAGTGCAGCAGGCAGTGAAGAAGGCTAATGGAATGTTGGCCTTTATTACAAAGGGAGTTGAGTACAAGAGCAAGGAAGTCCTCTTGCATTTGTACAGAGCCCTGGTGAGACCACACCTGGAGTATTGTGTACAGTTTTGGTCTCCAGGGTTAAGGAAGGACATCCTGGCTGTAGAGGAAGTGCAGCGTAGATTCACAAAGTTAATTCCTGGGATGTCCGGACTGTCTTACGCAGAGAGGTCTGAGAGACTGGGCTTGTACACACTGGAATTAAGGAGATTGAGAGGGGATCTGATTGCAACATATAAGATTATTAAGGGATTGGACAAGATAGAGGCAGGAAATATGTTCCAGATGCTGGGAGAGTCCAGTACCAGAGAGCATGGTTTGAGAATAAGAGGTAGGTCATTTAGGACAGAGTTAAGGAAAAACTTCTCCCAGAGAGTTGTGGGGGTCTGGAATGCACTGCCTCGGAAGGCAGTGGAGGCCAATTCTCTGGATGCTTTCAAGAAGGAGCTAGATAGGTATCTTATGGATAGGGGAATCAAGGGATATGGGGACAAGGCAGGAACCGGGTATTGATAGTAGATGATCAGCCATGATCTCAGAATGGCGGTGCAGGCTCGAAGGGCTGAATGGTCTACTTCTGCATCTATTGTCTGTTGAGATGTCATATCCCCACAGACTCTGGTCTTCTGGTGAGGAATCTGAGGATCCAGTTGCAGAGTGTTAAGGCACACACTCAATGATTCAGGAGCAGCTTCTTCCCCTCTGCCATCAGATTTCTGAATGAACATTGAACCCATGAATATGACCTCATGACTTGTTTTGCACTCTATTTAATTTAACTTTAAATATATAGATTTGCTGCAATTCAGTTTTTATGTATTGCAGTGTACTGCTGCCAAATAACAACATTCATGACATAAACCTGATTCTGACTTTTGTACATTCATTAACCATGTTTCACTTGATTTTTTTTTAAATATCTTAAACTCTCTCACTCTGTCCTGGGCATCATTGAAGACTATGCTTCCAAATATTCTCTGCCTTCTGTGTGAAGTTTTTTCTCATCTCTGCCATGAATAGCCAATCGCTGATTTTGATTTTTGAAACTGACAATGTAATTGGGGAAAAGAAATCACTGTGCTAAGAATTGAAACCTGCTTAAACTAATAAGCTGGGATTCCTTGAATTTTCAGCACTGTACAAATCTTGTTTTTCTTAGAAACACAGCAATTTTTAAGGTCTAGCATTTCAAGCTGATTGGTCTTGGCAAATATATTCCCCGGAGAGTCCCAAAAGTAACTTTTAATAACATTTCAAGTTAATGTCCTGTACTTGGCATAACTATTTGAACTACTGGTGATTCTTGAAACTCTCTGGCACCTACTTATTTTTAAAAGAGCAGTGCTTTTCCAAGTTGCACACTATCTAAAATTTATTTTCCCTTCTAAGTCAACTGTCAAGAAAGGATGATCCAGCATGGGAGAGGGTTCAGAGGAGGTTCAGGAAGATGATCCTGGGAATGAAAGGGTTAACATGAGGGAACATTTTATGGCTCTGGGCCTGTACTCACTGGAGTTTATAAGAATGGGGGTTGGGGGGAATCTCATTGAAATACATAGAATATTGAAAGGCATAGAGTGGAGTGAACGTGGCAGGGATGTTTCATGTAGTGGGGGAGTCTGGAACTAGAGGACACAGCCTCAGATTAGAGGAACACAGTCTTAGAACAGAGGTGAGGAGAAATTTCTTTAGTTAGAGAGTGGTAAATCTGTGGAACTCATTGCTATAGATGGCAGTCAAGTCTAATTCATTGGGTATATTTAAAACAGAATAGGTTCTTGTTTGGTATGGGTGTCAAAGGTTACAAGGAGAAGGCAGGAAAATCGAGTTGAGAGGGATGATTGAATGATGGAGCAGACTTGATGGACCAAATGGCCTAATTCTGCTCCTGTGTATTATGGTCTTTAATTCAGTTAAATATGACCTCTGCAATTTTTCTTGATGCGCTCACTTCCAAGCCTCTGCTCCCCGTGAGGATAGTTGTCCAGAATCAGTCCCAGTGAATTTCAACCATGGCATTTGTCTCCTTCTCGAGCAGATATCTTTCTCACCTACACTTGCTGAAAATGATCCTGACAGTTTCCTGTCAGTTCTGTTTTCATAATCTTTTTCACATTTGGGTGTAAAAAAAAATATATATATATATATATATATATATATATATACAGATGCCAGAAACCTGATCAGGGTTATTGAATGTTTTGAAAAAGTGGGGATTAATGTACTGAAATACCATCTGTCACTCCTAGGCTACTCCCTGGTTCGCTCAGTCTTCTTGTGTTTATATTTCTCATTGTCAAATAGTCATTGCTGGATCAGAATCCTGTTCTGCCTAACTTTGTCAGATTTGTAAACTTTCTCTGTCCACTCTGATTTCAGAATCAGATTTCATAGAGTCATAGAAAACTATAGCACAGAAACAGGCCCTTTGGCCCATCCAGACTGTGCCGAAACATTTAAACTACCTCATCTCATTAACCTGCACCCAGACCATAGCCCTCCATACCACGACCATCTGTATACCTATCCAAACTTCTCTTAAACATTGAAATCAAAATCACAATCACCACTTGTGCTGGCAGCTTGTTTCACACTCTTACCACACTCTGAATGAAGAAGATTCCCCTCAGGTTCCCCTTTAACCTTTCACTTTTACCTTTCACTTACCTAACCTTGGTGGAAAAAGCCTGCTTGTGCTTACCCTGTCTATATCCTTATTTGTATACCTCTATTGAACCTGCACTCAATCTTCTACATTCCAAGGAATAAAGTCCTAACCTATTCAATCTTTCCTTGAAATTCAGGTCCTCCAGTCCTGGCAACATCCTTGTAAGTTTTCTCTGTATTCTTTCAATCTTACTTGCATCTTTCCTGTGGGTAGATGTCCCAAACTGCGCACACTATTCCAAATTAGGCCGCAACTTCAACATACTCTTGTACTCCATGGAAAAGGATCTGGTGCTTTCCTGGTGTATATGATGAATAAACACTTCTCGGGCCTCCAGCGGGTACAGGTATCAATTATAACTGACATTGTGATGACAAACTGCCATCTTCTTCAGGGATGATGAGAAGAGTTTATCTGTCTTGGACTTAATACTTTGATTTATGAAGGCCAATGTGCCAAAAAGTTTCTTAACAACCCTGTGACACCACTTTCAATGAATTATAGATCTGCATTCTCAGATCACTTTGTTCTACCTCACTGCTCAGTGCCCTACTGCTCACTGTGTTAGTCCTCCCAGAGTACAACACCTCACAGTTGTCTGCATTAAATTCCACCTGCCATTTTGCAGCCCATTTTTCTAACTGGTCCAGATCCTTCTGCAAGCTTTGATAGTCTTCCTCACTGTCTAGTTTACCACATTGTCGCTTTAAGATCTCCCCACATCTCTTTTGGCTCCACACATGGATTACCAATCTGATCTTCTGGAGGTCCAATTTTGTCCCATGCAGTCCTTTTGCTACTAAAATATCTGTAGAATCCCATAGAGTTCTCCTTCACCTTGTCTGCTGGAGCAACCTCATGCCTTCTTTGAGCCCTCTGATTTCTTTCTTCAGTGTTCTCTTGCATTTCTTGTACTCCCCAAGTATCTCATTTGTTGCTACCTGCCTATACTTTTTTTTCTTAACCAATATCACTTAAAAACCAAGGTTCCCTAAACCTGTTATCCTTGTTTTTTATTCTGACAAGCACATAAAAGCTTCGTACACTCAAAATTTCACTTTTGAATTCCTCCCACTAGTCAAATACACCTTTGCTAGATATCAAACACGAGGAAATCTGCAGATGCTGGAAATTCAAACAACAACAACACACAAAATGCTGGTAGAACACAGCAGGCTAGGCAGCATCTATAGGGAGCAGCGCTGCCGACGTTTCGGGCCGAGACCCTTCGTCAGGACTAACCGAAAGGAAAGATAGTAAGAGATTTGAAAGTAGTGGGGGGAGGGGGGAATGCGAAATGATAGGAGAAGACCGGAGGGGGTGGGATGAAGCTAAGAGCTGGAAAGGTGATTGGCGAAAGTGACACAGAGCTGGAGAAGGAAAAGGATCATGGGATGGGAGGCCTCAGGAGAAAGAAAGGAGGGGGGGGAGCACCAGAGGGAGATGGAGAACAGGCAAACAACTAAATATGTCAGGGATGGGGTAAGAAGGGGAGGAGGGCCATTAACCGAAGTTAGAGAAGTCAATGTTCATGCCATCATGTTGGAGGCTACCCAGCCGGTATATAAGGTGGTGTTCCTCCAACCTGAGTTTGGATTCATTTTGACAATAGAGGAGGCCACGGATAAACATATCAGAATGGGAATGGGACGTGGAATTAAAATGTGTGGCCACTGGGAGATCCTGCTTTTTTTGGCGGACCGACCGTAGGTGTTCCGCGAAACGGTCTCCCAGTCTGCTTAACCCCTTCTCCAGCTCTGTATCACTTTCGCCAATCACCTTTCCAGCTCTTAGCTTCATCCCACCCCCTCCGGTCTACTCCTATCATTTCGCATTTCCCCCTCCCCCCACTACTTTCAAATCTCTTACTATCTTTCCTTTCGGTTAGTCCTGACGAAGGGCCTCAGCCTGAAACGTCGACAGCGCTTCTCCCTATAGATGCTGCCTAGCCTGCTGTGTTCTACCAGCATTTTGTGTGGTTTGCTAGATATCAATGGCATATGTTGTGAAGTTTATTGGGTTAACTCTAGTTTCATTTGATCTTGCACCTTTTTATTCACTTTCTTGAGATGTCGGCATTGCTGGAAAGGCTGGTGTTTATTGCGTTCTTCAAATTCTTCGTGTCATAGAGCTACAGCACAGAAACAGATCCTTTGTCCCATTTTGTTCATGCTGAAATGTTATTCTGCTTGTCCCAATGACCTGTACCTGCACCATAGTCCTCCATACCCCTCCCATCTATGTTCTTATCAAAACTTCTCTTAAATGTTGCAATCAAACCCACATCCACCACTCCTGCTGGCAGCTTGTTCCACGCTCTTAAAATGTAGAGCAGTACAGCATTGGGGTAGACCATTTGGCCCATCAAGTCTGTGCTAAGTATGGTGTTGAATTAAAGTAATCTCTTCAGCTTGTACATGATCCATATTCCTCCATTCCCTGCATTTTCATGTGCTTTTCCAAAGGCCTCCTGAATTTTGAGTTCAGAAGAAAAAGAAGGGACTGATGTGAAGGATATTTTGCATAGCTGAGGAGTCTAGTACTGGGATGGCAAAATTAGGAAGGGGGGTAACCCATTTGGGACAGAGGTGAGAAATTCTTTACTCTAGAGTGGTGAATCTTGAGTAATTCCCTGATATGGAAGCCTGTGAAGGTTTAGTTGTTGAGTTCATTCAAAATTGAGACATAATGATGTCTGGATGTGAAGGGAATTGGAGAATATGAGAGTGGTGTTAGAAAATGGATTTGAGAGTCGAAGATATTGTTGAATAGTGGAGCGGGCACTTCAGACCAAATAGCCTACTTCTAATTCTTGTGTTTTCATCAAATAGTTCAGTGCAGATAGTATGTTTGCTTTACCGTTGCATTAAGTAGCAGCACAGTGAGTGTAGCACTATTACAGCACCAATGACACTGATTCATTTCCTGCTGCCGCCTGGTAAGGAGTTTGCATGTCCTCCCCTTGACTGTGCAAGCTTTCTCCAGGTGCTTCAGTTTCCTCCTACATTCCAAAGATGTGCAGGTCAGGTTCTGTAGGTGTACTTGGGCTCACTGGGCCTGAACTGCCTTTCACAGACTTTTCTGTGCCTCACTGATGATTGACAGAGTGTTATTAGTTTCCTTTCTTTATTCAATGTCAATCTGTCTGCTGTGGTCAAGGGAGTGGGTGACCACTTCTTGGAGTGTGTTTTCCTGCAAATCCCCCATGTGCTGGAATGTATTTGCTGTTTCTCATGTTTCATTATTTTGAGGTCGACTGAGTGAATCTGCAGGCATTTCCTACAGATGTTGCATTTTAGACTTCAATCCACAGCTACATAAACAAAATATAGCAGTACAGTTTTCAGAGTGAAAAATGAGCCTAATCGTTATGTAAGAGCTTGAAGTTTGTCTAAAGTAAAGCTGCTGAAAGGAGTAGCTTCACTCTGCTTACCTTAACGAAACTTGCCACCCTCTGCGCACCTCCTTCAAACCTCCGCTCAACCTTTTTTGTTTGAAGAGAACAAACTCCATAGTCGCTTCCAATTGAAATAAAATCTTTCAACTGGGATATTTTGATGAGCCTCTCTGGGGAAAATCAAATCACCCCACCACACAATTATTTGTAGGAGATCGTGGTTCACCTTAGCACCAATGACATCAGTAAGAAGGGGGAAGAGGTCCTGTGCAGTGAGTATAGGGAGTTAGGAAGAGGTTAAAGAACAGGAGGCAAGTCTAAGGAAGTCATCTAAGGATTACTCCCAATTCCACGTGCTTGTCAGGGCATGGATAGAATGATCGTACAGATGAATGAGTGACTGAGGAACTGTTGCAGGGGGCAGGGTTTAAGGTTCTTGGATAATTGGAACCTTTTCTGTGTCAGGGGTGACCTGTACAAGAGGGACAGGTTGCACCTCAGCTGGCGGGGAGCCAATATCCTTGCCAGGAGGATCTTACATTTCATGTTCTTTGTGAGTTGTTGAAGAACAAATGATAAGACTATAAAAGATGGGAGCAGAATTGGGCCATTTAGCCCATTGAGTCTGCTCTGCCACTTCGTCATGGATGCTCCATTTTCCCTCTCAACCCCATTCTTCTAAATTCGAGTGAGTACTGGGCAACATCCATCAATTGCTGCTCATATGATAAGCCTTTCATTCCAGGAATCATTCTTGTGAATGTCCTTTAAACCCTCTCCAATGTCAGCACATCCTTTGTAAAAACAAGGGGCCCAAAACTGCTCTCAATACTTCAAGTGAGGCCTCGCCAATGCCTTATAAAGCTTCAGTATTGCATTTATATTCTAGTCCTCTCAACTGAAATACTAACATTGCATTTGCCTTCCTCATAACTGACTCAACCTGGTAGTTAACCTTAAGGGAATACTGCATAAGGAATCCCAAGTCCCTTTGCTCCTTAGATTTTTGAATTTTCTCTGTGCTTAGACAACAGTTTATACTTTTGTTCCTTTTACCAAAGTGCACAATATACACTTACTGACACTGTAGTCCTTCTGCCATTTCTTTGCCTATTCTCCTGACCTGTAAGTCCTGTTGAAGCCTCCCTGCTTCCTCAGCACTACCTGTCCCTCCACTTACTTTCATGTTGGCCACAAAGCCATCAAGTCAAGTCAAGTCACTTTTATCCTGTCATCCAAATAACTGACATATAACATAAAAAGAAGCGGTTCAACACCAACCCCTGTGGAACACTACTTGTCACTGGTAGCCAACTAGAAAAGCTCTCTTTATTCCCATTCATTGCTTCCTACCTATCAGCCAATCCTCCGTCCGTGCTAGTTTTTTTCCCTGTAATACCATGGATTCTTGTCTTGTTAAGCAGCCTCCTATGTGGCACCTTGTCAAGGACCTTCTGAAAATCCAAGTACATAAAATCCACCAATCCTCTTTTGTCCTTCATGCTTGATATTTCCTCAAAATTCCAATAGATTTGTCGAGCAAAAATTTTCCCTTCGGGAAACTATGCTGACTTTTACCTATCTTATCATGTGCCTCCAAGACTCTGAGATCTCATCCTTAACAACTGACTCCAACATCCTCTCAACCTCTGAAGTCAGGCTAACTAGCTTATAATTTCCTTTCTTGTATGAAACTCCTTTCTTGAAGAGTGGAATAACCTTTGAAAATTCCCAGTTCTCCAGAATCATGCCAGAATCTAGTGATTCTTGAAAAAATTGTTACTAATGCCTTCATAACCTCTTCAGCTGCCTCATTCAGAACCCTGGAGTGTAATCCATCTGGTCCAGGTGACTTAACTACCTTCAAACCTTTCAGCTTTTGAAGCACATTCTGCCTAGTAATAGCAATTGCACTCACTTCTGCCACCTGACTCTATCAAACTTCCAGCATACTGTTAGTGTCTTCCACAATGAAGACAGATGCAAAATGCTTATTCAACTTGTCCACTATTTCCTTGTCCCCCATTACTACCTCTCTAGTGGTCCATTAATCTCTCCCTCTCCCTCTCCCTCTATTCCCTTTCTTTTGCTTTATTGTTGTTTTTGACTTCCCTTCTCAGCCAAGATTGCATCATCCTGCCTTTAGAATAACAATTCTTCTTTGTGATGTTTCCTGCCTCCACTTTATGAATTTCTCCCAGAAACTCAAGTCATTGCTGTTCTGCTGTCACCCCTGCTAGTATCTCCTTCCAATCAACTTTGGCTAGCTCCTCTGTCATGCTTATATAATTCCCTTTACTCCACTGATGATACATCTAACTTCAGATTCTCCTTCTCAACTTGCAGGGTGAAGTCTATCATATTATGATCACTGCCTCCAAAGGGTTTCTTTACCTTCAACTCCCTAATTAAATCCAGTTCATTACTCAACACACAATCCAGAATAGCCTTTCCCTGAGTGGCCTCAACTACAAACTGCTCTTAAAAAACCATCTCATAGGCATTCTACAAATTCTTGGGATCCAGCACCAATCTGATTTTCCCTATCTACCCCATGGCCATTGTAATATTGCCTTTTTGACATATGTTTTTTGTCTCCCATTGTAATTTGAATCCCACATCCTAGCTACAATCAATGATGAGGGGCTTTTTCCCAGGGCTGAAATAGGTAACATATGAGGGGGCATAGTTTTAAGTTGCTAGGAAATGGGTACCGAGGGGATGTCAGGGGTAAGTTTTTCACACAGAGAGTGGTGCGTGCATGGAACGCACTGTTGGCGGTGGTGCTGGAAGCGGATAAAATAGGGTCTTTTAAGAGCCTCTTAGATATAGGTACATGGAGCTTAGAAAGATAGAGGGCTATGTGCTAGGGAAATTCTAGGCATTCTCTAGAGTAGGTTACATGGTCTGCACAACATTGTGGGCCAAAGGGCCTGTAATGTGCTGTAAATTTTTATGTTGTATGTTCTACCATTTGGAGGCCTGTGTATAATTTCCATCAGGGTCTTTTTATGCTTGTGGTTTCTTAACTCTACTCACAAGGATTCTACTGTTCATCTTCTGATCCTATGTCACTTCTTTCTAAGAATTTGATTTCAGTTTTTACCAACAGAGCCACCCCACCCCATCTGCCTACCTGCCTGGTTTTTTGATATAATGTGTATCCTTGAATATTAAGCTCCCAAGTATGATCCTACAGTGGCATGCCTACCAAAATCTCTAACTGCTTGACAAGATCATCTACCTTATTTTGTATACTGTGTGCATTCAAATATAACACCTTCAGTCCTGTATTTGTCACCCTTTTCAATTTTTGTCCCCATGTTACACTGCAACTTATCCCACTGACTGCAATTTTGCCCTATCATTTGCTTGTCCTTCCTGACAGTCTGCATCTGCTTGGATACCAAATCCCCCAACCGCAGCACTATCACTCTGGTTCCCACCCCACTGTCAAGTTAGTTTAAACCCTCCACAACAGCTCTAGCAAACCTGCCCGCAAGGATTTTGGTGCCCCTGAGGTTTAGGTGTAACTTGTTCCTTTTGTACAGGTCATACTTTCCCCAGAAAAAAATCCCAAAGATCCAGAAATCTGAGAACACAGAGTGAATGACAGAGAACTGTGCAATGATGTGCATACTTTGCAGAATGTCTTCCACAAGTAATAATTACATTCTTGAAGAGTGAGAATATATAATAAACACATGGATATATAACCGAAACAGAAACCACACAGCTTATACAATCCTGTTTTGGGGTTTCTTATTCCATTTTAAGAATTTTTGAAGCTCACTTAGGAATTCCATTTTCTTAATGAGAATTATCTGCATGCATTGGCACCACTGCTCTTTTTTTTAAAACAAGTCCTCAGAATTTTAGGAATAAGTGACTACACTTTCATTGACATATTTGATTTGCAAAAGCTAACTGGTTTTCATGCAATTTATTTTGAAGATTACATATGTATTTTAGCTCACTGCACCTAATGGGAACAAAATAATCCTTCCAATTAAAACCACAATGTTCTCCAAGACCATTTTGAGAAGCATGCACAAAATGCTGGAGGAGCTCAGCCAGCCAGAGAATATTTATGGAGGAGAATAAACTGTTGATGCTTCGGGTCCGGACGCTTCATCAGTCTGATGAAAGGTCTCAGTCCAAAATAGGTGCTGCCTCACTTGCTGATTTCCTCCAGAATTGTGTGAGTGTTGCTCCAACCTTTTAGTTGCAGCTGGTGAGAATCTTTGTACCTTCTTCGTCAGGAAATGTGTTCACCTCACAGACAACAAGAAGGCAGCCCACCATTACCTTATCGAGGACAACAAGAGATATTAAGTTCAACCTTGTTTGAGTGGCCACATCCTGAGGAATAATGTACATAATGTGGTTCCTTTTGAGAAAGCATACCTTTATGCCTACCCAGTTGCATATATTTGCTGCAGCCTTTAGGAAGGCGGTACAAGAGCCTGAGGTCCCACACCACCAGTTTCAGAAACAGTTATTACCCTACAACCATCAGGCTCCTGAACCAGCGTGGATAAGTTCACTCACCTCAACAATGAACTGATTCCACAACCTATGAACTCACTTTCTAGTACGCAACAACTCCTGATCTCTATTATTTATTTATTTTCAGTATTTGTACCGTTTGTCATCTTTTGCACATTGGCTGTTTGATAGTCTTAGTGTATAGTTTTTCATGATTCTATTGTATTTCTTTGTTCTACGTTCAATGCCTACAAGAAAAGTCAATCTTGTCTGTGTTGTACAGTGAGCTTGTCCCACTGCCTATGTTTGGCCTATAGCCCTCTTCACCTCTCTATGTACTTAACTAGATGGCTTTTAAATGTTGCTAAGATACCTCCCTCAACCACAGTTTCTTGCAGCACATACCCCTGATGTCCTTTCTCAATCTCTCACCTCTGATCTTAAACTTATGCCCCTCACGATCTTGTTTGCCTCTATCAGCAACTCCCCTGCATCTTAGTTTACGCAGCCTTGTTATTGAAGATCCTCCCTCCCCCCGCCCCATCCAGACACCATCAGGATAAATCTTTTCTGCTCTTTATTTAAAGGGTGACCAAACTGTGCACAATTTTGTTTAATAGCAGGTAAGCATGATTAGCATGGATGGATACTTGGTTAGCATGGTCAGCAGAACAAAGGCCTGTTTCTGTGCTGTATGACTTTGACTGATAAAATACTTCACTAGCTGACATAGCAGCCCCTAAAATTGTGTAGGGCAGACTTCCCAACCGGCTAGGCAGAATGCTTATCAGACAGGGTTTAAGAAAATTTAAACAACACCATTTTGTTAAATACAAGCAATTCTGCAGATGCTGGAAATCCAGAGCAACATACCCCAAATGCTTGAGGAACTTGGCAAGTCAAGCATCATCTGTGGAGGAGAATAAACGGTTGACCTTTCAGGCCGAGTCCCTTCATCAGGAGTGATGATCAGAAACCTAACTTTGTTTGCTTCCTGAAACATCTGAATAGCTTACAGTAACTTTTCACTAGTTAGGGAATGATTCCTCCTCATGGAGGATACCTTTTGTTCTTCGTTGACTAAATATAATGAAGGCAAGAAAGTATTTTTTGCAAGGGGGTGTGACTACCAATGTTGATCTGTAGATCCTGCATCTATGCATTGTTTTCTCAGTGCTGTGGAGCTGATGTGTTCAAGGTATAGGCACTGACTTATCAGGATGGCATGTGGCACAGACAGAAAGCCAAAGCTGGCAACCTTCAGGGACAATGTTATTATTGTTTTTCTCACTGTCAGAAGTTAGTGGGAGAAAAATAAGACCATAATCCATAAAACATAGCAGAATTATATCATTCATCCCATAGAATCTGCTCCACCATTCTATCATGGCTGATGTTGAGGAAGTACTCATGAGTGGTGCTGAATTTCTTGTTTGCATTGTAAGTGCCATGTGGGAAAACAACATGAAGTTGCAAAAGAACTTTAAAGTAATTCATTCAGTTATACAACACGAGAGCAGGTTCTTCAGTGCATTAAATCTATGTAGACCATCAGGTACCCACTTGCACAATAATCTTAAATAAATGCCATTTAATTCCTTTTTCCTCCCCATCTCCTTCCCTTTCACCCATGGTCTACTCTTCTCTCCTATCAGATTTCTTCTACAATCCTTCACCCTTTTCACCTATTCGCTCCCAGCTTCTCATTTCATCCCCTTCTTCCACTCACCCTACTTCCTCCTCACCTGGAATCGCCTATCGCCTGCAACTTGTACTCCTCCCCCTTCTGCCTCTACCTTATTCTGGCTTCTTCTCCCTTTCTGCCCCAAAGAAGGGTCTCTGCCCCAAATGTTGACTGTTCATTTCCATGGATGCTGCTTGACCTGAGTTCCTCCAGCATTTTGTGTGTGCTGCTCCCAATTTTTCAGAATCTCATGTGTTTGCCATTTAATTCTCCCTGTATTCCCATTAACTATGGATGGCACAGTAGAGTAGCGGTTAGTGTAATGCTGTCACTATGCCATCCATTGGTCATGGTAATGCAGGGGGAATTAAGTAGCAAACACAAGATTCTGCAGATGCTGGAGATCCAAAGCCAGGTTCAATTCCGCTGCTGTCAGTAAGGAGTTTGTACATTCTTTCCATGACTGCATGCGTTTCCTTGGGTTACTCCATTTTCCTCCCACATTCCAAAGACGTGGGTTAGGGGGTAATTGGGTGGCGCTGGCTCATTATACTGGAGGGGGCTGTTACACTACAGTATCTCTAAATAAAATAACATACTTCTTTGAGATATGGGCAGAAACCCAAATCAGTCACAGGAAGAAGGATCAAACAGAGCACCAGAGATTGGGATCAAATGTGATTGCTTGAACTGTGATGCGACAGCTTTCCTAGCTGTGACACTGACATGAAAACTATCAAATACCTTCCTAGGGTACAGATTTCAATACAAATATGCATTTAAACCATTGTCTTTGTTTTTAGGACATTTGGAACCTTTCCATGCAACACAGGTATGGAATAACATTATCCAAGCCCTGCAGACCCAGGTGGAGGTGAGGCATTACAAACGTTTCTGGAGGACGTATAATGACTGCTTCACTGGTGCTGATGCAGTTGATGTGGTGTTGAGCCACCTTATGCAAAGCGTGTACTTCGTCAACAGTGATATCTCACGTTTGAAAGCAGCTCGTCTCTGCCACGCTCTGATGGAGCACAGAGTGTTTGAGCCTGTTAACACGAGACTCTTCGGTAAAGAGCAGCAAATGATGTTCGAAGATTGTGGTAGCAGCCTCTACAGGTTTATGGAAGATTGTGCATTCTCTGGTCAGGACCAGAGACCAGAGGATTTGTTTCACCATGAAAGACTGCTGCCAAGGAAGAAATGTCCCATGTAAGGTTTTATTTTCTCTTTGGCTGTTGCATTGCATGTATTTCTTGTTTATCCCTCAGCTCAATCAGTTCTGTAGAGGAGTCAGGCATGAGGGTAGAGTGATCATAATATGGTGGAATTCTTCATTAAGATGGAGAGTGACATAGTTAATTCAGAAACAAAGGTTCTGAACTTAAAGAAGGGTAACTTTGAAGGTATGAGACGTGAATTAGCTGAGATAGACTGGCAAATGATACTTAAAGGGTTGACAGTGGAAATGCAATGGCAAGCATTTAGAGATCGCATGGATGAACTACAATTGTTCATCCCAGTTTGGCAAAAGAATAAACCAGGGAAGGTAGTGCACCCATGTCTGACAAGGGAAATTAGGGATAGTATCAAGTCCAAAGAAGAAACATATAAATTAGCAAAAAAAAAAAGCGGCACACCTGAGGACTGGGAGAAATTCAGAGACAAGCAGAGGAGGACAAAGGGCTTAATTAGGAAAGGGAAAAAAGATAATGAGAGAAAGCTGGCAGGGAACATAAAAACTGACTGTAAAAGCTTTTATAGATACTTGAAAAGAAAAAGATTGGTCAAGACAAATGTAGGTCCTTTATAGTCAAAAACAGGTGAATTGATCATAGGGAACAAAGACATGGCAGACCAATTGAATAACTACTTTGGTTCTGTCTTCACTAAGGAGGACATCAATAATCTTCCGGAAATAGTAGGGGACCGAGGGTCTAGTGAGATGGAGGAACTGAGGGAAATACATGTTAGTAGGGAAGAGGTGTTAGATAAATTGAAGGGATTAAAGGCAGATAAATCCCCAGGGCCAGATGGTCTGCATCCCCGAGTGCTTAAGGAAGTAGCCCAAGAAATAGTGGATGCATTAGTGATAATTTTTCAAAACTCCTTAGATTCTGGATTAGTCCCTGAGGATTGGAGGGTGGATAATGTGATAACAGCACATTTGGAAAGGGGTGAAATCATCGGACAAAGTCAGCATGGATTTGTGAAAGGAAAATCATGTCTGACGAATCTTATAGAATTTTTTGAAGATGTAACTAGTAGAGTGGATAGGGGAGAGCCAGTGGATGTGGTATATTTAGATTTTCCAAAGGCTTTTGACAAGGTCCCACACAGGAGATTAGTGTGCAAACTTAAAGCACATGGTATTGGGGGTATGGTATTGATGTGGACAGAGAATTGGTTGGCAGACAGGAAGCAAAGAGTGGGAGTAAACGGGACCTTTTCAGAATGGCAGGCAGTGACTAGTGGGGTACCGCAAGGCTCAGTGCTGGGACCCCAGTTGTTTACAATATATATTAATGATTTAGACGAGGGAATTAAATGCAGCATCTCCAAGTTTGCGGATGACAGGAAGCTGGGCGGCGGTGTTAGCTGTGAGGAAGATGCTAAGAGGATGCAGGGTGACTTGGATAGGTTAGGTGAGTGGGCAAATTCATGGCAGATGCAATTTAATGTGGATAAATGTGAAGTTATCCACTTTGGTTGCAAGAACAGGAAAACAGATTATTATCTGAACGGTGGCCGATTAGGAAAAGGGGAGGTGCAACGAGACCTGGGTGTCATTGTACATCAGTCATTGAAGGTGGGCATGCAGGTACAGCAGGCGGTGAAAAAGGCAAATGGTATGTTGGCATTCATAGCAAAAGGATTTGAGTACAGGAGGAGGGAGGTTCTACCGCAGTTGTACAAGGCCTTGGTGAGACCGCACCTAGAATATTGTGTACAGTTTTGGTCCCCTAATCTGAGGAAAGACATTCTTGCCATAGAGGGAGTACAGAGAAGGTTCACCAGATTGATTCCTGGGATGGCAGGACTTTCATATGAAGAAAGACTGGATCGACTAGGCTTATACTCACTGGAATTTAGAAGATTGAGGGGGGATCTTATTGAAACGTATAAAATTCTAAAGGGATTGGACAGGCTAGATGCAGGAAGATTGTTTCCGATGTTGGGGAAGTCCAGAACGAGGGGTCACAGTTTAAGGATAAAGGGGAAGCCTTTTAGGACCGAGATGAGGAAAAACTTCTTCACAGATTCACCACTCTCTGTGTGGAATTCTCTGCCACAGGAAACAGTTGAGGCCAGTTCATTGGCTATATTTAAGAGGAAGTTAGATATGGCCCTTGTAGCTAAAGGGATCAGGGGGTATGGAGAGAAAGCAGGTACAGGGTTCTGAGTTGGATGATCAGCCATGATCATACTGAATGGCGGTGCAGGCTCGACAGGCCGAATGGCCTACTCCTGCACCTATTTTCTGTTTCTGTGGGCCTAGGCCTTGGGTCTGGAATCAAATATTAATCCAAACAAGTCAAGCTTGATGCATTAATTGTTGGGTTTCTCTATCGGATTCATCTTTTTTCCAAAGGAAATGAAGTTCAACCTCAAACTGTTGTGGTTGTATTTTAATTGCCTTTAAATGGGCATCAATTTCATTGCCACCCCAACTATCAGTCACTTAGTTATCAAAATTCAAAGTACATCATATACTACCCTGAGATGAATTCTCTTGCAGTATTTGCAGGAAAATAAATACTGTACAATAGAATTTATGAAAACAAAGACCGATACTCAATGTGCAGAAAACAAATTGAGCAAATAAATAAAAATACTGAGAATGTGAGTTGCAAATAGTACTTGAAATTGAGCTTGCAGTTTGTAGAATTAGTTCCGAGTGGATGTGAAGTTATCCACCTCCTGCCTGATGGTAATAGCAAAAAGAGAGCATTCCCTAGACAGTGGGAGTCTTTGGATGCTGCTTTCTGGTAGCAGCACAACTTGTAGGTGTACTCATTAATAGGAAAGTCTTTGTGATGAACTGGGCTGTATCCACCACTTTCTGTAGCCTTTTCTGTTCCTGGGCATTGATGGCATGGTATAGAAATGTGATGGAACCAAACTGTGCATCTATAAAAGTTTGTAAAAGTATCCAGAACATTGCTGATGTTGCTTTAGATTGAATATACAACAATTCAATTTTATGGCTCTGCATGAAATTGATAAATATGAGTGTGGAAATACAATGTGAATGTCACAGAATTCTTTTTCATTTGTTTGTGTGACTTTACAAATTCATAGCTCAGATAGTGCAAACTTCACTCTGTCCCTATACATCTAGTTGAAAAATTGTGTGAAAACACACTGGATACATATATACTATTAATTATTAATTGGTGTTTTTTCTCATTCTCAGCCAAGTTGGAAAGGTTGTGTGTGTGTGTGAGGAATTCATAATGATTTTGTTTAAAATACAGCACAGTAACAGGCCCTTCTGGCCCAACAAGCCCACGCCACCCAATTATATCCATGTGACCAATTCAATGCAAAACACACACAAAATGCTGGAGGTACTCAGCAGGTCAAGCAGCATCTATGGAAATGAATAAACAGTTAATGTTTTGGGATGAGACCTTTCCTTGAGACTCGTGACAAATTAAGTTGTACATTTTTGGAATATGGGACGAAACTGGAGCACCTGGATGAAACCCATGCAGTCATGGAGACTTGGAGTACAAACTTCTTACAGACAGTGGCGGGGTTTGAACTCTGGTCTGGTGCTGTAATAGTGTTAAGATAACTGCTATGCTTCTGTCAACCTGAAATTATTAACCTGCTCAGTTGAGGAAAAACACCAGAGACACGAAATTACCTCTGAAACGGTTTTTATTCAGAGAGGAGTTCGCAGCCCCATGCACTTCGGGCATAAGGTAGCCAACTCTCAATTTGTCGGTTTACAAAGGTCATACTTATACCCAAAAGCAGGGCACTACATTCGCAAATATGGTTACCGATTCAAATTTGTCAATTGATTGGCTATTGCATAGCTAAGCACGCGAAATACTCGGAATAAGCATAGACGCAAGCGTAATACTTGGAATGGGTATGGACGCAAGCAAAACACTCGAAGTGGGTATATAGCTCAAAATACTTTGCCGAACACATTGTCTTGTGGTCGCAAGGTTCCTCTTCTTTGTGGTTGCCACATGCTGTCTGGCATCTTATTTTAGCTACCTCTTCCCTGTCCTCCTACACTTCCCCAATGACGTATCCTCTCCCTGGTCCTGTCTACATATTTTACTACACTTACCCCTCGCCCACCCCTTCTACACGTACCCCTTACCCTCTTCACATTCTCACTCCTGTGCTGCTAATCAGAGAATTTACAACCCCAACTAAGACCATTTGGTCTCACTGATTCTCCTCCAAATGGGAACAATGAACTGGAATGTCAATGTGATTTTGTGGAGTTGTGACATCTTAGAAATGTACCATTTGTAATTGCACACTAATCATAGATCTACAAAAAACAAGTAAGATCTGGTTCAAGCTCTAGACTGTGGCAACATTTCACTAAATAAGCTACTTCTGTCTCATCATAATCTTATTACTCCAGCTATTTAGTTTACTATAATATTGTGTCTATTAGAAATAGGCAATGACTACAATGGAGAGCACAGTAATGTAGAAGTCAGTATAACATTATTGCAGCGCCAACTGTAAAATTGGGGTTCAATTCTTGCCGCTGTCCTTTTGTATGTTCCCTTCATGAATACATGGGTTTCCTCTGGGTGCTTCAGTATCCTCCCACATTCTAATGACGTTTGTGTTAGGGTTAATGAGCTGTGGGTATGCTGCATTGGCACCAGAAGAATGATGACGCCTGCAGGCTGCCCAGTACAATCCTCACTGATTTGATTTGACACAAACTACGCACTTCACTGTACAGTATGTACATGCGACAAATATCGCTAATCTTTTTAAAAAAGTTTTGTCGAGTTCTGGCAAAATGGTTTTCTTTGAACATTCTGCGTAAAATAATTACTTTTTTTTTTAAACAGACCAGATAAAATAACTTACTCAAATCCTATTGCCTTGGAAGCCTGTGACAAAAGGATTGAACAAGTTTTGCAAGCAATCAGCCTTCGTCCATCACTACCCACAAACATAAAAATGAAAGCACCAACCAGCCTGTTGCCAAAGAAAGGTAAAATTGCATTGTGGTATTTGAATACACAAAGCTTTGCATTTTTCGTTATGCCTCTCTTTTGTCTGTGATATAATAAACCTTAAGCTTGATACTGTCAGGCAGAAGGTACTGCAGTATAAGAACAAGGACTGGTGGACTGAGCAACAGTTTCTTCTCCCAGGCTGTGAGACTTCTGCACACCCTGCTACCAATATTTATGACATTACTAGCAGCAGTAATACTGTTGTATATTTTAATATGCTGTATATGCACTTTATGTCAACTTGTACATCTGCAGAATTTTGTTTTGTCTGTTAAAGTGGTATTAACACGATAATATGTGATGTATGTATTGTGTTGTGCACCTTGGTCCCTGAGCAATGTTGTTTTGTTTAACTGTGTACTGTTGAATGACAATGAACTTGATCTTAAACTAAAACTTGTCTGTATGTTCAGTGACTTAGGCAGAAATCTTTGTTCAAAATCCTGGCCATTCTTTCATACTGAACATTTGGAGTAAACAATAGGCTTTATGCACAAGTTATTTTAGGTTGTGTTGTAAGTCTCCAATCCTTTATTGGATTAGTACACAGGTAGATTAAAGTGGACTCAGCCAATACTGACCCTAAACACTCATTCCAACTTTCACTCCCATTGCTTTCCTGGACAATAACATCAATTCTCCTGCAAATGGAGGGTTCATGAGGATGATTGATACTCAGGGGAGGGATCAAGGGCATACTGAGCAACTTATTTGTCTTCTCTGTCCACTTTGCACACCCATGTGGTTATTCTATTACATTATTTACTTGAGACATGGGTAGGGGCAAGATAAGAGTGAGAAAATGCTTTGGGTGATCTCCTCCCCTCCTTTACCTCTTCTCCTCAGCTGCCTATCACTTCCCTCTGGTAACTTTCTGCCAGGGTCCACTCTCCTCTCCTATCATATTCCTTCTTTTACAGCCCCTTATTACTTCCGCCTATCCCTTCCCAGCTTCTCACTTTATTCTCCCCTCCCCCACCCACTCACCTTCACCCTCAGCTGGTCTTACCTACCACCTACCACCACCTCCCCCCCACCCACCCACCTTCTTGTTCTGGCTTCTGAACCCTTCTTTTCCAGTCCCGATGAAGGGTCTGTGTCTGCAACATCGACTATTTATTCCCCTTCATAGCTGTTGCCTGATCTGCTTTCATCCAGCATATTGTGTGTGTTTGCTGGTCTGTGGTTAAGAAATAACCCCAAATTGCTTTCTTAATTACATTTTTGTACTCAAGAAAAAAAAGATGTTATTCCTTAGGGCAATTTTTATTTATTTTGGTCACGTATACAGAGGTACAGTGAAAATCTTTTGTGTGCCATCCATACAAATAATTTCATTACAACAGTGCATTGGTGTAGTACAAGGTAAAGCAATAACAGAATGCAGAATAAAGTGCTACTCTTACAGGCAGAACGTAAGATGCAAGGCTATAATAAGGTAGATTGTGAGATCAAAAGCACATCTTATCATGTTATGAGACTAGTCAAGAAACATAACGGGATAAAGTTTATCCTTGAGACTGGTTGCATATGCTCTGTCTTTCGCATCTTCTGCTCAGTGGCTGGTGAGAGTAGAAAGAGTGTCCAGGTCGGGAAGGGTCATTGATTATATTATCTGTTCAGCCAAGGCAGTGAGAAGTATACACTATGTCCATGGAGGGAAGGCTGGTTTCCATGATGTAGTTAGCTGTGTCCACAACTCCCTGTATTTTCTTGCAGTCACAGGTAGTGGATTTGCCATCCCAAGTTGTAATGCATCCAAATGGTATGCATGGTGCAAAGATAGTTCCTACTTCAAGAATATGTGTTAGCGCTGTCTCAGAAATAAATCCTGCTGTACTATTGTGAGTTGTGGTCTATTTTCCACACCAACTATTTGAGATGAAAAATTTAGAGAGCAATGGTGACATGTTGGTTATTTGTTTCTGAGAACTGGATTGAAACAGAGTGTCACTCGTATTTCCATGCTTTCAAACCCATTCCTCAAAGAACCTTTTGAACTAGCAGAATGAAGAGTTTAATTTCACTGTTTAATTTGTACTTGGGTTTTCATGGCAAAAGGCTGGCATCAAGCCTTTCACAATTTGTCATTTTCAGGTAATGCCGCTAATGGCCTTCTGGAATGAGGAATTTGTCATGTTTAACCTAAACCCTGTGCATTCAAAGCCAAAGAATTGTTCTTTGAGAACACACACAAAATGCTGTAGGAACTCGGCAGGTCAAGCAGTATCTATGGAGAAAAATAAACAGTCGATGTTTGGGGCCGAAACCTGTTCTTCAGCCTAAATTTGTGGCAGTGACGCAGCATGTGTTCAAAGGATTCCACTTTGTCATTGAGCATTTTTGCTGCCAATTAAATCCAATGAAGGGTCTCAACCTGAAACTTTGACTCTATTTCTCTCCATAGATGTTACTTGACCTGAGTTCTTTCAGCATTTTCTGGGCTGCCACTTTCTGCAGAATCTCTTGTGTTTATGATCTACAGCCAAATAAGTACTTTTCCATTGTCAGCAGTTGCAATGTTAGCAAATACAGCAGCTAACCCCAATTTCTGCACCTTTTTCAGAGACTAATACATTAACGGAATGTTGCATTTTGATGTGTAAGCTGCATTCAGTGACTAATAGTTTGTTTTTTATAACCGAGCATGCAAGCACTAACTATATTTCTACTGTGCTTCTCTTCTGCTTTCAACAATGGGTCTGACTTACTCCAAAATAGTTGTTGAGGATGTTTGGAAGCAGGCGACTTTATTGCAGCTGCTCCATTTAATTCATCTTCCCATCCTGGACAGCATTCTGGAGTCTCCCCTGAAGATGGAAAGAAGAGAAGCAGTTCACTTCAGTCGGCAAACTGACCTTATTATCTCCAACACGTTCCTGGATCGAGAGGTTTCTAAGATCCTAAATCTACCTTCGTTAGTATTTTCTGATAACTTTTCATAATTAGTTTGGATTAATGCTCTAAGTGTACTATACGAGGCCAAAAATTCTTAACTAACTTTTGTCTTAAAGGAAAGCTAGAAATTTAATAATGTTTGATTAGATCTGCCGTTCACCCCATCTAGTCCATGCCAAACTGTTATCCCATACTTGGACCAGTCTCCTCCATGCCCCTCCCATCCATTTACTTATCTGAAGTTCCCTTAAATGAAGAGAGATTTGATAGAAGTATAAATTTAATGGCTCAAAATTCTGTAATATGTTTGAACAAACCTCAGGGTGATAAGAATGGAGCGAGCTTCTAGCTGAAGTGGTGGATGCAGGTTTGATTTTATTATTGTGGAGAAGTTTGAATAGGTACATAGATGGGAGGGGTATGGAGGGCTATGGTCCAGATACAGGTCAAAGGGACCAGGCAAAATAGTTCAGCATGGACTAGATGGGCCAAAAGACCTGTTTCTGTGCCTTTTGCTTTATGGCTAAAAATGTTACAAATGAATATGTATCTACTACTGTGGCTGGCAACTCATTCCACACTTGCACCACCCTCTGACGTTTACTGCAAGCTCATTATAGAAGTTTAAACCGCTGTATATTATGAACTGTTTTTCTGAAAGGTGTGCAGAATAGTCAAATGATCTGTCACTCACACCCCTCCCTCTCACCTGGTGACCTGCTCTCACATTTGTCTGTTTTGATGCTCAATCCCTCCTTTGCATTTCCATTTTCACCCTATCAGATGTTGCATTTTGCTGTGAAGAGTTTTGTCTGATTCAACCTGAAATGTCTTATTCTGAGTCCAGGACTTCATTCTAATTCTCCTAACATCTCAAAGTTCTAAAGTAAATTCATTAATAAAATATGTATATGCCTCCATATACTACCCTGAGATTCATTTTCTTGCAGGCATTGATTGGAAAATAAATAAATATAATTGAATTTATTAAAATCTATAAATAAAGAGTGACTAATAACCAACGTGCAAAAGAAGCCAAATTGCACTAGTAATAAAACAAAGTAAATAAATAGAGTCAAATAACAACACAGCACAGATATAGATATAGGCCCTTTGACCTACCAGCCCATGCCAACCACAATGTCCCACCAGCCTATTCATATCCTTCCAAGCCCCATACTGAGAATATGAGCTGTATCTCTGCTGCCTTTATGATTGTTTCAATATGTTTGCTGTTCTTTCAAATTCTGTAGAAAATAGATTAAACTGGTAGTTATCTAATTTTCCTGTAAGTCTAAGTTTAATTTACTGAAGAAAAGGTTAATCCTGAAGGTTTTGAAGGGCCATGGAGTCATTTTGTCTGATTAGAATGGCGCATTGTGCTCATTGTGCACCTGATTTATACATCCTCAATTTCTGTTTTGTTTTTGTTCACTTCACTAGCACTGATGAGTGGCTCCTGGCTGCTGTTGACTGCCTGGATTATTTCCCAGACCAGCTGATCGTACACGCGAGTGAACTGTTATCTCAGACTGCGAATGATAGTGATGCTGCAGATACCTACAAAAGAGTTTTGTTTGAAACTGTGGCGAAGCATTACAGCCAGAACAGGGAGCCGCTTCTCTGCAGCCGCTATCTTGACATATACTGCGGGATAATTAGATTTCTGGGTAAGAGTCTTTCTTCAAGACCAAATAAAGAAAATATTGGTAGCATGGTCCTAAATATGGAAAGGCGTAACTTTTGTTCCTGAACATCGGAGAATTCTGCAGATGCTGGGAAATCCAGAATGACTCGTACAAAATGCTGGGGGAGCTCAGCTGATCAGGGAGCATCTCTGGAGGGGAATAAATAAATGATGTTTTGCTTTATGAAGGGTCTCATTGGTTGTTCATTCCCCTCCTGACCATGCTGCCTGACCTGCTAAATTCTTCCAGCATTCTGTGTTACTTTAGTTCCTTGTGCATTTTGACAATTTGTGTGTAAATTTTCAGTTGATTAGAGGAAGACTCACCTTCAATGATTAAGTTCAGCAGGTAATTAAATAATGTATAATCTCATAAACACGAGATTCCACAGATGCTGGAAATCCAGAGTGACACACACAAAAAATGCTGGAGGAACTCGGCATGTCAGGCAGTGTCGATGGAGGGGAGTATAGAGCTTTGGGCCGAGATGCTCTTTTGAGACTGAAAAGGAATGGGGCAGAAGCCAGAATTAAGAAGGTAGAGGAGGAGAAGGAGTACATGGTGGTAGGTAAGAACAGGTGAGTGGGAGAGGAGGAAATGATAGAAGAAGCTGGCAGGTGAATAGGTGGAAAAGGTAAAGGGATGAAGGAGGAGGAATCTGAGAAAGGACAGTGGAGTCACGGAAAGAAGTGGGGAACCAGTGGGATGTGAGGATAAGAGAAGGGGTGAGATGGGAACCAGAATGGGGAAAGAGAGAGAGAGAAATTTCCAGAAGTTAGAGAAATCGATGGTCATTCCATCAGGTTGGAGGCTAGCTAGATGGAATATGAAGTGTTGCTTCTCTAACCTGAATGTGACCACCTGCCAGCTTGTGCTACTTCCCCCCCCCCCCCCACCCGGCCACCTTCTTATTCTGGCTTCTGCCCTCTTCCTTTCCAGAGCAGATGAAGGGTCTTAGCCCAAAACGTCAACTGTTTATTCCTCTGGCTGTCTTACTGAGTTCCTCCTGCATTTTGTGTGTTTGCACCATGCAATCTCATGCAGAGAACACAGAAAATTACATTTTGCTTCCTCTGTCTTCATTTTTTGATTGTGTTCTCAGCTTTGGCTTCCTATTTTTGATTTCTTTATTTGTATTATTTTCCAATGATATTGTAACCTCCTCTCCTTGATTATTTAATTCCTGCTCTTTGTTGTCCCATTTTATATCTCAACACCCCCCCCCCCCCCAAACAACTATTAGCCTTTGTTGGACATATTAGGATGAGAAATGTTGTCAAGACGTATTGCCAGTATAGTTCAGCTTCAAGGTTGGATTAGGATGAGGTTCAGAACATAAGAACGTAAGAAATCGGAGCTTGAGTTGGCCATCTGCCCATTGAGCCAGCTCTACTGTTCAATAAGATCATGGCTGATGTGGCTGTGGTCTCCACCTCACCTCCCCATAAGCCCTTAACTCCCTTGCGAGGCAAAAATCTATACAGTTGGGTCTTAAATCCCCTCCTTCCCCTCCACCATGAGCTTTCTGAACAGACAATGAAGCAACCCATGAGCACTACCTCACAATTTTTGCTCACTTTTTGCACAACTTATTTAATTTAATTTTCATTCCACACTCTCACTACCCTGAGTGAAGAAGTTCCTCCTCCTGATTCCCTTAAACATTTCACCTTAACCCATGACCTTTAGTTCTAACGTACCTAACCTCAGCAGAAAATGACTGCTTGCATTTACCCTATCTATATCCCTCATAATTTTGTATACCTCAATCAAATCTTCCTTCATTAGACCATAAGATAAAGGAGCAGAATTAAGCCATTCAGCCCATCGAGCCTGTTCCACCATTCCATTATAACTGATCCCAGATCCCACTCAACCCCATATAAGACATAGGAGAAGACTCCTACGCTCTAACAAATAAAGTCCTAACCTGTCCAACCTCTCCCTATAACTCAGGTCTTCAAGTCCTGACAATATCCATGTAAAATTTCTCTGCACTCTTTCAGTATTGATTTCTTTCAGGTAGGCGACCAAAACTGCACAGAATACTCCAAATTTGGTCTCACCAATATCTTAAACAACTTCGTCATAACATCCCATCTCCTGTACTCGATACTTGAATTTATGGAGGCTAACGTGCCTTCTTACAACACTATACCTGTGATGACACTTTCAAGGAATTATGGATCTGTATTCCCAGATTCCTCTGTTCAGCCACACTCCTCAGTGCCCGCCTGCTCACCCTGCAAGTCCTGGTTTGTCCTCCAAGTGTAACACCTCATACTTGTCTGCATTAAATTCCATCTGCCATTTTTCAGCCCATTTTTGCAGTGGGTCCAAATCCCACTGCAAGCTTTGATCTTTGACACTCTCCACTACACTCCCAATCTTGGTGTCATCTGCAAATTTGCTGATCCAGTTTACCCCATTAACATCCAAAGCATTGAGATACTGTGGATGACAAATAGCAATGGACCAGCATCATTAGTCACAGACCTCCTATCAGAGAGACAACCATCTACTAGCATTCTCTGACTTCTCCCATGAATCCAATGTCAGTGTTATTTACCTTGATTACGATTCTGAAATGTATTTAATGAGGTCGCCTCAACTGCTTCCTTGGACAGAGAATTCCACAGATTCACTCCTCCAGGAAAAGTACCATTCTCCATCCAAAATCTACTCCAAATCTTGAGGTTATGTCTAAGAATCTGGGTTTGCAGAAAGTGGTTCTGACAGCTCTGGACACCTTTCTTCTGGGTGTGTTGGCATCCCAAACAGTGCATGGCAAACTGCTTGATCTGCTGATCTATCCCAGGCCACTGGACAACACTTCAAGCCAATGCTTTCATTTTGACCATACCTGGATATAGCTCTTCCAACACATTACCCCTCAGCTTGGATGGTAAAACAATTCTCAATCTCCACATAAGGCAATCCCCATTAAAAACAAGTTCATCCCGGCACTGGTAAAAATGGAGGAACTGAAACTTCTGAACATTCTAGCTGTTTTGAGTTGCTATGTATACCTGAGAAAGTGTAGTGTCTTTTCCCTTTGGATCATCTCTGCCATAAAAGTGAGATTTTCGATTTGCATTAGAGAGAAACGTCAAAAGGACTGTCCTGATTTGCAAATTTTTCAAGCATTTCCTTTTCTGGGGTAAATGGGACAATCCATCAGCATTTCCATGATTAGTTGTCCTCTTGAATTTGATCTTGTAATTGTGTCCTCCAAGAAACAGAGCCCATCTCTGTATTTGTGTTGCTGCTGTTAGTGGAACACCCTTCTGTGGATTAAAAATGGACATGTGGTTAATGATCAGTAATGAGGGTAAACTCTCTCCCATACTGGTTGACAGACTCAAGGCCTCTCTGTCAATCTGTGTGTAACTTTTCTCTTGAGTGGCAAGGGATCGTGATGCAAAGGCTATAGGGCATTCACTTCTGTCACTCATAACATTTGACATGACTGCACCTATGCTACAAGTTGAGGCATCACAGGCAAGCTTCAGTGAATGATGTGGATTATAATCTGTGAGTCCAGTGTCAGAAACAATGCCTTTTAGAAAGCCACCTCACAATGCTTTGTCCATTGTCATTTCTTCCCAATCTGTAATAATGAGCTTAAGAGGTTGGAGCACAGTAGCCAGATTTTGCAGGAACCTGTTTTCATAATTGACAAATCTCAAAGAAGGACCACACTGTAACACATCCTCTTGCCTTGGGCATCCACCACTGGTTGAATTTTCCCAACACACTTGTGTAAATCTTGTGCATCAATGGTGTGACCACAGTAAGTGATGCTTGGTTTTAAGAATTCACACTTGTTGTGTAATGCTCTGAGCCCATAATTTTCTGATCTTTCTAACACTGTCTTGAGATTTTTTAAATGTTCCTTGTCATTCTCACTGGTAACAATGATGTCATCCAAGAACTTAATTGCCTGGGCATCCTTGTATCACCTGGTCCATAGCTTTCTGCCAAAGTGTAGGTACGGTTGTTACTCCAAAAATAAGCTTATTATACAGATCAAGTCTTTTGTAAATGTTTCTGGTGAGAAGCACTTTGGAATCAGCAAATTCACTTTGAAGTGTTTATCCTTCTTGGCTACTGGGACCACTGGCATTGCCCATGGGCTCCACGCAACCTTGGAAATAATTCCTTCAGCCTCCATGCGATCCAGCTCACTGGCTATTTTATCTTGGATTGTATAAGTAACCTGATGGGCTTTGTAAAACTTTGGTGTGGCATTTTCATTTAACACTATTTTACCCTTGATGTGTTGGATCCAATCTTAGTTGCATATTTGCAGGCTTCCATTCAGTATCTTTGAAATGCTGTTCAGATTTATTTTGTGGAATGACTGAAAAAGCCAAGCCAATTCTATTTTAATTAATTTGCTGTTCACTTGTGGTGCAAGCCCTGTTTCTTGTCTGTTGTTAGTTTTCACATGGTAAATCTTAAGACTATGCAGTCCTGTGTAACCTCATCAATATCAGATTTTTAATTAACAGCATGCAGATTAGTACTTTTTGAAACTGCAACTTGACTTTTTAACTTCCCTGTGCAGTCCATATATTTTTGTCTGCCCGACATGTTCTTTGTATGTGTCCTACTTGGTTGCATTTTCTGCAAGTTTTGCCATTAAATCTGCATTGGTCTGGTGAATGTGAGCTCTTGCTGTGATGAGAACACAATTTGTTTAGCCAGGCAGGTTTCTGTTTATATGATGCAATTTTGTTCACACTCAATTTCATTCCTGACTGCAACTCAATTGCATCTCTGCTGTTTCCATTGCTGGAGCAATTTTAACTGATCTTTTAAATGTGAGTTGTGCTTCAGGCAGAAGTGTTTTTGAATGCTTTATTGTAAGATTCTACAAACTAAACAATCTTTTAATGCATCATTAAGCCCATCACATCACTGAACTGACAAAGCTCAGACAATTTGTTTTCACTTTAGCCTTGTATGCTGAAATGGACTCCCTTCCCTTTTGATTCTGCTTGTGAAACTTAAGTCATTCTGCAATCAGCCATTGTTACAATTCTAAATGTTCCCAATTACCTTAATGACATCAGCAAAGCTCTTTTTGTCTGGTTTGGTTGAAGCAGTCAAACTTCTAAGAAAACTTTGTCTTTTCACCCAGTGCACTCAGCAAAACTGGCACTTGCTTTTCATTGGCTATTTTATTTGCTTCAAAATGTTCCTCAATTTGCTTAGTATACATCAACCAGTTATTTCTTTTCCAATCAAACACGTCTATCTCTGATGTAACCAGCTATTTCTGCCTTTTTAAGGTTTATTATTATTATCACCCAGTACTCACTGTTTATGAACCTGTGAATTTTTTTCACTTTCCATTGTTCTTATAACTCTAATGTCTCCCTGTGCTTCTGAAGGGAAAAGAAACGAGTTGCACTTGTTTTTAATAGTCAACCAACCCTCTCCTCTTGCAAAGAAATATAAATGTGCTACACTTCAACAGGTTAGGTATCAGCATCAGATTCATTTTAAATCTTAGTTGTCACCAATGTTATGTTAGCATGTGTATTTCATTTTTATTTTTAGTGAGATGGGCCCTTGTAATGACTAATGGTGTATGCCATTCATGTACTTTTGCATATAACCTTAATGAACCAGGTAAGCAGCAAAGAATGCTTAAGGAACAATATATTTACAGTATTAATCAAATATTACTGCAATATTAAATACACAATCCCCCCTCATAGTTCTGAATTCCACTGAGTCCCAGGTGAGAACCCACTTCTGGGGTGGGAGAAACTGCTGGGAGGTGGGAAGCATGGTGGTGGGTTAGAGAAGAGGTCTGGGGGACATGGAGGTGGTTTGAATCGGGGACTGTGAAGCTCCGGGATTGGAAAATACTGTCTGGAATCTGGGAGACTGGATTCAGGCAGTTAACAGAGGCTAGTAGTAGAAGAGTTTGAGCCCAGAGTTCGGGATCCCATCATCTGCTAGTCTGGGGGTTGATATCGGATATCGGAGATCAAAGCCTGAAGGTTGATCGGAATGTGAAGCTTGATAATTGCAGACTGGAGACCTGGAAGCCTGTCCTGGAGTTGGAGGATTGTATGTGGATTAGTGGGAAGGAGGAAAGCAGCTTGTTTTGCAGTTGTTATTCTGTAATTTATATTCTGTGTTGTTCTGCCGAGCATCGTGAACTTGACATGTTAGCACCAGAATGTGTGGCAACATTTGCGGGCTGCTCTCAACAGATCCCCAGGTGCGTGAGTTGTTAACACAAACAATGTAATTCACTAACAAGAAAATCTGCAGATGCTGGAAATCAGTGAAACACTCTAAATGCTGGAGGAGCTCAGCAGGCCAGGCCACATCTATGGAAAAGAGTGAACAGTAGACATTTTGGGCCAAGATGTCAACTGTTTACTCTTTTCCATAGATGCTGCTTGGCCTACTGAGTTGCTCCAGCATTTTGTATGTATTCTAGCATATTCCACGGTGTTTCAATATACATTTGACAATTAAATTTGAATGCTGACAAGCAGAGGGTGCAATTTGCTTCCGATTCTGCAAAAAATGAATGTGAGACTGCAGATGCTGTTATCCAGAGCACCAAAAATGCTGGAGGAACTCAGTGGGTTGGGCAGTTTCTGTGGAGCAAAATGGATAGTTGGTGTTTCAGGATCTTTTGGTGTTGACTGTTGTCTCTCATCTTCAGTTTCTGTTTTTTTTCTGATGAACTATTTCTACTTGTGTTTCTCCTATTACCCAGCTTAATTCACTCTTTTGCTTCTGCTTCGAGCTCCCTCTGTTCTGGAATTTCCAGTCTGGAAGCTCAAGGGAAATGCTGAATCTTCAGGCAAGTTAGAACACATTTGCTACACATGCGAGTGCTCAAGGAAGTTGGTATTGGCTGGTTGATGAGTTCCAGTGTTACATAAGATGGAATCCTCTGACTTGCGTGAGAAACTTACAGGAGAGTCTGGTATTCAATACATCAGAAAATTCTTACTCATGCTTTTGCCAAAGTGTCTCATTTGACCAATTTGTACATGAAACTACCACACCTTGCAGGCAGACATTAAGCAATTGGTTCAAATTAGATTTTATTTAATTGATCACCTGCATTTTTACATTAACTGAATGCCAGCAAATTGAAACTAGTTTAATTCTTCTGGATGCATGAAATGAATATTCATTATCAAACTAATCACCCCATCATTGCCTTTAGAATGGGACCAATCCAGAATTGGCAAGCATCAGGAAGTTAACAAATGATGTGCATAACATCATTTATTAAAGAAAAATGAGTCTTAATGTGGTTATTTCATGTTCCAAGGGATTTTAAACTTGGGAGGAATATTGCCAATAAAATACACAGAGTTACAAAAAGTTTTTAAAATCTATCTATTTATTACTAGCATTTATCATTTTTAAATTTTTTTTATTGGTTCCTTAAGGTTATCGGAGACGGGGGAGGTAGTGGCGATAAGGTCCCAATGGCAAGTATCTCAAACAGTCTCTGACAGTCCAGCTTCTGGCCTTCACATGTGGCTTGGCTACTAAGCCCAGCAGAACCATTTCTACTGACAGGAAGAGGAGAAAAGGCAGGTTACTGGTGCCTTAAAACCATTCACTTCGGGCAAATGGGTCTCATCAGCTGTGGTTGGCAGCAAATCGCAGAGAAAGAAGCAACACACAAAATCTGGTGGAATGCAGCAGGCCAGGCAGCATCTATAGGAAGAAGTACTGTTGACGTTTCGGGCCGAGACCCTTCATCGGACTGCTGATGTAAATGCTGGTGGAACACAGGCCTTCTTAACCACCCTATACTATGCTTTTCTGGATAACTTGTTAGAAGGACATATTCTAAAGCAAACCTGACCTGGTATTGTGTAACAAGTTAGATCTAATTAATAATCCCATCACTTCTTTCACAACCTCTTCAATAGTCAATACAGCTCACCTCACTTTGTAATAAATCAGGGTTTGCTTCAGTGGAGGGAAACAACAGAGAAGTCACTTTTGAGAGTGATGTACAAGAAACATTCATCACATCACTGGGCAGACAGTACAGCACCACAGTTAATGGGAGGTTATCAAAAAGCTACATCAATAATCTTACAGGATTCTAATTGATACACCTACAAGAAAAATAAGAGGAGCAAAGGTAGCCCAGGTGATAATCTCAGAGGTGAAGAGCTTATAGATTGTTTCAGAACATGGAGCATCAAACAGCCCACAATGTTGTGCCAACGCTTTGAACCAATATGAGATCTAATTCACCCTTCCTTCCTATATGGCCTTCCATTTTGCTTCTCCATGTGCCAAAGAATCTCTTAAGTGTTCTGAATGTATCTGCCTTTATCACCACCACCACCACCGTCAGCACATTCCACGTCCAATATCCTCCTATATTTACCATCAAACATGTCCCTTTGTATTAGCTATTTACGCTTTGGGAAAAGTCCCTGGCTGTCTCTTATCATCTTGTACATCTCATCCTCTTACTCTACAAAGAGAAAAGCGCTAGCTTGCTCAGCCTTTCCTAATAAGACATGCTTTCTAATCCAGACAAAACCTGGTAAATCTCCCCTGTACCTTCCACATCCTTCCCATAATAAGGCAACCAGAACTAAACACAATACTCCAAGAGTGGGTGAGCCAGAGTTTTATAGAGCTGCAACATTACTCACAACTCGAACTCAATCCTCCAACTAATGAAGGAAAAACAACACAGGCCTTCTTAACCACCCTATACTATGCTTTTCTGGATAACTTGTTAGAAGGACATATTCCAAAGCAAACTGGATCTGGTATTGTGTAACAAGTTAGATCTAATTAATAATCCCATCACTTCTTTCACAACCTCTTCCCAGTGGTGCTGCCACGTCCTTGACTCTTAACTCGGCTTCTCTCTGTTATTCACCTACTGTTACTTTAGTACTGAGGACCTCTGTTCATCACTGTTGACCATGGATGCTGCGTCCTAGCTGTCTATGTGATACACAAGATAGTGCAGTACGATGTGGAGAACAAACTGTTGCCCACGCAGCAGGCTCCCCCTCTCCCCACAGCTGATGAATCCAACAGAACAGCAGAGACCGATACAGTTTGTCACCAGTGGCATTGCAAAAGTTGCCAGTCAGCATTGAACTCCATGCAGGACTGCCTTAGGGTTTGGATTTTTCCTTGAGGTTTACTCCCACAGCCTTCCTAATGAGTGGGTATAGTTGCAAGGCAGAGGAGGTTTGAGATCAGAGTTTTCCTTCTCCTAAATGAGCTACCAACCACGGCTGACAAACCCCATTTGCCTGAAGAAACTGGTTTCAAGGCATCAGTAACCTGTCTTTGCCCCTTCTATCAGTAGAAATGGTTTCATCAAGCTTAGTAACTAAGACATGCATGAAGGCCAGGAGCTGGACTTAGTTGTCAGAGAGTATTTGAGATGCACACCATCGGGAGCATTTAATAGGTAGTGGGAGCTCATCCCCACTACTTCACCTGGCTATAACAACCTTAAGCAACCGACTTTAGTATCACCATGTACATATACTGTTTATTGGTACATGAGAGCAAGGAATTCCATTGCAGTCTAGTGTATAAAGCAATAAGATAACCTGAATATGAGTAGCCATACTGTATGTAAGTTTTTTCTTCGATTTTGAGGTGAGGCTTAAGTTTACCAGGATTCATGATATTGATTCAAACACAATAAGTGGACTGGTCACCTGGTTTCTGCACAATATCCCAGAAAATAAGCAGGAAAAGATCATCATGGTCCTTGTGATCTGCTGAAACAGTGAGGCAGTGTCACATCCCATGACACATTTCCTATCCCTCTATCAGATCTACTTTGACTTAGCTGTCTCAGATGGAACCTGCTGCTACATTCAGCTGGCACTGCCTCACATATTCAACTCCCTCCACTTAATGTAAATGGGCGCCACAGTAGGGTAGCAATTTGCACAACACCATTACAGCTCAGAGCGTCAGAGTTCGGAGCTCAATCTTCTTGTCCTCTGTGAGGAATTTGTATGTCTTGCCCGTGGAATGCATGGGTTTTCTTTGGGTCCCACAGTCTTGTTACGTACCCCGTAACTGGGTCACTTACCAGCAAAGATAGAGAGGTCCGTTGAAGTCTGATGGTACTATTTTTAACAGTATTTATTGATAAAAATACACAAAAATAATATCAATGCAAACATACAGATAATATATGTCGTCAATACTAAATCTAAAAGCGCGGGTATAATAATAATCAATAAGAAATAGCTCTATCGTTGTCTAGGGGATAATGTATTGTCCGATGGAAATATAAAAGTCACTTTAGTTCATTCAAGCTGCAGCTTTTGGTTGGAGAGAGAGACGATGTTTTTAGAACTTGCCCGTTTTCCCTTGTTATGATGTCGATCCTTCAAAATGTCGTCGGTGGTGATCTCTTCTTTAGCTAAGCCGTCTTCCATGGTAAGGCCTCAATCCCGGGCAACGGGAAAGGACACACGTGGACCTTCCACCGGCTGTCGCTATTAAACGCTGTCACGGGATTTCCAGCTTTCCTCCTCTGGTGCGTCTGAAGGGGCTGTTCCCCCAGGCCCTCTTTTATCCTGACTCTCAGGGTCTCAGATGTCAATCAGGGTGGAGGGATGCCTCCCCTCAACCAGCCCACTTTTGGTCATTCCCTGAGGGCTTCAAATAAATAGCACCGTACTCAATTCACAATTCTGCCTCCAAGAGACAATGGCCGTTTCCCGTAGCTTTCTATTGCCGAGGGACCAAGACATTCCAAACGTCTCTCTCTCATTTCCTGGGTCTCCTGACCTGAATTAATAGCGATCTTGCGATTCTCAAAAAGGAGGGGGCACAGGCGTAACAGTCTAAAGCATCTATAGGTCAGTAGACTATAAATTGTAAGTTGTCCCATGATTAGGCTAGGATTAAATTGGGGGTTTGTGGCAGCGCAGCTCAAAGGGCCAGAAGGGCCTATTCATTGTTGTATCTCTAAATAAATAAACAAACAAACAGACAAATAAGTAAATAAATAACACAGAAGTCCCATTACACCCTCCTATGAAGAATGTTAGAGTTCACTAATGCTGTTGCTCAAACAGACCTTGGGCTTGTCTCCCTTCCCTACAACCGCCACTGCAAGCAGCTACAATATTATGGGGGAGATGTCACCTCAAATTTCCATTCAAACTTCAACCCTATTCTAAGTTCAAAAGATGTGACATTGCAGCTGTAATAGATTCCACTGTTTTTTGTAAATACAAGAAATTCTGCCATTCCTTGGTTTCATCAGCTGTGTGGAGAGAGGGAACTTGCTACATGGGCTACAACTTGCTCTCCATGTCATACTGCCCAAGCTTGCGTAACTAGACTGCTAGGATGTGATATCTATGGTCAACTCTGACCGACAGAGGTCTCAGACCAGAGACAAGAGATTTAGCAGAGCTGGAAAGATTAGATTAGGTTAATTTGTCACATGTACATTGAAACATACAGTGAAATGTGTTGGTTGTGGCAAAGACCAATACAGTTTGAGATGTGCTGGGGGCAGCATACTTCTGGCACCAACACAACATGCCCACAACTTGCAAACCCTGATGACATGATAATGAAGAGAGCACTCGGTGTCTACAGCTGATGAATATTAGTTATGAGTTTTACTGGGGTTTCTTCCTTTGTACTAGAGGAGGCTGAGAGATTTCATCAGGCCAGCTACTCGAAGATGAGGTGACTAGGAAGGATCAATTTTTCCATGAGTAAAATCGTGAGTTAAAGGTTGGAAGAATTGATGGAAGAGGAAATGAGAAGAAATCTTTTCAGCTGGAGTGGCAGTATTTCAGAGTTCTTTGCCTGAAAGCTTGGTGGAGACGAGTTTTCATTGCGTTTAGAATGTTCCTGGATGGTCACTCGATGGACTGACCTGCACATTAATGGGCAATGAGCCAAGAATAGGAATTTATCTAGAAGCTTTTTTGTTGGTCAACTATGCATGGAGCCCGATACCTTTGATAGGAGTTTAGTGACACCCTCTCTCACTGCTCACCATCTGTGATCTCTGCTGCCGTCTGACTCTTCATTTTCCCCCTTCCTTTTCAGTCCTGATGAAGGGTTTTGACCTGAAACATCGACTATTTATTCATTTCATAGATGCTGTCTGACCTGCTGAATTCCTCCAGTAATTTTTATGTGTTTCTCTGGACTTCCAGCATCTGCAGAATCTCTTGTGTTTATGAGCCCAATACCCACTTGGTCTTGTTTTACCTTGTATAAAAAGAGATAGAGTTGAGCTTTATTTCTTACACCTACCTATAAATATACAGTGAATTGTGTCATTTGTGTCGATGACTGACATGTTCTGGGACAAGTGTCACCATGTTTCTGGCGCCGACATAGCATGCTCACAATTTACTAACCCTGAACCGTATGCCTTTGGAATGTGGGAGGAATCTGGGGCACTCAGACGAAGCTCACATGGTCGCATTAAGAACATACACAGTCCTTAGAGACAGCGGTGGGAATTGACCAGGATCGCACAGTGTTATGCTATCTGCTATGCTACTGTGTCACCTGCATGGCATTCAGTTGATAAAATATTTAGATGAATATAATGTTTAGATTGAGAGCTCTTAACCTAACAGTTTCTTATATAGTGAAACTCTAAACTATCCAGTGAATAATACAGATTAATGCCGACCTGTCCAGGATAAATTGCAACAAAAGTATTCATGGGTGGCATGTTAGCGTGGCGGTTAGCGTTTTGCTATCATAGCACCAGTGACCAGAGTTCAATTCTGCTGCCCTCTATAAGGAGTTTATATATTCTCCCCATGACAGCATGGGTTTCCTCCCACAGTTCAGAAACGTACGGGTTAGTAGGTTAGTTTTGATGTCGTTGTAGTTGGATGATGTGGGCTCTGTTAGGTTGAAAGGGCCTGTTCTGTATCTGAAAATAAAATAATTTTTTTTGTTGCAAAAATTCCTACAGAGAATGGAAAGACTGGACAAGCACTGGAGGTTGCTCAGCTGTGCGTTCGGTTATTGGAGCCAATTTGGAGAGAGGAATTGCACAGGCTATTGTCTTTTATGGCTATTGCAGCTCGCCCTGGTACCTACAGATTACAGAAGCAGGTCTGTCACATTTTGAGAATCACTGAGAGCACCTGTGGCAACAAACAATGTAAAAAACACGTAACATATATAGCACCCAAGTAGACCCTTTTTGTTCATCACTTCCACACTAAACATTAAATCAGCCATGAGCAGACTCAATGGACTGAACGGCCCAATTCTGCCCCTATGTTGTATTTACTTATTTAATCTATTTATCTATCTGCTTGTCTGTCTGTCTATCCAGAGTAAGGACAGTATCAGGCTTTTCCAGCCCAACCAACCTGTGCTGCCCAATTGCACCCATGGGACAAATAACCAACAGGAGCTCCAAAGACATCACTCCTGGGAGAGGCAGGATCTTCAATGGATAATACCTTGAAAAACAGAAGACTAGCCCAGGGTGGAGGATTCTGGCGAGCTGCTGTTGGTGGCCTTTGCCCCAGTAAAAAGGGGGGATGGGTTTAAGAAGAAGCAGAATTGGTGGAAGGAAACAGACTGTCAATTTTTTTTGGGTTGAGATCTTGAATCAGTACTAGAAAGAAAGGTGGGGGGAGGATGCCCAGAATGAAGAGGTGGGGGGTGCAGAGGGGGAAGGAGTAGAACAAGATAATGCTGCAACTCCCTGGTCAGACCACACGTGGGTTCAGTTCTGGTCACATTATTATAGGAAGGATGTGGAAGATTTAGAAATTGCATGGGTGAGAGTTGCCATTATGCTCCCTTCATTAGAGAGTATGTCTATGAGGACAGGTTGAGCAAGCTAGGTTTTTCTTTCTGGAGTGAAGGAGGATAGAAGAAGTACTCCTATGGAGTACAAGATTGATAAGAGGACAGCCAGAGACTTTTGCCCAGGCCGGAAATGACTAATACTAGGGGCATGATTTTAAGGTGATTGGAGGAAAATTTGGCGGTGGGGATGGAGGCTGGTAAGTTAGAGGTAGGTTTTCTACACAGTGGTGGGTGTGTAGACCACCCTGCCAGGACTGTTGCTGGAGGCAATGCATTAGAGGCATTTAAGAGATTCTTTGATAGGCACACATGAGGAAGAAGGGTTAGAGGGGGCTTGGAGTAAGCTAAAAGGTCAGTACAATATTTTAGGTCAAAGGGGCTGTGATGTTCAATGTTCTTTGAGCTGCTGGGTGATAGGTGAAGTGGTAATTGGGGAAGACTGGGAATGACGTAAGAAACTGTGTGGTGGAAGGTGGAACCTGATGGTGGATCACAGGATAAAGGGAGGAAGGAGATGGAGCTAACTGGGAAGAAAAGGTCTTGGTAATGGACAGATGAAAATGGTGGGGATGGGAATTAGAAGGGATATAAGGGCTGGAAAATAAAGTGGGGAGTGGGGTTGTTACCAGAAGTTAGAGAAATTAATATTCATTCTGTCAGGTTGGAGTCTCCCAAGGCAGAATATGAGGTACTGTCCTCCTAATCAGTCTGGCCTTAATATACAGTAGAAGAGGCTGTGTAATGTGTTGTGGGAATAGGAAGTGTAATTTAAATGGTTGGCCACTAGGAGGACTTGGCTGTTAAGGCGGTAGGAGCAAAGATGCTTGATGAAGCAATCCCACAATCTGAGTCAGGTCTTAATGATGTAGAGGTAGTCACGCCGGGAGCACTAGGGACAATAAATGACAACAAAGAAATCATGAACTGCCTCACCCAGAAGGAATGTATTGGGCTGTGAGTGGTGGTGATGGAGGAGATGTAGGGGCAGGTGTTGCACTTATCACATTCTCAGACATAAATACCTGGAGTGCGATCGGTGGGGAAGGACAAGCGAGTCTCGTGTGTTAGATACATCACTGGGGGTCTCTTGTTAACTATTTTCTCAATCACCTGAACATTTGAAAATCTTTCAGGAAAATAAGTGTTTCTTCTACACACAAAAAAAAACTTTTTAAAAAAATGTCAAAATGCTGGAGGAACTCCACAGGTCAGGCAACATCTATTGAAAGGAATAAACAGTGGATGTTTTGGCCAAGACTGTTCTTGAAGAAGGGTCTTGGCTCGAAACGTCAATTGTTTATTCCTGTCTCTAGATGCTGCTTGACCTGCTGAGTTCCTCTAGCATTTTGTGTGTGTTGCTCTGGATTTCCAGCATCTGCAGAATCTCTTGTCTTAGATTAAAAAAAAAATCTGATGAAAGTTAGTTTGACAAACTCAGGGGCTTGAGAAAAACACTGCACACGATGATCAGCTAAAAACTAAATGACATTATTTTCTGAAACCTGTATGTTTTTGTTTTGAATCTTGTGTGAAATTAGCTCGTATTGGCAAACTCCACAAACCATTTTTTAAAAAACTGATTGAATAGAAAGGACTTGAAATTATGCAAACGTCATTCACAACCCAGGAACATCCTGCACTGTTTTGTAGCCAATAAAGTACTTTGTTCTTTGAGATACCAGGGAGGAAACACAGCAGCTATTTTTTCAATGCAAACTGCTATAAACAGTGTCAGGATGAATTGGATTGTTTTGGTGGTAAATAAGGGATTAATATGGACCACTCATTGGTGAGATTTTTCATACTGTTAAACTTCGTCCCTGTGGGATATTTTAAGCTGGGCAATATTCTGCTGCCTTCTCCTCATAACCTTTGACAACCTTACTAATCAAGAACCTATCAACCTCTGCTTTGAATATTTCCAATGCCTTGACTTCTAAAAGGACATTGCTCTTTTCTGACTCTGTGCCTCCTAGACCCACTCTTCCCCTGCCTCCTCCCACCCACTATAGAAAACATTCTCTCCATATCCAATCTATTTTGGCCTTTCAATATTCGATAAGTTTCAATGTGATTTCCCGCCCCCCCCCCACATTCTTCTAAATTCCACTGAGCACAGGCTCAGCCATCAAATGATCCTCTATGATTACTTTAACCCTTCATTGCCACAGACGGCTGTGGAGGCCAAGTGAATATATAGACAAATAGATGATAGATAGATTCCAAAGACATGCAGCTTAGTAAGGATTAGTAAATTGTGGGCATGCTATGTTGGCGCTGGAAACATGGCCACAATTGTGGGCTGCCCCTAGTCATTAGCATTTTACTGTATGTTTTGATGATCATGTGACAAATACAGCTAAATTCCTAAGTCTCACCCAAGAAAACAGTCAAGACCTTGTGGTTTAACACTTCAGCCAGAAGGTGATGCTTTGACAGTTCATTACTCTGTACCTACATTGGTGCTTTCAGAAAGGTTAAGATGGAAGGGTTGAAACACTTCTTCAGGTTATGCAAGGGCAGAGAAAGTTTTAAGTTGGTGAATTTTTAAATTGATAAATTGATGTGTGTAACCAAGGTACAGTGCAAATCTAGTCTTGCATGCTGTTCATGCAGATCAAGTCATTACAATAGTACATGAGATAAGATTAGATTTGTCACATTGTGTTGAAACACGTCTTTAGTGTCAATAACCAATGCCATCTGAGGATGGACTTGGGAGCAGCCCACGAGTGTCGCCATGCTTCCAGCACCAATATAGCATGCCCACAGCTTACTACCCTTGCATCTTTGGAATGTGGGAGGAAACCGGATTCCCAGTGGGCATGGGGAGAACAAACAAACTCCAAACAGAGCGCGGTGGGAATTGAACCTGGGTCACTGGCAATGTAATAGTGTTACGCTAACTGCTATGCTACTGTACATTGAGGTAGAGCAAGGGAAAACAACAGTGAATAAAGTGTCGAAGTTACAGAAAGTGCAGAAGCAGATTTAAAAGAACACATTTAGTAATTCTGAGAAGCATATAGTTTGGATTTAAAAGAATGGAATAATTCGAGATGATGTGGGAATCTAGAGAGCAGCTTGCAGTGAATTTGCCTGTTTGATTAGAGCTTCCTTGTGGGGCCTGAGGGAGTATAGAGGAATACGTGTAACCGTTCATGGATCCCTGAAGGTCGATCACAGGGAACGTGGTGGTGAAACCTGCATTCCTTAGATCGGAGGATCTATCCTGGATCCAATACATTGATGCAGTCGTGAAGATGTCATGCCAGTGACTAGTTTGTTACAAGAAGATCTGCTATATCAGCAAAGACTTAGAAATTTCTATTGGATGAATAGTAAAGGGCATTCTGACTAGTTGCATCATTGCCTACTGTGAAGGCTCCAGTGCAGGAGGCTATAGAGTGTTGTAGAGGCGTCCACTTCCATCACGGGCACAACCCTCTCCACCCTCAAGGACACCTTCAAGAGACAGTGCCAAGAAGGGGCCTCTATCACAAATGATCCTCTACTCAGGGACATGCCCGCCATCAGGGAGAAGGTACAGGAGTCTGCAGACCCTCACTCAGTGATTTAGTAACAGCTTCTTCCCTTCCAACATAAGATTTTTGAATTGTCCATTAACACTGCCTAGTTGGTCCTTGCACTGTTTATTTGTTTTGTAATTTTTAGTAGTTTTATATCTTTGCATTGCACTGCTGCTGCAAAACAACAAGCTTCGGAATCAGGTTTAATATCACCAGCATATGTCATGAAATTTATTTCATGTTGTATAAGTCAGTGATATCTAGAATCTAAATCATAATACAGAGAATTCTAGTTAATTGGGTGTGGTGAACTACATATACCTGTCTGGACACGCCCCCTGCTGACTGCTCCTGTGGCTCCTCCCACAGACCCCGGTATAAAGGCGATTGAGGTCTGAGCCCGGCCTCTCTGTCTCCAGGATGTGGTCAACCACTGCTTGTTCCTTCTTCCAGTCAATAAAAGCCGATATCTCGCCTTTACGTCTCAGAGAGAGTTATTGATGGTGCATCATTGGGACACATCGGGACCAGTACATTTTGGCCCAATTAAGCAGCTGCCCAATCAGCTAAAGTTTCAAGGAAATAGTTTAAAAACCTTACAAGGAAAAACAAGCTGCCATTTAACTGAGGAACAAATCATGTATTTAAATAAAATACAGAACAAAGTAGAATACCTATAATAATAATACTACTACAGTACCAAAAACTAGCTCGTTATAGGCACTGATGAAGCAATTCATCCAGTGTATGCATTGAACAAAATCAGCACAGACACCTAGTGTAGATAATGGGACTTCCTCTAAGTCTTCATTTTCATTGTAGTATT
The DNA here is from genome assembly GCF_048418815.1 of Hemitrygon akajei. Classification (NCBI taxonomy): domain Eukaryota; kingdom Metazoa; phylum Chordata; class Chondrichthyes; order Myliobatiformes; family Dasyatidae; genus Hemitrygon; species Hemitrygon akajei. Next base: position 114,418,798 of record NC_133133.1, on the reverse strand, counting down.
TGAGATTATTGTTAATATCTTCAAATTCTTTGTATTTCCTCACTTGTTGAAGTAGTGAAATTGTTTCATTTTAATTCCTGGCTGTTCCTGGAATCTCCAAGCCTGAATACTTGAAACCGCAGTGAATGGTTCTGAATGGTCTTGCTGCTTATTTCTCTACAACTATCAGTGACACAAAACACTTATTTTTGAACATAAACACATGCAACTGATGCTATTTAAATCTGTTCACTCTAAGCATGGTGTGCTGTCTAACAGTTCCATAAGTGCACACAATTGGTACTAGTTAAACATTTGGCAACCATCTCCTCTCCCAATTAAGTGTTTAGTGTCCCAAATAAACAAAGGGAATCCCGGCTATTTTCTTGGTTAGTTTTTGTTCTTTAACAGTTAGCCCAAATAGTCATAGCTGCAGCTTTACATGCATATCTAGTTGCTACGTTTAAGTAATGATGAGATTACATTGGAGAGGGTGCTGAGGAGATTTACTTAGGAGTTACCAGGGATGGAAGCTTTCAGTTCTCTGGAGACACTTAAACCTCTCGCCCTGAAACGTTGACTGTTTATTCCTCTCCGTAGAAGCTGTCTGACCTGCAGAATTCCTCCATTTTGTGTGTGTTCTTCAAGATTTCCAGCATCTGTAGAATCTCTTGCTTGTGGAATGACTAAGCTGATTTTTCTTGAACTGGAGGAAGCTGAGGTAATGCCATGGGCTCTTAACTTGGTAAGCGGCCTCATGTGTGGCACCTTATCAAAGGCCTTCTGAAAGTCCAAATCAAATGTCCCACCCAACCTCAGTGGAAAAAGCTTGCTTGCATTTACCCTATCTATACCCCTTATAATTTTGTATACCTCTATCAAATCTCCCCTCAATCATCTATGTTCCAAATAATAAAGTCTGAACCTGTTCAGTCTTTCCTTATTACTCAGGCCCTCTTGACCAGCAACATCCTTATAACTTTTCTCTGGACTCTTTCAATCTTATTTACATCTTTCGTGTAGGTAGGTGACCAAAACCGCATATAATACTCCAAATTAGACCTTAACGATATCTTGTACAACTTCAACATAAGATCCCATCTCTTGTACTCAATACTTTGATTTATGAAGGCCAGTGTGCCAAAAGGTGTTTTTAAAACTGTGAAGCCACTTTCAATGAATTATGGACCTGTATTCCCAGATCGTTTTGTTCTACTGCACTCCTCAGTGCCCTACTGTTCACTGCGTAAGACCTACTCTTGTTGGTCCTACTGAAGTGCAACACCTTATACTTGTCTGCATTAAATTCCACCTATCATTTTTCAGCTGTTTTTCCAGATGGTTCATATCCCATTGCAAGCCATGATGGTCTTTCTTGCTGTCCACTATACCCCAATCTTGGTGTCATCCACAAATTTGCTGATCCAGTTCACCACATTGTTATCCAGATTGTTGATAAACAACAACCAACACCGAACACTGCAGCACTCCACTAGTCACAGACCTCGAGCCAGAGAGTCAACCATCTACAACCTCTCTCTGGTTCCTTCACAAAGCCAGTGTGTAATCCAGTTTACTACCTCATCTTGAATGCTGAGCAACTGAACCTTTTTGACCAAACTCCCATGTAGGACCTTGTCAAATGCCTTGCTAAAGTCCATGTAGACAACTTCCCTGAAAAACTCTTAAGATTGGTTAGACACAACCTATGCTGATTATCCTTAATCAGCCCATGTCAATCCAAATACTTGTATATCCAGTCCGTTCCAATAACTTTCCCACTACTAATGTCAGACTCACTGGCCTGTAATTTCCTGGTTTATTTTTGGGGCCTTTATTAAACAGAACAACATTTGCTATTCTCCAATCCTTTGGTGCCTCATCTGTTGCTAAGGATGATTTAAATATTTCTGTTAGGGCCCTGGCAATTTCTTCACCTGCCTGCTTTGAGGTCTGAGGGAATATCTTGGTATATCTTGAGGAAATCCCCCGGGGATTTATCCAACCTAATTTGCCTCAAAAACCAGTAATCTGTCTATAAATGTGAGGCCACTTTGCCTCACTTCTATAGACTCTGTGTCCATCCCTTGAGTAAATACAGATGCACAAAATGCATTTAATATCTCCCCGTCTCTTTTGGCTCCAAACATAGATTACCATTCTGATCATCCAAGGGACCAATTTTGTTCCTTGCAATCCTTTTGCTCTTAATGTATCTGTAGAATCCCCTAGGATTCTACTTCACCTCGTCTGCTGTGGCAACCTCATGTCTTTTAGCCTTCCTGATTTCTTTAAGTGTTCTTTTGCATTTCTTGTACTCCATAAGCACCTCATTTGTTCACATCTGCCTATACCTGCAAGGCTCTTCCTTAATTTTCTTAACCAGAGCTTCAATATCTCTTGAAAACAAAGGTTCCCTACACTTGTTAACTTTACCTTTTATTCTGATACGCACTTTCAAGCTTTGTACTCTCACAATTTCACTTCTGATGTTCTCTCACTTCCCTTTGCCAGAAAACAGCTTGTCTCGATCCACACTTGCCAGATCCTTTCTGATACCATCAAAATTGGTTTAAAAATTCAAAGGTCAAATTTAAAGACAGAAATGTATACTGTACAATATACATCCTGAAATGCTTTTTCTTCACAAACATCAACGAAAACAGAGAAGTGCCCCAAAGAATGAATGGCAGTTAAACACAAGAACACCAGAGTCCCCTCTCTCCTGCCTTTCAAATCTACACCTCAGTTTTTTTCCTCCAGTCCTACCTAAGGGTTTCAGCCCAAAACATCGATTGTACTTTTTTTTTCATAGATGCTGCCGAGCCTGCTGAGATCCTCCAGAATTTTGTGTGTGTTGCTCAGATTTCCAGATTTTCTCTTGTCTATCTTTTTGCATATTGACTTTGAAACTAATGACGTTATGAACACTAGATGCGAAGTGTTCCTCTAAACTTCTATCACCTGCCTGTCTCATTCTCTAATAGCAGATCAAGTATCACACACTCTCTTGTTGGGATTTCTGTGTACTGGTTAATGAAACTTTCCTGAACACATTTGTCAAACTCTATCCCATCTAGTCCTTTTATAGTATGGGAGTCCCAGGCAATATGTGGAAAGTTACAATCACCTTTGTACTATAACAATCTCATGTTTCTTGCAACAGTCTGCAATCTCTCTACAAATTTGTTCCTCTAAATCCTTCGGACTGTTGGGTGGTATGTAATCTAGCCCCATTAATGTGGTCATACCTTTCTTATTACTCAGTTCCTCCCTTTAACGCCTCACTAGATTAGCTCCTGACTAAGCAGTGCCATGACATTTTCCTTGACTAGTAATGCCACCCCCTTCTCCTTTAATACCTCCTGCTCTGTTCATGAGGCAAACATTTTGCTGATGAACTTAGCCCAGGCACAATTACTTCTATTCATTCCATCTGAGGAAGCGTCTAACACAAGTTCACCCGGTATTGTAAATGGAGCTGAGATTGCCATTTCTCTGCGTGGAGGGAAAGTAAACCACTATATTAGATATCCAAGTGCAATAGCATGTGTTAATCACAGAGTATTCTTGTGTAAATGTAATGTTATCTTACATAGTTACTGGGTGAATGTGCCCACTGTAACTTTATTCCTTGAGGAGTTTGCTAATGTTAGCTTTCTGTAGGTGGTAGATGGGTTGAAGAGAAGCTGTTCCTCTTTTCAAATTTATGCTAATGTACACCAACAATTCAGAATGATCTCAGTATGTATCATAAGACGTGAGAGCTGAATTAGGCCATACAGTCCATCAGGTCTGCCCTGCCATTCCATCATGACTGATTTATTATCCCTCTCAAATCTGTTTTCATGCTTTGATGCCCTTACTAATCAAGAACTTATTGATCTCCACTTCCAATATACCCAATGACTTGGCCTCCACAACTCTCTGAGGCAATGCGTTCCACAGATTCACCACCCTATAGCTAAAGGAATTCCCTCCATCTCTGTTCTAAAGGATCATCTTCATATTCTGAGGCTGTGCCCTCTGGTTCTAAGCTCTCCCACTCCCACAGTCCTGACGAAGGGTCTCGGCCCGAAACGTCGACAGTGCTTCTCCCTATAGATGCTGCCTGGCCTGCTGTGTTCCACCAGCATTTTGTGTGTGTGGCACATTATGACAGCGTTTTTAGATTCCTCCAGTTACCCCGTCCACACTGCTCTGGCCAAGCAACATTTTCAAAATTACACACCCTGGAGAGCGTTTTAGAAAAGCTCCGTTTTCAGTGGACTAAAACGCCGTTTTGGTGTGGACGGAGGGTCAAAACGAAGAGAAAAAGCTTCGGTTACGGATTTATCCGGTATAGTGTGGATGTAGCCTGAGAAACACTTTGGATGTGCATAATTACAAGTTTCGTTATTCTATCATTGTCTAGATGTTCTTATTGTCATTCGGATCAGAGAGAGCGGTAATTGTCTCATGTACCTCAAAACAGAGTGAAGTGTGTTGTTTGTGTCAATGACCAACATCATCTGCTAGGGGCAGCCACACTTCTGGCACAAAATAGCATGTCCGCAACCCATTAACCCTAAATGAACTTCTCTGGAATGTGGAGGAAGCCCACATGGTCATGAGGAGACTTTACAAACTCCTTACAGACAGTGGCAAGAATTGAACCCTGATCCTACAGCTGCCACTGTAAAACATTTATGCTAACTACTATGCTACCGTTCTGCTCCCGTGAACAATGTTCATTGATTAATGTTGTACCTGTAAGACTAAACTAAACTAGTACCATTGTGGATTTGATTTTCACCTGTGCTTTATCACTGAATACTTTTGTTTTTCTTTAAATAAAGAATACCAACAGGAGTGTGGTGATGAAAACATTTACCAAAGCTATTGTGCAAAGCAAGTCTCTGTCCAAGTCCCAGGCTGAGGATCTGGCTTTGTTCCTAATGGATAACCACGCTGAGGTGTTCAAGGTATACTTTTGATGAGAAAAGTTGGTGGCTCATTTAATAAAGATATTTAGTTGATATTGTTATTCTTTGCCCAGTGTTTGCAGTTGGCCGACAAAGCTATATGAAAGATGTGAGACTTCTGTGCCGTTGGGAAGCAAGAGTCCGAGTTGAGTGTGGGACACCAAAATTTCAAAATTATTTCTCCCAAATTTTGCAGAATTAAATGCATCATCTGGGCCAGCCAAGTTGGTTCCAACCTAAGATTTTCACCAAAGATTCATGGTCAACGTATCCCTTCTTAGCAGCCTTAAAGAGTTTTCAATGGCATAGTGGAAATGCAGATACATGTGAGGTGTCCTGACGAAGGGTCACGGCCCGAAACATCGACTGCTTCTTCCTATAGATGCTGCCTGGCCTGCTGCATTCCACCAGCATTTTGTGTGTGTTACATGTGAGGTGTTGCAGTTTGGGAGGACAAACCAGGGTAGGACTTACGCAGTGAACAGTAGGGCATTGAGGAGAGTAGCGGAATAAAGGGATCTGGGAATACTGATCCATAATTCCTTGAGAGTAGTGTCACAGTAGATGGGGTCGTAAAAAGAAAGCTTTTTAGCACATTGGCCTTAATAAATCAGAATACTGAGTCCTGGAATTGGGATGTTATGTAGAAGTTGCATAAGACATTGGTGAGACCAAATTTGGAGTATTCTGTGCAGGTTTGGTCACCTATAGTCAGGAAAGATATCAGTAAGGTTGAAAAAGTGCAGAGAAAATTTTCAAGGATGCTATTGAAACTCGAGGGCCTGAGTTGCAGGGAAAGGTTGAATAGGTTAGGACTTTCTTCCCTGGTGCATTGAAGAATGAGAGAGATTTGATAGAGGTATACAAAATTATGAGGGGTACAGGGTAAATGGAAGCAGTCTTGCACTGAGGATGAGTGAGACTGGAACTAGAGATAATAGGTTATGGGTGAAAGGTGAAATAGTTAAGGGGAACCTGAGGGGGTTTCTTCACTCAGGGTGGATACAAGTGTGGATAGAGCTACCAGTGGAAGTGGTAGATGTGGGGTTCAATTTCAACATTTAAGAGAAGTTTGGATAGGAAGTGGATGGAAAGGGTATAGACGGTTCTGGTCTAGGTGTGGGTCGATGGGATTACGTAGAGTAAGAGTATGACATGGATTAGATGGGCTGAGGGGTTTGTTTCTGTGTTGTAGCACTTTATGACTTGTTCTCAGGTACCTCTCCTCCATTGTCCATTTCAGTGACTTGTGGCACTGTTCTAAACTGACCTTTCCAGTTCGAGCTTGATCATCAACATAAGTTTCTTTTTGCACTTTTGCTCTGATGCCTCTAGAATTTCCTTCAGGATTTGCCTCTTTCCTCAGATGCCTCTCACAGGCAGACAATTAGCTTCCAAGTGAGCTGGCTAGCCACCACACCTCTGACACATTGCTAGCTCTCTCTTGTCAGGCTACTTGTCTGTTCCAAAATCGGGGGGCATATTGGATGACTTAAGATCTGGAGGTCTGTGATTTACAGAGAGGTGGTTAAGTCCCCCTGTAACCACTGGGCATTTGAAATACAATTAATGAAATCAAATTGAATAAAAATACAGGTAAATATGGATGGCAATGAGTTCAAATGGTAATGGTTCAGAAAGTGTACATCATAGAGTGTATATGCAATGTAATATATTTATTACTGCATGATGTTTGTCTACTTTTTAAGCCAAAATTAATGTTTTTTCTAAGTGAAGTATACAAATTTTGATCTCAGAATGTTCACTCTAAAACCTGATAGAGGTGTATAAGATGATGAGAGGCATTGATCGTGTGGATAGTCAGAGGCTTTTTCCCAGGGCCAAAATGGCTAGCACGAGAGGGCACAGTTTTAAGGTGTTTGGAAGTAGGTACAGAGGAGATGTCAGGGGTAAGTTTTTCTTTTACGCAGAGAGTGCGTGGAATGGGCTGCTGGCAACGGTAGCGGAGGTGGATATGATAGGGTCTTTTAAGAGACTCCTGGACGGATATATGGAATAGAAAAATAGAGGGCTATGGGTAACCCTAAGTAATTTCTTAGGTAAGGACATATTTGGCACAACTTTGTGGGCCAAAGGGCCTATAGTGTGCTGTAGGTTTTCTATGTTTCTACAAGGTTGATACTCCAATGTGGTGTCAAGGACAAGTTTCACTGTGTAATGGATGGAATAGAATTGGTATATTATGGTCACATAATACTGAGATGCAGTGAAAAGTGTCTTATGGGCAAGATGTTAACAAGGACCCTGTTATTCTTCAGGGGTATGGAAGACTACCTGTCCTGGTGTTAGAGGTCTGAGTATGTGCGAAGGTGAGAGAGAGGGAAGAACAGGGTTTGTTTCAATGTTCTTGCTTTGTTGCTTGTGTTCTGTTTTGTTGTGATCTGTGGTGTTCTGCCAAGCCTGGTGGGTATACTATTTTGGCACCAGAATGTGAGGCAATGCATTCATCACATCCATCAGTGTGTTGGTTGTTTAGCCAAACAACATATTTCACTAATGTTTCTATGTCAATGTGATAAATAAATGTGAATTTCATCTGATGTAAGGGTGTAATTAGAATTGGTTTATTATTGTCACATAGCAAAAAAATGTCATTTCGATAAGATGTTATGAAGAGCCCTTTTTATTTTTTCCAATGGAATTGAAATGATATTGTGCTGTTCCAAAGGAAACCGCGGGAAGTATCACTGCTCAATATTTATCCCTCTGATTAACATCACTAATTTGCTCATTACAGCTTTGATGTTTGAAGGGCCTTGCTCTGTGGGAATTGGTTGCTTTGTTTGGTAGTGTAGTGGTTAGAATAGGGCTATTATAGTGCAGTTTGTAAGAATGGGGTTCAGCTTCTCCCCCCCCCCCCCCCCCCCACAGTCTGTAAAGAGTTTGTATATTCTCCCTGTGACCACATCAGCTTCCTCTCACATTCATAAGACATGTGGTCAGGGTTAGTGAGTTGTGGGCATGTTATGTTGGTGCTGGAAGCGTGGATACACTTGTGAGTTGCCCAGTACAATTTTGTCGACTTGATTTGTCGCAAAACAATGCATTTCACTGTATGTTTTGATCTTTCAATGTACAAATAAAGCTAATCTTTATCCCTTTTATCTCCTTCATTACAACAGTGATTGAACTTCAAGAATTCAACTTAATCTATAATGTTTAGGATGTATTGAAGCCAGTAAAGGTGTAATATAAACATGTATTTCTTTTCAACTAGATCCCCAGTTTCCTGCTTCAGATGGTCAGGAAGAAGCTCCTTTCTCTTCAGGAAGGAAGGAATCCCAATGCTATTGCAGGTACCTTCTACATACTCTCTGGAAAGCATGCAAGACTATGTGAGGCGAGGGTGTATGAAGTAAGAGGCTTTTGCTTAACCCCTCCTAGTGGAGGGTGGGCGGGGATGACCCACCCTCCCACTTTCCCCCTCACCTACCCTCATCTATTACCTGGCAGCTTGTTCTCTTCCCTCTCCTGCACCTTTTTATTCTGGCTTCTACCCCCTTCCTTCCAGTCCTGATAATGTGTCACGGCCTCAACTCTTTATTCCTTTCTGTAACTGTTGCCTGAATTGCTGAGTTCCTCCAGCATTTTGTGTGTGTATTGCTGAACATTTCCAGCATCTGCACAGTCTCTTATGTTTACAAAATCCTGGAGGAACTCAGCAGGTCAGGCAACATTTGTGGAGCAAAGTGAACAGTTCTTGTTTCAGGCTGAGACCCTTCATCCTGATGCTCAAACTTGCACTTGAACACATTTCACAGATTGCTGAGTTCCTCCAACATTTTGTGTGACTTGATCAAGTACAAGTTTGAGCACAGTATTCCCGTTCAAGATTGTTCAATGTTATTCAGTACACAAGCGTAAAGGAGAACAATATTGTTACTCCGGATCCAATGCAGCACAAAAAGAACACAGTAAGATAACAAGCACAATAACCCTCCAAGTCACTCACCATCCCGACTTGGAAACATGTTGCCGTTCCTTCGCTGGGTCAAATCATGGAATTGCCTCCCTGACAGCACTGTGAGTGTCCCTACACCTCAGGGACTGCAGCCATTCAACAAGGCTGTTCATCACTATCTTAATGAGGGCAATTCGGGATGGGCAATAAATGCTGGCTCAGCTGAACACCCACATCCCGTAAATGAATAAATAAAAACACAATGATAAAAAACACAATAAATATAAATGCATATACATATGTTGATTGCATGTCTATTGAAGTGACACAGGCATAGGAGTGTTTGTACATAAGCTGACTCTGACATAAAATGATAAAGTAGTGGTGGTGGGGGGGTGGATTAGTGGGTGCAGGTGTTGATCAGCCTTTCTGCTTTGGAGAAATTAACTGGTTTTTGAGTGTGGTGGTCCTGGTGTGATGCTATGTAGACTCCTCCCCGATGGGATTGGGACAAACAGTCCTTGAGCAGGATGGGTGGGATTTTTCGTGATGTCATGCAATCAAATGCACCTTTCTGTATAAATATCCTTGATGGTAGGACCAGTGCCAGTGATGCATTGGGCAGTTTTAACTACCTGTTGGAGGTTTCCTGTACGGCACAGTGAAGTTTCTGTACTGTGTAGCGATGCAACATGTTGGGATGCTCTCTTCTGTGTATCGTAAAGGACCTGAGTATAGATGTGCATAGTCCAGTTCCCTTCAACCTCTTCACAAAGTAGATGTGTCGGTGGTCTCTCCTGATTGTGTAGGAAGTGTTGTGGGACCATGAGAGGTTGTTTGAGCTGTGTACATCCAGGAGTTTGGATCTGCTCAATCTACTGTTGTGCCGCCAATGTAAAGAGAGGTGTGAGTATTGTGAGTATCTCCTTTGTCTTGTTGGCACCAGGCCTCAAGTTCTTATACATCCTCTCTGTAAGCTGTCTCATCATCAATGGTGATGAGCCCCACCACTGTTGTGACATCAGCGAACTTGACAACATGATTACTTGGGTGTATGACCATGCAGTCAAGTGTGACCAGAGTGTATAGCAATGGGCAGGAATGGGCTTTATGATATATGCCATTGCCAGCTGTTCAGAGCATGTCATGCTGTTTGGCATCAGTGCCACTGCGTGGTGGTCCCTCGATGACTTTTCTTTTCATGTTTTTGTTACAGACTTTACCTTCTGCAAGCATGTCACACAGAAGGAGTTTGAGGTGCAGAAGCGTCATACCACCTTAGAGCAACTTCAGCGGTTGATTCGCAGCATCAGTCAAAATCGCAGCCTGTGTGAGAAGGAAAGAAACCGGCTGCTTCAGGAGTTTCAGAAGCACCATCCCTCCGTATTTTTCCACCACTACTCAAGCTGCCAGTTAGAAGGAGAACATTTGTAGAATGGCTTCTCAGAGTTGAACAACTACTTACAGCATTGTGAATGATTACTTGAATTTGATTGCATTGACCCAGGAATTGTAACAGTACAAGCACAGGAACTAACCACACAGATATGCGACTGTGGCATGTTCATCTCTTGCCTTTTCACCGTTCGAACTTCTTTTTGTTTAATTTGCACAAAATGTGAATCATGCTACTGATTAGCAAAAATTCAGAAGTAAATTTATTATCAAAGTATATGTATCTGGAGATTCATTTTTATGCACACATTTACAGATAAATGAAGAATTTCAGAAATAAAGACTGACAAATAGCCATTGTGCAAAAATTAGGGCAACTATTTGGGTATAACTGTAAAAATAGAGAGCGCAAAATTATGTATTGCACCCACAAAGCGGTGGAGGAACTTAGCAAGTCTGGCAGCATCTATAGAAATGAATTAAGTTAATGCATCAGGCCAAGGCTCTTCATCAGGATCCCTGAAGTGTCTCAGCCCAAAACATCAATTCTATTCCTTTCCACAGATGCTGCCTGATTTGCGGAGTTCCTCTGGTATTTGTGTTACGCAGGATTTCCAGCATCTACAGAATTTCTTGTATACATGAACTGCACCCTATGCTTTTACAGTTGTAGAAGGTGGATACTCATTTTTATTTTACCTGAGGCTAAAGTATTTGTCAGTCATTTGATTCTGAATTTCTCACTGTACACTGGCTCCATTGATTGTGGGCAACGATTTGATTTCTTAAAGATGCACAGCTCGTATGCATGAAATCATCATTTTTCTCTCCTGGTGTTGAAACAGTTCTAGTGGCACCACAAAAATCTGGTAGCGGTTGGAGTAAAACGGAAAAACAATCCAACAATCATCAGTGGATTCTGAATGAACTGGACTCTGATTTATGTTGCTCCCTTACACTGGACTTCAGATGTATTATTTTTAATTTTAACCATGGAAAAAATTTAAATAAGTAAAGTCTTCAACAAATGGAAGTTACTCTGAAGAAATTGGCTCAATCTCCTGTCCTTTTATTGTTGAAGGACATTTGGATCATTAAGTGCACCAAGAATATAGAATAACAAAACTGGAAAATTGTACGAGATTTAATGTAGAAAAAGTTAGTTATTTTCTTTGTATAATTAATGTACAAATAAGAAACACAAGAATAAAGATGGTTTTCAGTCATGTAATAAATTAGTCTAATGAGGTATTCTGTTGTTCCAGCAGCATGCCTTTGGTCAAACCTTTTAAGGAGATACTGCTGAGTTAATTGATAAAATGATTTATTATTGTCTTATATACTGATACAATTATAGGAAAAAGTGCATTGCAGGCTGACAATAACGTCAAGAATCTGTCTTATCCTACTGGGGGAGCCATTCAGTTGTCTCTCAACAGCAGGATAGAAACTCTTTGAGCCCAGTGGTGTGTGCTTTCAAGCTTTACTGTCCTCTTCCGAATGGGAGAGGGAAGAAGAGAGAATGTCTGGGGTGGGTGGGCTATTTGATTGTTAGCTACCTTACTGAGGCAGCAAGAAGTGTAGGCAAGAGTCTATGGAGGGGAGACTGGTTCCTGGGATGTTCTGAGTTGTGTCACAGCTCTACATTTTCTTGCCATCATGGACTGAGCAGTTGCCATATCAAGCTGTGATATGTCTGGATCGAATGCTTTCGATGGTATTGCAATAAAAATTTGTGTGGGTCAAAGAGGAAGTCAAGGGGAGACCTACCAGTCCTCATTAAGGGATCAGCTGTGGAAAGGGTGAGCAGTTTCAAGTTTCTGGATGTGATTATCTCTGAAGAGTATCACTGCACAAGATTAGAAAAAAGCTGCACAAGGTTGCAAACTCCCAGCTCCATCATGGGCACTAGCCTTCCCAGCATCGAGGACATGTTCAAAAGGTGGTTCCTGGAAAAGGAGGCATCTGTCATTAAGGACCCCCATCACCCAGGATAAGCTTCCTTCTCGTTACTACTTTTGGAGAGGAGGTACAGGAACCTGAAGACACACTCAAAATTTTAGGAACAGCTTCTTCCTTCACCATCAGATTTTTGAACAGGCAATGAACCAACCCATGAAGACAAGCTCACTATTTTTGCTCTCTTTTTCACTGCTTATTTAAGAACACAGCAATGCAGCACAGGAACAGGCCATTCGGCCTACAGTGTTGTGCCAAACCAGCTTAAAAAGCCAATCCAAAACACTCAAACAATAATCCATCCTAACTACACCATGTCCATATCCTTCTAGCTTCCTTACATCCATGTGCCTATGCAAATGACTCTTAGAAGCCTTGAATGTATTTGCTTCTACCACCATTCCAGGCTCTATGACTGAGTAAAAGAACTTGCCTCTTATATACCCCTTGAACCTACCCCTCTTTCCTTCAATGCATATCCTTCGGTATTAGACATTTCAACCCTGGAAAACATACTCTGTCCACGTTGTCTATGCCTCTCATACTCTTGTAAATCTCTATCAGATCTCCCCTCAGCCTGCAACGCTCCAGAGAAAACCACCCAAGTTTATCCAGCCTCTCATGATAGCACACGCCCTCTAAACCAGGCAGCATCCTGGTAAATCTCTACTGCACCCTCTCCAAAGCCTCAACATCCTTCTTATAGTGGGGCGACCAGAACTGTATGCAATACTCCAGCTGTCGCCAAACCGGAGTTTCATGAAGTTGCAATGTAACCACTCCACTTTTGAATTCAGTTCCTCAACCAATAAAAATAAGCATTTGAAAAGTTGCCTTAACCACTTTATCAATCTGTGTAGCCACTTTCATTGAGCTATAAACTTGAATCCCAAGATCTCTCTGCTCAGCAACACTGTTAAGGACCTTGCCCTGTGTACTCTCTCCTTGCATTTTCCCTGCTGAGATGCAGAACCTTTCATTTATCTGGGTTAAACTCATCTGCCATTTCGCAGCCCATATCTGCACCTGATCTATATCACGCTGTATTCTTTAACAGTCTTCTACACTATCCCAACTCCACCGATCTTGGTATCATCCACAAATTTACTAACCCACCCACCTACATTTTCATACAGGTCATTTATATACTGGGTACATTATAAACAGCAGAGGTCCCAGCATAGATCCCTGTGGAACACCACTAATTACAGACCTCCAGCTCAAATAAGTCTCTTCAACCACTACCCTCTGCCTTCTATGTGAAAGCCAGTTCTGAATCCAAATAGGCAACTTGCCACAGATCCCTGCATCTTAATCTTCTGGTTTAGTTTCCCATGGGGGACTTTGTCAAACGCCTTACTAAAATCCATGCAGACAACATCCACTACCCTACCCTCATCAATCTCTCTTGTCATCTTGTCAAAAAAGCTCAAGTTGGTAAGGCATGAAGGTACTGGCCAAGGGCCCAGCAATCTCATCTTTTGCCTCCCTCAATACCCTGGGATGTCCCATCAGGCCCTAGGGACTTGTCTACCTTAATACTCATTAGGAGGCCCAACATTTCCTCCTCCTTGACCTTTAAATCCCCCAGCATATTTATATCCTCTTATTCTTGATGTATGTATAGAATGCCTTGGGATTCTCCTTAATTCTACTTGCCAAGGACTTTTCATGGCTTCTCCTGGATTTTTCTAATTCCCTTCTTTGATTGTTTTCTGGTTTCTTTATACTCCTCGTGCTTCATTTGATCGTAACTTCTGAGGCTTTACATACTTTGCCTTTTTCTTCTTCATTTAATTCATCACCTCTCTGGACATCCAAGGTTTTCTTGACTTTCCATCCCCATCCTTGCTTTTAGCAGAAACATTACTTTCCTGTACTCTGCAATTGATCTTTAAGCACCTTCCACATATTTAATGTGGACTTGCCAAAGGAAAGGTGTTCCTAATTAACACATATTTGTTCCTGCCAAATGCCCCCTCCAATTTATAACCAAACCTGTGCCTGTGTATAGCTATCCTGTGGCTATTAGGGGGATTGTAGTTCAATCCCATCAGTGTGATTGCATTCTTCCTATTCCTGAGTTCCAGCCAAATGGACTCAGTGTCTGACCCCTCCATTATGTCTCTAAGTGCAGCTCTGATATTATCCCTGATTAATAGTGCAACTCCACTCCCTCTTGTAACTCCTCTATCTTTTCTAAAACTTTGAAAACCTGGTACACTAATCACACATTCCTGCCCCCCTCTCAACTCAAGTTTCAGTAATGGCTACAACATCATAGTTCCATGTTCTGATCCATGCTATAAGTTCATCACCCTTTCCCATAATACTCCTAGCATTAAAATATATACACTTAAAACTATCCAACCCGTCATACTTGATATTTCAATTTTGCCTTTCAATACTTTCCCTGACATCTACCTTCCCATTTGATCTAGCCCTTCCTGACTTGGGGCTCTGGTTCCCAGCCCCCTTCAAAACTAGTTTAAACTCTCCCAAGTAGCATCAACAAACCTTCCAGCCAGAATATTGGTTCCCTTCCAATATTGGTTCAGGTGCAAATTGTCCCTCTTGTCCAGGTTACCCTTTCCCCAGAAAAGGTTCGAATGATTCAAGAACTTGAAACCCTTTCCCCAGCACTATCTTATTCAATCTGTGTTATCATGGCATTACTACCTCTGTTAGTCCATGGCGCAGGGAGTAATTTAATGTTTATATATATTTCTTATTGTAATTTATAGTATTTTTATGTATTGCATTGTATTGCTGCTGCAAAACAAACAATGACATTTGTCAGTGAAAATAAAAAATGGTAGAGCAGACTTGTAGGGCCTCTTCCTGTTACTAGTCAATATGATGTATTGTGGAAAAAAAATCTCAGGAGCAGCAGACAGAATAGATCAGGCCGACTCAGAGAATTGTTTCAGACTAAGGGGTTTTATTACATGATATCATGGAGAGCCCAGACACCTAAAGCAGAGCTCTAAGACTCTGCTCAACAATGGTTTAAACTCCTATTTATACCCCAGGCGTATGTGACAAGAAGCACTTAAATCTGAAAAAGGAGGGAACTCCAACTATAACTCATTAGAAGAGTGAAGTTGCACTATATGTCCTTGAGCGGTTATACATTTTCTTAAGTGTTAGTTCTCAAGACAGTATATCAGGCTTTCCCAAGCGCAGACATGTGATGATTCTTAGAACAAGGAAGCACAGAGATAGTTATTTTCCTATCCCATCTACAAAGCGCATTTCAGTGACACGGTGTATATTAGTGGCAGATAAGTGATTAGAGACTTTGAATTCACATACAAGAAGAAGGTCATTAACCCCTTAATGTTTGTCACTATGTCTTACTACTTTTCTTCCACATGTATGCACCCTCCTGTGATTCCAGCAGAAGTTCTGATTGCAGTCATAGTTTCTCTGTCCAGACACAGCAGGACTTGTTTCAGTTTGAGTTCGAGTTCAAGTTTATTGTCATCGGCATGTATTGTGCTGCTGAGGCCTCTGTTGGTCAGAGCAGACGTTGGGTATTGAGTCCTAGCCATCTAGATACGCAAGCCTGGACAGTACGATATGGAAAACAAGCTGTTGCCCTTGTAGCAAGTCTCCCCCTCTCCATGCATCTGATGAACCCAAAGGAATGGCAGGGACCGATACAGTCTGGTACCAGAACCATTGCAGGAGTTGTCAGTCAGCATTGAGTTCAATGTGGAAGTGCCTTAGGGACTCCCGCTCCAGACTTTTCCCTCGGGGTTTATTCCTGAAGCGTTCCCCATGAGTGGGTATAGCCACAAGGCAGCGGAGGTCTGAGATCAGAGTTCCCCTTCTCCTTGATAAGCTGCCAACCACAGCTGATGAGTCCCATCAGCCTGAAGCGACTGGTTTTAAGATGCCAGTAGCCTACCTTTGCCCTTCTTCTGTCAGTAGAAATGGTTCAGCTGGGCTTAATAGGTAAGCCACACATGAAGGCCAGGAGCAGGACTTAGTTGTCAGAGGCTATTTGAGGTGCACACCATTGGGAGCATTTCGTTGGTAGTGGAAGCCACGGATGACCGCAGAGGTATGTGCGCTGCTGAGGACCCGTGACTTCACCTTCAGAACAGGCGACGAGGCAGCCCTCTACAACAGTGAGGGCCAAACTATCCTGGGCCATCAGAGAGGCAAAGCATGCACACGCCCAGCTAATCCACAGCCACTTCCAGGACAGCGGCGACACGTGGTGCATGTGGAAGGGCATCCAGGACATCACCAACTACAGGACAACACCTGACTGTGCGGGTGATGCCTCCTTCCCAGATGCGCTGAACAACTTCTACGCCCGGTTTGAGGCAGAAAATGACGTGGCAGCAAGGAAGTCCACCCCTCCTCCAAATGACCAGGTGTTGTGTCTCACCGTGGCCGACGTGAGGAGAACCCTGTGCAGGGTCAGCCCACGGAAGGCTGCTGGACCAGACAATATTCCTGGCAGGGTGCTAGCAGATGTTCTCACTGACATCTTCAACATCTCCCTGTGTAGTGCCGTTGTTCCAACGTGCTTCAAGGTCGCCACCATTGTCCCCGCGCCAAAGAAGTCTTCAGTGTACTGCCTCAATGACTACCGTCCCGTTGTACTCACAGCCATGATCATGAAGTGTTTCGAGAGGCTCATCTTGAGGCACATCAAGACCCTGCTGCCCCCCTCACTGGACCCCCTGGAGTTTGCGTACTGTCCCAATCGCTCAACAGATGACACCATTGCCATCACCCTCCACCTGGCCCTAACCCACCTGGACAAAAAAGACACATACGTTTGAATGCTGTTCATAGGCTTCAGTTTAGCATTCAACACAATCATCCCTCAAAAACTGATTGGAAAGCTGAGCCTACTACCTGAATACCTCCCTCTGCAACTGGATCCTAGATTTCCTGACTGGAAGACCTCAGTCAGTCCGGATCGGGAGCAGCATCTCCAACACCATCACACTGAGCACGGGGGCCCCCCAGGGCTGTGTGCTCAGTCCACTGTTGTTCACTCTGCTGACCCACGACTGTGCTGCAAAACACAGCTCGAACCATATCTTCAAGTTCGCCGATGACACGACTGTGGTGGGTCTGATCAGCAAGAACGATGAGTCAGCTTACAGAGAGGAGGTGCAGTGGCTAACGGACTGGTGCAGAGCCAACAACCTGTCTCTTAATGTGAACAAAACAAAAGAGATAGTTGTTGATTTCAGGAGAGCACGGAGCAATCACTCCCCGCTGGACATCAACGGCTCCTCAGTAGAGATCGTTAAGAGCACCAAATTTCTTGGTGTTCACCTGGCAGAGAATCTCACCTGGTCCCTCAACACCAGTTCCATAGCAAAGAAAGCCCAGCAACGTCTCTACTTTCTGTGAAGGCTGAGGAAAGTCCATCTCCCACCCCCCATCCTCATCACATTCTACAGGGGTTGTATTGAGAGCATCCTGAGCAGCTACATCACTGCCTGGTTCGGAAACTGCACCATTTCGGATCGCAAGACCCTGCAGTGAGGTCAGCTGAGAATATCATTGGGGTCTCTCTTCCCGCCATTACAGACATTTACACCACATGCTGCATCTGCAAAGCAAACAACATTATGAAGGACCCCACATGCCCCTCATACAAACTCTTCTCCCTCCTGCCATCTGAGAAAAGGCACCAAAGTATTCGAGCTCTCACAACCAGACTATGTAACAGTTTCTTCCCCCAAGCTATCAGACTCCTCAATACCCAGAGCCTGGACTGACACCAACTTACTGCCTTCTACTGTGCCTATTGTTTTGTTTATTATTTATTGTAATGCCTGCACTGTTTTGTGCACTTTATGCAGTCCTGGGTAGGTCTGTAGTCTAGTGTAGTTTTTTTTCTGTGTTGTTTTACATAGTCCATGAAGTTTTTGTAATGTTTCATGTAGCACCATGGTCCTGAGAAACATTGTCTCATTTTTACTGTGTACTGTACCAGCAGTTATGGTCAAAATGACAATAAAAAGTGACTTGACTTGAGCTTGTCCCCATTACCACCCCTGGCTATAACAACCTTAAGGACCCAAGGTATATGTTGGGTATATATAAAATCTCATGCTAATGTAACTTGATGTCATGTTTGTAACATAATGTATTGCAACGTCAAGTTTGTAATGTCATGCAATGTGATGTCATCAATGCACAAAGGAGTTGAAGGAACTCAGCACGTCTGGTAATCCAGATGAAGGGTCTTGTCTTGAACATCAGCTTTCTATTTCCTTCCATAGATGTCGTCTTGTGTGCTGAGATCCTGTATCTCCTTTGTGATGCATATTTTCCGCACGTTCAGTCTCCTATGTCTCTATAATGTTACGTTTATATTATAATATAAGCTCCAAGACTTATGATTTAACTCAATGATTTAGGAATAACTCAATAACTCAATGATTTAGGAATAGGTTCTCCACCTCAAACACGACTTTCTTATTCCTTTTAGTGTAATTTAGAGACTTCTATGTCCTCGCACTCTTCTGCTGCTACAAATCCACATATTTCATGTTATATGTTAGTGATAATAAATCTGATTCTGATATTTGCTAAATGTTATGTAATGTCAAGTTTGTCATGAAATCCAAAGGCTGTTGCCTTTCTGTTAACCCAGCACATAAATGTAATCATAAGGAAAGCCCAACAGTGCCTTGGCTTTTGTAGGAGCTTTGGCTTGTTGCTGAACCCTAACATAACTTCTACAGATAAACTGTTGGAAGTATCTTTGCTGGTTGTGTCATGGCCTGGTACAACAATTTGAATATGCAGGAAATTAAGAAGCTACAGTGAGTAGTGGATACTGCTCAATACATCATGGGCACATCTCCCACCCCCATTGGTCATTTCTTCAGGCAGCACTACCTCAAGAAGACAACATCCATCATCAAAGATTCCCACCTTCTGTGTGTTTTGCCACCTTTTCACAGCCACCATTGGGTTCGAGGTATAGAGGCCTGAAATCCCACACCATCGAGTTCACAAACAACTAGTGTTCTTCAACCATTTGGTTCTTGAACCAATCAGCACAACCCTAATCACTACTCAATATAACAACACTAGAACCACTTTGCACTAAAATTGTCTCGTTTTGTTCTACGTAGACACGAGGAGACTGGGAGACCGTTTCGCTGAACACCTACGCTCTGTCCGCCAGAGAAAGCAGGATCTCCCAGCGGCCACACATTTTAATTCCACGTCCCATTCCAATTCTGATATGTCTGTCCATGGCCTCCCCTGCTGTCAAGATGAAGCCACACTCAGGTCGGAGGAACAACACCTTATATACTGTCTGGGTAGCCTCCAACCTGATGGCATGAACATTGACTTCTCTAACTTCTGTTAATGCCCTTCCTCCCCTTCTTACCCCATCCCTGATTTATTTATTTTCCCCCTCTTTTTCTCTCTCTCTGCCCCTCTCACAATCACTCTTTGCTTGCTCTCCATCTCCCTCTGCTGCTCCCCTCCCCCTTTCTTTCTCCCTAGGCCTCCTGTCCCATGATCCTTTCCCTTCTCCGGCTGTGTATCCCTTTTGCCAATCACCTTTCCAGCTCTTAGCTTCATCCCTCCTCCTCTTGTCTTCTCCTATCATTTTGGATCTCCCCCTCCCCCTCCCACTTTCAAATCTCTTACTATCTTTTCTTTGGGTTAGTCCTGACGAAGGGCCTCAGCCCGAAACGTCGACAGCGCTTCTCCTTGTAGATGCTGCCTGGCCTGCTGTGTTCCACCAGCATTTTGTGTGTGTTGCTTTTTTTGTTCTAATTGTGTTCTTGTAAGATTTGAGAATAATTTATGTTTAATTCATATCTTATTTGTGACTGTTTCTTTGATGCTCTATAGTTGTTGATGCTGCTGCAAGCAAGTGTTTGATTGAACCTTGTACGTATGACAATGAACCTGACGTTGATTTGAGCAGCTGGGTGTTGTAGCCCAGGTGAGTGACACCTGAACAGACGCCCCACCCTTCCCCACCTGTAGCCACGCCCTTTGAGGTCGGCGTGACGTGTATGGGCGGAAGCGGAAGTGAGGTATGCGGCAGGGTGGTTAGTGAGTGTTGTGATGGCGCAGGGCCTGCTCCTGCCGGCGCCGCCGTGACATCGATGGGGCCTAAGTGAGCCTAGGGTCGGCCGATAGACTGACCCTCCCTCGCCTCCGCGCTCCCACCGCCAAGCGGCCTCAAAGCACCGCTTTACACCTTCAGGTGACGGCCCTGGGATGGGGTGGAGTGGGGAGGTTGCGGCGAATCCGGGCCCGGGGATATTCGTGGTGGGTGAAGGCGCTGTGACCTGGGGGGAGAGGGAAAGGCTCGGTCCGAGAGGTGAAGCTCTGGCCCCAGAAGCTGCCCGATGGGCTGAGGTTGAGTCACAAGAGCGCGGAGGCCCAGTCGTCCATGCTACCGAACTGCACTGATCCCCGTCTACCAAAACTTATTTCGTGTCCCCTTCTGTATGCTGGAGATCCAGGTGCTTGTCTCCATCCTGATTAAATGTCGTGATCCTAAACGCAAATCGTTTTTCTTTCAGGTCACAGTTCAAATCTTTTATTTCCCATTCTGTCCTACGTCACATTCCTAAAAACCAGCCGTTTGATTTTAGAGTCCTGACCCTACCCTGTCTCAGATCCTAATTCCATCTGTCATTCCCGACATCCTATTGTTTTTATTTCATTGATTCCACCGCCCCTTTAAGCATTTTGATCTAGATTCTAACCCCTCTCTGAATGAAAACGTTTGGCAGGTGGATCTTTATATGTCTTGAGAGTCTCTGTTTTCACCTCCTCCTTAAACAATGCCTTCCCTCTGGGTGAAAAATTGTTTTTACTTAGATCCTCTTGAAGTCTCCTAAATTCTTTCCATCTCCATGAAAGTGATTACACAGATATATAGGGCAGTAAAGAAGGCATGTGGTATATTTTCATTTATTAGTCAAGAAATTGATTTCAAGAGTTCGAATGTAATATTGCAGCTTTATCAGACTCTAGTTCGGCTGCATCTGGAGTATTTTATACAGTTTTATCTGCCACGTTATAGGAAGAACGTTGAGACTTGGAGAGGGTGCAGAAGAGGTTTACCGGGATGCTGCCTTAATTAAAATGCACATGCTATAAAGAGAGTTTGGACAGATTTGTGTTATTTTCTCTGGAGTGGTGGAGGCTGAGTGGAGATCTTACAGAGGTTTATAAGATTATGAGAGGAGTAGGAGGAATTTCCTTCAGCATATTATCTGGCCATTGCCAGCTTAGTGCTTGTGGAAATTTGTTGCCTTGTTTCCTACATTATGTCACTGGTTGTACGTAAAATGTATTTCATGGGCTGTTAAAATACCTTGCTACTGTTGAGGTTGTGTTGGGTCCTAGAGAAACACAAGCCATTCTTTTTATTGGGGTTATTGATTTAGAATACTGATTAATAGGAGACAGGGACTTGAGTTCTTTATGAGCACATGGGCTTCATGCTGACAACAGTTATCTAAGCAAATGCTGCTTTGTGTAATATAATTTTCTTGTGAGATTCTGTGGCAGAGATTTGATTTGCATTATTGTATCATCTTTAAAGAACAAAGGCCCAGTCAAGTCTTTAATTTATTGGATGGCAAACAAAGCTTCAAATTGACATGATTAAACTCTAAACACCTTGCGTCAGGGAAAATAATTACATTTAAGCACTCCAAGTAATTTAATTTTTTCCCTTATTCCTTCTGAAAATAAAACATGTCAAAAGCAAGGTACCTCCAATTCCTAATGAGAACAGACTCGAGCACTTGATTGGTAACTTCTGTTTATGTTGCACCTTCATCCTCGGGTGCTGAAGGAACATCGTTTCTCAGTTTCGTGAACAAAATGCAATGGGCTAACCACTGGAAGACTAAAATTTGAGAATATAATTGTCCTTGAGTCAGCAAATAATTTCTGTTTCTCTTTCAAAGATGTTTGATCCGTTTCAAGAGTCAGAAGGCCTCTGATTGCTGGCTGTTAGGTTATGTCTGGGTGTGCTTGATTTGTTGCTTTAACAACGGAATAAGTAAATCTCCAGGGCATTTCTTTTTTCAGAGAGGGTTATGCTCATTTCTTAGAACATAGGACAGTGCAGGGCCTTCAGCCCATGATGTTGAGCTGACCTTTTTGACCTACTCTAAGGTCAGTCTATCCTTCCCTCCCACATTGCCCTCTGTTTTTTTTTTAAAAGTCCCTAATGTATCTACGTCATCACCACCCCTGGCAGGGAACTCCATGCACCCACCTCACTCTTGTTTTTAAAAAAAAACTACCTCTGACATCCCCCATACTTTCCTCAATCAGCTAAAACTTATCCCCCCTGGAGAAAAAGTCACCGACTGTCTTCTCTATACCTCTGATCATCTTATACCCTTCTATCAAGTCACCTCTCATCCTCCTTTGCTCCAGAGAGAAAAGTGCTAGCTCAGTCAATCTACCCTCATGCGACATGCTCTCCGGTACAGGGAGCATCCTGGTAAATCTACTCTTCAGCCTGTCTAAAGCTTCCACACATCCTTTCCATGATGAAGCAATCAGAACCGGATACAATATATAACATGAGTTTTTTAAAGAGCTGTAACATTACCTTGAGGTTCTTAATCTCAGCCCCAAACTATTGAAGGGCAACACAGCATCTGCCTTCTTGACTTAGTAACTATGAGGGATCTATGGACATGGACTCTGATCCCTCCAGACTACAAATAAATTGTGCCATTAACCTTGTAGTCCACCTTCAAATTCAGTCTTCAATGTATCACTTCAGACTTTTCCAGATGGTACTCCAGCTGCCATCCCTGCATCCGATCTATGGCCTTTTGTAGCCTACGTCAACCCACCGACCTCTGTGTCATCTGCAAGTCCACCTTTCCACTTCCTCATTCAAGTCATTTATAAAAATCACAAAGAGCAAGGGTTGCAGAAGCCTCTGCTTCTCCAAATGCTGAAAAATCCTGTCTCTTAAGAATCCCCTCCGATAGTTTGCTTACTAGTGGCGTAAGACTCACTGGTCGATACCCCTATTACCTTTCTTGACCCAATGAATAACAGTTTCCACTCTCCAGTCTTCTGGTACTATTTCTTGTCCTTATTTTTTTAAGTGCTGTCCTTCTACATCATGTGGTGGTCTTGTGACACTAATTCTAATTAGAAAGATAATTTAGAAAACCATTAATCTTGACTGTGTTATTGATGAAAATAAAGGGCCTCTCAGTATTCTGAAGAATTTAGAACAAATTATATTTTATTGTACATAATTTTATTTGTATCGTAATGAATATTCTAATGAACTTGCATGACATTCTGTTATGGTAGTGAAACATAAATATCCATTAAGTTGAAGTAAAATAAAAGGCTTTTTAACTGTTAATACACATTACAGTGAGATGAATTTGTTCTTAGCTGGGTTTCCATGACTGTGGTTTCTAGTTGAGTGATAACACGGTGCAGTAGAGGTCACAGAGCAACTAGTGGACAGGATGGGGTCGATGAGTTTGCGTGTGCCAGTGCTGGAAGCCATCTGACACACAGGTGGTTGCTGTGTGATAATACAGTCAGCCCTCCTTATCCGCGAGGGATTGGTTCCAGGACGCCTCGCGGATACCAAAACACGCGGATGCTCCGGTCCCTTATTTAACCTGTTTCAGTGAGCTGGACTTTAGGACCCAGCGGAACCCCGGACCTTATTTAACCTGTCTCAGAGCTGTGGTCTTTAGGACCCGGCAGAGCTCTGAATCCGCAGTGTTTCTGTTCACGAAAATAATCACGATCACGATTGAAAATAAGGTGGAAATAAAGCAATCGGAAAGAGGTGAAATGCCATCGGTCATTGGAAAAGCGTTAGGCTACAGTTGGTTAACGATCAGAACAATTTTAAAGGATAAAGTGAGAAAGGCCCTGCCCTGATGAAAGCTACAGTTGTTACTTAGCAATGTAGTGGTTTAATTATTGAAATACATACGTTTCTTAAGTGTTTTATATGCATAGAAAGGTAAAATATATACTATTTTCTAAGACAAACGTTTGACTAACTGACGCTAAATAATACTGGATGTACCTGTTCCGACTTAGTAAGAGAACTTCTGATTTTGTTTGATTCCAATCCATGATAACCTACGCACATCCTCCCGTATACTTTAAATCATCTCTACATTACTTATAATACCTAATACAATGTAAATGCTATGTAAATAGTTGTTACACTGCATTGTTTAGGGAATAATGACGAGAAAAAAAAGTCTGTACATGCTTGAACAACAAGTGCTGGAAGAGCACTTCCGGGTTTTCTCGATTCGTGGTTGGTTGAATTTGCGCATGCAGAACTCGCGGATAAGGAGGGCCAACTGTAGTTAAAAACTTGAGGAATTCAGGCAGCACTTGTGGGA
The DNA here is from genome assembly GCF_048418815.1 of Hemitrygon akajei. Classification (NCBI taxonomy): domain Eukaryota; kingdom Metazoa; phylum Chordata; class Chondrichthyes; order Myliobatiformes; family Dasyatidae; genus Hemitrygon; species Hemitrygon akajei. The sequence continues at coordinate 114,394,184 of NC_133133.1, read as the reverse complement.
GCTGAAAGAACGATACAGTCAATGACCTTTGCTTTTCGAGATGTGGATCACTTTTTTTTGTAAACCATTAGATGCAAGCTTAGTTAATATTTTAAATCAGATTGATAATGGTGTAAAAGGATGTGGAGCTAAGGCATTTGTTTGGAGTTTGGATACAGAGTAGCTGTGATCAGACAATGATGGAATGGATTGATGGTTGGAGTTGGGTCCTTGCAACTTGCATCTGCATTCTAATATCCTGAATCTTCATAGAAACATGGAATTTAGGGTGGAGTGGTAGCCTAGCGGTTAGCACATCGTTTTGCAGTGATCATCGATGGGGTTCTATTCCTGTCAAGTAGTTTGTACATTCTCCTTGTGACGCTGGTGTGCTTTTTTTGCCCATAGCATTAGTGTAGTTTGACCAGAACAAACTATTGATGATGTTTACACAGAAGAACTTGAAGCTCCGCACCATTGATACATCTAATGAAAATGGATAAATACAAGAGAAAACGAAGCAGGGGGATACATGTGGGTTCATTGGATAGGGGGAGGAGATTCATGTGTAAAAAGGCTTTGTTGAATAAACGATTTACCCCTTCACGTATGGAGAAGGCAGCACCACAGGCAATATCTAGAACAACAGGTTAAAGGAACTTTAGTTTGGCTTTGTATTTACTGCTGTTTCTGGGCCTTGCTTCATGCAGACTGGTTGCCATGCTTTCTTGCATTACACCAGTAACTACATTGTCTGCGTAAAAAGGAAAATTAATAGAAATCTGAGCTGAAAAATAAAACAACAGACCAGAAAGGAAATGACAAGCCAATTCCCTATTCATATGATGTAAGAACTGTAAAACTTCGGCAAGACAGATGCTGTTGAACTGACCGACTATACACTGGATTCCCGTAATTCCCAGCAGCAGAGTACCACCCCTCACCTGGATGCATCCATCCCCTGCGCTATGTTGTGTAACATGAAGAGGGAGTTGGCTTTTCAGTTCGTGCTTCTATGAACATTTCTTTTAACACAGCCAATGTACAAACCCCATTTCCAGAAAAGTTGGGATATTTTCCAAAATGCAATAAAAACAAAAATCTGTGATATGTTAATTCACGTGAACCCCTATTTAACTGACAAAAGTACAAAGAAAAGATTTTCAATAGTTTTACTGACCAACTTAATTGTATTTTGTAAATATACACAAATTTAGAATTTGATGGCTGCAACACACTCAACGAAAGTTGGGACAGAGTTAAAATAAGATTGAAAAGTGCGTAGAATATTCAAGTAACACCGGTTTGGAAGACTCCACATTAAGCAGGCTAATTGGTAGCAGGTGAGGTATCATGACTGAGTATAAAAGTAGCATCCATCAAAGGCTCAGTCTTTGCAAGCAAGGATGGGTCATGGCTCACCACTATGTGCCAAAATTTGTGAGAGAATTGTTAGTCAGTTCAAAAGGAACATTTCCCAACGCAAGATTGCAGAGAATTTAGGTCTTTCAACATCTACAGTACATAATATTGTGAAAAGATTCAAAGAATTCAGAGACATCTCAGTGCATAGAGGGCAAGGTCGGAAACCACTGTTGAATGCGCGTGATCTTCGAGCCCTCAGGCGGCACCGCCTAAGAAACCGTCATGCTACTGTGACAATTATAGCCACCTGGACTCGGGAGTACTTTGGAAAACCATTGTCACTTAACACAGTCCGTCACTGCATCCAGAAATGCAACTTACAACTGTATTACGCAAGGAGGAAGCCATACATCAACTCTATGCAGAAACGCCAGCGAGTTCTCTGGGCCTGAGCCCTCCCAAATTGGGCAGAAGATACAGTAGTCTGAAAGCATGTGGCACCATGCTCAAGGACAGCTCCAATCCTGCTGTTATAAGGCTATTAAATGTTCCCTTCTTACAATGTGGACTCTTGACTTCCCAATCTATCACATTATGGCTTTTCCCCTTATTGCCTGCCTGCCTGCACTGCACTTTCTCTGAAAGACTTTATTCTCATAAAGCAACACACACAAAATGCTGGAGGAGCGCAGTAGGTCAGGCATAAATAAGTCAACATTTTGGGCCGAGCCCATTCATTGGGACAATTGTTTATATTCTTTTGTTGTTTCCTTTGCACTGCTTCAATGCACTGTTGTAAAGAATTGATCTGTGTAAACGGTATGCAAAACAAGTTCTTCACTGTACCACAGTACATGAGACAGTAGTAAACTAATTTACTAATTTAGAGGTGGATATATTTAAAATGTAAACATTCATCAACTGACTTTAGCTTTCAGAAAGTTGGTTGAATGCTAAACTTTACTTGGAAGTCACGCACAAAAAGCTGAAGATCAAACAGAATCTATGGAGGGAAATGGACAGTCAACATTTCAATTTGAGACCCTACACCTAACAACTTTCCTTCAAATGCACCCTTCCTTTCTCCACTCCCCTCCACTGCCTGACCTGCTGAATTTCCTCCAGCTTTTCGCGTGTTCCTTCAGATTATAGCATCTGCAGTCTTTTGTGTCTTCATTTATCTGGAAGTGATTGGCTAACACCAGATGCTGCTGCTTTTGTGAAATAAGTCAAGGTACGGAATTGCTTCACCATTGGTTTATCAAAGGGCATGTTTACAATGGTATTTACACTGGAGCTGTATATGAATGAGACTCCAGGGATCAATAAAACTCCCAAAGTACCAAATATCCAAAGTACAGGTTGCGGGAGAAGTGTAACTCAGACCTGTCAGCCTGGAGAAAGAGAGCAAAGGGAGAATGTGATTGCTTGGGTACGACTACCTAACCACGTTTGTGAAATGTGTCCTACTTTCCAGCCAATCTAGTGACTGCAGCAGCAATGTTGGAGCCATTTGTTATTGCAATGTTTATAGATATTCCTTAGTTCTCAGGGAGAAGGGCACAGTGACAGATGCAATTTTAGCTTTCTTTTAACTCTTCTGCTGATATGATAGAAGTACTTCTGGTTACTTCACCTCTGGAATTCCCTGAGGAATCCTCTGCCTCTTTTTTTTAATTTTGAAGATTAGCTTTATTCGTCACTCATACATGGAAGCATACAGTGAAATGCTTCGTTTGAGTCAATGACCTGCATAGTCTGAACATGTGCTATGGGCAGCCTGCAAGTGTGGCCATGTTTTTGGCACCAACGTAGAATGCCCACAGCTGACTAACCCTAATCTTTCCATCTTTGGAATGTGGGAGGAAAGCGAATCCCCAGGAGGCAACCCATCTGGTCACAGGGAAAGCATGCAAACTCCGAACAGGCAGTAACAGGATTTGAAGCCTGATCACCAGCACTGTAATAGCATTACAGTGACAACTATACTACCATGCCACCCCCTTGCAATATCCCTGAACTGCTACTTTAACCAAGCTTTTGATCGCCAGAACTAATTTGTCCTTGTAGGCTGTTGAATTTTGTATGATAATCTCCCTTGTAATCATCTTAATCCATGTTTACTATGCCACAGCTGCTAAGCAAAATATTAAGTAGGTGTTGTACAAGGCTGAAGAGTCTTACAAGAGACTCTTATAACCAGACGAACCAAGAGACTCACAGACTACCGGTAGCTTGGAACCAGGATTGCATTGCCTTGAACTGACATTCAAAAATGAATACTACATTTTGCGGTTACCAAAGCTGATTTATGGATCTGTGGGAGGTGTAAGTATTCTTTTCGTGGTGATTTCAATGTTGAGTGTTGACAGGTTCATTGATTTTGGAGAGAATCCAGTTAGACTATGAAAATGTTTATGTTTAGGATGAAGCCTGCTGGCGATCAGAAACAGGAACAAGCTGTAAATGAGTTTGAGCCAGTCAGAGGTCACTTTATTAGGTACATCTGTGCACCTCATTATTGCAAATACCAATGCAGCCAATCATGTGGCAGCAACTCAATGCATAAAAGCATGCAGACATGATCGGTAGGTTCAGTTGTTCAGACCAAACATCAGAATGGAGAAGAAATGTGATCTAAGTGACTTTGACCATGGAATGAATGATTAATGGTGCCAGACAAGTTGGTTTGAGTATCTCAGAAACAGTTGGTCTGTTGGGATTTTCACGTGCAACAGTCACTAAAGTTTACAGAGAATGGTGCGAAAAATTAAAAAAAATCCACTGAGTGGCGGATCTGTAAGCAAGAACACCTTGTTAGTGAGAGTGGTCAGAGGAGAATGGCCAGACTGGTTCAAGCTGACTGGAAGGTAACAGTCACTCAAATAACCATGTGTTAGAAAAGCAGCTCCGAATGCACAACACATCAAACTTTGAAGTGGATGGGCTACAGCAGCAGAAGTCCACTTTAGGACTTCCAGTCAAATGGCAGTTTGGTCGCAGTGGCTTCTCCAGGGCCAACCAAAGATGCTCTTGTCTTTTTTTAAACAATTTTTTTTACAATTGGAAGGTGATGATAGGTATTAAGAAGTTCAAGTACTGCTGGTCTACTCCAACAGTGGGCTGCTCTTTGGTGGAGGAGGTGGACTTCATGTGGACCATGTTATTCCTTGCTACAGGAAGGCATCAGAGTCAGCGCCTGAGGGCGGTGTGCAGTCTAACAGCGAGTGATTGCCTTGGACTTGTTGGACATTAGTAATGTAAAATACTGCAAGTCTGTTTTAGACGGCAGCAGAGTTGCATGGACTTGGTTGTAGCGAAGACTAAGCCTCGAGCCATGGGCTTGCTTGTTGCAGGAGTCCAGGAGAGGAGACACCGAAGGCTCTGTTGCATGGTGTCCACACTTGGTTGGAGACTGGCCCCTCCAGGGTTCAATTAGTGGAAGACAAGCTGGATGATATGTATGTTTGACTTGGGATTGCTGAGAACTTGTTCTTGCCAATGACACCCATGCTCCATAAACTGACAGGACATGTCACTCAGAGACTTGGGCAATAGGTTTTTTTGTGTAACTCTGTTTACTTGTTATCCTATATGTGCTCTGTGCTGTGTATGACTGTTGGCACTGTATTTTACACCTTGATCCTGGAAGAAATCTGTTTCGTTTGGCTGTATTCATGGGGATTCATGTATGGTTGAAAAATAATTAAACTTAAACTAAACTTGAAACTAATAAAGTAGCCACTGAGTGTATATTAAATAAAAACAGCTGATGCTTTAGCATTGCATTTATATTGAACTTACTGCGTTGTAAAATGTTTCAGAATGATTCACAGGATCAGTCTTGGTATGCTGAATGGCCAATTTCTGCTCTTTATGTCTTGTGGTCTTATGAATTGAATTAGACTTTATTTTAATATCAGTGGCATATGTTGGGAAATATATTTTGCAGCAGCAGTACATCATAATACATAGTAATAAAAACTATAAATCATAATAAAAAGGAGTACATATATAAAATAATAGTGCAAAAAGAGCGGAAAAATTACTGAGGAACTATTCATGGGTTCAATGTCCTTTCAGAAATCTGATGACCAAGGGGAAGAAGCTGTTCCTCAGATGTTGAATGTGTGTCTTCAGACTCCTGTATCTCTTTGATGGTAGAAATGAGAAGAGGCATGTCTTGGGTGATTGGGGTCCTTAATGATGAACGCTACCTTTTTGAGACATTGCCTTTTGAAGGTGGTCTGGATGCTGGGGAGCCTAGTGCTCATGATGGTGCTGGCTAAGTTTGCAACCCTGTGCAACTTTTTCTGGTTCTGTGCAGTGGCCCCTCCATGCCAGGTGGTGATGCAACCAGTTAGAATGCTCTCCACGGTACATTTACTTAACATTTTATCTGCTCTTATGTGACTGGTCATACTAAATCAGGTATCAGTAAAGCAGTATGATAACATTTGAGGGTTTGAGATTGATGGTGAAGTGGAGATCAATAACTTTAAGGAGCTGATTCTCTGCCCTGGGAATTCTTGAGCTATTTGTGTTTTTCTGAAACCCTACACTGTTACAGCTCGGGGTGTCAGAGATCAGACTTCAATTCCAGCGTCCTCTGTAAGATGTTTGAAAGTCCTTCCTGTGAGTGCATGGGTTTCCTCTGGGTGTTTTGGTTTCTTTCCACAGTCTAAAGACGTTTGGGTTAGTAGGATAAGTTGAAATTGTAAGTTGTCCTGTGATTAGGGTAGGATTAAATAGGTGAGTTGCTGGGTGGTGTGGCTTGTTGGACCAGAAAGGCCTGTTGTGCATGGTATCTCTAAATAAATAATACAAATACTGTAAGTCTCTCTCTCTCAGCTGCCTTATGTTTGGGTGTTGTTAATGTTAATAACTGCAGATTTTGTGGGTCAAAAATAAAGGACTCCTGGAGGCCAAGTCATTGGGTGTATTTAAGCAAAGGTTGATAGGCTCTTGATTAGTGAGGATGTCAAAGGTTACGGGGTGACGGCAGGAGAATGGGATTGAGAGGGATAATACATCAGCCGTGATAGAATGGCGGAATGGACTCTATGGGCTGAATTCTGCTCCTATGGTTATCAAACCAAATTTGACTGAATCACATGGAAATAGTGGCATAGCTGTTAGTGCAGTAATTCAGGTTCAAATCCAGCTGCTCTCTGTAGGGAGTTCGTATGGTTTCCCTGTGACCCCATGGGTTTCTTCCAGGTGCTCTGGTTTCCTCACACAGTCCAAAGATGTATAGGTTAGGGTTACACACACAAAATGCTGAGGAACTCAGCAAGCCAGGCAGCATCTATGAAAAGAGTATAATCAACATTCTGGGCTGAGAGCCTTCATCAGACTCTTCCATAGATGCTGCCTGGCCTGCTGAGTTCCTCCAGCATTCTGTGTATGTTGCTTGGATTTCCAGCCTCTGCAGATTTTCTCTTGTTAGTGTATGGGTTACGGTGAGTAAGTTGTGGGCCCATCATAAGACTATAAGATATAGGAATGGAATTGGGCCATTATGTCATTGAGTCTGCTCCACCATTTTATGATGGCTGATGTGTTTCCTTCTCAGTCCTGATCTCTTGCCTTCTCCCTGTATTTCTTCATGCCCTGACTACTCAAGAATCTATCAACCTCTTCCTTAAATATACATAAAGACTTGGCCTCCATAGCTGCCTATGGCAAAGAATTCCACAGGTTCACTGCTCTCTAGCTAAATAAATAAATCGTCTCCATTCTAAATGGACGTTCCTCTATTCTGAGTCTGTGTCAGAGTCTCTCCCCTACCATAGGAAGCACTCTCTCTACATCCACTGTATTGAGGCCTTTCAACATTGATAGGTTTCAATGAGGTCACCCCTTATTCTTCTGAATTCCAGTGAGTACAGGCCCAGAGCCATCAAACACTCCTTATATGACAAGACTTTCAATCCTGAAATAATTTTCATGAACCTCCTTTGAACCCTCTCCAATGTCAGCGCATCCTTTCTTAAATAAGGGGCCCATAGCTGCTCACAGTATTCCCAAGTGAGGACTCACTAGTGCCTTATAAAGTCTCAACATTATTCCTTCCTTTTATATTCTAGTCCTCTTGAAAATGAATGTTAACATCCCATTTGCCTTCCTCACCACTAACTCACCCGCAAATTAACCTTTAGGGAATCCTGAACGAGGACTCCCAAGTTCCTTTGCCCCTCAGATTTTTGAATTTTCTCATCATTTACAAAATAGGCTGTGGTTTTATTTCTTCAACCAAAGTACCTGTAGATTTCCTGATTTTTGTATTCCTTCTGACCGTAGATTTCCTGATACTGTATTCCTTCTACAATTTCTTAGCCCATTCTCCTAGTCTGTCTTAAAGATCTTCTGTAGTCCTCAACACTACCTGCACCTCCACCCACCATTGTATCATCCGCAAACTTGGCCACAAAGCCGTGAATTCTGTCATCCAAATCATTGACTTACAATGTGAAAAGAAGCCATCCCAATACAAGACCCCTGTGGGATACCACTAGTCACCGCAGCCAACCAACAAGGCTCACTTTATTCCCAATCTTTGCCTCCTTCCAATCAGTCAATTCTGTATCCATGCTAGTATTTTTTCCTGTAATACCACAGGCTCTTAACTTGTTAAGCAGCCTCGTGTGGCACCTTGTCAAAGGCATTCTGAAAATCCAAGTACACAATATTTACTGATTCTCCTTTGTCTATTCTGCTTGTTATTTCTTCATAGAATTCCAACAGATTTGTCAGGCAAGATTTTCCCGTAAGGAAACCATTCTGATTTTGGCCTATTTTATCAAGTGCCTCGAAGTACTCTGAAACCACATCCTTAACAATTGACTCCAACATCTTCCCAACCACTGAGGTCAGACTAACTGGTCTATAATTTCCTTTCTTCTGAATCTCTCGCTTCGTGAAGAGTGGAGTGACATTTGCAATTTTCCAGTTCATCGGAACCATGTCAGAATCTATTGATTCTTGTAATATTGTTACTAATGCCTCCACAATCTCTTCAGACACCTCTTGTTCAGCAGAACACAAGTAACTAAAAAGCTATTGCAAATCAAGTCCCTATCCTCCTTCCTACCAGTGCACACACACCGGCAGTCCTTCAACTGCAGGACAGGTTTCTGCGCCTCCAGGCTTTGGCCACAGGGCTTTGACCGAATGAAACCGACCACCCGTCAATTAGCTGCATGAGCAACTCCTAAGAGAAGTTAATCAGGTCCCTCTCAGCACTGCTTTGATGGGCGTTGCAATAGTACCCACGAGGAGCACGAAGGGGTTGATTTTTCTAAAGCTGATTCCCTATTCTTCCATTCTTCCTGCAGGTAACACACTCATCAGAAACCATGGAGTCCATGCTTAATAAACTAAAGAGCACTGTTACCAAGGTAACAGCGGATGTTACCAGTGCAGTGATGGGAAATCCCATAACCAGGGAGTTTGATGTGGGACGCCACATAGCTAGTGGTGGGTCAGGAATGGCCTGGAAGATTTTTCATGGTGTAAAGAAGTCAACAAAACAGGTAAAACAATGTTTAACATTTTTTTTCAATGTAGAATTTTATTTTTATAAAAAGAACATAGAACAGTGCAGCACAATACAGGTCCTTTGGAGCGCAATGATGTGCCAACCTCTTAACCTACTCCAAGATCAATCTAACCCTTCATTCCCCATTGGCCTCCATTTTGTCGTTTATCCATTTGCCTATCTAAGAGTCTGTTAAGTGTCCCTAATGTATTTGCCTCTATCACCACCCATATCAGCGGATCCCACACACTCACCACTCTCTGTATAAAAAAACAAAATCCTACCTCTGTCACCCCTTCTATACTTAAAATTATGCTGTCCCATATTAGCCATTGCCACCCTGGGAAAAAGTCTCTGGCTGTCTCACTCCATTGATGCTTCTTATCATCTTGTACGCCTCTCAAGTTATCTCTCATCCTCCTTTGATCCAAAGAGAAAACCCCTCGCTCACTCAACCTATCCTCATTAAATATGCTCTCTAGTCCAGGCAGTATCCTAGTAAATCTCCTCTGCACCCTATCTAAAGCTCTCACATCTTTCTTATAACGAGCGATCAGAACTGGCACAATTTTCCAAGTGTAGTCTGACCAGAGTTTTAAAGAGTTGCAACATTACCTCACAGCTCTTGAACTCAATTCCCCAGCTCATGAAGGCTAACACACCATATGCCTTCATAACCAGTGGCAACTTTGAGGAATTCTTGGACATGGACCCCATGATCCCATTGTTCCTCCACACTGCCTTAAATCTTAAAGCTTGATAATCTAAATGCCTTTGCCTCTTCCTTTTACTCCTGACTTCAGGTCTACTAAAATTGCAGTCTGTTCCCTGACTCACCCCTTTGATCCCTCACGCTGTGCTCACTGACTTGTGTAATGGCTCTATTTTAAAATTCTTAGCCTTGGTTTCAATGCTTCTGTGGCTGTTGTGTACTCCCACATCCCTACAGCACCTTGAGATCTCTGTGCTCCTGCATTTATGATCTTGTGGTCACTCTTGTATTGTTCTTTAGTTGGTGACAAAAAGTCAAAAGTTTATTGTCGTATGCACAAGTCCATGTAATTGATAGCCTACTTGGAGCACCATAACTAGCATGCAGCATCAGATAAGCAGTGTTCACAATAAAAAACTAACTAAACCTAAACTATGCACAACTTTTAGAAGAACGAACATAGAATTAGATCAGAAACTAAACTAAGTCCATTTTAATGAAGTGATCAAATTGTTGCTAAACTGCTGTGTGTAGGGTTCTGCCAGTTGGTTCAAGACATAGGAGCAGAATTAGCCATTTGGCCCATCGTGTTTTCTCTGCCATTCTATCATGGCTGATATAATATAGCAGCTGCTCTTGACCTGGTGGTGTGGGATTTCAGGCTTCTGTACCTTCTGTCCCATGGTGTGCGTAGGTATCTACTAGAAAATGACATGAACTAGATGGTGGGGATCTTTGATGATGAATGTTGCCTTCTTGAACCTGATGATAGTGAGAGATGGCATGAAGACATCAATTGCCATGCTGCTTGTTCTGGAATTTCCTTCATAAAGATGATCTCCTCTGCTATTTCTTTCTTTTAAAATCTTTGTTTTTGCCCTTCTAATTATCTGCTTTAATATTTTCTTATGCGCTCATTATGAATTTTCAGTTGTATAGTTAGTCCTTTGAAGCACCTTGGAACATATTGTTAGTTTAATGGTGGTACATAAATTGTTGTTATTCAGAGAACTGAAGTAAAAGGCTTTCTTTTATGGCCATTCAGCTACAAAACTGCAAAATAATTGCTAACACATTGTACTGCTGGTTTATAGGACTACTCAGTCCAATTGAACTGAGTAAGGTGGTGCTAGGTTTTTCATTTCAAAGTTCAAAGTAAATTTATTATCAAGCTACATACATGTCACTATATACAACACTGAGATTAATTTTCTTGCGGGAATTCACAGTAAATATAAAGAAACACAATAAAATCAATGAAAAACTATGAGATGGTCAAACAACCCGTGTGCAAAAAAAACAGCAAATTGTGCAAATACAAAAAAGAAAAAAGGAATAATAAATAAATAAACAATGAATATCGAGAACATGAAATGAAGAGTCCTTGAAAGTGAGTCCATAGGTTGTGGAGCCAGTTCAATGTTGTGGGTGAATGAAGTTATTCCCTCTGGTTCTTGAGCCTGATGGTTGAGAGGTAGTACTTGTTCCTGAACCTGGTGGTGTGGGAACTGAGGCTCCTTTGTCACCTTTTTGATGGTAGCAGCAAGGAGAGGCATGGTCCTTGATGATGGATGCTGCTTTCCTACAACAGCACACTATGTAAGTGTGCGCAGTGGTGGGGAAGGCTTTACTTGTGATAGACTAGGCTGTGTTCACTACTTTTTGTATTTACTCCCTTTCATCCATCACTCTTTTTTTCCCAGGCCAACTCCTTTATCTAACTCAACAGCTCCTTTTTGGAGTCATCCCATGTTACAACAATGGCCAGACTTCAGAGTGATAACAGGCTTTGGAATGTCCTGTCTTAAAAAGCACATTTTTATTCATTAGTGTCTCAGAATCTCAAATTCTGACCCATCAGGCAGGAGGTTCAGGAGCCTGAAGATCCACACCTTGAAAAAAACTACTTTTCATGGCATTTATATTCTACGTATGTATATCTGAGACAACAGTACGCTTGAACTTAAATTCCAACCCAAAGATCAAGTGGAACCCAACCTGGTCTTGGATGAGTGAATCATAATTAGTTCATGGAGTCAAAATGATTTAATGATTTAATCATTTTATGTTTAAATGACTTACATAGTGCAGGGATCACATTTGATTCCTCAAACTGCTTTGGTTATTTTTTCCTAAATTAACAACTGTTTCTTTTGCTTTGCTAAGTGGGGATTTTAAGGTGGCTAATATGAGGGGACTGGAGGATAGTATAAGTGAGATGTCAGAGATAGGTGTCTTTACACAGGGTGGTGGGTGCACTGGGCTAGAAGGACCTATTCCCTTGCTGTAACTCTAAATAAATAAACAGACAGAATCCCGCTTCTCCAATTACAATGTTTATGACCTTTCATTCTTGATATTGTGGTAAATCTTCACTTTGTTCTTTCCAAGGTCCCAGTGTTCACAAGTTTCTCAGAAATTCACACCATGTTCATGGCGATCAGTTTGTGCAATTATTTTTTTGCAGTTGACATGAAGGTTGGTGGTGATGCGGGTAGTGTAGAAGGTTGTAGGTTATAGGAAGACTTTGACAGAGCTGGGCTGAGAAGTGTCAGCTGAAGTTCCGTCCAAAAAAGTGTGAAATGATTCACTTTGGAAGGTCAAACTCGAAGCTGTGTGCAAGGTAAATCATTTGCATCCACAGATCCCTCAAAGGTGCAGCACAAGTTGATAAGGGTGCTTAAAAAGGCATAAGGTGAGTTGGTCTTCATTATTTGGCGGATTGAGTTCAAGGGCCATGTTCTTTTGAATTTATATGTAAGCCCCCCCCCCAAATCAGGCTCATATACAAACTTGGCTGGTTAGTCAGCTTTGCTGACAGCCACGGGACTCAGCGCTGAGAAGGTCGCCTTTCATAAACAATATATGTCTCGGGTCGGTATAATTTGAGGTTCAACCAAAAAAGAAAGTTGGGATGTTCCGATTAACAGAACCCCATTTGAACAAATGCTGTGAAAATACTGCTCATACACAATTATCAGTTGGTAAGAAGTAGCTGATTGTACACAGCATACAATTATAAAGAAAGTCTATTTACTAATTTCAGTTTTATCAAACAGTTATTAAGAGAAAGAAAAGAGAAAAAAAGAAAGGCCATTACGGTTAAACCGGTCTAAATGTGCACATGGCGTTGGCACTTGTATTATCCAAAAGCTGGGTATGACCATTATTTACGACACTGAATTCTCATCACCGGTCACTGATAGAGCTTCCAAAAAAGCCAGTCTTGGACTCCTTTGTCTCGCAAAGCACCTCTTACAATTGCTTCCTCCTGTCAGATTGAATCCTACAGCTAACTCTCCTGATCTTCTCTTCTTTGCATCTCCCACCAAAAAGACCATGAGCCCCACCAGTGTCCATCACAGAACTCTCTCCACCCAGCTCTCTCCAGAACCTTCTCCCAATTTCAGCATCCTGATTGGCTGACACAGTGTTCCTAAGTTGAACATCATAGCCCCTTTAGCTGAAACGAAAACATCTACAAGCAGGACAGACTGCTTTTATAGAAAGCTACGAAGTAAAAATACCCTACCCCGCAGCATTAGCAGTAGAAATCCTAACCAGGGCATTACATATATAAAAGATCATAAGATATAGGAGCAGAATTAGGCCATTCAGCCCATCAAGTCTGCTCTGCCTTCTCGCCATGTCCTTTGATGCCCTGACCAATCAGGAAATTATCAACTTCTGCTTTAAATATACTCACAGACATACCCACAGACCTGGCCTCCACCCCACCATAGGAAACATCCTCTCCACATCCACCTTATCTAGTCATTTCAACATTCAGTATGTTTCAAAGATATCCCCCTGCAATCTTCTAAATTCCAGTGAGTACAGGCTGTTATGATACCAGCCCCCTCCTTTGTGAGAATTGCAAGAGCCCTAGTGAAAGGGGGGTCAATGACCCAAGAGAGAGAGAGAGACAGGCTGAATGGACACAGGAAATGGAAAGACATTCCACTGGGACAAAAGCTGGTGACTGTGGCATTGTTCTCAGGAGACACCTGGGAACTGCAGACGTGCCAACTCGCAGGGACATTGTAAAGCCCTCGGGCAAAGTGGGCTGGTTGAGAGAGAGATTGCATCACCTGCAACCTGATTGACACCTGAGATCCCGTGAGGCAGTATAAAGAAGGGTCTGAAAGAGGACGACCCTCAGACGCACCAAGAAGAAACACCAAGAAGCACGATACCGCTTCCCGTGGGAACGGGAAGCCATTTTGAAATAAGCCACGTGCGTTAAATTCCGAATGCGGGGTTTGTGGCTGGAACCAACGGAAGATCGCTTTTTAACTAACAACGGGGAAGATCGCTCCCCTGATTCCACGGATGTTTTGGGCAAGTTTTTCCGTTTTATCTCTCTCTCTCTCCAACACGTGAAACCAAAAGAGAAAAGCCTGCAGACTTCAGAGTGACTCTTTATATTTCCAATTGGACTCAGTATTATATACCCTAGACAACGAAAGAGCTTATTTCTGATTGATTATGGTTACACCGGTGTTTTAGATTGAGTTTTGACGATTTGAATGTTTTGTATTAACCATACGTTTGTGCCCTTATTGAATAAAACGTTTGAAAATAGTAGCATCCGACTCAGCTGATCCATCTATCTTTGCTGGTAAGTTACCTGGTTACGGGGTTTTCGTAACAAGTGGGGGCTCGTCCGGGATTTGAAACCAAACGGGAGGGTCAGTGAATCGGGCTGTAAGTCCAAACTTAAATCTGGTTACGCAGGTAGTCAGACGGGAAACCAGCAAAGATGGATGTGTCGGAATTTAGGAGAAACCCGACGGTAGAGGCGCTAGGGAAGGCTACAAAATCAGACTTAGTAAGTTTGGCGCAGGCCTTAGACCTCACAGCGGTGAAGCCAGCAATGAAAAAGCAGGAAGTGCTAAGGGTCATACAACAGCATTACGTTGGGAAGAAGGTGTTTACAGCTGAGGATTTGGAAAATATTCCCGAAAGGAGATTAGTGAGTGGGACAAATCAGGCAGAGTTGGAGAAAGCAAGGCTGGAACATGAGTTTAAAATAAAGCAGCTAGAAATAGACGCAGCTCAGAAGGCTGCAGAGAGAGAAGCCGAGAGAGCCGAGAGGGCAAGAGAAGCCGAGAGGGCAAGAGAAGCCGAGAGGGAAAGAGAGCAGGTGTTCAAACTAAAGCAGCTAGAAGCAGAAGAGAGAGAGAAACAGAGGAACTATGAATTGGAGCTGGACAGGCGGAAACAAGAGCGAAGAACTCAAGGGGGAGAGAAAGAGGGGTTTGATATTAGTCGGGCGTTGAGGTTGGTCCCCCCGTTCGAGGAGACGGATGTTGATAGTTATTTCTTGCTCTTTGAAAAGGTGGCAGAGAATCAGCAGTGGCCCAGAGAGCAATGGGTGGCGTTGTTACAAAGTGTGTTACGAGGAAAAGCACAGCGGGTATATGCCGCGCTGCCCACAGAAAGGGACGGGAATTATGATCAAGTAAAGGAGGCCATTCTCCGAGGTTACGAGTTAGTACCTGAGGCGTATAGACAAAGGTTCCGAAATTTAAAAAGAGGGTGGAATCAAACGTATACCAAGCTAGCCCATGAGAAGGGTGTGCTCTTGAATCGTTGGTGCACAGCTGAAAAGGTGGCCGAGGACTATGGGCGTCTCAGGGAGCTAGTTTTGATTGAGGAATTTAAAAGTTGCGTTCCGGAAGAGATCCGAATGTATTTAAATGAGAGGACGAATCAGTCCATCTCAGAGATGGCTAGGCTCGCAGATGAATATGCCCTAACCCACAAGACAAAGTTTTCCTCGCCAAAAAGTTACCCGAGAGACCGTCGGAACGGTAGGGACAGTCCGCCGGCTAAGGGAGAAACTCCACCGGGAGCTAGCACAAAAAGTGAGGATAACAGACAAGAAACCTGGAGATCTCCTGGTTTCAACTGTTTTAATTGTGGAAAGGTGGGACATATTGCATCAAAATGCACTGCTCCGAGGAAGGAGTCGGAACGAGGGAAAGCAGCTATTTCCATAGGCTGTGTTGCGTCGATCCGAAAATCGACAAGCAGGCCCCAGACAGATGGAATACAGGAGGGGCGGGAGACATTTAGGTCCGAAGGAACCGTGGCTTTGAAGGAAGGGGACCCCCCAATTCCCGTACGAATTTGGAGAGACACGGGGGCGGAACTATCGTTAATTAGCCGTAATGTGTTAAAATTCGGCCCTCGCACGGGGGAGGTAGCCCTTAGAGGTATCGGGAACCGAACCGAGGTCGTGCCTTTGCATAGGGTCTTTCTAGATTGTGAGTTGGTGTCGGGACCAGTAGATCTGGGGGTCCTGCCGGAATTGCCAGGAGAAGGAGTGGACGTCCTTCTGGGTAACGACCTAGCGGGTGGGAAGATGGGTGCCGCCGTGAAGCTGACCACCCAGCCCGTGAGAGTTGAAGACCCTCCCTCAGAAAAAAAATTCTATCCCGCATGTGCGGTCACTCGCAGCATGTCGAAAAGGGCCGCTGAGACAGAGAGCGGGTGGAATCTGGCCAGTTTTGATTTGGCCGAAACTTTTTTACCGACTCTGTACCAACGAGAGTCCGAGGAAGGGACAACGGAGAGTAGGGAGGAACGAGTGGGAAATAGAGAGGAGGTAGACCGGTCCTTAGCCAGAAGAGAGTTTGTACGGGAACAGAATGGTGACGAGGAGCTGGTATCCTTGAGAGAGTCGGTTCTCTCCGAGACTGAACTGGAGGCAGAGCCAGAGGGTTATTATCTCCAGGAGGGGGTGTTGATGAGGAAGTGGAGACCCCCTGCGGTGCAGGCCGATGAGGACTGGGCGGTGCTACGTCAGATAGTAGTCCCGAAAGTATATCGGAACGACATTCTTGACTTAGCCCATAAGGGACCTTTAGGCGGGCATTTGGGAATAAAGAAGACCGTAGAGCGGGTTCAGAGGGAATTCTATTGGCCCAATCTGAGGAAAGATGTTACTGAGTATTGTAAAAGATGTCATACCTGCCAGGTGGTGGGTAAGCCGAATCAAGTTATCCCTAAGGCCCCCCTCCGACCTATTCCCGCATGTGAGGAGCCTTTCTCCCGAGTCATTGTGGATTTTGTGGGACCCTTACCTAAAACTGCGAGTGGGCGGCAGTATATCATGACCCTGATGTGTGCCGCTACACGATTTCCCGAGGCCGTGCCTCTGGGTAGTATTAGGACCTCTGCGGTGGTGAAGGCCCTTATCAAATTCTTTACCACCGTGGGGCTACCCAAGGAGATACAATCAGACCAGGGAAGTACATTCACGTCGAACGTATTTCGGCAGATGATGACCCAGCTCGGGGTGAGGCAGATTATGGCCTCTGCGTACCACCCGGAGTCACAGGGAGCGTTGGAAAGGTTCCACGCTACCCTAAAGACCATGCTTAAAGCTTATTGCCAGGAGAACGTTCGAGACTGGGATGAGGCTTTACCCCTTTTGTTATTTGCCGTAAGGGATACAGTCCAGTGCTCCCTGGGGTTCAGTCCGTTTGAACTGGTTTTCGGTCACAGGCCCAGGGGACCCCTAACCCTACTGAAAGAAAAATGGTCTAACCCGACCGCCCAAGTCAGTGTGGTCGACTATGTGCTGAAATTCCGGGAAAGACTGCGTCAAGTATGCGCCTTGGCAAACGAAAACCTTAAAGCCTCTCAGGAAAAGATGGGTCAGTGGTATAACCAGAGAGCGAGAGAACGAGAGTTTCACGTGGGCGACCGGGTCCTGGTCCTATTCCCGGTAGCTACTCACCCTCTGGGGGCGAGGTTTCAAGGACCATATACAGTGCGTAAGAAAATAGACTCGCTGAATTACGTGATCGAAACCCCCGACCGACGAAAGCCGACCCAGTTAGTTCACGTGAACATGATAAAAGGGTATCACGAACCCACCCCCACGGTTGTTGGCGCGGCCATGAAAGCCGATGAGGTAGGGGGGGACGGTAAGGAGGAACCAGAACGGTTCGACAAGATAGGTATAGTCCCTACCAGATTAGAGAACTCTGTCGTATTGACGAATCTTGCGGGTAAAGTTGGCCACTTAAAGCCTGAACAGCGGGAGCAGGTAATACAGCTCGTTAACCGGCATGCAGACTTATGCCCAGATGTTCCCCGAAGGTGTAATGGGACACAACATGATGTGATAGCTACCTCAACCCAACCTATTAAACAAGCCCCTTATCGGATGAATCCTGAGAAAAGCCAGCTGGTAGAGAAGGAGATTGAACATATGCTAGCTGCTGGGATAATCCGCGAATCCTCATCCGCGTGGGCTTCTCCTTGCGTGGTTGTCCCAAAGCCGGACGGGACCATACGATTCTGTACCGATTATCGGAAGGTCAACGCGGTTACCCAGACCGATGCTTACCCTCTTCCCCGGGTGGATGATTGCATTGATCAACTGGGGAAGGCAAGGTACATCACAAAAATTGACTTGCTAAAGGGGTACTGGTGCGTTCCTTTAACGGACCGGGCTCGAGAGATTTCGGCCTTTGTCACCCCGTCTGGGTTGTACGAGTACAACGTTATGCCGTTTGGGATGAAAAATGCCCCAGGGACATTTCAGCGGATGATAGACGCTGTGATAAAGGGGTTAACCCACACCAAGGCTTATCTTGACAATGTGGTAGTTTGGAATGACACCTGGGAGGAGCATCTGAGGGCTGTAGAAAGTTTGTTTACCCGAATGTCGGCAGCCCACCTTACTGTAAACCTCGCTAAGAGTGAGTTTGGTCATGCCACGATCACCTATCTGGGGTATGTGGTGGGAGACGGGCAGTTGGCCCCTGTGCAGGCGAAGGTCCGGGCTATTTCCGAGGTCCCGGTACCCTCCAATAAAAGGGCCCTGAGGAGGTTTCTGGGCATGGTGGGATACTATCGGAAATTCTGTAAAAATTTTGCGGACATTGCGCTCCCCCTTACAAAATTACTGCAGAAGGAGGAAAAATTTGAGTGGGGTCATTCTTGTCAGAATGCCTTTGAAAAGTTAAAAGCCGTACTGTGCCATGACCCGGTGTTAAAAGCGCCCGATCTGTTAACCCCCTTCTCCTTGGCCACGGACGCCAGCGATGAGGCGGCAGGAGCAGTCCTATTGCAGCAAGCGGGGGATGGAGTGGAGCACCCGGTAGCATATTTCTCTCGGAAGTTCAATAGACACCAGAGGAATTACTCTACCGTGGAAAAGGAATTGTTAGCGCTTGTGTTAGCGATACAACATTTCGAAGTGTACATTTGTCCGGCGCAAAGACCCCTAGTGGTCTATACCGATCACAACCCGCTGGTATTCTTGAACAATATGAAAAACAAAAACAGAAGGTTATTAAGCTGGAGTCTGATGCTACAAGAATTTGATATTAAGATCCAGCACATAAAGGGGAGTGATAATGTGCTAGCGGATTGTTTATCCAGGTGTTGAATTGAGTATGCGATGTAGGGCACGGTAGGGTAAGGTATTAAAGAAAAGGGGCACTGTACTTGTTAACTGTTTAGATGCTGACTTGAATGTATAACTGTATTGCTCTGTAGTGAAAAGAAAAGCTTCTGTATTGTATTAGATTCAAAATTTCTGTAAGACTGTACCACTCTGGGTTTTAACCGCTGGTAAAAACCTTTTTAAGAGGGGAGGTGTTATGATACCAGCCCCCTCCTTTGTGAGAATTGCAAGAGCCCTAGTGAAAGGGGGGTCAATGACCCAAGAGAGAGAGAGAGACAGGCTGAATGGACACAGGAAATGGAAAGACATTCCACTGGGACAAAAGCTGGTGACTGTGGCATTGTTCTCAGGAGACACCTGGGAACTGCAGACGTGCCAACTCGCAGGGACATTGTAAAGCCCTCGGGCAAAGTGGGCTGGTTGAGAGAGAGATTGCATCACCTGCAACCTGATTGACACCTGAGATCCCGTGAGGCAGTATAAAGAAGGGTCTGAAAGAGGACGACCCTCAGACGCACCAAGAAGAAACACCAAGAAGCACGATACCGCTTCCCGTGGGAACGGGAAGCCATTTTGAAATAAGCCACGTGCGTTAAATTCCGAATGCGGGGTTTGTGGCTGGAACCAACGGAAGATCGCTTTTTAACTAACAACGGGGAAGATCGCTCCCCTGATTCCACGGATGTTTTGGGCAAGTTTTTCCGTTTTATCTCTCTCTCTCTCCAACACGTGAAACCAAAAGAGAAAAGCCTGCAGACTTCAGAGTGACTCTTTATATTTCCAATTGGACTCAGTATTATATACCCTAGACAACGAAAGAGCTTATTTCTGATTGATTATGGTTACACCGGTGTTTTAGATTGAGTTTTGACGATTTGAATGTTTTGTATTAACCATACGTTTGTGCCCTTATTGAATAAAACGTTTGAAAATAGTAGCATCCGACTCAGCTGATCCATCTATCTTTGCTGGTAAGTTACCTGGTTACGGGGTTTTCGTAACAAGGCCCAGAGCTGCCAATTGCTCCTCATATGTTAACCCTTCATTCCCGGCATCATCCTCATGAACCTCCTGTGGACTTTCTCCAATGACAACACATCTTTTCTGAGATATTGGGTTCCAAAATTATTGACAATACTTAAAGTGTGGCTTGACTAGTGTCTTATAAAGCCTCAGCATTATCCCCTTGCTTTTATACTCTATTCCCCTTGAAATGAATGCCAAGATTGCATTTGCCTTCTGGTCCAGGTGGCCTTTCAGTTTGCCTAGCACGTTTTCCTTTGTGATAGCAATGGCACTCACTCTTGCTCCCCAACGCTTCTGGACCTCCGGCATACTTCTAGTGTCTTCCACGTTGAAGAATGATGCAAAGTACTTATTCAGTTCATCTGCCATTTCTTTGTCCTCTATTACTACCTCATCAGCATCATTTTCCAGCATCATTTAACTTTTTATATAACTCAAAAAAACTTCTAGTATCCTGCTTTATATTACTGGCTAGTTTGCCCTCATATTTCATCTTTTCCCTTCTTATAGCTTTCTTAGTTGCCTTTTGTTAGATTTTAAAAGTTTCCCAATCATCCAACTTCCCACTCTCTTTTGCTACCTTATACGCCCTTTCCTTGGCTTTTATGCAGTCCTTAACTTCCCTTGTGAGCTATGGTTGCCTACACGTGCCATTTGAGAACAACTTCTATGGGACATACCTATCCTGTGCCTTGTGAGCTATTCCCAGAAACTTCAACCATCTCTGCTCTGCTGTCATCCCCACCAGTATCCTCCTCCAATCCACCTGGGTAAACTTCTCTTTCATGCCTCTGTAATTCCCTTTATTCCATTGCGATACTGATACATGTGACTTGTGCTTCTCCCTCCCAAACTGCAGTATGAATTCAATCATATTGTGATCGCCGTCTCCTAAGGGTTCCTTTACATTATGCTCCCTAATAAGATCTGAGTTATTACACTACACCCAATCTAAGGTAGCCTTTCCCGTAATCGGCTCAAGCACAAGCTGCTCTACGAAGTCATCCCATAGGCATTCAACAAATTCCCTCTCTTGCAATCTGACATGAACCTGATTTTCCCAATCCCCTTCAGGATTGAAGACCTCCATTACAACTGCATTACCCTTATTACAAGCCTTTTCCAGCTCTCTTTATAATCTGAACCCCACATCTTGGCTACTGTTTGGAGGCCTTTATATGATTTCCATAATGGTTTTTTAGCCTTGCTGTTTCTTAACTCCACTACAAGGATTCAACATTCTCTGATACTATGTCACCTCTTTTTAAAGATGTAATTCCACCAACAGAGCCACACCACCGCCTATGCCTTCCTGCCCGTCCTTTTGATACAAAGTATATCTTTGATGTTAGTTCCCAATTATGGCCTTATTTCAGCCACGACTCAGTGATGCCCGCAATGTCTTACCAACCAGTCACTAATTGTGCCACGAGTTCATTGACCTTATTTTGAATGCCACATGTATTTAAATACAGAAACTTCAGTTCTGCCTTCTTTGCCCTTTTGCATTTTGCCTCTGTGGTACAATTTAACTCTTTACTCTGCATTTGTACCCAATCATTGGCTTGTCCTTCCTTACATTCATGTTGTACCCATCATCTACTTGTAAACCTGCTGGCTCATTGTCAGCTCTATCATACTGCTTCCCATCCCCTGCCGTATTAGTTTAAACCACTCTCAACAGCTCTAGTAAACTTGCCTGCAAGTATATTGGTCCCCCCTTGGATTAAATTGTAACCAGTCCCTTTTGTACAGGTCATACTTGCCCCAGAAGAGGTCCCAATTATCCAGAAATCTGAATCCTTGACCCCTGCTCTAATTCTTCAGCCACACATTTATCTGCCACTTCATTCTGTCGCATGACACAGGCAGCAATCCCAAAATTAATACCCTTGAGGTTCTGCTTCTCAACTTCCTTTCTAACTTCCTGTATTTTTTCTACCTGTGTCATTGGTACCAATATGTCCCACAACTTCTGGCTGCTTACCCTCCCTTTTCAGGATATTGTGGACGCGTTCAGAAACATCACAGACCCTGGCACCTGAGGAGCCAACTACCATCTGTGTTTCCTTTTCATGTCTGCACAATCACCTGTCTGCCCTCTATTATTGTAGAGTCCTCTATTACTGCTGCTATCTTCTTCAGTTCCCGACCCTTCTGAGCCACAGGGCCAGACTCAGAGTCAGAGGCACGGCCACTGTTGCTTCCCCCAGGTAGGTCATCCCCTCACCCAACAGTACTCAAAATGGAATACTTATTGTTGAAGGGGATGGACACAGGGCTGCTCTCAACTATCTGATGTTCTCCGTTCCCCCTCCTGACAGTTAAACATTTATCTGCCTCCTGCAGCCTTGGGATGACTACCTCCCTGTAGCTCCTGCCTACCACCTCTTCACTTTCCTTAACAAGCCAAAGGTCATCGAGTGCAGCTCCAGTTCCTTAACATGGTCTCTAAGAAGCTGCATCTCGATGCACCTGGTGCAGATGAGGCCACTGGGGAGGCTGGTAGTCTCCTGGAAATCCTACATCTGACACCCAGAACAGAACTGTGGCCCTGTAGACAAAGCACCTATACTTTCTCGAGTTAAATAAGAAAAAAGAAATAAGGAATGAACTTACCTGCTTACCTTCCTCCAACTGTTCTTGCCGAAGCTGTGTTGAGCCAAAGCCTTACCACTCTGACTCAGACCACAATGACGACTGCTCCAATCAGAGAATCCCATTGAAAAGCTTTCTGCTTTTTAAAACGCTTTGCTAGGCTTTTAAGATATAAAATTGTTTTTATATTATTCTTTATAATTGTTGAATGTTGTCTTCTGTTGCAAGTCACACTCTGACCAACACACAATAAATTCCTAAACACATGTAAATGTAAATGGTGAATAAAATTGATCCTTGTAATGTTACAGCTCCATAAAACTCAAGGTTAGACCACACTTGGAGTATTGTGTTCATTTCTGGTTGCCTGCTTATAGGAAGGAGGTGGAAGAGAGGGTGGTAGAATGGGTATAAGAGAAGATTTACCAGGATGCCATTTTATGAGAAAGCACGTTTTATAAGGATAGGTTGAGTGAGTGAGCGAGGTAGGGCTTTTTTCTTTGGATCGAAGGAGAATGAAACTTGATAGAGGGTATATAAGGGGCACAGGGAAAGTGGACAGCCAGAGACTTTTCCCAGGATAAAATGTCTTAATATCGGAGGGCATAATTTTAAGTTGATTGGAGGGTATAAGGGGGTGTCAGAGGTAGGTTCTTTATGCAGAGAGTGGTGAGTGCGTGGAACACCCTGCCAGGGGCAATGATAGAGAGCAGATACATTAGGGACATTCAGAGACTCTTTAGATGGGCATACGTATGATAGAAAAGTGGAAGCCTATGTGGGAGGAAATGGTGAGATTCATCTTGGAGTAGGTTAAAAGTTGCCATAACATCATGATCTGAAGGGCATGTACTACGCTGTATTGTTCTATGTATTGTAAGCTAAGTCAGAAAGAATAAAGAACTCAGCAGGCCAGGCTGCATTTGTGGACAGCAGTACAATATTAATTAATATTGCACATCACATGACCTTTAATTCTGGGTATTGAGGAGTCTCATGGCTTGGGGGAAGAAACTTGCACAGTCTGGTCGTGAGAGCCTGAATGCTACGGTACCGTACTCTCTCCGGTCCTGTTCACCCTGTACACATCAGATTTCCAATATAACTCGGAGTCCTGCCATGTGCAGAAGTTCGCTGATGACACGGCCATAGTGGGGTGTGTCAGGAATGGACAGGAGGAGGAGTATAGGAAACTGATACAGGACTTTGTGATATGGTGCAACTCAAACTACCTGCGTCTCAATATCACCAAGACCAAGGAGATGGTGGTGGACTTTAGGAGATCTAGGCCTCATATGGAGCCAGTGATCATTAATGGAGAATGTGTGGAGCAGGTTAAGACCTACAAGTATCTGGGAGTACAGTTAGACGAGAAGCTAGACTGGACTGCCAACACAGATGCCTTGTGCAGGAAGGCACAGAGTCGACTGTACTTCCTAAGAAGGTTGGCGTCATTCAATGTCTGTAGTGAGATGCTGAAGATGTTCTATAGGTCAGTTGTGGAGAGCGCCCTCTTCTTTGCGGTGGCATGTTGGGGAGGAAGCATTAAGAAGAGGGACGCCTCACGTCTTAATAAGCTGGTAAGGAAGGCGGGCTCTGTCGTGGGCAAAGTACTGGAGAGTTTAACATCGGTAGCTGAGCGAAGGGCGCTGAGTAGGCTACGGTCAATTATGGATAACTCTGAACATCCTCTACATAGCACCATCCAGAGACAGAGAAGCAGTTTCAGCGACAGGTTACTATCGATGCAATGCTCCTCAGACAGGATGAAGAGGTCAATACTCCCCAATGCCATTAGGCTTTACAATTCTACCGCCAGGACTTAAGAACTTTTTAAAAGCTATTATTAATGCTTTTTGAGATAGTGATTTAGATGCATATCATATTTTTTACTGAGTTAGGTATTGTATGTAATTAGTTTTGCTACAACGAGTGTATGGGACATTGGAAAAAAGTTGAATTTCCCCATGGGGATGAATAAAGTATCTATCTATCTGTCTATCTATCTTTTGCCAGATGGCAGGAGGGAGAAGAGTTTGTGTGAGGGCTGCGTGGAGTCCTTCACAATACTGTTAGCTCTGAGATGGTGACACCTAGTAACTTAAAGCAGCTCATCCTTTCTACTGCTGACCCCTCAATAAGAACTGGTGTGTGTTTTCCCAAATTCCACTTCTTGAAGTCCACAATCAATTCTTCGTCATTGCAGCAACACCACACAACCAGCTGATCCATCTCATCCCTCTATGCCTCCTTGTTACCATCTGAGGTTCTGTCAACAACAGTTGTGTCATCAGCAAGCTTATAGATGGCATTTGATCTGTGTCTAGCCACACAGCTGTGAGGTTAGAGAGAGTAAAGCAGTGGCTAAGCTTGTAACCTTAAGGTTGATTTCACCAAGGAGGAGATGTTATTTCCGATCTGCACTGGCTATGGTCTCCCAATTTTAAAAAAAGTCAAGGATCCAGTTGCAGAGGAAGGTACACATACCTGGGTTTTGAAGTTTGTTGATTAGTACTGAGGCGATGATGTTATTGAAAGCTGAGTTTTAATCAATAAGCAGCAGTCTCACATTGGTTTTGCTGTTGTCCAGGCGGTCCAAGGTTGAGTGGAGAGCCAGTCAGATTGTACCCTTGGTAGACCCTTTGTTGCAGAACATGTAAAAAGCCTTAACAGCACATGCATCAGGTTAAATGACAACTTCTATCCCAATGTCATAGGACTATTTAACTGTCCCCTAGTATGATAAAATGGACTTTTGATTTGAAAACCTACCTTGCTTTGGCCTTACACCTTACTGCCTGCCCACACCGCATTCTGTTAATGTTTTACCTTGTACTACTCCAGTGCACTGTTGTAATGATGATCTGTATGGATGGTAAAGAAACAGTTCTTCACTGCAGTGCATATGACAATAATAAACCAATTTGTTTTGATTCTTTGGACCTACTGTATGCTTTTAGTTTGAAGTTCCTTTTATATTTGAATCAACCTTCCCTGTGTGTGGTTCAATGAATTTGATTTCCTGTATGACTAACCTATGGGGGGGGGCAGGGAACGGTTGCTGGATTTTGTGCATATGGATCTATCTATTTATTTTATTTCCACTTCCAAAACCTTTGGAACTGGAGCTGGTTAATTGGGACTCCCTGTCAAGAATTTAATTACCAGCATTAAACAGAACATCTGGGAATTAATTAGTGTATTATTAGATGCCTTCATTAGTAGCGGCTCCAATAAGACCAGCTTCACTGCACAGAAGGGAAAACCATTGCCTCTTTGTAGTAATCATTGTGTTACACATTTACCCTATTTAGGATCTGACTGGTTGTTAGAGCCCAAGAATTCCAGTCATATTATTAGTGTAATTTTATAGGGTGGCATAGTAGTGTAGAGGTTAGCACATTGCTTTACGGTGCCAGTGGTTTGATTCTCTCTGCTGTTTGTAAGGAATTTGTACATTCTCCCAGTGACTGCATAGGTTTCCTCCAGGTGCTCTGGTTTCCTCCCACATACCAAAAGTATGTACCATTCAGGGTTAGTGAGTTGTTGGAGCTGGAAGCAGGGTGACACTTAGCTGCTCAGTGCAATCCTCACTCATTTGACCTGGTACAAACAATGTATTTCATTGTGTTTCGATGTTTTGATATATATTTGTCAAATGAAGCCAGTAATTTTTAAAACTTTTAGACGATTATAAGAACATTAAGTTGGCTTGTAGCAGTGTTGTCTGTGGGATTTCCACACAATAAATTTGGTTAAGTGTGTTCCTTCAGGTTTCTATTCATAGTTACATCTGATTGCATTTTGAGTTGTAGTGAAAAACTGAGCAGGTTCGGACTTTATTCCTCGAACTATAGGGGAATGAAGGGAAATTTGTAGAGGTATGTAAGATTATGAGGGATATAGATAGGTTAAGCACAAGCAGGTTTTTTCCACTGAGGTTTGCTGAGACACAAACTAGAGATCATAGGTTAAGGGTGAAAGGTGAAATATTGAAGAGGAACCATGGGAGGAGGGGCACAGAACAGGTTGCCAACAGAATTGATGGATGGACCTTCAGCTGCAACATATAAGAGAAGTTTGGAGAAGCACATGGATGGGTGAGAGATGGAGGTCTACAGTCCAGGTGCTGGTCGATGCGAATAGGCAAAATGACAACTTAATATGGACTAGATGGTCAAAAGGCCTGTTTTGTGTACTGTAGAAAAAAGTATAATTAGCGCTTATGAAGTGACAAAACCTCTCAAGGCTCTTTGTAGGACTGTATAAGGACAATGTTTGTTACCAGACTGCTCAGCAGAGATACTAGCAGCAGAAGTTTGATGAAATGGTTGCTTTTAAAGAGCAGTTTAAAGCAAATGGAGGGGTTATATGTAGAAATTCATCCAGAAAGTCATGACGCATGCGAGCCATGGAAATGTAGATGTGTGGATTTGGAATTGGTTTGCCCACAGAAGGAAGAGTGTGATAATAGATGAAGTGAATTCTGCCTGGAGGTCACTGACTTGTGCTGTTCTGGGATCCTTGCTCTGTGACTGATGAGGAGGTGGAAGGGTGGGTTAGTAAGTTTGCAGATGACATGAAGGTTGTATCATTGTGGTTGTGTAAAAGGCTGTTGTAGATTAGAACAGCATGCAGAGTTGAGCAGAAAAGTGGCAGATGAAGTCCATCCTTGGAAAAGTATGAAGTGATACGGAAGGTCAAACTTGAAACTGGACTGCAAGGTTAATGGCAGGATTCTTAGCAGAATGGAGGAACAGAGGGATCTTGGGGTCCATATCCATAGATCCTTCAAAATTGCTGTTCAAGTTGATAGAGTGGGCAAGAAGACGTATGGTGTGTTGGCCTTCATGAATAGGAGAATTTAGTGTAAGAGCTGCAAGGTGATGTTGCAGTTCTGTATAACTCAGGTTAGACCACACATTAACAGTTGTGTTCAGTTCTGGTTGCTTCATTATGGGAAGGACTTGGCAGCTCTAGAGAGAGTGCAGATATTTACCAGGATGCTACCTGGATTAGAGAATTTATCTTATGAGGAAAGGTTGAGTGAGCTAGAGATTTTCTCTCTGGAGTGAAGGAAAATGGGAGATGGCTTTATAGATGTATATGAGATTGGGAGGGGCATAGATAGAGTGGATAGCCATTGCCTTTTTTGCAGAAGAGCAATGGCTAATACCAGAGGACATCCCCTTAATGTGAGTGAGGGAGAGTTTAGGGGAGATGTCAGAGTAGGTATTTTACACAAGGAGTGGTGGTTGCCTGGAATGTACTTACAGGGGTTGTGATAGAGGCTAATACAAAAGGGATATATGAAAGAATGGCACATGGATGTAGGGGAAATGGAGGGTTATAGGCTGTGTTGGAGAAAAGGGTTAAATTGGTCATGTTGTTGGTTTATATAGGTCAGCACAACATCGTGGGCTGAAGGGTCATTGCTATGCTGCACTGTAATGTACCCGTTAATGTAATGCTTTACAGCGCCTGTGATCAACAATCAGTGTTTAACTCCTGCTGCAGTCTGTAAGGAGTTTGTCTGTTCTCTCCGTGATTGCATGGGTTTCCTCTGGGTGCTCCGGTTTTCTCTCACACTCCAAGATGTACAGGTTAGAGTTAGTAAGTTATGGGCATGCTATGTTGGCGATTCTTATGGGCTACCCCCAGAACGTATTCAGACTGTGTTGGTTGTTGACATATTTCACTGTACGTTTCAATTACATGTGACAAATAAAGTTTGTCTTTATCTTAATCTGTGTTGTAATTCCCAAGTTGGTGCTCAGTTAACCAAAGGCACACGTGTTAGTGGTGTAGCAAGGGGATTCAAGGATTTGCAAAACTTGAGAAGCGGACAAGTACAGAGAGCCAGTATGGATAAATCTAAAGCTAGAGCACCGATTTGTGAGAGCAAAATAGTTGAATCAGAATGTAATTAAAGTTAACTACTTAACATCGTTAATGTTAAACCACTTGGTATCAAGAAATCTGGCAGAAACTTGTTGTTGCAATAAGATCAAAACCACAAGGACAGTGTAGTGTCGTCAAAGTACAAGGGCAAGCTTGAGGAAAACATCATGAACTGTTTCAAGATCATGTTCAAGTTTATTGTCATTAAACTGTACACATGCATTCAGCTAAATGAAACGACATTCCTCAGGGACCAAGGTGCACAACACAGTACATACATCACATTCAACATATAAAATGATATTAACACAATAAAATATCTAGATGTAAACATAAAGTACATAAATTACATATTTAAATATACAGTAGTATACTGTGCTGTCATAAATAATGTGTACTGGGTGGTAGCAGATTATTCTCACAGCCTGGGGGAAGAAGCTTCCCTTCAAAGAGATTTCCATCTGGTACAGGAGTTGCAAGGCATCCGACCACAAGACCCCACAAAGGGTTGCGAGGACTGCTGAGAGGATCATTGGGGTCTCTCTTCCACCCATCAGAGATATTTATCCGGACCACTACCTACACAAGGTTCCTTAGCATTATCAGTGACCCCTCCCTTCTGTCCAACAATCTCTTTGACTCCTCCCCCCCCCCCCCCCCCCCCACACCATCAGATAGGAGGTACCGTAACATTGGAATAAGAACTGTTAGGATGGGAAACAGCTTTTTCCTCCAAGCTGTAAAGCTACTAAACTCCCTGCCACCATCCAGGTCTCATTGTGTATGCAGCACCAGTAGCATTATACTGTGAAAGTTGTATTAAGGGCAAGGGTTAAAGACGATGTCCAGACAAAGATGGTGTGCAGCAGTTGTAGACAAGTGAGACCGCCGGAGACGCCTCTGCTTACTGCAGACATGATAGGCTGGGGTAACTGTGGCAGTGTGTACTCAAGCCAGACACATAAGGCATCTGTAGTGAGACTTCCAGAAAGATCTTCCTCAAACTCATGGCGTCTCTTTATACCCATGTTTTTCAACCGGGGTTCCGCGAGAGATCGTTATTTTAAAAGATTAAACGTTGTATTTTGAATTTCACGCAACGCATCATGCTGGTGCCCGCAGTGGTAGGCAGTGACCGAGCATTGCCATTAGCAATCTCGTTAGAGGTCTCTCAGCCCAGTATGGAAGTGCGCTGTAGGATTGTGTTTATTCTCAGTTTTTGATGCAAGATAGGTGAGGCCATTGATAATTGGTGAGTGCTGTATTACATGGAGGGGAGGATGGTAGGCTGTTGAGGAGCATGAAGTGCATTTTCTGAGCTTTGAATGGACTTGCCCAACTTGGGCTGTTACTTCAGCCTCTCCCTCCCAAATTACCTCCCCTCCCACCAACTTCCCCTTGCATGTCACCAACTGACTTATTGGAGTGATCAAGTTACCAGTGTAGTAGAAAATTCAAGGCTAATTTTCATTCTAAAGACAGTCCAGTGTGGTGATTTTTGAAGAGGAGTCTGCTAGGTCTAGGCCTACGGAGATTAATGATGAAGAATTACATTCTTCTGAGTCATCTCACTGCACTAGTGCAACAATGGACACAAAAAAGTCCATCTTTACAATGAGAGCTACTTGTCAATGGGTTTCACATGGACTGGTGACCCAAATTGTCCCATTCCATTGTGCCCAGTCTGTGGCAAACAACTTAAAACGTAGCGATGGCTGCAGCAAATTTGAAAGGTCACATAACTACATAAAAGTGCAGATTATTGTAAATGACTATTGGAATCTCAAAACAAGCAGATTAAAGCTTTTGAAAATAACGTCACAGTCAGTGAAAAGACCCAGGAAGGAAGTTATTTAGTAGCTTTAAGACCAGTTCACTTGAGAATATTTTAAAAACTGTGTGAAGAGTATCCTGCCTTTCGTAGGAAAGCAATGGACACTTTGCTGCAGTTTTCAACTTCTTGCATATGTGAGCACACTTTTTCTTGTTTAACAAGCATGAAGAGCAAGGATAGCAATCATCTCATTTCAGTTGAAGGTGAAATCCACGTGTGCTTATCTCAAGTTCAATCCAGAATTGAGAAATTTATTCTGTTTTCCTCATGAGTTTTTAAAAAATTTATGAAAGGTAAAGAAAGAGATTAATTTCAAGAAAGGTAAGCTAAGCTTAACTGTCTTTTTTTTCAAGAAAGGTTGACTAAAAATTCATTCTCTGCTTAAAAGAGCATTGATGATCATTTTTGGATTATTATATCTACAACTTTCTGATCACGCTAATGTTCCTTGAGCTGTATATTTAATCATTTTCAAATGTTCCTCCTGGGCAACAAGGTTGAGAAAGGCTGTTTTGCACAGTAGTGGTGCCGGAAACAGACAAGAAAAACAAAATGATGTGAAACCCAACCAATAAATAAGGGACAATTGACTTTGCCAACTTCAAAATATCGGCTGTCTGCATGAAGTTTTGATTGACTTTTAACACCTCAGTTGTTAATGGTGATTGATCCTGTGAGTAAGGAATTCAAACATATGCAATTTACCAAATGGTTAATATCCATTACCAATAAGACAGTTTTCTAATCAGACCAGAACAGTGTGGGTGACAGGGGCCCATGTTGTTCTCTTTGATAACAAGTAAAAAAAGGAATGCTTTGGTCGTAAAAGTGAATGTGTTCTCAGCCCTGTTATTTTAGCTATCTGATTTTATTATCAGCGACAGCAATACTGTTTACTTTTTAACTTGTGCGTTAATGCTCCTTATTATTTGTGGTAACTTTTCTTTGTGTTATATATGTGAGTTATATGTACTGTGTTGTTTATCATTGGTCAGGAGGAACATTCTTTCATTTGGTGGTATATGTGTGTATGGTTGAATGGCAATGAATTGATCTTGAACCTGACAATGCTGAGGGCTCTGCAGTGCTTCTGGTATATGTTCTGGAAAGGGGTGGGGAGACTCTGGATGATGATCTCATCAGTCTTCACAATCCATTATGAAGTCTTGTGGTAAATTACCTTGCAATTCCCATACAGCTCATCAGGACACTCAATGGTGCTCCAGTAAAATGTGGTTGGAACTGGGGTGTGGAGCCTCACTCACCTCAACCTCCTCAGGAAGTGGAGGCTCTGCTGTGTTTTCTTAACTAAAGAGGTGGAGTTCAGGGTTCAGGTGAGATGTTCTGTGATGTACACTCCAAGAAACTTGGTTCACCTGACTCTCCACGGAGTAGCCTTTGTGTAGTAGGAGTGGTCAGCCTGTACCTTCCTGAAGTCCACAAGTGGCTCTGCCTCCTCCTTGTATGCCAGCTCATCGTTGTTGCTGATGATGCCAAATGCAGTGGTTAGAGCTGGATCAAGCAGTACAGACATGCATCAGCAGAGTAAACACATTGCTCTGGGGCTGTTGGTGTCAACACAGACCTTTGACTGAGGTCTGTCCCATCAAAAAGTAAAATCCAGTGACGGAGAGACATTCAGACCTGACAAGGACATCTTTCCCACCAGCTTCTGAGGAATGATCATATTGAGCACTGAACTCAAGTTGATGAGCATTACTCTCCAGCTGGGACAAGACTGAGACTGTTGTATCACTGGTGGTCTGATTGGGGCGATATGCACACTAGTAGGGCTTCAGTGTAATGGATTTCATGCAGTTCATGACCGGCTGCTGAGGGCAGTGCCACCACTGTTTGTTGACACCACTATTTTCGAACCTGGTTTTGTGATCCAACCGACAAAGTCCTGATGGTGACTTGGCTCTAAAATGGGCTTCCTTTTTGTTCTAAATATGTTCTTTCTTGTAAAAATAATGTATAATTTATGTTATTGATTTTCTTCTGAATGCTGCTTCTCTGATGCTATATGCTGGTGACACTGCTGCAAGTTTTTAATTACACCTGTGCACACGTACTTGTGCAGATGAGTTTGGTTTTGACCCTACTGTTTCAAAGATTTTCTTACCTAGCATTGGAATGCACATGCATTACATGATTTTTGCAAGGGTTTTTATCATTATGCAGATGGAGAACAGATTGATTACAGTTTCTTCCAGTGGTCATTGTGAAGCACTAGTAATTCATATTTCATATTCTTTTCAATTCTCACAGTAATCTTTAACATTCAATAGAATCAATTGTAAAATGCAATTTTAATATTTCAATTCTGTGACATTGGTCAAATCTCCTTGTTTCAGGAAGTAGCTGTGTTTGTTTTTGACAAAAAGCTAATCGAGAAGTACCAGAAGTTTGAAAAGGACCACATAATCGAGTCACTCAAGAAAGGTGTGCAACAGCTGACGAGACTGAGGCACCCACGACTGCTGACTGTACAGCATCCACTAGAGGAGTCCAGGTAGAGCCAATCTGATGCATGTGTTGCTAACTGTTCATGTGAAAGTTAACTCTTGTTAAACTGATTTTTTCTTTTGTGGTCTAACTGAACTTCTTTTTAGAGACTGTTTAGCCTTTTGCACGGAGCCCGTCTTTGCAAGCTTAGCCAATGTCCTCGGTTGCTATGAACACCTACCGTCTCCTGTGCCTGCAGAAATTAAAGAGCACAAGCTTTATGATGTGGAAATCAAATATGGTTTGCTGCAGGTGAGTGGATGGTGTGTTTTCAACATACTCAACTCTATGATAGTAACACACACAAAATGCTGGAGGAACTCAGCAGGTCAGGTAGCATCTATGTTATGATTATGGCTGAGACCCTTCATCAGGACTGGAAAAGAAGGGGGCAGAAGCCAGAATAAGAAGGTGGGAAAGGAAGAGAGAAGTACAAGCTGGCAGGTCATAGGTGAGACCAGGTGAGGGAGAAAAGGGTGGGTGGGGGAGGGAAAATGATACGAGAAGCTGGGAAGGGATAGGTGCAAGAGTTAAGGGCTGAAGAGAAAGGAATCTGATATGAGGAATAGAATTTTTTTTACAAGTTTTGGTCTGAAATGTCGACTGTACCCTGAGGTCCTAGACCTGCCAATATTAGAAAGGTCCTCACTATGACCTCTCTATCTAGGCCTTTCAATATTCGATAATTTCAGTGAGGTCACCCTCTCTTCCCCCCCCCAAAAGAAAAACCTCTGGTGTGTTAACCAGGCATCTTTAGTGCTGTTAGTTGTGAGTGTGAGCTGGGTGTCAATCTAGATTTTGGGCTGAATAGGTGGTAAGAAGACTGCCAGTGTGTCCCAGAGGAGTCTATTTGAGCCCTTTGTACTCGATGTTGTGCTGACTTTTTAACCCACTGTAATATCAATCTAACCCTTCCCTCCTACATAGTCTTCCATTTTTCTATCATCCGTATACCTATCAAAGACTTTCTTAAATGCCTCTGAAAGACCTTACTGCTGCTGTCTGTAAGGAGTTTATATGTACATTCTCCTCATGACCACGTGGGTTTCCTCTGGGTCCTCCCACATTCCAAAGAAGGTTAATTAATCACATAGGTATAATTGGGCATCACAAGCTCGTTGGGCCAGAAAGAACTGTTACAGTACTATAGATCTAAGTAAAACCAAAAATAAATAAAATTATCTAAATTCAAAGAATTTTGGAAGATTATAGCTATTGCATCTGCTATTTCTTTAGATACAAGGATGTAAGTCATCTGGGACAGGGACTGACTGGGTTTCAGCATCATAAATTTTCCTAACATCAATTCACTAAATCCAGTTTCATTCATTCCTCCTCACTATTATTTGTTGTGGAATGTTTGTCATAACTTCTTCCACAAAAATGATGAAAAGTCTAAGACCATAAGACACAGGAGTAGAGTTTGGCCAAGAACCTATCAATCTCTGCTTTACATACAGTTTCAAGAAAAAGTTTGTAAGCCCTTTTCAATTACCTGGTATTTTGCATTAAGTACTCATAAAATGTGGTCTGATTTTCATCTAAGTCACAATAATAGACAAACACAATTTGCCCAAACTAATAACACACAAACAGTTATACTTCTCGTCAATATTGAATACACCATTTAAACAATCAGTCTAGATTCAGAAAAGTATGTGAACCTCTAGGGTTGTGCCTTCCACAAAAGCTGTTTGGAGTCAAATGTTCCAGTCAATGAGATGAGAATGGAGGTGTAGGTTGTAGAGGTGCCATGCCGTATTAAAAAAAAGACACGTAAAGTCAGGTTATTAATAGAACTTGCTCTTTTCAAGAAAGATCTGTTTATATGCAGCATGTCTTGATCAAAAGAACTTTCAGAGGACCTTAGAAGAAGAATTGTAGAGATGCATGAAGCTGAAAAAGGCTACAAAAGGATTTTTAAAGACCTGAGTGTTCATCAGTCCACAGTAAGAGTCCTCTACAAATGGAGGGAATTCAGTATTGTTGCTACTTTCCGTAGGAGTGGGCATCCTGTAAAGATCACACCGAGAGTACAATGTGCAATGGAGGTGAAAAAGAACCAAAGGATAACAGCAAAAGACCTGCAGAAATCTCAAAGACTTGCTAAAGTCTTTGTTCACGTGTTCACTATAAGAAAAACACAGAACAAGAATAGTATTTATGGAAGGACACTACGGAGGAAATCACTGCTCTCCAAAAAAAAAACATTGCTGCATGTCTGAAGTTTGCAGAAGACCACCTGGGGCACAATACTTCTGGGGCAATGTTCTGTAGACAGATGAGAGAAAAGTTGAACTTTCTGGCATAAATGCACATTGCTATGTTTGGAGGGAAAAGGGCACTGCACATCAACACCAAAACCTCCTCCCAACTGTGAAGCATGGTGGAAGGAGCATCATGGTTTGGGGCTGCTTTGCTGCCTCAGGGCTTGGACAGCTTGCAATCATTGAGGGAACAATGAATTCAAAATTATGTCAAGACATTTTACAAGAGAATGTCTGGGTAGCAGTCTGTTACCTGAAGCTTAATAGAAGTTGGATGATGCAACAAGACAGTGATCCAAAACACAAGAATAAATCAACAACAGAATGGTTTAAAAAAAAAAGAAAATTTGTGATTTGCAATGGTCAAGTCAGGGTCCAGACCTTAACCAAATTGAGATGCTGTGACATGACCTGAAGAGGACTGTTCATGCAAGGTATCCCAGAAATATTGATGAACGAAAGTTTGTATGGAGAAATGGTCTAAAATTCCTTTTTGTCATTGTCCAAGTCAGACCAAAAGCTACAGAAAACATTTGGTGGAGGTTATTTCTGCTAAAGGAGATTCTACCAGTTATTAAATACAAGGATTCCTATACATTTTGGACTGTGAATGATTAAAAATTGTGTTCAACAAAGACATGGAAAGTACACTTGTTTGTGTGTTATTAGTTTAGGCAGATTGTGTTTGTCTATTATTGTGACTTAGATGAAAATCAGAACACATTTTATGAGTAATTAGTGCAGAAGACTAGTTAATTGCAAAGGGTTTACAAACTTTTTCTTGCAACTGTATCCCCAGTGATTCACATGCTGCGATTGTGACTCCCGTCTCCCGTTCCCCCACCACCACTCACTCCCTCAGATCCCATCATCAGCTCCTGGGCCCTCCGAGGCTCCATCTTCCTCTCACCCCAACCCTCCCCTCTCCACTGACACTACCAGCCTCCCTCCCTCCTCTGATCCCATCTCTCATCCATGCCGGGTCTTTACCATTCCCTCCGACCTGCAACTCTCTGAGACAGAGCGCTCTGTCCTCAGTAAGGGCCTCAGCTTTGTCCCCCTTCACCCACACCTCAGCGAGTTCCACGTACGCCATGACGCTGAACTCTTCTTCCACCAGCTCTGTCTCCGAGCTTACTTCTTTGACAAGGACTCTCCCACCCCCACCGATGACCCCTTCTTCCATCTTCAACCCTCCTCCTCTTCATGGACATCAACCGTCTCGACTTCACCACACCCTGTTCTAATTCCAACCTCACTCCTTCCGAACGCTCTGCTCTCCGCTCCCTCCACACCAATCCCAACCTCACTATAAAACCCGCTGATAAGGGGGGAGCTGTTGTTGTCTGGCGTACTGACCTCTACCTGGCTGAGGCACAGCGACAACTCTCTGATACCTCTTCTTATTTACCCCTTGATTATGACCCCACTAAGGAGCACCAGGCCACTGTCTCCCATACCATCACCAACCTTATCAGCTCTGGGGATCTCCATTCCACTGCCACCAACCTCATAGTTCCCACACCCTGCACTTCCCGTTTCTACCTCCTACCCAAGATCCACAAACCTGCCTGTCCAGGTAGACATATTGTCTCAGCTTGCTCCTGCCCCACTGAACTCATTTCTGCATACCTTGACACTGTTTTATCCCCCCTTGTTCAATCTCTTCCCACCTATGTTCGTGACACTTCTCACGCTTTGAATTTTTTCTTTTTTGTAATTTATTTTTTTATTGAAGTTCATCATCAAACAAACATTTCCATAAGATGTGTTTCAGACATTGTATCTATATATCATATATTATATATCATATATATCACAAATCTCCACAAAGTATTTATCTGAGGTACACACTTATAGAAAAGAGTGGAGAGAAAAAACAAGCAAAAGGTCAGAACTATGTACAAGTAGGGAGTGATCTTTTGTTTTTACAACAGATTCATTGATTTGTGAGAATAAAGTCAGGCCTATGAGGCATTATTTAGTTAAACCATTTTTCCCAGTATGAATCAAATTGTTCCAAATTGGATAAAATTATCTTACGTTTGATTGGATTTAATAGCCCATTGACATTAAAAGAAATGAATTTTACCTTGTCCTTAGCCATCTGTATTTATCTGTCAATGTACCATTGAAATTAGAATAAAACTTAATCGATCTACTCCCTGAACAAATAAGAACCAAGAAACGCAGATAATAACAAAAATGGCAACGAACGTGTGATTCCAAGGCTGAGGTCACTAGTAGATTACCCTGCGTTGAGCTAGAGGAAATGTTTAGCTATGGGGGATAACCCCGCCTACTTGTGAGTTGAGGGCCCCCAATGTAGTATTCATAAAAGTCAGTGAACAAATCCATTACACAGAAAAGATTTCCCTGTGTACTCCTCCTATATATATATGTATATGTGTGCGCGCGCACACACACACACACACACACACACATATACATACACACACACACACACATTACATACGTATATATATATTCTCATTTTGGTGGGGAAAAAGGAGTGAGAGAATAAAGAATAACAACTAAGTAAAATAAAATCCACGTTATAATAAGTATTTCTCGAGATAGGTATATCACCGTGTAATTTTGCTTTCATTTAGCTTCTCAACATTTTTAAAGTTAGCTAAACCTTATGGCTCTTCTGAAGGGGGTGAGGACTGTCTTTGGGAAACTCCCAGTCTCTTCCTGATATATTTCTCTTGGCCTCCTCCCATCTCCTGCCTTCTCGACTCTTGCACTATTTCCCAAGCGGAGTGGGACAGTTCCTCAGTCAGGCTCTCCCTCATTTTGGTGACACTGACGGGCAAACCTCTGGCCTTCATGTCTGTAGTCTCCTCTTCCACCGTCTGGTACAACCGTGTCCTGTTGTCATAAAACACTCGAAGTTTAGCAGGGTACGGAGTTTGAAATCTAATTGTATTTTGCTTTAGTACTCGCTTTACTTCAGAGTACTCTTTGTGTTTCTGCAGGACCGCGGGGGGGGGGGGGGGGGGGGGTAATCTTGGTCGAAATATATTAATTTATCGTCGAAAAACACTCTCTTCTTACCCCAGGCCCTTTGTAGAATCTGCGTCTTGGTGCTGTACCGAAGGAATTTAATTATTATAGAGCATGGCTTTCTGTCCTGGGTAGGTTTCGGAACCAGCGCGCGGTGCGTCCTCTTGATTTCCAGCTTCATAACCGAGGGAATTTCCAGCATGTCCCACAGTAGCTTTTCGACAAACTCCGTCATAGACGAGCCCTTCGCTCCTTCGGGAACGTTGTAGATTCTGATATTTTTCTGCCATGATCTTCCCTCCAGGTCAAGCAGTTTACCTTCTTGGTGATGTAATATTTTTATTGTATTACTCAGTATCCGTTCCACATTTTGAACGCGATCTTCCACCTTCTTGATTCGAGTCTCTGCCACCGCTATTTTTTGATTAACGCTGGCGAGCTCTGCCTTAATATCCCAGAGCTGCTGCTTTATTTCTTTCTGGACCTCCATTATTTCTTTCAGGTTTTCGAAGAAATTCGCCGCTTCGCCTGAATGAGACCCAGCAGCCGCCTCGCTAGCACGCGGTCGGGTCGGAGAGCCGCTCGCTGCACTCCTCTCGGACGCAGGCTCTGCAGTGTCACTTTTTTTTATTTCCGTTCCTTTTCCCCATTCTTGCCCCTCTTTTCAGTTCAAATATTTTTTGAAAAATATTATATTTGATGGAATAACGGGGCTTAATACGTGTTTTTCCGGAGGAGCTAGTGACTTAAGCTGCCATTCTCAACGATGACGTCGCCGGAACCCCCGCTTTGAATTTTTTCAATGATTTTAAGTTCTCTGGCCCCCACCGCCTTATTTTCACCATGGACGTCCAGTCCCTATATACCTCCATACCCCACCAGGATGGTCTCAAAGCTCTTCGCTTCTTTTTGGATTCTCCACCTAACCAATTCCCCTCTAACACCACTCTCCTCCGTCTAGCGGAATTAGTTCTTACTCTCAATAATTTCTCCTTTGGCTCCTCCCACTTCCTCCAAACCAAGGGTGCAGCCATGGGCACCCGCATGGGTCCCAGTTATGCCTGCCTTTTTGTTGGCTTTGTGGAACAGTCCATGTTCCAAATCTATACGGGTATCCGTCCCCCTCTTTTGCTTCGCTACATCGACAACTGCATTGGTGCTGCCTCCTGCACACATGCTGAGCTCGTTGACTTCATTAATTTTGCCTCCAACTTTCACCCTGCCCTCAAATTCCTCCAACTCTGCTGCATCTGCTCTCAAGATGAGGCTTTTCATTTCAGGACGAAGGAGATGTCTTCCTTTTTTAAACAAAGGGGCTTCCCTTCTTCCACCATCAACTCTGCTCTCAAACGCATCTCTCCCATTTCCCGCACATCTGCCCTCACCCCATCTGCCCGCCACCCCACTCAGGATAGGGTTCCCTTTGTCCTCACCTACCACCCCACCAGCCTCCAGGTCCAAAGTACAATTCTCAGTAACTTCCGCCACCTCCAGCGGGATCCCACTACCAAGCACATCTTTCCCTCCTCCCCTCTTTCTGCTTTCCACAGGGATCACTCCTTATGCGACTCCCTTGTCCACTCGTCCCCCCCATCCCTTCCCACCGATCTCCCTCCTGGCACTTATCCTTGTAAGCGGAACAAGTGCTACACCTGCCCTTACACTTCCTCCCTCACCACCATTAAGGGCCCCAGATCCCGGTGTGGCCTTTTATATATTGGTGAGACCTGACGCAGACTGGGAGACCGTTTCGCTGAACACCTATGCTCGGTCTGCCAGAGGAAGCAGGATCTCCCAGTGGCCACACATTTTAATTCCACATCCCATTCCCATTCCGATATATCAATCCATGACCTCCTCTACTGTCAAGATGAAGCCACACTCAGGTTGGAGGAACAACACATGATATACCGGTTGGGTAGCCTCCAACCTGATGGCATGAACATTGACTTCTCTAACTTCTGTTAATGTCCCTCCTCCCCTTCTTACCCCATCCCTGACAATATTTAGTTGTTTTTTCTCTCTCTCTGCCCATCACTCTGCCTGTTCTCTATCTCCTTTTGGTGCTTCCCCCCCCCCCCCCCCCCCCCCACCCTTTCTTTCTCCCGAGGCCTCCCGTCCCATGATCCTTTCCCTTCTCCAGCTCTGTATCACTTTTGCCAATCACCTTTCCGGCTCTCAGCTTCACCCCACCCCCTCCAGTCTTCTATCATTTCGCATTTCCCCCTCCCCCCACTACTTTCAAATCTCTTAGTATCTTTCCTTTCAGTTAGTCCTGATGAAGGGTCTCGGCCCGTAACGTCGACAGTGCTTCTCCCTATAGATGCTGCCTGGCCTGCTGTGTTCCACCAGCATTTTGTGTGTGTTGATTCTGCCATTTCCTTGGTCTTTACAACTATTTCCCCAGGTTGTTTGTACTCTAGTCTGTAATTCAGTCCCTCAGGATTTGGTGTGTAAAACACTGTTGAATAAACTGTTGTTGCCTAGGAATATGTGACTGGTCCTCCAAGATTTTCAGCAGTACATGTGCTGTCCTAGACTTTTGTACTTATAGAATGTCCATGGTTATGATCATGCAGTTATCTTAATTAAGTCCATTTTAAACTGCAATAATATGACTCTTGTTTACTTGCAGGTTTGTGAAGGCCTCTCCTTTCTGCACAGCAGTGTTAAGATGATTCATGGGAACCTAACACCAGAGAATATCATTCTGAATAGAAGTGGTGCCTGGAAAATCATGGGTTTTGATTTTTGCATATCATCTTCCAATTCATCGGAACAGGAGGTAGTGACAGGATAATTCATTCAATTGTTTCGTGATTCCAACAAGACATTATTTTAACAGATTTTAACAGGTCCAACAGGTTATTTTCTTAGCATTTATTACTTCTCAGTGGATGTGGCCTTGTGGATCAGATTAGTCCCCTCCTTACCTATAGTTTTGTGGTGCTGTGTTGTTGTAGCAATTAGCGTAAAACTTTCTGGCGCCAGCAATCACAATTAGGGTTCAATTCCTGTCACTGTCTACTAGGAGTTTGTATGTTCTCCCCACTAAGCAATTACCATTAACAGATCAGTTGCAATACCAGAGGAAGCAACACACTGGACCATTGCTACACCATCATCAAGAACGTCTACGATGCTATTCCCCGCCCTCACTTTGGGAAATCTGATCACCTGACTGTACTTCTACTCCCTGAGTATAGGCAGAGACTGAAGACTGCCAACACCAGTAGTGAGGACCAAGAAGTATGGACAAGGGAAGCACAGGAGCGCCTCCAGGTCTGTTTTGAATTGGTGGACTGGACTGTATTCAGGGATTCATCTTCGAACCTGGAGGAGTATGCTGCAGTTGTAACCGACTTAATTAAAATCTGCTTGGATGAGTGTGTGCCCACAACGACTCACTGTATATTCCCAAACTAAAAACCGTGGATGAACCAGGAGGTACGTCATCTGTTGAGGGCGCGATCTGTGGCATTCAAGTCTGATGACCCAGGCCTGTACCAGAAAACCAGGTATGATTTGCGGAGGGCTATTTCAAGGGTGAAGAGACAATTTCAAATGAGGTTGGAGGCGAAATCAGATGCATGGCAACTCTGGCAGGATTTGCAGGGTATTACTTCCTACAAAGTGAAGCTCAATAGCATGAATGGCAGTGATGCTTCATTACCAGATGAACTCAATGCTTTGAAAGGGAGAACACAACTACAGCTGTGAAGATCCCTGCTGCACCTGATGACCTTGTGATCTCTGTCTCAGAGGCTGACGTTAGGCTGTCTTTCAGGAAGGTGAACCCTCGCAAGGTGGAAGGTCCAGATGGAATACCTGGTAAGGCTCTGAAAACCTGTGCTAACCAACTAGCAGGAGTATTCAAGGACATTTTCAACCTCTCACTGCTACGGGCAGAAGTTCCCACTGGCTTCAAAAAGGCAATAATTATGCCAGTGCCTAAGAAGAATAATGTGAGCTGCCTAAATGACTATCGCCTGGTAACACTCACATCAACGGTGATGAAATGCTTTGAGAGGTTGGTGATGACTAGACTGAACTCCTGCCTCAGCAAGGACCTGAACCCATTGCAATTCGCCTGTTGTCGCGATAGATCAACAGCAGATGCAACTTGATGGCTCTCCACACAGCTTTAAACTACTTGGACAACACAAACACCTACGTCAGGATGCTGTTCATCGATTATAGCTCAGCATTTAATACCATCATTCCCACACTTGGACCTCTGTACCTCCCTCTGCAACTGGATCTCACCGGAAGACTACAATCTGTGCAGATTGATGATGACATATCCTCCTCGCTGATGATCAACACTGGCGCACCTCAGGGGTGTGTGCTTAGCCCACTGCTCTACTCTCTATATACACATGACTGTGTGGCCAGGCATAGCTCAGGTACTATCTATAAATTTGCTAACGATGCAACCATTGTTGGTAGAATCTCAGGTGGTAACGAGAGGGCGTACAGGAGTGAGATCAGCATTTGGAGCTATGATGTTGCGGCCATTACGAGACTTGGATGGTCCAGGGGCAGGAATGGCTACTTCAAGTGCCGGGCTTTAGATGTTTCAGAAAGGTTAGAGAGGAAGGCAAAAGAGGTGGGGGTGTGGCACTGTTGATCAGAGATAGTGTCATGGCTACAGAAAAGGAGGAAGTCATGGAGGGGTTAGCTATGGAGTCTCTGTGGGTGGAAGTTAGGAATAGGAAGGGGTTAATAACTCTACTGGGTGTATTTTATAGACCACCCAATAGTAGCAGAGACATTGAGGAGCAGATGAGGAGACAGATTCTGGAAAGGAGTAATAATAACAGGGTTGTTGTTGTGGGAGATTTTAATTTCCCAAATATTGATTGGCATCTCCCTAGAGTGAGGGGAGTAGATGGGGTAGAGTTTGTTAGGTGTGTTCAGGAAGGTTTCTTGACACAATATGTTGTTAAGCTTACAAGAGGAGTGGCTGTTCTTAATCTGGTATTGGGAAATGAACCTGGTTAGGTGTCAGGTCTCTCAGTGGGAGAGCATTTTAAAGATAGTGATCGCAATTCTGTCTCCTTTACCATAGCATTGGAGAGACATAGGAACAGACAAGTTAGGGAAATGTTTAATTGGAGTAAAGGGAATTAGGATATCAGGTAGGAACTTGGAAGCATAAATTGGAAACAGATGTCCTCAGGGAAACATACAGAAAAAATGTGGCAAATGTTCAGGGATATTTGCGAGGGGTTATGAGTAGGTATGTTCTAATGAGACATGGAAAGGATGGTTGGGTACAAGATCCATGGTGTACAGAGGCTGTTGTAAGTCTAGTCAAGAAGAAAAGGAGAGCT
The DNA here is from genome assembly GCF_048418815.1 of Hemitrygon akajei. Taxonomy (NCBI): domain Eukaryota; kingdom Metazoa; phylum Chordata; class Chondrichthyes; order Myliobatiformes; family Dasyatidae; genus Hemitrygon; species Hemitrygon akajei. The sequence goes on along the minus strand of NC_133133.1, from coordinate 114,350,679 downwards.
TAAGGGTTCAAAAATCTAGGTAATGATAGGAATGATAAGATTATAAGGCTAGCAGGAAGGAGCTTAAGAATGAAATTAGGAGAGCCAGAAGCGGCCATGAGAAGGCATTGACGGACAGGTTTAAGGAAAACCCTAAGGCATTCTACAAATATGTGAAGAGCAAGAGGATAAGATGTTAGGGAATAGGACCAATCAAGTGTGACAGTGGAAAAGTGTGTATGGAACCGGAGGAAATAACGTAGGTACTTAATGAATACTTTGATTCAGTATTCATTACGGAAGAGGATCTTGGCGATTGTAGGGATGACTTGCAGTGGACTGAAAAGCTTGAGCATGTAGATATTAACAAAGAGAATGTGCTGGAGCTTTTGGAAAACATCAAGTTGGATAAGTCACTGGGACCGGATGGGATGTACCCCAGGCTTCTGTGGGAAGCGAGGGAGGAGATTGCTAAGCCTCTGGCAGTGATCTTTGCATCATCAATGGGGATGGGAGAGGTTCCAGAGGATTGGAGGGTTGCGGATGTTGTTCTCTTATTCAAGAAGGGGAGTAGGGATAGGCCTGGAAATTATAGGCCAGTGAGTCTTACTTCAGTTGATAGAGAAGATACTGAGAGGCAGGATTTATGAACATTTGGAGAGACATAATATGATTAGGAATAGTCAGCATGGCTTTGACAAAGGCAGGTCGTGCCTTACGAGCCTGATTGAATTCTTTGAGGATGTGACTAAACACATTGATGAAGGTAGAGCCGTAGATATAGTGTATATGGATTTTAGCAAGGCATTTGATAAGGTACTCCATGCAAGGCTTATTAAGAAAGTAAGGAGGCATGAGACCCAAGGGAACATTGCTTTGTAGATCCAGAACTGGCTTGCCCACAGAAGGCAAAGTGTGGTTGTAGACGGGTCATGTTCTGCATGGAGGTTGGTGACCAGTGTTGTGCCTCAGGGATCTGTTCTGGGACCCCTACTCATTATGATTTTTATAAATAACCTGGATAAGTAAGTGGAAGGATGGGTTAGTAAATTTGCTGATGACACAAAGGTTGGGGGTATTGTGGATAGTGTGGAGGGCTGTCAGAAGTTTCAACGGGCCATTGATAGGATGCAAGATTGGGCTGAGAAGTGGCAGATGGAGTTTAACCCAGATAAGTGTAAAGTGGTTCATTTTGGTAGGTCAAATATGATGGCAGAATATAGTATTAATGGTAAGACTCTTGGCAGCGTGGAGGATTGGAGGGATCTTGTGGTCCGAGTCCATAGGAAACTCAAAGCTGCTGTGCAGGTCGACTCTGTGGTTAGAAAGCATATGGTGCATTGGCCTTCATCAATCGTAGAATTGAGTTTAAGGCCACGAGGTAATGTTGCAGTTATGTAGGGCCCTGGTCAGACCCCACTTGGAGTACTGTGGTCAGTTCTGGTCACCTCACTACAGGAAAGATGTGGAAGCCATAGAAAGGGTGCAGAGGAGATTTACAAGGATGTTGCCTGGATTGGGGAGCACACCTCATGAAAATAGGTTGAGCGAACTCGGCCTTTTCTCTTTGGAGCGACAGAGGATGAGAGGTGACCTGATAGAGGTGTACAAGATGATGAGAGGCATTGATCGTGTGGATAGTCAGAGGCTTCACTGGGCTGAAGTGGCTAGCACAAGAGAGCATAGTTTTAAGGTGCTTGGAAGTAGGTACAGAAGAGATGTCAGGGATAAGGTTTTTACGCAGAGAGTGGTGAGTGCGTGCAATGGGCTGCCGGCAGTGGAGGCAGAAACAATCGGGTCTTTTAAGAGACTCCTGGATGGCTACATGGAGCTTAAAAATATAGAGGGCTATGGGTAAAGCCTAGGTAGTTCTAAGGTAAAGACATGTTCGCCACAGCTTTGTGAGCTGAAGGACCTGTATTGTGCTGTAGGTTTTCTATGTTTCTAACTAGTGGAGTGGTGCCGCAGTAACAGCCTGGCACTCAGTGTCAGTAAGATGAAAGAGCTGATTGTGGACTTCAGGAAGGGTAAGACGAAGGATCACATACCAATCCTCATAGAGGGATCAGAAGTGGAGAGAGTGAGCAGTTTTAAGTTCCTGGGTGTCAAGATCTCTGAGGATCTAACCTGGTCCCAACATATAGATGTAGTTATAAAGAAGGCAAGACAGATTTGGAATGTCAACAAATACACTCAAAAATTTCTGTAGATATACCGTGGACAGGCTGCATATGTTATGGGCAGCTACTGCACAGGACTGAAAGAAGCTGCAGAGGGTTGTAAATCTGGTCAGCTCCATCTTGGATACTAGCCTACAAAGTAGCCTTTCTACAGGGGGCAGTGTTTCAGAAAGGCAGCATCCATTATTAAGGACCTGCAACACCCAGGGCATGCCCTTTTCTCACTGTTACCATCAGGTAGGAGGTACAGAAGCCTGAAGGCACACACTCAATGATTCAGGAACAGCTTCTTCCCCTCTGCCATCTGATTCCTAAATGGACATTGAAGCTTTGAACACTACCTCACTTTTTTTTATTATACAGTATTTCTGATTTTTGCATGTTTTTTAATCTATTCAATATTTGTATACTGTAATTGACTTATTATTTTATTTTTTCGTCTCTTCTATATTATGCATTGAATTGACTGCTGCTGCTAAGTTAACAAATTTCACGTCACAAACTGCGTGGGTTTCCTCCAAGTGCTCTGGTTTCCCCCACATTCCAGGACATATGGGTTAGTGTTAATAAGTTGTGGGCATGCTATGTTGTCAGGGAAGCATGGTAACGCTTGGAGGATTTCCCCAGCACATCCTTGGAATGTGTTGGACTTTAATGCAAACAACACATTTCACTGTATGTTTTGATGTTTCAATGTACATATTTCAAATAAAACTTGTCTACTAAGAATGGGTGAGCCAAAGGGCCAGTTTCCATGCTGTAACTCTGTGATTCATCTGGTTAAGCAGAATCTATAATGAGTGAACTAAATTAATGTTTCAGATTTATAACCAATCATCAAGTTACAGGAAAGGTGCAGCCAATGTGAAATGGCAGGCTTTCTAACCCTTCCCTCCTACACAGCCCACAACCCTTCATAAGAGTTCGAATTTTATCACAGTAGCCAGGGAATTTAAACAAATAATGTTGAGCAGATGCCATCAGTGCTAATGATAATGAACCTAGGATTGTTGCAAAAGCTCATTTGATTTTCTTTTGTCTTTCAGTCAGCTGTCCTGACTGCATCTGATGTGAGGTCCAAAGCAGTGAGATTTACTCTTGACAACAAAACACTTTGTTATCAAGTCACCATGACGTAGAATGCACAGAGGTTGATTTTGACAAGAACAGGCCATTGGCCCAACAAAGCTTGCCAAATTCCTATTCACATAGTGTGTTGAAATAACTATCGAGTTTAGATTTGAAAGTCTCTAAGGTACACAACTAGGTAGTTTGGGCACATGTCCACAACTCACCGTGTAAAGAAATGCTTCCTGATGTTAGTCTGAAATTTCCCCTGAATCAGTCTCCACGTATGGCCTGTGTCCTTGATGTTGGATTAATTTTGAAATAGCAGCAGGCATCCGCCTTACTTATACCCTTCATGATTTTGAGCACTTCTATCGTGTCTCCTCTCATTCTATGTCTACTAAGGCTAAAAAGATTTAATTCTTCCAATCTTTCATCATAGCTCATACCCTGCAGACCTGGAATGAGTCTAGTCACCCTTCTCTGAACTCTCTCCAGTGCCTTCACATCCTTCACACAACATGGAAAACAAAATTGTATAAGAACTCAAGGTGTGGCCTCACAAGCGTAATATACAGCTTCAGGAGAATGATTCTAGATCTGAGCTCCACTGAGCACATTATATAGACAACGTTCTATTAGTCTTCCTAATTGCTTCTGTGCATTGTCTAGTTGTTGATAGCAACAAGTCTACCAGGATACCCAAATCCTTCTCATACAGTGCACTTTTTAACTCAAGAGCCTCCCATTGTGTATTTATAGCTAATGTTTCTGCTTCCTATATGTAATACTTTACATTTACTTGTATTAAATTTCATCTGCCATTTATCTGCCCACATCCTGATTTTTTTTAGATCTAACTGTATTGATTCTGCTGCCTGAACGTTATCAGACCGTTCCCCCTAATTTTGTGTCATTGGCAAACCTTACCATGAGGTGGCTAAACGTTGCTGGACCAAAGACTGTTTGCAGTGGATAATGCATCTTGCATTGTCTGCAGTGAACCTGCGTAGAAATTAAATAAAAATGAACAAACAGCTGGGTTTTACAATTTGTATTTAGTTAAATCAGGTTTATTTTGTGTGGAGCATACTTGAAATGCTGGAGGAACTCAGCAAGTCAGGCAGCATCTATGGAGAGAAATCAGCAGTCAACCCATAACATTGATTGTTTATTCCTTTCTATGGAAATCCGGAATAATGCACACAAAATGTTGGAAAAACTCAGCAAGTCAAGCAGCATCCATGGAGAGGAATAAATAGTCGACGTTTCGGGTCAGCTACTTTGACCCTTGATTTTCCTGCAGAGATGCTACCTAGCTTGTCGAGTTCCTCCAGCATTTTGTGTGTGTTGTTCAAGATTTCCAACATACTAATAGAATGCTACAGCACAGATACTGGCCCTTCGGCCCATCTACCCCATGCCAGACTCTTCTTATGCATCTGCAGAATCTCTTGTGTTTATATTTTTCTTGTTCCCTTTTGCAGCTTAAATTTACATGCAAGGAGTGGGACCCAAACCTTCCTCCTTTGTGCCTTCCGAACCCAGAGTACATTGCTCCAGAGTACATTCTATCGGTGAGCTGTGATCTGGCCAGTGACATGTACTCCTTAGGAGGTGTCATGTTCACCGTGTTTAATGACGGCGCACCCATCTTTGAAGTCAACAAGCAGGACATCTTCAAGAGTTTCAGCAGACAACTGGATCAGGTAATCGAAATGTAGGTAATGAACATTAATAAAAACCGGCAGTGTTGCAAATGCTCAGCAGGTTAGTCAGCATCTGTGGAGAGAGCAGTAGTGTGCAGAGGACGATGACCTTTTATCAGACTGGCTGATCTCTTGAATCCACCTCTTACCCACCTCCTTTCCTCTCATGTCTCCCAGAACCTACTTCATAGTCTCTATTGAAAGGCCTAGATAAAGGGGCCGAGAATGTTTCCTCCAGTGAGGAAGTCTAGATCTGGAGGGCACAGCATCAGAACAGAAGGACGTTCCTTCTGAACAGAGATGAGGAGGAATTTCTTCAGCCAGAGAGTGGTGAATTTGTGGACTTAATTGCCACAAATGGCTTTGGAGGCTAAGTCATTGGGTATATTTAAAGTAGAGTTTGATAAGTTCTTGATTTATAAAGACGGGTTGAAAGTGATAATAAATTGGCCATGATGGAATGGCAGCAGACTCAAAGGATGAATGGCCTAATTCTGCTCCTATGTCTTAAGGTCTCCCTACCCTTGGGCCCTGGACCACCCCTGATGTGAGATAATGACCCTCTCAGCTGCCTGTCCCACTTCCCTTCATATATTGCAATAATCTCACTCTCATCATTTCAGGGCTCATAAAAGCCATTGTTGTTAATTCCCTCTACAGAATATTGACTTTTCAGACTCAGATTAATTTATTCCTCATGCATACATCAGTGAAACACATCATTTGTGTTAACAACCAACACAACCTAAGGATGTGCTGGGGCAGCCCATAAACGTCGCCACACCTTCTGCATCAATATAGCATGCCCTCAATGCTCAGCAGAACAACAATTAACAACAGAGGGGAGACTGCCTTCTGATCGCTAGTGGGGTCGCTCTGCTGTGGGAGGCGAGAGAGGGGAGAGACATGCTGTGCCTGGAGAGAGGTTTTCTGCGTTTTGAATATGGACTTTTTTCAATCTTATCGTTTTTTATATTCTGTGTTTTTTTACCTGATCTTTCTCATTTTTCTGTGTGTGGGGGAATGGTGATTGGGAGCCGATATGCCTGTTCCATTTAATTTTTTTTTGTGCAGGAAGGGGGAATTTGGGGGTTAACGATTGTCCTGTTATACTTTTTTACTTGGTTTTGTGGCTATCTGGAGAAGAAAAACTTTAGAGTTGTATGCTTTGATAATAAATGATCTTTGAACCATTGAACTTTGAACTGCAAAACAAACCCCATTCCCTCCCCCCCCCTCCCCCCACACACACAAATACATTGTCCTCCAATCCCAGCACAGCTGCCTGTTGCTGGGTCTCCAGTGGACTTTTAACTCATTTTCACATGGAACACAGTGCTCTAGTTTCAAACTCATTTTCTTCCTCTGATCTGCTATTACCTCACAAATTTGTGTTGCCTTTTCCAACCACTCCAGTGTTTGAATCTCCTCCTTTCCAGAAAAATGGTTTAACTACATAATGCCTCATAGGCCTGATTTTATTCTCACAAATCAATGAATCTGTTCTAAAAAAAAGATCACTCCCTACTTGTACATAGTTTTTTCCTTTTGCTTGTTTTTTCTTTCCACTCTTTCTATAAGTGTATACCTCAGATAAATACTTTGTGGAGATTTGTGATATATATGATTATATGATATATATGTAAAATGTCTGAAATACATCTTATGGAAATGTTTGTTTGATGATGAACTTCAATAAAAAATAAATTACAAAAAATGAATCTCCTCTTTTCCCTGGCACTGAACATCCTTTGTCACTGTAGCCATGAGCCCATTCCCATGCTCACCATATTCTTCAGTGTCTGATATTTCTCCCTCCTGCCATCCCTCTGTCATCCTTCCAGCAGAAAGTTTCTTATTTGCATTCACTCATTCAAGATGACAATAGTAGCTGTACCTTTAGAGTCACTTAAGGATTTAACCCTGGCTCCCTCCAGCTTTGTAGTAATAGACCATTCAGATCCTCAAGTCTGTGGTGCCATTCAGTAAATCATGGCTGATTTCATTGTCCTTTGTACTGTACCTAGCAAAAATGTCTCGACCTATTTGAAAATTTCACTTGTTAGCCTCTATTCACATTCCTCTGAGGGAGTGAACTATTTTACTTGTGTTTTGCAATTGGTCTTAATCTAAAGAATGTAAGGCTTAGTGTTACTGTGTTGGCACCAGAAGCATGGCAATACTTGCAGGCTGCCCTCAGCAATCCTCAGACTGTGTTGCTAGTTGACACAAATGATACTGTATGTTTCAATGTACATGTGACAAGTAAAACTAACCTTTATATTTTGGATAGGTAATTCATCCCCCAAGTCTCCAATTCCTGGAATAGTTTGTTTTTATTGTCACCTGTACCATCCAAAAAATATTGTCACATTTTTATTGTGTGCCTTCCAGGCAGATCATTGCATGCATACATACGTTGAGGTAGCAAAAACAAAATTGAATGCAGAATGTTGTGTTACAGTTACAGAGAAATTGCAGTGGAGGCAGACAAATAAAGTGCAAGGCCTGAAGGAAGTAGATTGATTCAGATTCATTTATTATATGCACATCGAAGCCTACAGTGAAATGCGTTATTTGCGTTAACAACCAACACAAACTAAGAATATGCTGGAGGCAGCCTGCGAGTGTTGCCACACATTCCAGCACAAACATTGCGTGCCCCCAATGTTCAGTGGAACAGCAGCAAAACTGGTGGCTTCACTTCCTCTCACCTGCGCACCTTCTCACATATACAAACAGTCCTCAACCACAGAACAGGCTGCCTCCTGGACCTCAGCTTTCATCAGACTCACAGATATCAGGCCTTCGACTTCCCCAATAGACTGGAATTCATGGCTCTGGCCAACGGGCCTCGATTCCCAGGCTTCTAATTGATCTTCGGGCTTTGATCTTCAGTGTTGACCTCACGGCTGAACTTCAGACTCACTGACTCACATAGCTTGGGGAACCAGCCATTGTGTTTGCTGGTCTTTGTCCATGGCTGACATCCATCCTTCATCTATGTCGTCGCTCGCCTTCGAGAGTGTAACGTAAAGTAGAGGCCTAGACTCAGGCCTGACCTCTGTCTAACCTCTCACATCTGTGTCTAATTCCCAGCCTGACCCCTAATTCCATTCCTCTCTCTGTGTTTAAGTATTTGATTAAAACACGCGTCCAAGGCTCAGCTGCCATCATTGGTCTTTTAATCATTTTACCACATAATTTATTTTTCTTTTGTGTATCTTGCAAGAATAAAAACATAGAGCAAGTGTCTTAAATAGTTTGCTGGAAACACTGCAGGTCAGGCAGCATCTGTGGGAAGAGAAACAGTCATCAAGTCACAGACCCTTTGTCAATACCAGGAAAAAGTGAAAATAAATTAGCTTTAAGGTGCAAAGAAGCAGAGGAATGGGTAAGACAGAGGTAATATAGTCATAGAACACTACAGTGCAGAATCCTGCACTAAGGCCCATCTAGCCCATGCCAAACTATTACTTTGTTTAGTCCCATCTACCTGTTCTTGGACCATAGCCCTCAATACCCCTCCCATCTGTGAACCTATCCAAACTTAAATTTTGTGATCAAATCTGCATCCACCACTTCTGCAGGCAGCTCGATCCACACTCTTGCCCACCCTCTGAGTGAAGAAATTGCCCCTCAGCTACACCTTAAACATTTCACCTTTCACCCTTCACCTATGACCTCGAGTTCTAGTCTGACCCAACCTCAGCGGGTAAAGCCTGCTTACATTTACCACATCTCTACCCTTCATAAGGGGGAGGTTGAGGGGGTTGAGGTCAGGGTTGCTGTGGGGATAGGTTTTTGAAGTCTTCCAGTCTTGAAGTTCATGTTGACAGTTCAAGAGATAAAATAAATCAATCAAGTTTGTGAGTGATTTTCCAAAATGTGACTTGGCGTTGTTCGGTTTGAGGATTGAATTATGAACATCTTTTCTGTTTTTGCAGCTCACTCGATTAGGCCCTGGCATACTGCAGAAGGTTCCCGAGGAGGTCCGGGAGCATCTGAAGTTGCTCCTAAATGTAACGCCTGCTGTGAGACCAGATGCTGATCAGCTATGTAAGGTGAGCAGGCACACAGATATGAAATTACATCTCTCCACTTGTTGAAACCAGATGATTCTTTCTCCTGCCCAGTGATTTTGTAGTTCTCAGCAGTGGAAGTACTTTTACAAAGCAGCCAACAAGAACACATTTTATGCACCTCAGGCTTCCTGAAACAACAGATTGATAAATGATAGGCCAATCTGTGCGTTTAGTGATTTAGTTCAGCCTGGTGCTTCAGGGAAAGCTCCTTACCCTTCATAGGATCAAGGATCAACTTTATTTCCCATATACATGTACATTATTAAGAACTTGCTATGGTGTGACGGTCAGCGAACAGCATACAAGAGACAGCAACCTTCAACAACTATAAAGAATGATATAAAAATAAAGAATTGTGTATAGTGAAAAAATCTAATAAAATTAGTCAAGAAAGAGGATGTGAAATGTGCATCAGCACATAAATACTAGCATGCATTTACAATGTAATCAGCATTATCAATGGGTTTACAGAGCAATGAAAGGGGTAATAATAGATAAAGGGGAAAGATTGAACTAAATGGTTGGTCAGATCAACTGCCTGGACGAAAGAACTTTCAAGATGGTGTGAAGTTTTAGTTTTAATAGCTCTATAGCACTTTCCAGAAGGGAGCTTTAGGAAAAGGCAGTTTGCAGGGTGGGTAGTGTCCATAAAAGTTTTTCCTTCACACATCTTTGTCCTGGACACAAACAAGTCCAGCAGGGATGGTCAATTTCTTAGAAGAGTTGCTTGAGGAACTTTACACTCATTTGAGAAAGGCAGGGCATCTGAATCAGAATCAGGTTTTTATCACTGATACATGTTGTGAAATTTATTGTTTTGTGGCAGCAGTAGAGTGCAAGATATAAAAGATTAAGTTACAATAATATATAAATAAATAAGCAAAAGAGGAATAGTGATGTAGTGTTGATCGGTTCATGGACCATCCAGAAATCTAATGGCGGAGGGAAAAAAGCTATCCCTAAGATGTTGAGTGTGGGTCTTCAGGCTACTGTACCTCCTTCGTGGTGGCAATAGGATAAGCTTCAGATTTGTTTGTCACGGGTACATTGAAACATACAGTAAAATGTATCTACTTTCACAACCACACATTCTGGCACCATCATAGCATGCCCACATGCTTAAACAGCAGTAGCAGCAACAAAACACAGCAAGACAACAACAGCAAAACAACCTCTTTTGCACCCTCCTATCCACCGACTCACTCGTGCGCACACACACCAGGCAGCCTCCAACCCCGGGGCAGGCCATTTTTGGACCTCCAGTCCTTGGGCCCAGACCCTCAGGCTCATGGCAAGTTCATGAAAATGAGAAAAGATGCTGAAGGTGGCACAGATGACTTTTGAGTTAGTGACGTTCTTGCTTCTTCACTGCAACAGTGTGGCAAGGCCCTCAGTGTGACAGGTTTGGACATTTGGTCCATGTGCTTGGCTAAGGTCACTCCAAAGAGAAAAGCCCTAGATCATTCAGCCTATCTTAATACAACATGCCCTCAAGTCCAGGCAGCATGCTAGTAAATCTCCTCTGCACCTACATTCTTCTGATAATGAGGCGACCAGAATTGGACACACTCTGTTCTTTCAACTTCCATGCCTGAATCCAGACCATGGATAGTTAACCAATGATTGTCTGATTGCGGAAGTGGTGGATGCGGATTCATTTGCAGCAGTTAAGACAAGTTTGGATGGGAGGGGTATGAAGGGCTGTGGTCCACGCATAGATCAATGGCAGAACAACTGTTCAGCATGGACTAGATAGGCTGAAAGGTCTGTTTCTGTGCTGTAGTGCTCTGTGCTTTTATAGCTGAATATATATACTCTTCTTAAAAATGTTCTGACGTGTGCTTGATTATTCTTGATCAGTGTTTGAGAAAATAATTCTGGCATCAAATTGAATTTCCATGAAGCCTTTGAACTCATTATGTGTTTGTTTTGTTCTGATGAACTTTGTGTGCTCTTTCCCAGATCCCTTTTTTTGATGACGTAGGGGCTATGACTCTGCAGTATTTTGATTCCCTCTTCCAGCGAGACAATCTCCAGAAGTCACAGTTTTACAAAGGGCTGCCGAAAGTTCTGCCGAAGCTTCCCAAGGTCTGGTTAGTTCCATTGTGACTGGTAATGGCAGTGAAGCTTAGTTCCTTAAATCACAATTGATACTGATTTATTATTGTCACATGGACCGATATACAGTGTGAAGGTTGTCTTATAAACTGTCATACAAATCAGAGTTTGAAGTAAATTTATTAGCAAAGTACGTATATATCACCATATACAACCCTGAGATTTATTTTTTGTAGGCATGCTCAATAAATCCAATAACCATAATAGAATCAATTAAAGACCGCACTAGCAGGATGAACAATCAGTTCAAATGACAGCCATCTGTGCAAATACAAAAAGAAAGAAAAAAATATAATAACAATAATAACAGCTAAATGAGCAATAAGAACTGAGAAAATTAGATGAAGAGTCCTTGAAAGTGAGTCCATAGGATGTGGGAAGAGTTCAGTTTTGGGGCAAATGAAGTTGAATGAAATTATCTTTGGTTCAAGAGCCCAAAGGTTGAGTGGTAATAACTGTTCCTCAATGTGGTGTGAGTCCTGAGGCTCCAGTATCTCCTTCCTTATGGCAGCAGTGAGAAGAGAGCATGACCTGGGTGGTGGGGGTCCCTGATAATGGATGCTGCTTTTCTGCAACATTGTTTCATGTAGATGTGCTCAGTGGTGGGGAGGGGTTATCCATGATGGACTGGGCCATATCCACTACTTTTAGTAGGATTCTCGCTTCAAGGGCATTGGTGTTTCCATACCAGGCTGTGATGCAACCAGTCAAAATTCTCTCCACCACACATCTATAGAAGTTTGTCAAAGTTCTAGAAATCATGCCGAATCTTCGCAAACAATGAAAGAAGTAGAAGCTTTCTTTGTAATTGCACCTACGTGCAGGGCCCAGGACAGGTCCTCTGAAATGATAACGTTGAGGAATTTATAGTTGCTAATCCTCTCCTCCTCTGGTCCCCTGATGAGGACTGGCTCATGGACCTCTGGTTTCCTCCTCCTGAAGTCAATCATCGGCTCCTTGGTCTGACTGATACTGAGTAAGAGGTTGGTGTTGTGGCACCAGTCAGCCGGATTTTCAATCTCCCTCCTAAATATTGATTCATCACCACCTTTGATTTGGCCTAGGTAAGCTGGTAAACCTCTTCTGCACCCTCTCACACCTGGTTGGGAGAGGAGATGGAGGAAGTGAATGTTTATGAATAAAAGATGTTCTAAACCCATTGATACGTTGAATCAAAATGCAGATTGCCAAGAAACGGAAAACACAACAGAGATGAGAAGGAATTTATTTAGCCAGGGGGTGGTGAATCTGTAGAATTCCTTGCCACAGACAGCTATGGATGCTAAGTCATTAGGTATATTTAAAGCAGAGTTTGATAGGTTCTTGAGTAGTAAGGATGTCATTCTAACAAAGGATGAAACTCTATTTATTCCGTTGCTGTTGTTTTTTCCTGGTCTAGCGGGTTATAGTTCAGCGTATCCTACCATACTTGACGTCAGAGTTTGTGAACCCGGACATGGTGCCCTTTGTCCTACCGAATGTCCTGCTCATAGTTGAAGAATGCACCAAGGAGGAGTACGTTAAGCTAATTCTCCCAGACCTGATACCAGTCTTCAAGTTGCAGGAGCCCATTCAGGTACAGAGAATCGAGACCATCAAGAAGCTGCAAAGAATGAAGCAGCTTGAGTTTTGTTTAGGTTAAGATGCACAGGCTAAAAGCAAAGGGAAATCGCAATGAGTCTTCTCACTGTAGCCCACTTGTGGCTGTGTATGAGTAATACTACTTAGGTTGTGAGTGTGATTAGCAGCCATTCAATAGAAAGCCATGCATGTTTATTGGTGGCAGACGTAATATCCTTCCAGAGTTCTAGATTACACATTGCCCTACCACTAATTCACTCACTTGAGGTGCTTAGAGATTGTGGTATGGGTTTGTGTCATCCCGAGACCCAAGTCTGCCAGGTCTTCGTTGCTGCCTGCAAACTGCTTTTGGGTGAATTTCTGTTTGTTGCTTGAGCTAAAAAGAAATATTATTTTTATGTGTGTGCTCTTTAGCAATCTGTGAAATACTCCATGCTGCATGTTATGAATTGCATGTACTCTGTCTTAAGTAAATTATTCCTTTTCTTTTCATGCTTCAGGCTAGCAACATGGTGAGTTGAATGCACATCTAGATACAAAGCTGAAAAGAAATAGTCTTATTAGCTTTTGCATTTTTTTTCTGTCAATCTCTGACACTTATGCTAAATGTCAATCTTCTGGAATATATTTATTATTTGTTAACTTTGTGGTAATGTTACTTTTACGTGTTGTGAGAGTTATATGTACTGTATTGTGCTACTTGGAACGTTGTTTTGTTTGATGGTGTAAATGTATGCGGTTGAATGACAATAAACTTGAATTGATTTTCATATATTTTACTGGTTTGCTTGGAGAAATAACAAACTGAATAAAATTATTTGTATTCTGTTGTGACTAGGTGCTGCTAATCTTCTTGCAAAAGATGGATTTGCTGTTAACAAAAACTCCTCCAGAAGATATAAAAAACACAGTCTTACCGATGATTTACAGGGCTCTGGAAGCACCATCAATTCAGATTCAGGTATGGTCTTACTGAAGAGCAGTGAGAATTTCAAGCACTGACATAAATGATGTGGACTCTGTAACATCATGAAGTCCTAAACTATTCAACCTATAACTCAGGTCCTCATGTCCCAGCAACATCCTTGTAAATTTTCTCTGCACTTGTTCAGTTGTATTTACATCTTTCCTGTAGGCAGGTGGCCAAAACTGCACACAAATCTCCAAATTAGGCCTCACGAGTGTCTTATACAATTTCAACATAACATCCCAATTCCTGTACTCAGTACTTTGATTTATGAAGGCCAGTGTACCAACAGCTTTCTTTTCAACACTATGTACCTGTAACACCACTTTCAAGGAATTATGTGATCTGTATCCCAGATCCCTTTTTTCGACCACACCCCTCAGGGTCCTACTGCTCACCGTGTAAGCCCTCCCTTGGTTGGTCATTCCAAAGTGCAATACCTCACACTTCCTGTATTAAATTTCATCTGCCACTTTTCAGCCCATCTTTGCAGATGGTCCAGATCCCACTGCGAGCTTTGATGGTCTTCCTTGGTATCCACTGCACCCCCAATTTTGGTGTGATCTGCAAATTTGCTGACCCAGTTTACCATATTATCATCCGGGTCATTCATATAGAGGCCAAACAACAGAGCCAGCAATGATCACTGCAGCACACCACTGGTCACAGTCAGGCAGCCATCTACAATACTCTCTGGTTTCTTCCGCGAAGCCAATGTCTGATCCACTTTACTACCTCATCTTGAATGCCAAACAACTGAACCTTTCTGACCAACCTCCCATGTGGGACCTTGTCAAAGGCTTTGCAAAAATCCATGTCGGCAACATCCACTGCCTTGTCTTCATCAACTTTCCTGGTAATTTTCTCAAAAAACTCTTTAAGATTGGTTAGACATGACTGCCACACACAAAGCCAAGTTAACAATCCCTAATCAGTCCATGTTCATCCAAATAATAAATATCTGATCCTTTAGAATACCTTCCAATAACTTTCCTATTTCTGATGTCAGGTTCATTGGCCTGTAATTTCCTGGCTTATTCTTAGAGCCTTTATTGAACAGCGGGAGAAATGATGGCACCTGAAGTATGATGCCAACATAGCATGACCAGAAAATCCTCGTTGATTTGATTTGATGCAATCAACTTGTTGTAAAATATATGTGACAGATAAAGCTAATCTTTGATACAAAATGTATTACTAATGCAAACATGAATAAAAAGATTTAAAGAGATTAGCTTTATTTGTCATATCTACATTAAAACATATTGAAATGCATTGATTTGTATCAACAACCAACATAATGTCCACAATCTACTAGCCCAAACCCATCTGTCTTTGGAACATGGGAGAAAACTGAGCACCCAGAGGAATCCCATGTGGTCACACGGAGAATGAACAAACAGCTTCCAGTCAATAGTTTGAATTGAACCCCAATCTTACAGCTAGTGCTGTAAGACATTACACTAATTAGGGGAAGGAAGGGAAATGAGTAGCCAATACAGAGTACCCTTGTGGCTGTTTCCCTCAGTAATAAGTGTACTGTTTTGGATACTGTTAAGGGGAACAACCTACTGGCAGCCATGGTATTCTAAAGGGGGAAGAGGAGCAACCAGCAGTCTTGGTATGTACTGGTACCAATTACATAGATAGGAAAGGTGAAGAGGCCCTGGAAAAAAAGAGTTTTATGGAGATGGGTAGAAAGCTGAAAAGCAGTACCACCAGAGTAGTAATCTCTGAATTGCTGCTTGTGCCACGTGTTGGGGTAATAGGAGAAGAATAGGAACATTTGGCAGATAAATGCTTGGCTGAGGAACTGGTGCAGGGGGTAAGATGGTTGCAGCTGGAACAGTTTGTGGTTGGGGTGACTTGGATCCCCAATGATCCTTCAGGCCCTTTTTACACACCTGTCTTTGTAAATGTCCTGAATAATGGGAAGTTCATAACTACAGATGTGCTGGGCTGTCCGCACCACTCTCTGCAGAGTCCTGTGATTGAGGGAAGTACAGTTCCCATACCAGGCAGTGATGCAGCCAGTCAAGATGCTTTCAATTGTGCCCCTGTAGAAAGTTCTTAGGATTTAGGGGCCCATACCAAACTTCCTCAATCATCTGAGGTGAAAGAGGCGCTCTTGTACCTTTTCCACCACACAGCCGGTATGTACAGGCCACGTGAGATCCTTGTTGAGGTGTATGCTGAGGAATTTGAAGCTCTCAACCCCAGATCCCTTGATGTCAGTTGGCTGTCTCCATTCCTCTTGTAGTTCACAACCAGCTCCTTTGTTTTTGCGGCATTGAAGGAGATGTTGTTTTCTTGACACCACTGTGTCATGCCGATGACTTCTCTGTAGGCTGCCTCATTATTTTTTGAGATTAGGCCAATCAGTGTATTATTGTCAGCAAATTGAATTAGCAGATTAGAGGTGTAGGAGGTGACTCAATCATGGGTATACAGAGAGTAAAGGAGAGGACTTAGGACACAGCCCTGAGGGGCATCTGTGTTGAGAGTCAGAGGGGTAGAGGTGAGGGAGCCCACTCTTACCACCTGCCGGCGATCTGACAGGAAGTCCAGGATCCAGCTACACAAGGCAGGGTGAAGGCCAAGATCTCTGAGCTTTTGTCAAGCTTGGAGGGAACCGTGCTGTTGAATGCTAAACTGTAGTCCAAGTATAGCATTCTCACATAAGCATCCTTCTTCTCCAGATGTGTAAGGACAGTGGCTATTGCGTCATCTGTTGATCTGTTGTGTCGGTAGGTGAATTGTAGGGGGTCCAGTGTGAGTGGTAGCATGCTGCAGATGTAATCCTTGACCAGCCTCTCAATGCATTTGCTTATTATTCAGGTGAGTACGACAGGACACCAGTTGTTCAGACTTGATACCTTGGTCTTTTTAGGTACAGGAACAATGGTGGATGTTTTGAAGCAGGAGGGCACTCTACACTGGAAGAGGGAGAGATTAAAAATGTCTGTAAACCCACCTGCCAGTTGTGATGCGCACATCCTGAGTACCCGCCCTGGGATACCATTCGGTCCCGTGGTTTTGTGACTGTCCACTCTTTCGATACAGCTGTGTACTTCAGCCTCCGAGATGACCAAGCTGCAGGTCTCTTCGGCGGCTCTCCTCAGGAGCTCAGTGTTGGCAACATCGAATCGAGGGTAAAAAGGATTTAGCTCATTTGGGAGAGAGGCAGCAATGCTGGAAACTCCACTGTGTTTAGCTTTGAAGTCTGCAATGGTTTGCAGACCCTGTCATAAGCTGCGTATGCTATTGGTGGAGAGTTGTGTCTAGATCTTGTCCCTGTATTTTCATTTCACTGCCTTGATGACTTTGAGTGGATCGTAGCTGCATTTTTTGAGTTCCTGTTGGCTACTGGCAATGTAAGCCCTGTGTCATGCAGTAAGTGCTGCTCACACAGAACTGTTGATCCAGCGTTTCTGGCTTGCATAGACCCTCTCCGATTTCTGGGGGACAACATCCTTGATGCACTTCTGGAAGAAACTCATGACCCCTTCCGTTAATTCAGAGACATCCTCATCATGGAAGACATTTGAGTTGACCGTACAGAGCTTAAGGTAAAGGAATCCTAAGGTGCCAGGGATCTTAAGAATTCACCCTGCAGTTTGAGATGGAGATGCTAAAGTCAGATGTATCAGTATTACCTTCTCCCTATTTAGGTAACAGTCCACGCTATTGTTCCTTTTACCAAAATGCATTATCATACATTTCCCAACACTGTATTCCATCTGCCACTTTTTTTGGCCTATTCTTCCAATTTGTCTAAATCCTACTGCAATCTCATTGCTTCCTTAAAACTACCTACCCCTCCACCTATCTTCATATCATCCGCAAACTTTGCCACAAAGCCATCAATTCCATTACATAAATTGTTGACAAACAATGTGAAAAGTAGAGGTCCCAATACTGACCCCTGAGGAACACCACTAGTCACCGGCAGCCAACCAGAAAAGACTCCCTTTATTCCCACTCACTGCCTCCTGCCTGTCTGCCATTCCTCTATCCATGCCAGTGTCTCTCCTGTAATGTATGGGATTTTATCTTATTAAGCAGTCTTGTAAGTGGCACCTTATCAAATGCCTTCTGAAAATCCAAATTAATGACATCCAATGTGTCTCCTTTGTCCATCCTGCTTGTTACTTCCTCGAAGAACTCTTTAACAGATTTGTCAGTGAAGATTTCCTTTACAGAAACCATGCTGACTTTGACATATTTTATCATTAGTCTCCAAGTACTTTGAGACCTCATCCTTACTAACAGATTCCAACATTCCCCCATCCTCTGAGGTTAGGCTAACTGGCCTATAAACTCCTTTCTTTTGCCTTCCTCCCTTCTTAAAGAGTGGAGTGACATTTGCAATCTTCTAGTCCTCTGGAACCATGTCAGAATCAAGTGATTCTTGAAAGATCATATCCAATACATCTGCTATCTTTTCAGCAACTTCTTTCAGAACTCTGGGATGTAGTCTAGCTGTTTACAGGTGACTTATCCACCTTAAGACCTTGCAGTTTGCGTAGCACTTTTTCCTTTGTAATAGCAATGGCACTTACTCCCCAACACTCACAGACCTCTGGCACACTGCTCATATCTTCCACAGTGAAGACTGATGCAAATTATTTATTAAGTTCATCGCCATTCCTTTGTCCCCCATTACTACCTCATCAACATAATTTTCCAGTGGTGTAATATTGATACTCACTTCCCTTTTACTCTATATAACTGAAAAAACTTCTAGTATTGCAGTGGAGTAAAGGAAATTATAGAGGACTGAGAGGAGAGCTGGCAAAAGTTGATTGGAAGAGGACATTAGCAAGGACGACAACAGAACAGCAATGGCTGGGATATCGAACCACTGGAAAATGATGTTAAAAAGATAGTAATGTAGGGATAACAAAATGGCAGAGGAACTAAAGTTTTACATCAGTCTTTGCTATAGAAGACGCTACGAGTATGCCAAAAAATTGAGAGTGTCCGGGGGGCAGAAGTGAGTGTAGTTGAAGAGGTGCCTAGGAAGCTGAAAGGTCTGAAGGTAGATAAGTCACCTGGACCAGATGGACTGCACCCCAGGGTCCTGAAAGAGGTAGCTGAAGAGACTGTGGAGCAATATAAGTTGCAAATGTATGCGGCCACGCATGAACTAAAATGCAGCCACACATGTCACCTTTGTTGCTACACAGTCTGAATTTTGTATAAAGTGCCACACGCCTTTTAAGACGTATACAATGGTTGGTCCATGCAGATGTTCTTTCAAGAATCATTAGATTCTGGAATGGTTGCAAAGATCTGGAAAATTGCAAATGTCACTCCATAAGGGAAAGAGGAAAAAGAAAGGATATTATAGGCCTCTCATCCTAACTTTAGTCGGGAAAGTGTTGGAGTCCATTATTAAGGATGAGATTTCTGAGTACTTGGAGACACATAATACGCAGATTGGAGGAATTGATTTGTCAAGGACCTTTACCCAGTCTAGCACAAAAGGCAAGATCTTCTGATGACCACCCATTTCAATTCAACTTCCCATTCCCATTCTGATATGTCTGACCATAGTTTCCTCTACTTCCATACTCGGGTCTGAGGAGCAATACCTCATATTCTGTCTGGGTAGCCTCCAACCTGATGCCATGAACACTGATTGCTCCAACTTCCAGTAGTCAATCCCTTGAGTTTGTCTGCAATGACTTTAACCAAGTATTGATTTAAATTATTTTCTTTCTCTTTTAGGAGCTTTGCCTGAATATAATTCCAACATTTGCTAACCTGATAGATTATCCATCCATGAAGAACTCTTTAATACCTCGCATTAAGAGTGTCAGTTTACAGACCTCCTCCCTTGCGGTAAGTTAATTTATAGTCTTTACCTTCACCATCACTTAATTGGCAGAAATGGCAGAAGTTAAAGTAAAGGTTTTGGTGATAATTTGCCAAAATTCTCTGAACTCTGGGCAGGTCCCAGTGGATTGGAAGATGGTGAATGTCACGCCACTGTTCTAAAAAGGATGTAGGTAAAAGGCAGGTAACTATAGGCCAGTTAGTTTAACATCTGTAGTTGGGGAAAATGCTTGAAGCTATCATTAAAGAAGAAATAGCAAGACATCTGGAATGAAATGGATCCATCAGGCAGACGCAGCATGGATTCAGCAAAGGCAGGTCATGTTTGACAAACTTGCTGGATTTCTTTGAGGATATAACGAGTGCAGTGGATTGAGGGGAACAGATGGATGTTATTTGGATAAGGAGCTGCATAAAAATCTTATCCATAAGATAAGGATGCATAGAGTTGGGGGTGATGTATTAGCATTGATAGAGGACTGGTAAACTAAGAGAAAGCAGAGAGTTGGGATACATGGGTGTTACTCCAGCTGGCAAGTGGTGAGCGGTGTGCGGCAGGGGTCGGTGCTGGGCCCCTGACTGTTCACGATATACATTAATGATCTGGAAGAAGGGACTGAGTGTAGTGTATCTAAATTTGCTGATGATACTAAATTGAGTGGAAGAGCAAATTGTGCAGAAGATACGGAGAGTCTGCGGAGAGATATAGATAGGTTAAGTGAGTGGATAAGGGTCTGGCAGATGGAGTACAATGTTGGTAAATCCAAGGTCATCCGCCTTGAAAGAAAAATGAAAGAGCAGATTATTATTTAAATGGTAAAAAAAATTGCAGCATGCTGCTGTGCAGAGGGACTTGGGAGTACTTGTGCTTGAATCACAAGAGGTTGGTTTGCAGGTGCAGCAGGCTATCAAGAAGGCAAATGGACTGTTGGCCATTGCTAGAGGGATTGAATTTAAGGGCAGGGAGGTTATACTGCAACTGTATAGGGTACTGGTGAGGCAGCATCTGGAGTACGACGTGTAATTCTCGTCTCCATGGGGAATGAGATACTGGCTTTGGAGGTTCACCGGGTTGGTTCCAGAGATGAGCGGGATAGACTGAGGAGAGATTGAGTCGTCTGGGACTGTACTTGCTAGAATTCAGAAGAATGAGAGGAGATCTTATAGAAACATATAAAATTATGAAAGGGATAGATAAGATAGAGGCAGGAAAGTTGTTTCCACTGGTAGGTGAGATTAGAACTAGAGGACATAACCTCAAGGTTCGGGGGGAATAGATTTAGGACGGAGATGAGGAGGAACTGCTTTTCCCAGTGAGTGGTGAATCTGTGGAGTTTTCTGGCCAACAAAGCAGTGGAGGCGACCTCAGTAAATATGTTTAAGACCAGGTTGGATAGATTCTTGCATAGAAGGAGAATTAAGGGTTATAGGGAAAAGGCAGGTATGTGGAGATGAGTCCACGGACAGATCAGCCATGATTTTATTGAATGGCCGAGCATCCTCGATGGGCCAGATGGCCTACTGCTACACCTGTTTCTTATGTTAGTTAAAATAAAATACAGTGAACCACTTGAGTTTCTCTAAAGAATCAATGTTAATCAGTCATCAAGTTGTTTAGAACTGAAAGAGCCCCTCGGCCATCTGTGCTGTCCATTGTACCCATCAGTACTAATCCCATTTACAACCTCAGGGCATCCCAAAATGTTTTAAGGATTGCAAACTACTTTTTAGTTTACCCACTACTGTACTATGGGAAATGCAACTCATACCTTTTGGAGCATTAATATTTTACTGGTTGACTGAAACACTGCAGCTCTTTTTAAACAAAAATATGATTGTGAGGGAGGTGGGTGGGTAGGTGACAGGAAGGGCTCACTAGCACACCCGTATGTCCTTTCTGGAATATTGTCTCTACCATCATCTTGTGCGTCTCCTCCACAAACCCACTTCCCCCTCACCTAGTCTCACCTTTGTACGTATTAAAATAATAAGCCAATTATAAGTTTGGATAAGTACATGGTGGATGGGGTATGGACAGCTGTGGTCCAGTAGCAGGTTGACAGGCCAAGGTAGAATAATAATTTTGGCATGGACTAGATGGGCCGACTGGCCTGTTTCTGTGCCATAGGACTCTATGCCTCTCTATAACTCAATTTACCAATTTACCATGACTTCACAGACCATTTCTTGTTTGTAATTCTTATATTTTTATTTATAAAAAATTTAAAGATGAGCTTTTTTTGTCAGATGTACATCGAAACATGCGATGAAGTAAGTTATTTGCATCAAATCAGATCAGCAATGATTGTGCTGGGAACAGCCCACAAGTGTCACCGTGTTCCAGTGCCAACATAGCATGTCCACAGTTCACTAACCCTAACCTATATTACTTTTGAACATGGGAGGAAACCGGAGCACCCGGAGGAAGCTCATGCATCACAGGGAGAACGTGTCTACTCCTTACTGACAGGAGTGGGAATTAAAACCCGATCGGTGATTGCTGGTGCTGTGAAGGGATTGTGTGAACTGCTACACTACCATGTTGCCTTTAGCTACACAGCAACAGTCACTTAGCTTTTCCCCAGGATATAGATGGGTTAATTAACAGACTATATCTCTGTTTCCAATTTCTCCAGGTGCGTGTGAATTCTCTGGTTTGCCTTGGCAAACTCCTAGAATATCTTGACAAGTGGTTTGTCCTAGACGAAATCCTTCCTTTCCTACAGCAGATACCATCTCGGGAGCCTGCAGTTCTGATGGGAATTTTAGGTGAGCCAACAGAGATTTTAACTGTGAAATGTGCTATGTAAATGCCACGTATTCTGCGGTTATAATGTTACTCAGGAGGAATTTAACCCATGAAGATTGAAAATATCCGCAAGTTAAGTCATGAGAGGAGCACCAGGTCAAGCAGTATCTACTGGGAAGTGAATAATTGTTGTTTCAGGTCAAAGCCCTGCATTAGGACTGAGGGTGAAGAGGGGAGAAGGAGGGGTGAGATTGGGGCCAGTGGGTGAATGGTGGACTGAGGAGGCTTGAAGGATAGGAATCTGATATTGCCTCCAAGCTCCACTCTTACCCTCAAATTTACATGGTACATCTCTGACCCCTCCCTCCCCTTTCTTGATCTCTCTGACTCCAACTCCCGGAGACAGATTATCTACTAACATCCAACTACAGACCCTTACAGATACCTTGGCTGTACCCTTTCCCACATTGTCAGTTGTTAAAAATGGTATTCCTCCTGTCAGATCCTCGTCCTTCAGCTGCTTATCTTTTCCACCTATCACCTCCCAGCTTCTCACATCATTCCCCCCTTCCCACCCAACCACCTCCGCCCTCACTTGTGCTCCTCCCCTAACCCCCATATTCTTATCTGGCTTTTGTCCCTTTCCAATCCGGATGAAGAGTCTCGGGCCGAAATGTCAACTGTTTATTCCTCTCCATAGATGCTACCTGACCTGCTGAGTTCATCCAGCATTTAGTGTGTTTTGCTTAAGAGTTACAGTATTAGCAGAATCTCTTGTATCTCTGTAAGGTGTAGCCGTGGTGGGAATCATATTGGAGCTGGCAGAAATTATGAAGTATCTGTTTTCCTCGCTGTTGTTGTGGCTGAAGACCACCATTTCAACACCCCTTTTATTCGAATCTCATTTCTGCCTGGTTACTACGTGCTAAACTTCAGGGAGAGTTCTTCCTCATGTTTTACGTAACATTTTTTAAGGGTATATTTGGCACTGGGTTTGAAACATTTCTTCTGCTCTCTTTTGCACAGGTATCTACAAATGTACCTTCAGCCACAAGAAGCTGGGAATTACCAAAGAACAGTTGGCCTCCAAAGTGTTGCCACACCTCATTCCCCTCAGCATTGACAATAACTTGAATCTAAACCAGGTCAGACCCCTTCCTCTTCTGTATCCATGGCCTCGAATGTGCACCTCTCTCTCCAGCCCCACAAATACATCCACCAGCCCTACCCCCAAACCTAATCCTAAAATCAAAGGGGGCACACACCCCCACTAATCCCTACTGCAAAACACCTCTGCAGCCTCCGCATGCTCTCAACAGCACAGTATCCTGAATTGGAGCTGGGATTTAAGGATGTTTTTCAGTACTAACCTGTCTCTAGCACATAGAACTGTACGTACAGACCCTTCAGCTCACCGTGTTGTATCTACTCCACAATGAATCCTCTCCTGCATAGTTATCCATTTTCTTTCATCCATGTGCCTATCTAACAGTCTTTTATATGTCCCTAATGTATCTGCCTCTACCCTGGCAGCGTGGTCAGAATCAGAATTAAGTTTATTATCACCAGCGCGTGTTATGGTTTGTTGACTTAGCAGTAGCAGTATGTTGCAATACATGATAATATAGAAGGAATAAGTAAATTAATTACGGTTAAAATATATATATATAATTAAATATAAAAAGTGCAAAACAAATAATATTTTAAAAATCTAAGATAGTATTCATGAGTTCAATGTCCAATTAAGAATCGTAAGGTGGGTGAGAAGAAGCTGTTCCTGAACTATTGAGTGTGTGCCTTCAGACTTCTGTACCTCCTTCCTGGCGATAACAGTGAGAAGAGGACATGTCCTGGGTGATGGGGTCCTTAATGGATGCCACCTTTCTGTTCTCTGTGGAGGAGAAAAAGAACTACTTCTGATATTTCCCCTATATCCAATCACCTTAAAATGATAACCACTCGTATTAGCCATTTCTGCCCTGGGAAATAGGTGTTTGCTGTCCACTCTTATCTATTCCTCTTTTCATTTTATATGTCATCTCTCATCCTCCTTCACTTGTAAGAAAACAGCCCTCGCTCACTAAACCTTTCCTCAAAAGACATGCTCTCTAATCAAGCCAACAACATGGTACGTCTCCTCTGCACCATCTCTAAAGCTTCCACGTCATTTATGTAATGAGGCGACCAGATCTGAACATAGTACTCCCAGTGTAATCTAACCAGAGTTTTAACAGAGCTGTAACATTACCTCCTGGCTAATGAAGGCCAACACATCATTCTCCTTCTTAACCACCCTATCAACTTGCATGGATTCATAGAGGTGGACCCCAAGATCCCATTGTTCCTCTGTAATGTTAAGAATCCTGCCATTAACCCTGCTTCAGAGAGGGCAAATGGGTATAATCTGTTTCCCACTGTAGTGATGTCAAAAGTAGGAAGGTATAGATTAACCTGAGACTTAGAAAGTTTGAAGGGAATTTGAAAGCTAAGTTTTATTTATAAACATTGTGTGTGGATATCTACCAGAGGAGAAGTGGAGTCAGGTACAATCTCAAGGCACTGAAACAGATACTTAAATAAACAAGACATAGAAGGATTTAGATTGAATGCGGGCAAATGTAATTAGTGTAGATGGGCAAAACGGTTGGCATGGATTTTGTGGGCTGAAGGGCCTGTTTCTGTAATTCAATATTGCTACACACTTTAATAGAGTCACTGAAAACTACAGCACAGAAACAGGCCCTTTGGCCCATCTAGTCTCTACTGAATCCTTTAAACTGCCATGTCCAGAGACCATTGCCCTCCATACCCCTCCCATCCATGTATCTATCCAAACCTCTCTTGAATCTTGAAATCAAGCTCGTATGCACTACTTGTGCTGACAGCTCATTCCACATCTTACACTGTCTGAATGAAGAAATGTCCCCTCATGTTGCCTTTAAACATTTCACTTTTCACCCTTGACCCATGAATTCTAGTTGTAGTCTCACTCAACCTAAGTGGAAAAAGTCTGCTTGCGTTTACCCTATCTATACCCTCATAATTTTGTATACCTCAATCAAATCTCCCCTCAATCTTATATGTTCCGATCAATAAAATCCTAACCTATTCAATCTTTCCTTATAACTTAGGTCGTCCAGTCATGGCAACATCCTTGTAAATCTTCTCTGTACTCTTTCAACCTTAATTACATCTTTCCTGTGGGTAGGTGACCAAAACTGCACACAATACTCCAAATGAGGCCTCACCAACGTCTTATACAACTTCAACATAACATCCCAGCTCCTGCACTCAGTACTTTGATTTATGAAGGCCAATGTGCCTAAAGCTTTATTAACAGCCCTACCTATCTGTGCCACCACTTTCAATGAATTATGGACCTGCATTCCTAAATTACTTTGTTGCACCTCACTCCTCAGTGCCCTGCCGCTAACTGTGTAAGGCCTACCCTGGTTGGTCTTCTCAGGGTACGGCTCTTCACGGTTGTCTGTATTAAATTCCATCTGCAATTTTTTCAGTCCATTTTTCTGGCTAGTCCAGATTCTCCTGCAAGTTTTGATAGACTTCCTCGCTGTCTACTACATCCCCAATCATGGTGTCATCCGTAAATTTGGATGATCTGGATGATAATGTGATTAACTGGATCACCAGTTTACAGTGCTCAGTCTCTATGTTGCTGAGGGCAGACGACAACTCTCAGACATCTCCTCTTACCCCTCAAGCAGGACCCCACTAAGGAGCACCAGGCTATTGTCACCCACACCATCACTGACCTAATCAACACTGGTGATCCCCCATCCTCTCCCACCAACCTCATAGTCCCCTTACTCGGCGTGTCCCATTTCTACCTCCTACCCAAGATCCACAAACCTGCTTCAGCAGGTAGACCCATTGTTTCTGCTTGTTCCTGCTCCACTGAACTTATATCTGCATACCTTGACTCTGTTTTATCCCCCTGGAAATTGAGCTTGACAATTTCTTTAACTTTGCCTCCAGCTTCCACACTGCCCTCAAAATTATCTGGTCCATTTTTCACGCCTCTCTCTCCTCTCTGTCTCTACCTGTAGACACAATTTATCTACTGGTATCTTTTACAAACCCACTGAACCTCACAGCTACCTGGAATATACCTCCTCCACAACATGCCATCCCCCTTCTCCCACCTGCATTCTCTTCCATTTCACGCACACCTGCCCTCACCCCACCAGGGACAGGGTTCTCTTGTCCTCCTCTATTACCCCAGTAACCTCCACGTCCAGTGCATAATTCTCCATAACCTTCGCCGCCTCCAGCAGAATCCCAGCACCAAACACATCTTTCTCTCCAAGCCCCCCCAACTTTCTGCTTTCCACAAGGATCGCTCCCTATGTGACTCCCTTGTCCATTCATCCTTCCCCACTGATCTCCCTCATTATCATTCAGGGCCAAAAACAGTTCTTCCAGGTAAGGCAACACTTCACCAGTGAGCCTGTGGGCTCATCTACTATACCCAGTGCTCCCTGTGTGGCCCCTTGTATATCGATGAGACCCAACATAAATTGGAAAGCAGCTTCACTGAGCACCTATGTTCCGTCCGCCAGAAAAAGCAGCATCTCCCGGTGGCCACCCATTTCAATTCTACTTCCTATTCCCATTCCAACATGTCAATCCGTGGTCTCCTCTACTGTCATGATGAGGCCACACTCAGTTTGGAGGAGCAACACCTTATATTCCATCTGTGTAGCCTCCAACCTGATGGTATAAACTTCGATTTCATGAACTTCCAGTAATTGCCACCCCCTTTCCCCACACTTCACTATTCCCCATTCCTGTTTCTCTCTGACACCTTATCTCTTTACCTGCCCATCACCTCCCTCTGGTGCTCCTCCCCGTTCCCTTTCTTCCACGGTCTTCTACCCTCTCCTATCAGATTCTCCCTTTTCCAGTTCTTTATCTCTTTTACCTATCAGTTTCCCAGCTCTTTACTTCATCTCTCCCCCTCTCCCGGTTTCACCTATCACTCACCACCTTGTACTTTTTTCTCCCCCCTCCCACCTTCTTGCTGTAACTTCTCATCATTTTTTCCAGTTCTGATGAAGGGTCTCAGCCTGAAATTTGTACTGTTTACTCTTTTCCATAGATGCTGCCTGGCCTGCTGAGTTCCTCCAGCATTTTGTGTGCTCAAATTTCCAACGTCTGCAGATTTTCTGCACAATATCGTAATTCCATTTGTTAGTCCATGCTCTTAAGTTCATCTACCTTTCCTACAATACTTCTTGCTTTGAAGTATACGCAACTCATGTGGAACTCATGGTTCCACCATGCTCAATCTTTTGCTTCCTCACTTTGTTTGAGGTCTTAACAACATCTCTTCCCACATCCACTGTACTCCTTGTTCTGGCGCTCTGGACCCCATCCCCCTGCAACTCTATTTTAAATCCCTCCCTGTGCAGTACTAGCAAACCTTCCCAAGAGGATATTAGTCCCCCTCCAGTTTAGGTGCAAAACTGACTCTGCTGTACAAGTCCTACCTTCCCTGGAAGAAAAACCAGTGATCCAAAAATCTGAAGCTCTCCTTCCTACACCAACTGCTTAGCCACGTGTTAAACTGTAAGATCTTCCTTTTTCTGGCCCCACCAGCATGTGGCACAGGTAACAGTACTGAGATCACAACCCTAGTTGTCCTGTCCTTTAAGTTAGCACCCAAATCCCTGAACCCATTTTGCAGAAACTTGTTCCTCTTCCTACCTGTGTCATTGAGACGTGGACCACGATCTTTGGCTGCTTACACTCCTATTTAAGAATGCTGAGGACTTGATCTGAGATTCCTGGATCCTGGCACCTGGAAGGCAACATGCCATCTGGGAATCTCGTTCTCATCCACTGAACCTCCTTTCTATTCCCCTAACTATCGAACGCCTATCAGCATGGCTCACCTCTTCTCCCCCTTCCCTTCTAAGCCACAAAGCCAGACTCAGTGTCGGAGGCCCAACTGTTGTGACTTTCCTCTGCTAGGTCATTCCCCTCCCCCAACCTCCAACAGTATCCAAAGTGCTATGCATGTTGTTGAGGGGGGTGGCCAGAGGGGTAGTCTACACTGGCCATTTAACTCCTTTCACCCAGTTTCCTGTGTTCTGCATCTTAGGTATAACAACCTCTCTCCAGGTTATATCCTGTCTAACACCCTGTCAGCCTCCCGAATGATCAGAGTTCATCCAGTTCCAGCTCCAACTCCTTAACGTGGATTGTTAGAAGTTGCATCTGGATGCACTTTTTGCAGGTGATGTTGTCCGGGACACTGGAGGTTTCCCTGCCTTTCCCCATCCTACAAGAGGAGCATTCCGCTATCCTGCCTGGCATCCCAACTGCTCTAACTGTACAATGAAAAGAAGGAAACAAAAAGCTGAAAAAAAATCAACTACAGCTTTTTGCCTTCTTTCACTGAAGCCTCGAAGAGCTAAAGCCTCAAAATTCCCACTCTTAACACTGTCCACTCCAACAAACACCACTCCACTTGCCCCTGCCTTATTTTAGTTACACTTGCTAATGAATCCCAATGTCTGATTGGCTGCTGTTCAAATGCCAAAGCTTCCGTGAAGCACTGCTTTTTAATTCCCGCTCACCTACCTGAGTGAGTCGCCTCTTCTCTCGCTCCTGGTCTCTGACTTTTCCGCTGTTCAAGTGCCGATAATGAAGACGTATGTTTGGTAACCTTGCATATCCAGCAGGTTCAATACCTTATTAGTTATAAGTTTTATTACTGCCAAATGTACTGAGATACAGTAGAAAGCTTGTCTGGTCGTATCATTACACAGTACATTGAGGCAGTACAAGCTATAGGGAAAGTGCAGACAATAAGCTGCAAGATCATAACAAGGTGGATTGTGAGGTCAGGACTGTGGATTGTCGTAGGGAACCATTCAATTATCTTAAAACAGCAGCTGTCCTTGAGCCTGGTAGTTGGTGCTTTCAGGCTTTTGTATCGTCTGCCCAATGGGAGAGGGGGAGAAGAGAAAATATCTAGGTTGGGTGATGTCTTTAATTATGTTGTCTGCTCTACTGAGAGGTGTAGACAAGATCTGTAGTGAGCAGGCTGGTTGCCATAATGCACTGCACTTTGTCCACATCTCTTTGCCGTTTCTTGGGGTCATGAGCAGAGCAATTGACATACAAGCCACAAAGCATCTTGAAAGTATGCTTTATTATGGTGCATCAATAAAAATTGCTAAGGGTTGGCAGGGACATACCAAATCTCCTGACTAGAGCCCAACCCGAGTCAATACTTTTACCAACCTCCACTTCTAACTGCTGGTGAAGGATTGCTGAGTCTTCTGATTTGTGTGTTGGTTCGTATGATTTTCAGTAATGAACATGTTATGTTCTTCTTTGCTGATTATAGTTCAATTCCTTCATGGGAGTGATCAAGGAAATGTTAAGTAAGTTGGAGGGAGAACACAAGACTAAACTGGAACAACTGCACAGCATGCAGGAACAACAGAGGTAAAGAGTGCTTGCATTACATTCCGTGTGACCGCCGGCAATGTGACTGTACCCTGCAGTGTAAGAACCAAGCAACATGTAATTGGTTGTGAGCTTCAGGGACTCTGAAGGAGAAAAGAGATCCACAAAAAACCTTGTGTTTGAATTTTTGGCCCCAAACTCCATAATTTCTTGCATTATTATCTTTGCCATCGTTAAACCATTAATGTTCTTGAAATAAAGTGAAAGGAGAAAATGCAGTCTTGCGTGTTAGGGTTTTGTTTTAAATTTTGTGGTTTAAATTTCAAGGCAGCTGACATAAAATTTTGGTTCATTATGTCCACTCTTCATCTTCTGAGTAGCCTGTTTCCTCCCCTGTGGCCCTTTAACTCTTTCTTGTCAAGAGTGTTGTGTATTTAATATTTCAGTAATACTTGAGTAATGTTTCAGTATTTTTTGTTGGTTACATAATTTATTATGGGTTATATGTGAATGGCATATGTCACTGCACCACCACATCTTATTGGTGTGCCTCACTGAAGTAAAAACTAAACGTACACAAGTTATTCCCAGCTCTGTGCTTTTCTTTCAGTTAGTTTTATATTTTGGAGTTACCAAACATAACAAAGAGCCTTTCCACTTCCCTTTGGAAAGCCATACGTGACTCTCCTTCCGCTGCCTTCCTGGACAGTAAGTTCCAGATGAAGTGGAAACGCTGTGAAGGCCACAAGGGAACGGTAGGATCTTGGGAAGAAGTACACTTTCACAGCGACAGTGTGGACAGTGCTGGATAGTCCCCAATCATACTGAATAATTCGAAGCTTATCAAACTGCTTTTTGTTCTCAGCTAATTGTATTTTTTAAAACAAGAATAAGAACATTCAAGATTGTTTATTATCATTTTTCATTACACAAGAATAAAGGACATCACTTGTGTACTGAAGAATGACAGTGAACTATCTTGAATCATGAAGGCTAGGATTCTGCTTTGGTCTTTGGGGTGCAAATCCTGTTAATTATTGAAGTTAGACTTTGTTGTCCTGTGAACAAAAACTAGCAGGAGAAGGGCGATTGATGTCTCAAACCTTCTCCACCCTTCAGTAAGATTATGACTGATCAAAATGTAACCTGCACATTTCTGCCATTCCCCCTTGGGTAACTTGTTTGTCAAGGAGCCACCCAATTTTGTCATTGAACCAGCAATGCAGGCTGATTTTCTATCATTATCAATCTGTGAACAGCAAATTCCTACAGATAGAGAAACCCAAGTGCCTGCCAGGTTTCCTACATTATCAATATGATGGCATCCACGCGTTGGTGGTTGCGTAGCACACTGGAATGTCTTCAGTTTGCTACTACAACGCATTACATTTCCCCTTTGTCAAAACAGTAATGAAATTGTTCCTTTTTTTCCTTTTAGAAGTCTGGATCTACCTGGCCAGTTATCCAAAGCTGCTGAGTCGAAGGAAAGTCAGGACAATCAGGTAAAACTAGTAAATAGAAGGGAAATGTGCAACCAGTTGTACAACTTTCTCTATCGAACAGGCTCTTCCCAATTATAGTTAAAATCGGTTCTTCCATGTACTGATGATATTGTTGACGGAGCTGCCCGCTTGTGGTTTATCAGATTTTAATGTCCTGTTTGTTAGAAGCTTTGGCCCTCTGAGTCTCCCCCTTTAAAATGCTTCTCATTGCTTCTGCTCATAAAAACGAGATTTTGCAGATGTTGGAAATCCACAGCAACATACACAATGCTGGAAGAACCAAGGAGGGGAATAAACAGTTGATGTTTCAGGCCAAAACCCTTCATCTGGACTGGAAAGGAAGGGCTTTATTCCTCTTCATAGATGCTGCCTGACCTGCTGAGTTCCTCCGGTATTTTGTGTGTATTACTGCTCCTGCTTCTTGTTTTAATGTGTGTCAGTTTTTGATTGTCACCTATCCTCGGAAGCACATTGAGCCATTTTGCTACGTGAAGGATGCTCAGTGGGGTGTACACTGACGCAGTATGTGGTGGATCGGCTCACGTTCAGTCCTGACCCAACAGTGGATATCTTTCTCACGATGCTGAGGTTATGAGTAGTGTCACCACACTTGGAAATTGGAATGGAAATCTGAAGTGACACCTCCATTTCATTGCAGCTGTTTCCTCCTTTGTAATAGAGGTTGTAGGGAAAGGAGATGTGTCCATTTCATCTTGGGTTAAGTGCATTATGGGTTGGGACAGAGTTTCGGGGTGACACGGTAGTGTAGTGGTTGGTATAACTCTTTATAGTACCAGCGACCGTAATTGGGGTTTAATTCCCACAGCTGTAAAGATTTGGTACATTTTCCCCATGACCGTGTGCTTTCCTCCAGGTTCTCCAGTTTCTTACCACGTTCCAAAAGCGTACTGCACGGGTTAGGGTTGGCATACCGTGGGCATGTTGTGTTGGTGCCAGAAGTATGCTGCCCCCAGCACATCTCAAACTGTATTGGTCTTTGCCACAGTCAACACATTTCACTGTATGTTTCAATGTACATGTGACAAATTAACCTAATCTAATCTTTCCAGCTCTGCTAAATCTCTTGTCTCTGGTCTGAGACCTCTGTCGGTCAGAGTTGACCATAGATATCACATCCTAGCGGTCTAGTTACGCAAGCTTGGGCAGTACGACATGGAGAGCAAGTTGTAGCCCATGTAGCAAGTTCCCTCTCTCCACACAGCTGATGAAACCAAGGAATGGCAGAATTTCTTGTATTTACAAAAAACAGTGGAATCTATTATAGCTGCAATGTCACATCTTTTGAACTTAGAATAGGGTTGAAGTTTGAATGGAAATTTGAGGTGACATCTCCCCCATAATATTGTAGCTGCTTGCAGTGGCGGTTGTAGGGAAGGGAGACAAGCCCAAGGTCTGTTTGAGCAACAGCATTAGTGAACTCTAACATTCTTCATAGGAGGGTGTAATGGGACTTCTGTGTTATTTATTTACTTATTTGTCTATTTGTTTGTTTGTTTATTTAGAGATACAACAATGAATAGGCCCTTCTGGCCCTTTGAGCTGCGCTGCCCACAAACCCCCAATTTAATCCTAGCCTAATCATGGGACAACTTACAATTTACAGTCTACTGACCTATAGATGCTTTAGACTGTGGGACCCAAAGAAAACCCATGCATTCCACGGGCAAGACATACAGATTCCTCACAGAGGACAAGAAGATTGAGCTCCGAACTCTGACGCTCTGAGCTGTAATGGTGTTGTGCAAATTGCTACCCTACTGTGGCGCCCATTTACATTAAGTGGAGGGAGTTGAATATGTGAGGCAGTGCCAGCTGAGTGTAGCAGCAGGTTCCATCTGAGACAGCTAAGTCAAAGTAGATCTGATAGAGGGATAGGAAATGTGTCATGGGATGTGACACTGCCTCACTGTTTCAGCAGATCACAAGGACCATGATGATCTTTTCCTGCTTATTTTCTGGGATATTGTGCAGAAACCAGGTGACCAGTCCACTCATTGTGTTTGAATCAATATCATGAATCCTAGTAAACTTAAGCCTCACCTCAAAATCGAAGAAAAAACTTACATACAGTATGGCTACTCATATTCAGGTTATCTTATTGCTTTATATACACTAGGCTGCAATGGAATTCCTTGCTCTCATGTACCAATAAACAGTATATGTACATGGTGATACTAAAGTCGGTTGCTTAAGGTTGTTATAGCCAGGTGAAGTAGTGGGGATGAGCTCCCACTACCTATTAAATGCTCCCGATGGTGTGCATCTCAAATACTCTCTGACAACTAAGTCCAGCTCCTGGCCTTCATGCATGTCTTAGTTACTAAGCTTGATGAAACCATTTCTACTGATAGAAGGGGCAAAGACAGGTTACTGATGCCTTGAAACCAGTTTCTTCAGGCAAATGGGGTTTGTCAGCCGTGGTTGGTAGCTCATTTAGGAGAAGGAAAACTCTGATCTCAAACCTCCTCTGCCTTGCAACTATACCCACTCATTAGGAAGGCTGTGGGAGTAAACCTCAAGGAAAAATCCAAACCCTAAGGCAGTCCTGCATGGAGTTCAATGCTGACTGGCAACTTTTGCAATGCCACTGGTGACAAACTGTATCGGTCTCTGCTGTTCTGTTGGATTCATCAGCTGTGGGGAGAGGGGGAGCCTGCTGCGTGGGCAACAGTTTGTTCTCCACATCGTACTGCACTATCTTGTGTATCACATAGACAGCTAGGACGCAGCATCCATGGTCAACAGTGATGAACAGAGGTCCTCAGTACTAAAGTAACAGTAGGTGAATAACATAGAGAAGCTGAGTTAAGAGTCAAGGACGTGGCAGCACCACTGGGAAGAGGTTGTGAAAGAAGTGATGGGATTATTAAGTAGATCTAACTTGTTACACAATACCAGATCCAGTTTGCTTTGGAATATGTCCTTCTAACAAGTTATCCAGAAAAGCATAGTATAGGGTGGTTAAGAAGGCCTGTGTTGTTTTTCCTTCATTAGTTGGAGGATTGAGTTCGAGTTGTGAGTAATGTTGCAGCTCTATAAAACTCTGGCTCACCCACTCTTGGAGTATTGTGTTTAGTTCTGGTTGCCTTATTATGGGAAGGATGTGGAAGGTACAGGGGAGATTTACCAGGTTTTGTCTGGATTAGAAAGCATGTCTTATTAGGAAAGGCTGAGCAAGCTAGCGCTTTTCTCTTTGTAGAGTAAGAGGATGAGATGTACAAGATGATAAGAGACAGCCAGGGACTTTTCCCAAAGCGTAAATAGCTAATACAAAGGGACATGTTTGATGGTAAATATAGGAGGATATTGGACGTGGAATGTGCTGACGGTGGTGGTGGTGGTGGTGATAAAGGCAGATACATTCAGAACACTTAAGAGATTCTTTGGCACATGGAGAAGCAAAATGGAAGGCCATATAGGAAGGAAGGGTGAATTAGATCTCATATTGGTTCAAAGCGTTGGCACAACATTGTGGGCTGTTTTATGCTCCATGTTCTGAAACAACCTATAAGCTCTTCACCTCTGAGATTATCACCTGGGCTACCTTTGCTCCTCTTATTTTTCTTGTAGGTGTATCAATTAGAATCCTGTAAGATTATTGATGTAGCTTTTTGATAACCTCCCATTAACTGTGGTGCTGTACTGTCTGCCCAGTGATGTGATGAATGTTTCTTGTACATCACTCTCAAAAGTGACTTCTCTGTTGTTTCCCTCCACTGAAGCAAACCCTGATTTATTACAAAGTGAGGTGAGCTGTATTGACTGTCCAGTGGGGAGTAACAGCACCATCAAGTGTTGTAAGACATGAAAGGCTAGGAGCGGTATATAGACACTCCTTTAACTCTTGGCACCATAATCAGTAGTGATTGTCAGAGGACAAGTGCCGGAAGGAAGTAGGTGCACTTAAAATACTAAAGATTTAGATATATTACAGAATGACCGGTATTTATTTCCTTGTAAAAGAAAAATTGAGGTGGTGCTAAATGAGAGATTTAAGGATTTTGAATGATTTCAAAGTTAAAAGTAAATTTATTATCAAGGTACATATATATGTTACCCTGAGATTCATTTTCTTGCATTTACAGTAAATTCAAAGAAGCAACAAAAAAATCCAAGCAAAATAATAATTATTAATACATAAGTAATAAATATTGAGAATATGGTGCTTGAAAGTGAATCTGTAGATTGTGGGAAGTTACCCCTCTGGTTCAACAGCTTGATGTTTGAGGGGTAATAACTATTCCTGAACCTGGTGGTGTGTGTCTTGAGGCTCCTGTACCACCTTCCTGATAGTAGCAGCGAGAAGAGAGCATGGCCTGGATGGTGGAGTGTCTGATGAGGGATGTTGCTCTCCTCTGGCACTGCTCCTCGTAGATTGTTCAGTAGTGAGGAGAACTTTACCCTGATGGACTGAATGGATTTGATAGATTAGTTAGGAAAAAGCTGTTGAGGACTATTGGATCCTGGTAATTTTTTTGTGATCCAGAGATTCAGAAGTCAATAATAAGGCATGATGCATGTTGTTTCCAGCTGTGTTACATGAACAGAGAACAAACAAGAAGGGCTGATTGAAAACGTCATGGACATCTACAAAGAACTAGCTGCAACTAAAAAAAATAATATTCCAGTGATAACAATTAGCCTGTACAATAGCTAGATTCAGGTATTTTAGTGTAGCCCTTAAATGTTGTTTGGTGGAAAAGGCAGTCTTGATTATGCAGCTGAGACAATTATTATCTTGCATAGACAACTAATGAAAGAATAGATTGGTTATACAAGTTTTTGGTGAGGCTGCACTGTATATAGTTCTGGCCACCCTGTAGGAGGAAAGATGTTACTAAACTAGAAAGTGTGCCAAAAGGATTTACCAGGAATTTCCTACATTTGTGGGATTGAGTTACAAGGAGAGGCTGCAAAGACAAGAACTTTATTCTCTGGAACACAGGAAATTGAGGGGTGCTCTGATAGAGGTGTATCATGAGGGTCATGGACCGGGTGAAAGAACGTAGTCTTTTCCTAGGGATGGGGTAAAAGCAAGAAGACATAGGTTTAAGATTTGAGACGAGCAGTTTAAAAAGGACATCAGGGACAGCTTCTTCACACAAAAGGCAAATATGTATTTGGAATGAGCTGCCAGAAATGGCGGCTGAGGTGGACACACTAGCAACATTTAAAAGCCATTTAGATAAATATGTGGATAGGAGAGGTTCGAGAGCTATGGGCCAGACATGGGCAGATGGGACTAGCTCACTGGACAGCACAGTCAGCATGGATGAGTTAGGCTAAGGGGCCTGTTTTCATGCTGTGTAACTCTAACCATTAAGGTTGTCAAAGTTTTCGATGTCTTGTACAGCTGGAAGTCCTGGAAAGAGTGACGTTAACAGACATTTCTTCAGGGAGGGAATAGTTCAAGACTACAGATTTGCTTTCCTGAAGGTCATTGGACCAGAAGGATTTTAAGTAATTTTTGACACCAGCTTCCTAATTCCGGATTATTTAGTTAGTTAATGTCCCTTGATCATTAATGCAGTGCTCTAAGGTGCTAATATAGTAATGTAACTACTACGCTTTTGTGCTAGACTGTCACGGTTCCACTGTTCCAGCCTCTGAGCCATTAACTGCTTCTCCCTGTGTCGGTACTGCCTGACCTGCCAGGTGCTTTCCATTTTTTCCCAGTTTTCCATCGTCTTCACTATTTTGCAGTTTATTTTGCATCTATCAGCATGACCACCAAGCAGCTTGTTTGCCCTTTAGAGGGAACAAGGTTATCAACATAACCTCATCAGCTTAAGAGCAACACACTCAGAGTGCTGGAGGAGCTCAGCAGGTCAAGCAGTGTCTAAGAAAAGGAATAAAGAGACAACATTTTGGGTTGAGACTCTTCAAGAGTCCTGATGAAGAGACTTGGCCCGAAACAGCGACTGTTCATTTCTTTCCAAAGATGCTGCCTGACCCGCTG
The DNA here is from genome assembly GCF_048418815.1 of Hemitrygon akajei. Lineage (NCBI taxonomy): Eukaryota > Metazoa > Chordata > Chondrichthyes > Myliobatiformes > Dasyatidae > Hemitrygon > Hemitrygon akajei. The sequence goes on along the minus strand of NC_133133.1, from coordinate 114,313,480 downwards.
AACTCCAACAGCATTTTGTGCACGTTTCTCTGAATTTCCAGCACCTGCAGAATCTGCTGTGTTTCTCATCAACTTAACCTTTGTTGCAATTGTTTTGAAGAATGTCGAGAAGGCCAGCATTTATTGGTCCTCCTTGCATGTCATTGAGAAGGTGGTGGTGGTTTAACCACAGCTGTCTTTCTGGTGAATAGAGTAGTTTGCTGGGTTTAAGCAGTAGCAGTGAAGTACTACCAGTACATTTCCAAGAATGATTTAAGACAACCAAGTGGGAAATGCTTGAATTTCAGGAGACATTGAGGCAGAGATTATCATGTCATGCCATGTAAAGAATGTTTTTAAGAAATCAAAAAGAGTTCTGGAAAAGGGGATATGCCACAGGAGTGTTGCTGTTACAGCTTGGGGCGTTCCACAGATCAGAGTTCAATTCCAGTGCCGTTCTGTAAGATGTCTGTGTACGTCCTCTCCATGAAATGTGTGGGATTTCCCTGGGTGCACTGGTTTCCTCCCAAAGTCCAACCAGTACTGGGTAGGTTAATTGGTCATTGTAAATTGTCCCATGATTAGGTTAGAGTTAATCAGGTTTGTCTGGGGCTGCTGGGGCAGTGTGGTTTAAAGGGCTGGAAAGGCCTACTCCATGCTGTATCACTGAATAAGATGATAAGATCAAATAAATGGCAGGGACAGTTAGAGAGCAAATGTGTCTCCTCTGCTTTAATTGGTAAGTTTTTGAAATTGAAAGAATCAGGAAAGCTGTTGGAGCAACATACAAAGTGCTGGAGGAACTCTTCAGATTACAGCATCTGCACTCTTGTGTGTGTCTGGGCTCAGCTGAAGGATTTTTTAATGTCTGGATTAATGCTATCAGTGGGTTGCCCTTAATACATCCTTGTGTATGTTGTTTGTTAACACAAATGACACATTTTGCTGTGTTTCGATGTGTATGTGATCAATAAATCTGAATCTGCCACATTTCTCCTGCCCTTTGCCTTTTCTATCTATCATCTCCCAGCTTTTTACTTCATTCCCCCTTCCCCACCCACCTGGCTTCACCTTCACTTTCTAGCTTGTCTTCCTTCCTCTCCCCTGTCTTTTTATTCTGGCACCTTCCCCCTTCCTTTCCAGTCCCAATGAAGGGTCTCAGCCCAAAATGTCTACTGTTTATTCTTTTCCGTAGATGCTGCCTGATCTGCTGAGCTCCTCCAGCGTTTTGTCTGTGTTGCGGCTGCAGTGTTTCGGTTCTGTGCTTATCATTAACTTTCCCTGTTACTTTGTCAAACAGATTGACAAGATCTTCTCCGGTTTTGGTGTGGACCAAGCACACACCAAAACTAACAGAAAGGAAAATGGTTTGGCCTCCAACCCACAGAAGCAAGTCAAGGTGAGAGCTTTATACCAGACGTTAGGCTTGTTCCTATTCTTCAATGTGGTCCTGACTGGCATCCACAGTAACTCACTCAGTAGCTTCTAATCATTAGGTTTGAGTCACTAATCCAGGGTGAGTATAGTCCTGATGTTGGCTGTGCTACCTTTTGGATACAGGCAGTCCCCAGGTTACGAAAGAGATCTGTTCCTAAGTCTGTCTTTTAAGTCGAATTTGTAGGGAAGTTGGAACAGGTACATACGGTTCTTATTTAGCGTCAGTTAGTCAGATGTTTGCCTTAGTATATATTTTACCTTTCTATGCAGAACTTTTCTTTTTCTCATCATAGATTGCCTTGTAGCAGCTGAGGCCCTTGGTAACTGTATGTTAAACTTTGGTGAACCTCTCTGTATTAAGATCTTGCTCCTCTAACTTTGCCATCCCTGCTTCCATGAGACAAAAGGTTTCAGCTAACTCTTTCGTCAAAAACTTCTTTGGTTCTGAGGTTTTTAGGTCCCAATCTTCTTACTCAAATGTTATCATCACTTTATCTTTTAAAATTGTTCCGATCATTGACCGACTGTAGCCTAACGCTTTTCCAGTGACCGATGGCGTTTCACCTCTTTCCGATCACTTTATTATTTCCACTTTATTTTCAATCGTGATATAGCAAGCACCTGTGGTATCACAGCCACGCAATAGAAGAGTTCAAACTCAAGCCATCAATCTACAGTTGACCACAGTAGAATTTGTCTTCTGCTGAGTGAACATGTAGGGGGCAGGCAGCAACTCTGGCCTGGATGCCACTCCCCACCGCCCCCGGTGGAGTGTACCAACTCTGTCGCCTCTCTCCTGGCAGCTGTAAACAGATGACACTGCGGCTCGAAGCCTACACCTCACATATACAAGGTGACAAGCACATATAGAATATCAGTAAAATACAGCCACCCGTATTTACAGTCCACACCCTCAGTCCATTGAATGCCCAGAATTCCGCAGTCGACAACAATAGGTGCTAGCTGTCCACTTTCTAAGCCTCTTATAATCTTCCACACCTCCATCATACTACCTCTCATCCTTCACTCCGTATAATAATCATCTACTTTGTTTCTATGTCTAGGCCTCTCTGACTTTGGAGGAAAAGCAGCGTCTGGCTAAGGAGCAGGAACAGGCTCAGAAACTTCGCAACCAGCAGCCGCTTGCCCCAACAGCTGTCAAGGTTTCTGCTCCCAGCTCACAGGTACATCTTTGCAGAGCTGGTGTAACTCCAAGAAGTCATTAGGGCCAGTGGTTGTGGCAGAGGAGACCAAACCTATAATTCTAGCATTATTCACCCTGATTTTTATTTACCTCTTTTGTTTTACTTTGACAGCACAAGTTACCACTCTTGGAGTACTGCATAAAACGTGAGCATTGTAAGCATCGTAAATGTCATTTAGTCACAGGAGAAAATAGATTTCAGGCCTATTGTCACTTCCCAAATAAAATGTAGAACTGCTGGAAGTAATTGAAGTGAACTTGAAGAATGGGATTGAAAGGGATAGTAAATCAGCTGAATGTCATGGCATAGTAGACATGATGGTCTGAATGGCCTAATTCTGTCCCTGTGTCTTACGGTCTTAATGTCATGGAGAGATTGAAGGGAAATGTGTATAAGGAATATGTGGAATTAATAAGAAGTGGGGTAAAGTTTGTGTTCCATGAACAATTATTATTGACCAACAGAGATTATTGGGAGCTTTTGGGAACAGACTTGTGAAATTTTTGTTTGGATATGTACTGTACCTGGGTAATGGCCACAAGAGGTGATTTACTAGAATAGCAGTGATGGGAGACTTCAGTTATGAGGATAAAGCGGAAGGAAATGCTATTCTTCAGGGAGTGAAGAAGATTTAAGGTGACATTTAGTAAATGTTGGTAACTTGGTTTCTTCTTGTCTGTTGTACTGAGCTACAGTAAAAAAAAATGCTTTGCATGCCATCTATACTGATCATTTCATCACATCAGTACCTTGAGGTAGTACAAGGGAAAACGCTAACCGAGCACAGAGTAAAGTGTTACAATTACAGAAAAAGTGCAATGCAGGCAGGCAGTAAGGTGAAAAGCCATAATAAGGTAGGTTGTCAGGTCAAGATCTTAATCTCATGCCATCTTAACATACAAGACAATAGTCTCATAACTGTGGGGCAGAAGCTGTCCTTAAGCCTGGTAGTGTGTGCTTTCAGCCGTGCTTTCATTTTCTTGCATGCATTTACAAGAAAATGAAGGAATACAACAGAAATTCTGAAAAACTATGCATAAACAGACTGGCAAACAAGCAATGTGCAAAAGAAGACAAATTAGAGTTGCTAAGTCCTTGGAAGTGAGTCCGTAAGTTGTGGAATCAGTTGTGTGTTGAGCGAGTGAAGTTATTCACACTGGTTCGGGAATTTGGAGCCTGATGGTTGCGGGATAATAGCTGTTCCTGTCCCTGGTGGTGTGGCACCTAAGAGCCCTGAACCTCCTTCACAATGGTAGTAGCAAGAAGAGAGCATGGTCGAGATGATGATGGTCCTTGTTGATGGCTGCTGCTTTCTTGGGGCAGTGCTCCTTGTAGATGTTCTCAGTGGAAGGAAGGACTTTTCCCAGATGGACTGAATGCCCTAATTGGTATCACCAGTATCTGGGAAGAGCTGAGGAAGGTGGTTTGCAGCATCATAGGCACAGGACATCAGATAAGCATTCCCAAGAAAATCTAATTTAACGCACACTGTACGCAATTTTTACAAGTGAGAACATACGACTATAATGCTGTTTTGAAGTGATTTCTGATGATGACCATTTAAACACAGAGCTTCTCTGTTCCATTTTCTGTTTACAGACAAAAGACCTGACGAGCAGCCTGTTGGAAAACATGACGTCCATGAACTCGATCTCCATCAACTCATCCAGGCCAGGCTCTACACAGACTGCTTCTTCGAGTGGCTTTTCTGCCACCGGCCCAGCAAATAGCACCATGGGGTTCGCCAGACCCAACACCAGCCTCAACGCCTTAGGGGGCACAAGCAACGGGGGAGTCTTCAGTTCCACCTCACCTTTCCAGGCCTCTTTCGCCATGGGGATGGGCAGCACAGGGCAGAACTTCTATGCCACCCAGGGGAGCTCCAGCATGAGCTGGATGCCCGTGTCGTCGTCTGCCAGTCTCCCAGCTTTTTCCGGCATGGGTTCTCTGAGCCAACCCTTGCGCGCTTCAGCGCCACAGCCCAGCAAAGCCGTGAACATGTCTGCTCTAGACAACCTGCTGGGCCCTCAGAAGAGCAAAGTCAGCATGAACCAGATGGTCCAGGTGTCGCAGATACACACGGCACCTCAAAACCAGTGGCTGAACCAGTTTGTTCCTGCCCAGGGCTCTCCGGCTGCCAACAGCCCAATGGGAGGGCCACATCCAAGGGCCATGGGGCAGCCAGCATTCCCTGTGACCCCTCTACCGGCCAACCCATTCATGTCGCCCCAGAACTTTGCCCAGGCTGGCTTGCCCACGAACTCCACGCCGTCCAGCACGTCAGCCAATAACGACTTGAAGGACTTGTTCGGCTAGTAATTTCCCACCTTTGCTGCAAACATTTTACTTCATTTCCCCCCCCCCCCCCCCGGATAGAGACCAATTAAATATGTTTCAGTTCCATTTGGGTACTCTATGCTTTTATACAGAAGTTGTTCCATTTTCTTTGCTGCTGTGAAACCCACATGGCCTTACGCAATAAAAGCCACAAACTGCTTCGAAAACGTATCCCATGTGTCATAGGTGATCTTAAAGTTGTTCTTTAGCTGGGTGTTGCAGTGAGGAGGTTGTCCACCTTCTAAATTCCATCCAGTGAGATGCTGCCTATCTGGGATCAGTTCTGGAGCCTTACTTAATGTACAGTGATATTGTGCAATGTAATTTATTCCATGTCTTGTCCCACAGTTTCTGTTGAAATGGCACTAATATTAATGTTACCACCTTGGCTTCTGATAAGTGAATCTACATTGCCTGGAGGACAGAGTGAGGTAATTTACAGTAACCACCTGATCTCTCCATCTCCTTCTCATCCGGCAAGAAGAAACATAAGCCACTACAAAGAGCTTCTTAAAATTCGCAGGAATATCTCTGATCAGCCAAGCCACGGTTCAGACCCAATGTGAATACTCTTGACACTAGCATTATGGCCTTTATGGATACTGAATTCCAAAGTAACTAAACAAAGAAACATTCCTTTTTTTTAGTTCTAAGATACTTGAGTGTCTTCTTTAAATTGTCTTCGGGTCATTTTTAGGTATTCTGTTTGATTGTAATGGTTTGCTGATGATAAAATATATTGTGTGCATATTTTGGCTAAGTCTTTGTGATGAATTCTGCGAAAGTTCAAAATATACCTTGTCCTGGCATGGTGTTATTGTAAATCAGTTTTGCTGAATGCTGAATTACTTTAAAAAGACAGGAAATATTCTTCTATGCCATTTCAGATTATATGTATAGTGTTCAGCAACTTTAAATCACTTTATACTGTAACAGGAGAGGCTGGTATAGTTTTGGAAGTTAGAAAGTGAAAATACCAGATTAATTTAAGGAGAAAAAAAACAACTTAAGATGTTTTAACATTAAAGATGAAGAAAAGCCAGCCAGCATGCTGTGTGTATGCAGATTTCTCGTGGGTGGGAGGGGAATGCAGAGTAAGACTGACATTGCAGCATCCTTGGCATTAATGCTGGTGGGTGTGGGGGGAGAGGTTTCTTACTGGGCAAACTGGAAATGTGACTGTTGCAGGCAGACATACTATTGTCTGGAGAAAACATTCCCAGAAACACTGGCAGTCAGCATACTTTAAATCCGTCCATGGCCAGTCAGATGTTGATCTTGTGTAGATTGTGAATTTAAATTGGCTTATTATTGTCATGTACTGAGATAGTGAAAAACCTGCTTTGCTTCCTCTGGTGCATGCCATCCATACAGATCATTTCATCACGCTACTGTGCTGAGGTTGCATAAAGGAAAATAATAACAATGCAGAATAAAGTGTGACAGAGAAAATGCAGTGAAGGCAGACAATAAGGTGCCAGGCCGTAACAAGGTAGGTTGTGAGTTCTAGTTCAAGTTTATTATCATTCAGCGGTCAGATGTATACAGCCGAACAAAGCAACGTTCCTCTGGACCAAGGTACACAACGTAGTATATATAACACACACACACTACCACAAATAAGTGATTTGGGAGATCAATAGGATCAATAAGTTGTCTTCTGAGTGAAACATTAAACTGAAGACCCACTTCAAGGTGTGAGGGATCATTTGGCACCATTCTGGAGAGGAGCAGACCTCTTCCATCCACTGTCAGTTTAGATCTCCGAACGCTCCATGAATGCAACTAACTCACTAATCCTCTGTTGCATTATTTATTTATTGTAACTTATAATAGTTTTCTTATGCTCTGTACTGTCCTGCTGCCACAAAACAACAAATTCATTACAAATATCAGTGATGATAAACCTGATTCTGATTGGCTATTACCAAAATACCTTTCCCTATTGAACATGGAACACAACAGCACAATAGAGCCTCTATGACAACCCTTTAACCTACTCCAAGATCAAATAGTGTTCATAGTTTCATTGCCCATTCTGAATCTGATGGGTGGGGGGCAAGATACTGTTTCTTCAGGCTCCTTTACCACCACCTCAATGGTAGCGATGAGGAGAAGGCATGTCCTGATGATGGGAATCTTTAATGATGAATGCCACCTTTTTGAGACATCGCCTTTTGAATGTGTCCTGGATGCTGGGGAGCCTAATTCCCATGATGGAGCTGGCAGAGTTTACAACTTTCTGCAGCTTTTTCTGATCCTGTGCAGTGGCCCGTCCATACCAAATGATGAAGCAACCAGTTAGAATGTTCTCCACAGTACTTCTATAGAAATTTGCAAGTGTCCTTGGTAACATACGGTGCCTATAAAAAGTACTCACCCCCCCCCCCTCCTGGAAGTTTAATTTTTATTGTTTTACAACATTGAATCACAGTGCATTTGATTTGGCTTTTTTGACGCAGATCAAGAGAAAAAGACTTTTGTGTCAAAGTGAAAACAGATTTTCTACAAAGTGATCTAAATTAATTACAAATATAAAACAAAATAATTGATTGCATAAGTATTCACCCCCTTCAGGTCAGTATTTAGTAGAAATGCCTTTGGCAGCAATTACAGCCTTGAGTCTGCGGATAAGTCTCTATCAGCTTTGCACATCTGCATATTGCAATTTCTCCCCATTCTTCTTTACAAAACTGTTCAAGCTCTGTAAGATTGCATGGGGATCGTGAGTGAACAACCCTTTTCAAGTGCAGCCACAAATTCTAAATTGGATTGAGGTCTGGAATCTGACGGCCACTCCAGGACATTACTTTTGTTGTTTTTACGCGATTCCTGTGTAGGTTTGACTTCATACTTAGGGTAATTGTCTTGTTGGAAAACAAATCTTCTCCCAAGTGGCAGTTTTCAAGCAGAATGCATCAGGTTTTGCTCCAGGATTTCCCTGTATTTTGCTGCATTAATTTTACCTTCAACCAGCTTTCCAGACCTGCTGCGGTGAAGCATCCCCACAGTATGACGCAGCTGCCACCATGCTTCACAGTAGGGATAGTGTATTTTTGATGATGTGCGATGTTTGGCGTTTAGTCTGATGGTCAAAAAACTCAGTTTTGGTTTCATCAGACCATAGAGTCTCATTCCAGCTGACTTCAGAGTCTCAATGCCTTCTGTTAAACTCTAGCCAAGATTTCATGTGTTTTTTTTCAACAGTGGCTTTCTCTTTGCCATTCTCCCATAAAGCTGTGACCAGTGAAGCACCCGGGTAACAGTTGTTGTATGCACAGTCTCTCCCATTTCAGCCACTGAAGTTTGTAAATCCTCCAGAGCTGTCATAGGTCTCTTGGTGGCCTCCCTCACTGCTCCCCTTCTTGCACAGTCACTCAGTTTTTGAGGATGGACTGCTCTAGGCAGATTTACAGCTATGTCATATTCTTTCCATTTCTTGATGATTGACTTAACTGTACTCCAAGAGATATTCAGTGACTTGGAAATTTTCTTGTATCCATCTCCTGACTTGTGCTTTTCAATAACCTTTTTGCGAAACTGCTTGGAGTGTTCTCTTGTCTTCATGGTGGAGTTTTTGCCAGGATACTGACTCACCATCAGTTGGACCTTCCAGCTACAGGTATATTTTTACTACAATCAATTGAAACACCTTGACTGCACACAGTGATCTCCATTTAACTAATGATGTGACTTCTAAAACCAATTGGCTGCACCAATGATGGTTTGGTGTGTCACATTAAAGGGGGTGAATAATTATGCAATTGATTATTTTGTGTTTTATATTGGTAATTAGATCACTTTGTAGAGATCTGTTTTCCCTTTGACACAAAAGTCTTTTTCTGTTGATCAGTATGTTTTTAAAAGAAAAAGCAAATTAAATCCACTGCGATTCAGTGTGATAAAACATGAAAGCTTACGGGTGGGGGGGGGGGTGAATTCTTTTTATAGGCACTGTCCCAACTCTTAAAAGCTCCTAATGAAATACAACCACAGTCATGCCTTCTTTCTAATTACAGCTATATGTTGGGCTCAGGAAAGATCCTCAAAGATCTTGACACCCAGAACTTGAGAGTGCTCACCCTTTCCACTGCTAATCCATCGATGAGGACTACTGTGTGTCCCCTCCAAAGATGACTCCACACCCTTTTAAGCAATGAATTAAATCTTACTGAGTTGCCAACTTTCTTTTAGAACATAGAACATTACAGGCCCTTGATCCAGTTCCAAGTGCAATCTAATATAGACATATGGATGAAAAAATAAGAGCTACCTATTGAATGTCCTTAATGTATCCACTTCTACCACCACTCTGTAAAATCCTGTCTTGACACTGCACTGTACTTCCCTCCAATTGCCTTAAAATTATGTTCTCTCATATTAGCCATTTCCCCCTGAGAATACTGTATGGCTGTCCATTCTATTAATCCCTCTTATCATCTGTACACCTCTCATCTTCCTTCGCTCCAAAGAGAAAAGCCCTACCTCGCTTAACCTCTCCTCGTAAGACGTTCTCAAATCCAGGCATCATCCTGGTAAACCTCCATGTACAATAGTGTACTGCCAGATAATGCAGGATCTCTAGTGAAAGTCATGCTTCATTTGAACCTTTTGTCATTGCTCGTGACAAACATGTTAACCTTTTAAAATGGGGTTCATGTTAACCTTTGAAGAACTATATATGCACAGTGGAGCATATTCTCTCTGCTTGTATCATGGCCTGTTATGAAAGCACTAATGCCCAAGAACAAAGGAAGCCTACAAACAGTAGTGCACACAGACCAATCTATCATAAGCAAAGCCCTCTCCACCACTGAGCACATCTACAACGAGCACTGCCACAAAAAAAGCAGCATCCATAATCAAGGATCCCCACCATCCAGGCCATGTTTTCTTCTCACTGCTGCCATTGGGAAGAAGGATCAGGTTCAGGAACAGTTATTACACTTCAACCATCAGGCTCCTGAACCAGCATGCCTAACCTCACTCACTCAACACTGAACATGCTGTACTCACTTTACAGGGACTCATATTCTCAGTATTTATTATTAATGTTATTATTTTTCCACGGCTTGTCTTCTTTTTCACATTGTTTTTGTTTGTTAATCTTTGTGTGTAATCTTTCATTGATTCTGTTGAATTTCTGTTCTACTGTGAGTGTCTGCAATAAAATAAACCTGGGTAGTGTATGGTGACATATATGCACTTTGATAATAAATTTACTTTGAACTTTTGTCAGAACCCAAAATTGTTGGTGATGTACAGAGGAAAGAATGAAATTGAAATTTGTGCTGAGATGGGAAATTAAATAACAAAGGGGTCGCTATTGTTTGTGATATTGTCATAGAGCACTGCAGCACAAAAACTGGCTCTTTGGCCCATCTAGTCTATGCTGGCCTGTTTTACTGTCTCATCCCAAACTAGACATGCACCCAGACCAGTGGAAACGTTCCACTCTCATAGCCCCTCTGAATGATGAAGTTCCCCTCAATTTTCCCTTAAAATTTCACCTTTCATCCTTAACCTATGACCTCTAGTTCCAACCTCACCTAACCCCCAGAGGGTGATTATATAAAAGGGGGTTTTCTATCTATAAGACATATAAAACATAGGAGCAGAATTAGGCTATTTCTCTTAATGAGTCAGCTCCGCTATTCCATCATGGCTGATTTATTATTCCTCTCAAGCCCATTCTCCCACCTTATCACTGTAACATTTGACATCCTGACTAATCATGAACCTATCAACCTCTAGTTTAAATATACCCAATGACTTGGCCTCCACAGCCGCCTGTTTCAATGAATTTCACAGATTCACCACCCTTTCACTACCAGGCAAGCCCCTTGATAATGGGGCAATAAATATTTGCTCTCCCAGTGATGCATAACACACTGTGGCTCAATATACTAAAGCTATTGGGCTACTAAAGATAAAGATATTGATAAAAACATAATATTTATTAACAGTGCACTTCATTATGGAAATATTTACTGACAGTATTAGGAGAGTTATCTTTTTACAGAATCAAATTTTACTTGACTGAACTAATAAACTTGCATCTGTTTTTTTTTTGTCTCCATGCGCTCTCAATAATCAAGCCAGTACAATCAATAGAATTATTGAGTTGTGTAACTCATTTCCCCACCTTCTGACTAAAGAAATTCTGCTTCAGCTCGGTTCTAAAGGGACGGACTTGTATTCTGAGGCTGTACTGGCCACTGTGCTACTCCTTTGATAACCCAACTTGGTTGAACTAATGCTTTGTACTGCTGTATAACAAAGTTTATTTCTTTAAAATAGCTATAAAGACCAAAATCCCATTAGCCTTTGTGATTAATGTATTTACCTGCCCAAGGCTTTTGACAGTGTCGAGAACTGGTACCAAACCTCCATCTGCAGCCTCACCGGAAGTTTATACTATCATGGTATGATAGTGTTCTTCTGGAAGCAAGTGAAGACAAATTTCATTGTATCCTCCCATGTCCATGTGATAAATCTCAAATGGCAAATCTGAAAACTCATATTGGAGGACCATTCCAACCTGATAGCATGAACATTGATTTCTCTAACGTCTCCCCCCTTCTCTCTTGTTGCATTCCCCATTATCCTCCCACCCCTTCACACCTGCCTTCTGCATCCCCCGTCCTCACTTCTATAACCCACTAACATCTTGTAACAGCTGCTACCTTCTTCAGCCCTTTACCTCTTTCATCTATCACCTCCCAGCTTCCTAACTTCATCCTCTCCCCATAAGGGAATAAGACAGAGGTGCAGAATTAGGCATTGGGCCATCGAGTCTTCTCTGACATTCCATAATGGCTGATTTATTATCCCTCTTAACATCAGGATGCTCTTTATCAACTACAGCTCAGCATTCAATTCCATCACCCCCTCAAAATTAATAAGTTCCAAGGCCTTGGCTTCAATACCTCCTTGTGCAATTGGATCCTGGATTTCCTCACTTGTAGACCCCAGACATTTCAAACTGGCAATAACATCTCCTGCATGATCTCCATCTATACAGGTGCACCACAAGGCTGTGTGTTTAGTCCACTGATCTATTCACTATGACTGTGTGGCTATGCAGGGCTCCAACGCTATATTCAAGTTTGCTGATGACACCACTGGTGTGGGCCGAATCAAAAGTGGTGATGAATCAGTATCTAGGGGGGAGATTGAAAATCTGGCTGAATGGTGTCATAACAACAAACTCACACTCAGTGTCAGCAAGACCAAGGAACTGATTATAGATTGCAGGAGAGTGAAACCGGAGGTCCATGATCTAGTCCTCACCCGAGGATCAAATGTGGAGAAGGTCAACAACTTTAAATTCTGAGGTGTTACTATTTCAGAGGACCTGTCCTGCACCCAGCACTTAAGTGCAATTATGAAGAAAGCACAGTAGCACCTCTATTTCCTTAAGAGTTTGCAAAGATGTGGCATGACATCTAACATTTGACAAAAGTATAGATGTGCAGTGGACAGTACATTGACTGGCTGCATCACAGCCTGGTATGAAAACACCAATGCCCTTGAATGGAAAATCCTATGAAAAGTAGTGGATATGGCCCAGTCCATCAACCATTTGCACATTTACATGAAAGGTGTTGCAGGAAAGCAGCATCCATCATCAGGGACCTCTACCATCTAGACTGCTCTCTTCCCACTGCTGCCATCTGGAGGAAGCCTCAGGACCCACACCACCAGGTTCAGGAACAGTTACTGCATCCCAAAAGCAGATAACTTCACTCAACTTCACTTACCTCATCATTGAAATGTTCCCACAATCAATCGTCTCACTTTTAAGGTCTCCTCATCTCATGTTCTTGATATTTATTCCTTATTTATATTATTGTTTCTTCTTTTTGAACAGTTTGTTATCTTGTGCACTGTAGTTGAACGTCCTAGTTTGGCAGTCTTTCATTGATGTTAGAGTAACTGTTCCAAAAATTTGTTGAGTATCCCCACGAGAAAATAATTCTCAGGGTTGTACATGGTGAAATATATGCACTTTGATAGAAGAAAATTACTTTGAACTTTATTGTTACTGGACTGTCCTGAGGGACATGGACAAACTTATGCTCACATGCCAACTATTTGAATATTCCAGTGGGGAACTGAATAATCCAGGGCAAGATCCATTTGGGAATGTCCTAGAATGTCTCATTATAGGAGAGATCTCTTCCTCTGGGATGCAGGAGGGACCTCACGCTGGGAGCTGCTGTCTGCGTTAGTCTCCTGATGTAAGAGGGGCACTGGGGACTGAGTGAACAAGTCGGGATATCCTGTTGCAGCTGGACAGGACACTGGTGAACTGGTGATCAAAGCTGAGTTTATTCTCTACACCAGGTCTGAGTGTATACAGGTGCAGTGAAAACCTTACTTGCAACTGCCTCACGGGCGCACAGCATCAGATAAGCAGAAATACAGCATCAATTATAGATCTATAACCTACACGATTATAGAATTTAGTGCAGGAACAGGCCCTTGGCTGAACTACTTAACTGGGTCAATTTTCAGCCATGGGGAGAGGAAGCACACAGTGATTTCCCCTGGGAGGCAGAAAATGTGTTGTGGATGTTGGAATCAGTTGTTTTTATGCTTTAATACGATATTAGCTGAATTAATGCAAGATCAAAATTGTAGTTTTACTAACACACAATTTGTAGTTTTTAACTTGTATATGTTTTACAATATGTGATGTTTGTCTCCACTTACTGGCAGACAAGTGGTATAGCAGTTATATAACAGTTCGTCACCTTTTCATATTTCATTGGCAAAGTGTTAGCACATTACACACATGCCGGGATTATGTAACTTTTAATTGGTTCCTTCTTATCTCGGGAATTTGACTTAGCTGAAGTATAAAGGTGTCAGCCCCTGCAAAGGCAACATCTTTTTAAAATAAATAATCATGAAGCAGCAGGTTTTCTCTCATTCTTGAAATAGTGGCATATCTAGATAGTAGTGATAGGATTGGACCGAGCCAGCATGGATTTACCAAGGGTAAATCATGCTTGACTAATCTATTGGAGTTTTTCGAGGATGTAACCAGGAAGTTAGACGGGGGAGATCCAGTGGATGTAGTGTACCTCGATTTTCAGAAGGCATTTGATAAGGTCCCACATAGGAGATTGGTGGGTAAAATCAAAGCTCAGGGCATCGGGGGGAAGGCATTGACATGGATAGAAAACTGGTTGGCAGATAGAAAGCAAAGGGTAGCGGTGAATGGGTGTTTCTCGGAATGGCAGGTGGTGACTAGTGGGGTGCCACAGGGCTCGGTATTGGGACCACAGCTGTTTACCATTTACGTTAACGATTTGGATGAAGGCATATAAAATAACATCAGCAAATTTGCTGATGATACTAAGCTGGGTGGCAGTGTGACATGTGATGAGGATGTTAGGAGAATTCAGGGTGACTTGGATAGGCTGGGTGAGTGGGCAGATACTTGGCAGATGACGTTTAATGTGAATAAGTGTGAGGTTATCCACTTTGGGAGTAAGAACAGGAAGGCAGATTATTATCTGAATGGTGTAGAGTTGGGTAAGGGAGAAATACAAAGAGATCTCGGAGTCCTTGTTCATCAGTCACTGAAGGTGAATGAGCAAGTGCAGCAGGCAGTGAAGAAGGCTAATGGAGTGTTGGCCTTTATTACAAAGGGAATTGAGTACAAGAGCAAGGAAATCCTCTTGCATTTGTACAGGGCCCTGGTGAGACCACACCTGGAGTATTGTGTACAGTTTTGGTCTCCAGGGTTAAGGAAGGACATCCTGGCTGTAGAGGAAGTGCAGTTTAGATTCACGAGGTTAATTCCTGGGATGTCCAGACTGTCTTACGCAAAGAGGTTAGAGAGACTGGGCTTGTACACACTGGAATTAAGGAGACTGAGAGGGGATCTGATTGAAACATCTAAGATTATTAAGGGATTGGACAAGATAGAGGCAGGAAATATGTTTCAGATGCTGGGAGACCCCAGTACCAGAGGGCATGGTTTGAGAATAAGGGGTAGGTCATTTAGGACAGAGTTAAGGAAAAACTTCTTCTCCCAGAGAGTTGTGGGGGTCTGGAATGCACTGCCTCGGAAGGTAGTGGAGGCCAATTCTCTGGATGCTTTCAAGAAGGAGCTAGATAGGTATCTTATGGATAGGGGAATCAAGGGATATGGGGACAAGGCAGGAACCGGGTATTGATAGTAGTTGATCAGCCATGATCTCAAAATGGTGGTGCAGGCTCGAAGGGCTGAATGGTCTACTTCTGCACCTATTGTCTATTGTCTATAACATGGGAGATGGACAAATCACCAAATCTCACAGGACGAATGCGCAAGGGGAATCATGGGGTAACTCTTCCACTGGGCCATATATAGCCCTGAGATTCATTTTCCTGAAGGCATTCACAGTAAATACAAGAAGCACAATAGAATCATTGAAAGACTGCACCCAACAGGGTGAACAACCAATGTGCAAAAGACAAGAAACTGAAAATACAATAAGAAAAAAAAGAAATAATACTACAGTGGAGTCTTGTTAATTGGGACTTGTCAGGACCAGTACATTTTGGCCCAATTAAGCAGCTGTTCCAATTAGCCAAAGTTTCACAGTATAAGTTAAAAAGTTATAATAAAGATAACTGACCACTTAATTGAGTAGCAAATTTTGTATTTAAATGAAATACAGAACAAATTAGAATACTATAAGCACTGCTACAGTACTCCAAAACTCCTAATATTTATCAATGGAGGAATTAATCCAGTGTACACTGCCATGTTCTTTTGATTAACTGCAAATGAACAAAAATACAGACACATAGTATAGCTAATGGACTGCCTTCATACAATCCTTTTGATGATTGCATCCTCCAAATCTTCATTTTCATTATAATATTCAAGGTGATTGTCAACACCTTCAAATTCTTTGCAGTTCCTAATTTGTGAAGTAGTGAAATAATTTCATTTTAGTTCTAGGCTGTTTCTGAAATCTCCAAGCCTGAATCTTGAAATTGCAGTGAGCAAAACAGTTCTCAATTGTCTTAACTGCTTAATTTCTTGCCAACTTTCAGTGGCAAAATCATTTTTTTAAAAACACAAGCATATGCAATTCATGCTATTTAAAAACTGCTGGTTGTAAGGAACATTTTCTTTTTTTTCCTTTTTACAACTATTACTCAGCAGGAAATTTTTACAGGGCCTGAAAACTGCACGGTACTTTAAATGTTTTTCTGTAATATGCATACTATGAATAGTCAGAATGAAAACTGAAAAATCACATTTTATTTATTAATTGCAGGATATAATGAAATACAGTACAACAAAGACAATGTTTCATAAACTTCTCCTTGTCTGTCTTTATTACAAATCCATTGATTACACTTTATTACACTGTCCAGATTAATTTTGCATTCAGGTGAAAGGTACGTCTTAATCCTCATTAGCTCATCCATATGTTCCACTTCTAGTCTGGTTCTGGATTTACATTCGACTGAATTCGTAAGACTGAATCCACATTCAAAGCTTGAAATGTTCCAATGATGTCAACAAGAATTGACAACAGTCAATTTCAGATTCTTAGTTTCTAAGCATGCGGTTCAACATAACAGTGAAAATTGAACCTGTCTCAACTTTCTCAGAAACCACCTCCAAAAATCTAAAAAAGAGGGTGGCATGGCTTTACCTAACTTTTTACTGGGCAGCTAATATACGTTGTGCTGCTTTCTGGTCTTTCTTCCACGGTCAACCCAAGTGCCCTAACTGGGTGGCAATGGAGTTGAGCTCCACTAAAGAATTATCTATATCTGCACTTCTTGGCTCTGCACTCCCTAGCAGTCTGCCCAGATCAATAGCTAATCCTCTGGTTAGACACACTTTGCGTATATGGGCTCAGTTCAGGAAATGCTATGGTTTCCAGGGGTTTTCCGTTTCTAGCCCTGTCGCACATAATCACCTTTTTTTACCTACTACGTACGATTCAGCATTCCATGTTTGGTACAGGAAGGGCATTAGACATTTTGAAGATCTCTTCATTGATAATCGCTTCGCTTCTTTTCAGCAGCTCTCCGTTAAGTTCAACCTGCCTAACGCTCACTTTTTCAGATATCTCCAAATCCGACACTTTACTGCTCCTTTAATTCCTAACTTTCCTGAAATGCCTGCGAAAAATGCTATGGACCTATTTCTTACCATTAATCCACTAGGTAAAGGTTTAATTTCAATTATCCGAGATAAACTAGCAGCCTTACGACGGGCCCCTGTGGATAAAATTAAAATGGCCTGGGAGCAGGATTTAAATATCTCCTTATCCGAGGAGAGCTGGGACTCAGTTCTCAAATCGGTTAACTCAACCTCCCTTTGTGCTCGCCATTGCCTCTTACAGTTTAAGATTGTTCATAGAGCCCATATGTCTAAATCTAAACTATCTCAATTCTATCCTGGCATTAGTCCGCTCTGTGATAAATGCAAGAGGGGCGTGGCCTCTCTCATCCATATGTACTGGTTCTGTCCTAGCTTGGAGAAATTCTGGAAAGATGTCTTCACTACACTATCGGGTATTCTGAATCAGCACCTAGAACCTAACCCCTTAATTGCTCTGTTCGGTTTTTGGGGCGAGACAGATTTATGTCTGGGTCCGACCAAATGCCGAATACTATCCTTTGCCTCTCTCCTGGCGAGACACTTGATCCTCCTTAGATGGAGAGATGTTGCCCCGCCCACTCATGCGCAATGGCTTAACGACATTATGGCCTGCTTGGACCTCGAAAAAATTCATTATTCAGTTCTTAATTCGGATTTAAAGTTCCATAAGATCTGGGGGCCTTTTATCGAGTACTTTCATAACCTTCCTCTTGACTAGGGTTTTTTTTTTCTTTCTTTTTTCTTCTTTTCGGTCCCTTGCTTTCAGCTCCTTTTATTTTCTGGTAGTAGGCATTATTATCCTCTGTTGCTAAGTGTATTCACAGTCTGGGAGTTTGACTGTCCAGACTTATACTCTTTATACTGTGTGGTGGTTGGTCTGGAGTTGTTGTTGTTTTTTTCTTGTGTTGTGGGGTTTGGGGAGGACACTAAGCTCACTTGTCTTTAATGTAGGTGCTTTTTTGTTAAATTCTCTTCCTTTGTAGCATATTGTTATTGTATGCTTAATCTTGCACTGTATTAATGCTCCTCATTGGGATTTGGGGTTTTTAATTTTGTAAAATGTTTTGGAAAAACTAATAAAAAAAATTAAAAAAAAACAAAACTTTCTCAGAAACAACAAATTTGAAATCACAATACTGCAGTATTTTTGAGGCAATGCTTTTGTCATAATTCTTAATAGTATCTAAGTATTCCTTTGTTAGTCATACAATGTTCTCTTTATCAATTTCAAAATTATTTGAACATTATATAAAAGAAAATTCCAGCTGCACAGCAACAGCATCTTCATCACAAAGGCATTTCAGTTACCGCACAGTCACGCAGCCACCCAAATCGTGTCATGTTTCATGGTCACACAAGTTTATGCGACTGACACTAGTAAGAAACTTCAGCAACAGTCTGCTGTTCCATTTAAGTGGCCTTGTGTTCCAAATAAACAAAGCGAGTCCTGGCTATTTTCTCCATTATTTTTTTGTTTTTTAAGTGTTGTCCCAAATAGGTAGCTGCCCAAAAGTAACCAATGACCCAATCAACTGAAAACCACTGTAATAATAAATAAATACACAATGAATATCGAGAACACGGGATGAGGAATTCTTGAAAGTGACTCCATAGGCTGTGGGAACAGTCCAATGATGGGGTAAATGAAGTAATCCCCTCTGGTTCACCAGCCTGATGGTTGAGGGGTAATAACTGTTCCTGGACCTGGTGGAGTGAGTCCTGAGGCTCCTGTACCTCCTTCCTGATGGCAGCATGAGATAAATGGTCAACGATGGCAATGTCCATGTGTCCTCTCCCCCCCTTGCGGGACTGGGCATCAGACTCTGGCCTTCTGGAAGCAAGCACTGAACACACTGACATCTCCCACTCTGAGAACAGTTATCAGACATGCAGTGTCTTCCACCATTTCTGGTCCTCTCCCATAAGATTGGGGCGTTCTGTGTGCATGGAGGGTAGATGTGATCAAAACACGCACACATATCCTAGGTCAGACAAAGAATGATACTTCCTCTACACCATCACATCACACCCTCCCAGGTGCAGATACAAAGTGAAGCTTCCTCCGCAACATCCCATTACACACTCCTAGGGTCCGTCTGAAGCTCCTTTTATTCCTGTCCCGCTGTAGAGAACATGACACTGCATCAATCAAATCAATCAAGAAGATGACGGATTCCAGCAGGCCAGGCAGAATCTATGGAAAAAAGTACAGTTGACGTTTCAGGCCGAGACCCTTCGGCAGGATTGTAAAACATCAAACGTAGTGCCCTCAAAGGATTGTAAAGCATCAAACATTTTGCATAGTAGAGGAATTAAAGGTTATGGAAAAAAAGCAGTTAGGTGGAGACGAGTCCATGGCCAGATCAGTCATGATCTTTTTGAATGGCGGAGCAGGCTCGATGGGCCGGATGGCCGACTCCTGCTCCTTTTTCTTCTGTAAACCACAGAGTCCTTGAAACAATCTAAAAACTAAAGCAACATTCGTTCAGATCCATCTAGCATTATGCCATTCGTTGACTGCAAGCTGCAAAGCCAGTCTGCCCCAATCAAAACAGCAGAAAATAGCAATAAAAAAAGGAGTTACCATCAATGCATCGAACATACACGGCAGAGTCCAATCATGCTGTGTATCTCCAGTACCTGATCAGCAGGGTTGGATGCTTTTTCTCTCTCCAGTCCCGACGAAGGGTCTCGGCCCAAAATGTCAACTGTACTTTTTTCCATAGATGCTGCCTGGCCTGCTGAATTCCTCCAGCTTGGATTTCCAGCATCTGCAGATTTTCTCTTGTTTGTAGATGGGATTCCTTCAGCTGTCCCTTTGTTCACTGACGCAATGAGAAAATTTTTTTCTTAATGTTCATGTTGTTTGTCAGTGAGTTCTCCAGCAAGACTAAACCCTGTGGGAAATAAGAGTGGGAGGAAGAACTTCACCCCTGACCTTTCCCATCCCCTCTCCTGAACTCTCTGCAATCCCAATCACCCCTCCGCCTACTGTAACCCCCTCTCAACACATCTTGCAGCAACTCTAAACAAACCTGTCTTTACTACAGGCTTACCCGAGTCCTCTTCTCATAGAGAGCTAAAAAGGATCTTGGCGTCCAAGTACATATTGCCCTGTAGGTGGGTGCACAGAACGAGGGTGGTAAAGACAACATTCTTGCCTTTATTAATCGTGTCTTTGAGTTCAAGAGTCTAGAAGTTGACAGGGCAGCTGTATAAAATTCTGCTCAGCTCCTGGAGCACTGCGTTTAGTGCCGGTCGCCGCAATATAGGAAGGATGAGGAGGCTTTGGAGAGGGTGTAGAAGAGGTTCACCAAGATGCTGCCTGGATAAGACGGTGTTCTCCACAAGGAGAATTTGGACAACTTGGGTTGTTTTCTCTGGAGTGACAAAGGCTGAGGAGAGACCTTAAAGAAATTTATAAGATTTAGAGAGGGATAAAGTAGTATCTGGAATCTTTCTCCCTTAAGGTGGAATTGTCTAATACTAGATATCACACATTTAAGGTGAGAGGGGTAAGTTCACAGGAGCTATGTGGGGCAAGTTTCCAACATGTAGAATGGTGGGTGTTTGGAGTGCATTGCTAGAGGGGGCAGTGGAGGTGGTTAAGAAAACTCTTAGGTACACATACGAATGTGCAGAAAACAGAGGGATAAGGAGGGTTTAGGCAGAAGGGATTAGTTAAGTTAGGTACTTAGTTACTATAGTTTAATTAGTTTGGTACAACATCGTGGGCTGAAGGGCCTGTTCCTTTTCGATGTCCCCCAAGGCTCTGGGATTACATTATACAAACATTCAACACACCCTGAAGTGGGAAATTCTGCCCCACCCTTTCACAACCGGTGGGCAGTTAGTCAGTAAACTAACCTGCTTTACTTCACCATCACCTGCTTCTGCATTTATACATTTTCTTTAATCTTCCCTTGTGAGGCTTGAGATAATACCAGCTCTCTGACCAATGCCAACATCTGCTCCTGAGAAAGGTTCCGATCCCCATATCCCTGGGTTAGACGACACCCGTAGCACAGTCCCAGTCAGTGTAACAATTCAGCAACTTTGCAATCTCCTCCCACAGGGTTCCCACTGCTGCTGTAGATCATCTGCAGTTTCCGTGGACGAGCCGGGAACCGACACAAATCATTATTCAGTGCCAGAACCACAGCCTCCGCTGCACGGTCTATATGCTCCCACAGGTGGGCCCACAGCAGATTCGACAATTGCGCTCGTGAATATGCACGTGTCAGCTAATTATTGTTTCGTTATGGCTGTATTTCTTCATTATCTTCTCTTCATTATAGTGCTTTTCGAGTCTTGAGCCTGCTTGCATTCGGCCTTGCCTGAGGAAGTGGATTATTGAGTCGACTGACACTGGAGACTAGCGATATTCATTTCATATTTAGATATTCGTTTCAGCCGCATTTTGGCATCCAGTTTTCCATTTGAGAGTTTTAGTTAAAGGCCATGTTAGAGAAGGGAGAGGAAGAGTAAACATACAACTTAGAACACAGATAGCATAAAGAGATGAGGGGAAGGGAGGAACACGAGTGGATCCAGGTGGGGCAACGAAGGGGATCCAGTGGGAAGGGGTGTGGGTGATGGGCAGATTGGCGAAGATACATGCTGTTAGGGGGGCTGAGTGTAGGAGGAGCTGGGTAGATCAGGACCAGAGACTCAGAATCCAGCAGCCCACATTAATGACCTAGTTCAAATCCTGCCATAGCAGTTAATTTAAATTCAATTAAATAAACCAATTTTAAAATTGATCATGGCCATTAAAGAAAGAAATTTGCTCTCCCCATTCATCCTAGACTCTATGTGACTCCAGACCAAAAACAATATGATTATCCTTAAGACCAGGAGCAGAACTAGGCCATTCAGGCCATCCAGTCTGCTTGCCTTTCCATCATGGCTGATTTATATTCCCTCTCAACTCCGTCCTCCCCCTTACCTTTGACATACAAATCAAGAACCTATCAACCTCCACTTTATATATACCCAATGACATGGCCTCCACAGCTGTTTGTGGCAATAAATTACACAGATTCATCAAACCCTGGCAAAGAATTCCTCCTCATCTCTATTCTAAAGAGACATCCTTGTATTCCAATGCTGTTTCATTGGGTTCTAGACTCTCCCACTACTGGAAACATCCTCTCCATGTCACCTCTATCTTGGCCTTTCAATAATTGATAGGTTTGAATGATTCACCCCACCCCCACACTTTACAGGATGTTTCAATGCTTATGTGATAAATAAATCAAGCTGAAAGATTAACTTTAGCAGAAAACTATAAAGCATTGATTATGAGGTTGGTCTGGGGCAAAAATTTAAAAATCTAATTTGGAGTTTACTCAGATCTTCCTGTGAACAGATGGAAGTTCAAAGTAGTATCAATATGTAATTTTAAAACTAAAGAAAGTAAGTAATCATATACAGTGTGTGGATATCTCTGTTTTGACACTGATAAAACTGCTTTGACAGTGATGACTGCTTCTTTAGTTCCTGGTCCCCACGACCAACATCACTTTAATTTTCCTGGACACGTGAATGTTCAGTCAGGCTTTTGCAGGATACAGCCGAGTATTTGATGGAGAAGTTGCTTTGCAGGTGTAATGGATGGTCTACTGTAGCCCTCTGGATGTAGTACCTGTGATCAGCGTGCAAAAAAGAATCCATTGATCACCGTATGATTTCCACACATGGACTGAACATATTTAATCCTTCGCATCTGGCCGCATCAGTTTTTCTGAAGCTGTGTCGCTGTCTGTCTTAAATCCCAGAATTTCCTCCCTACAATGCTTCCTTTAAAATGCTCCGTAAATCCCGGCTGTCTTGTCAGAAAGCATGCTCGTCTGTTCATTAGCTCTCATGAGGTCCTTCATCTGGACTGAGAGGAGATAGTCAGTCCAAAAAGGTGAAGGGAATGGATAGGGTAAGAGCTGTGTGAAATGTTGTCCACTGGGTCTCTTATGATGTCAACAGGGATTTACAGTTTGTATATGCCATCTTGCCGCAGTGATAACATTTTGGAACCCTCTCCACGTCAGACTTCCGAGGAATGTGAAATTCCTTGATGAAGACTGGTGTGTGTTCCCTCAACCTCCCCTTCCTGAAGTCCATAAGCAGTTTCCTGGTCTTGCTGACTTTGTTGTAACAATTATATCTCCCTCAGTTATTCCATCATTATCACTTCAATATTCCTTCTCCACTCCTTCACTTTTCACTACTGTCTTTGGTCCACTGTTGTTTTGCACTGATTACCGTGCTTATTGTAATTATCATCGCCGTGTATGAGATTAATATGTCCACAGTTACTTCATACAATGGTCACTGGTGCAGTTCTTTAACTGGACACATACAGTCCTGATGAAGGGTCTTGGCCCAAAATAGCAACAGTTTGTTCCCACCATGGATGCTGCCTGACCTGCTGAGTTCCTCTAGCATGTTATGTGTGTGGATCAAGATTTCCAGTACAGTATCTGCAGAATCTCTTGTGTCCATGTACACAAGGACCCCATCTCCCAGGACATGTCCTCTTGTCGTTGTCATCAAGGAGGAGGAACAGGTCCCTGAAGATACACACTCAACGTTTCAGGAATAGCTTCTTCCCCATTACCAGTAGATTCCTGAACCCATGTATACTACCTCACTATTTTATTACTTTTTTGATCTCTTTTGCACTTCTTATTTAATACATATTTCTTATTGTACTTTATAGATTTTATTATGTATTTCCATGTACTGCTGCACAAAACAACATATTTTACGATGTATGCCAGTGATAACATTCAAGGATACACATTGTATTGAAAGGACAGGTAGTTAGGTAGAAGGTCTGGCATGGCTCTGCTAGTAAAATATCAAATCAAGTCCTTAGGAAGAGGTGAATGAAGATGTAGAATCATGGGTAGAGTTATGGAACTGCAAGGGCAAAAAATCCCTGATAGGAGTTCTATACAGGCCTCCCAACAATAGCCAGGATGTAGTCTACAAATTACAACGGGAGATTAAAAAATGCATGTCAAAAGAGTAATGTTAAGATAATCATGGGAGAGTTTAATATGCAGGTAGATTGGGAAAACCAGGTTTGTATTGATTTTGGATCCCAAGAGACAGAATTTGTAGAATGTCTATGAGATGGCTTTCTGGAGCAGCTTGTGATTGAGCCCACTAGAGAAAAGGCTATTCAGGATTGCTTGCTGTGTAATGAAATAGATTTCATTAGGGAGCTTAAGATAAAGGAGCCCTTAGGAGACAGTAATCATAATATGATAGAATTCTCTCTGCAAAGAGAGAGGGAGAAGTTAAAGTCAAATGTATAACAGAGGCAAGAGAGAGAGCAGCCCAAAGTTGATTGGAAAGGGATACTAGCAGGGATGATGGTAGAGCAGCAGTGGCTGGAGTTTCTGGGAACAAATTGAAAGGCGCAGGATAGATACATTTGAAAGAATAAGTATTCTAAAGGCAGGATGATACAACCATGGCTGACAAGGGAAGTTTAAGCCAATATAAAAGCAAAAGAGAGGGCATATAATAGAGCAAAAATTAGTGGGAAGTTAGAGGATTGGGAAACTTTTAAAAACCAACAGAAAAGCAACTAAGAAAGCAATAAGGAGGCAAAAGATGAAATATGAAGGTAATCTAGCCAATAATATCAAACAGGATACCAAAAGTTTTTTCAGATATAGAAAGAGTAAAAGTGAGGCAAGAGTAGATATCAGACCACTGGAAAATAACGCTGGAGAGATAGTAATGGGGACAAGGAAATGGCGGACGAACTGATTAAGTATTTTTCATCAGTCTTCATTATGGAAGACACTAGTAATATGCCAGGAGTTCGAGAGTGTTGGGGCAGAAGTGAGCGCTGTAGCTATTACTAGGGAGAAGGTGCTTGGGAAGCTGAAAGGTCTGAAGGTAGATAGGTCACCTAGACCAGATGGACTACACCCCAGAGTTCTGAAAGAGGTAGCTGAAGGGATTGTGGAGGCATTAGGAATGAACTTTCAAGAATCACTAGATTTTGGCATGGTTCCATAGGACTAGAAAATTGCAAATGTCACTCCACTCTTTAAGAAGGGAGGGAGGCAGAGGAAGGGAAATTATAGACCAGTTAGCCTGACCTCAGTAGTTAGGAAGATGTTGGAGCCTGTTAAGGATGAGGTTTTGTAGTACTTGGAGGCACATTGTAAAACAGGCCAAATTCAGCATGGTTTCCTTAAGGGAAAATCTTGCCTAACAAATCTGTTGGAATTCTTTGAGGACAAAGGAGAATCAGTGGATGTTGTGTACATGCTGAAGGTCTTTGACAAGGTTCTGCACATGAGGCTGGTGAGCTAGATAAGAGTACATGGTGTTGCAGGAAAGATACTACAATGAATAGAACATTGGCTGATTGGCAGGAGACAAAGCATGGGTATAAAGGAAACCTTTTCTGACTGGTTGCCAGTGACTAGTGGTGTTCCACAGGGATTAGTGTTGGGATCGGTTCTTTGGAAGTGCTTGGGATCCTGCATGATGCCATCTCCAAACAAGAAACAGTCTATCCTATGCATTTGAAATCATAGTCAAAAAGCTTGTCTGATGAAAGCCCTGCCCAGTTACCGTCAACACCAGACATTCCAATACACTAGACCGCTGCTACACTAACATAGGGAATGTCTACCGTTCCATGCCCATACCTCATTTCAGTAAATCGGATCACTTAGCTGTCCTTCTCCTACCTGTGTACAAGCAGAAGTAAAGCTCCAGAGATTAGAACAACAAAGAGGCAGAGCAGTGGCTATGGGATTGCTTCAAGTCAGTGGACTATGCCACGGTCGTGGACTCACCTGAGGATCTGAATGAATTTGCCATGATTGCCGCAGGCTTTATTAAAACAGTTGTAAATGAGTGTGTCCCTACAAAATCACTCAGAGTCTTCCCCGATCAGAAGCCCTGATGAACCATGAGATTTTCAATCTGCTGAGAGCCAGATCAGAGGGATTCAAGTCTGGTGACCAAGAAAGTTACATGAGGTGCAGGTATGATTCCCGGAAAGCCATCTGACAGGCAAAGTGGAAATTCTGGACTAAGCATGGAGCAATGAAGTATGTTTGAGTGTTGTAGCAGCACTTGGAAACTGTCACCTCTTACAAAGTTAAACCAAGTGACACGGGCGACAGCAGGGCTTCACTTCCAGATGAGCTCAATGCCTTCTACGCTCACTTTGACTGTCAAACATGGAGGAACAATCACAAACTCCCACAAATCCAGTGATTCTGTGATTTCAGTGCCTGAGGCCGACGTGCGAGCATCCTTCAGGAGGGTGAACCCACGAAAAGCATCCAGCCCAGACGGGGTACCTGGCCAGGTGCTAAAGACCTGTGCTGATCAACGGGCTGCAGTGTTCTCTGAGATCTTTAACCTCTCACTTCAGCAGTCTGAACACCCACCTGCTTCAAGCAGGCTTCAATTATACCGGAGCCTAAAGAGAATGTGGTAACCTGCCTCAATGACTATTGTCCACAGTGATGAAGTGTTTTGAGAGGTTGGTGATGAAGCACATCAAATCCTGCCCGAGGAGCGACTTAGATCTGCTCCAATGTGTTAACCAGTACAACAGGTCCACAGCAGATACCATCTCATTGGCTCTTCACTCAACCCTGGACAGCACAGATGCATCCATCAGGATGTTCTTTATCGACTACAGCTCAGCATTCAATACAACTTAGTTCTGGCTGAGTGGTGCCACAACAACAACCTCTTACTGAATGTCAGCAAGACCAAGGAGAAGCAAACCAGAGGTCCATGAGCCAGTCCTCATCAGAAGATCAGAGGTGGAGAAGGTTCACAACTTTAAGTTCCTCAATGTTATTATTTTGGAGGGCCTGTCCTGGGCCCAGCATGTAAGTACAATTATGAAGAAAGCAGGGCAGCGCTTCTACTTCCTTAGGAGTTTGCATGGTTCGGCATGACATCTAAAACTTTGACAAACTTCTATAGATGGTGTAGTGGAGAGCCTATTGACTGGCTGCATCAAAGCCTGATATGGAAATGCCAATACCCTTGAATGGAAAATCCTACAAAAAGCCAAGTCCATCACGGGTAAAACCTTCCCCACCATTGAGCATATCTACACAAAACACCGTTGTAGGAAAGCAACATCCATCATCAGGGACCCCCACCACCCAGGACATGCTCTATTCCCACTGTTGCCATCAGAAAGAAGGTACAGGAGCCTGAGGACTCACACCACCAGGTTCAGGAATAGTTAACACCCCTCAACCATCAGGCTCTTGAACCAAAGGGGATAACTTCACTCAGCTTCACTTGTTCCTTCATTGAAATGTTCCCACAACCTATGCACTCACTTTCACAGACTTTTCATCTCACGTTCTCAATAGCTATTGTTTATTTGTTTATTATTATTATTTCTTTCTTTTTGTATTTGCACAGTTGGTTGTCTTTTGCACACTGGTGTGAACACCCAAGTTGGTGCAGTCTTTCATTGATTCTGTTTGTTGTTTTGTAGCGGCAGTACAGTCCAATACATAATACTAACAATCTATAACTTGCAATATTCTGTGGATTTATTGAGTATGCTCACATGAAAATGAATCTCAGAATTGTATATGGTGACATATACGTACCTTGTAAATAAAATTACTTTGAGCCTTATACTCTTTATGTTTTATGTTAATGATTTGGATGACTGAAATGATGGCGTTGCGGCCATGTTTGCAGACAATATGGAGATAGGTGGCGAGGTCGTTAGTGTTGAGGAAGCAGGGGAGGCTGCAGGCAGTCAGAGACTGATCAGGAGAATGGGAAAAGATGGAATACAGAGTTGGGAAGTGTATGGTCATGCACTTTGGTACAAAGGTTAAAAGCATAGACTGCTTTCTAAATGGGAAAAAATTCAAAACTCTGAGGTGAAAAGGGACATAGGAGTTCTTGTGCAGGATTCCCTAAAGGTTAACTTGCAGTTTGAATCAGTGGTGAGAAAAGCAAATGCAATGTTAGCATTCATTTTGAGAGGACTAGAATATAAAAACAAGGATGTAATACTGAGGCTTTATCAGGCACTGGTGAGGCCTCAGAGTATTGTGAGCCGGTTTGGGCCGCTTACCTAAGAAAGGATGTTCTGACATTGGAATGGGTTCAAAGGAGGTTCACGAAACTGATTCTGAAAATGAAAGGCTTATCATATGAGGATTGCTTAATGGCTCTGCATGTGTACTCGCTGGAATTTAGAAGAATGAGGGGGGATCTCAGAGTGGATGTGGAGAGGATGTTTCCTATAGTGGGGAGTCTAGGACCAGAGGGAACAGATTCAGAAAAGAGGGACTTCTATTTAGTATAGAGATGAGGAGGAATTCCTTTAGCCAGAGCGTGGTGAATCTGTGGAATTCATTGGCACAGGCTGTAGAAGCCAGATCATAGGGCGTAGTTATGGTGGAGGTTGATAAGTCAGGGTGTGAAAGGTTATGAGGAGAGGGCAGGAGAATGGGATTGAGAGGGAAATGGATCAGCCATGATCAAACAGCGGAACAGACTCGATCGGCTGATTGGCCTATTTCTGCTCCTATGTCTTGTGATCTTATTGTAATGTTAAAGCTGATTTTGATTCTGATTTAGTACAGAGAGTGTATATATAGGTATGGTAAGGTAACTACAAAATCCAATTGGAGCAAACCCTGTGAGCACACTAGGATTTAGGAGCAATGAAATTCATGCAGTTCTGTTTTCAGACTGTCTGCACAATCAGCTTTAGAGAGAGTGATTCATGCATTCTTTTATGTGATGTATTAAACCATTCTCTCTCTTGTCCAACAGTGTTCTGCCGGACAATGCAGGAACCACTCAGAAGCTGAGGCAGCATCTCTGGGGTAAGTCATGGTTGATGTTATCCTTTTGTTAGAGCCAGAAAGTGTTGGTGATGAAGCAGGATTAACGGAGGAAAGAACAAAATGGGAAGTTTTGCTGAGATTAAATAACAAAGGATTGGTGCTGGGACCTCTGCTCTTTGTGATATAGTGTAAGAGCGGACAACAGCACAGAAACAGTCTCTTTGTCCAGCGAGTCTGTGACAACCTGTTTTCTGAAAATTCCACCCCAGACCTGTGCACTGACCACGGCCTTCCAGAATCAGAATCAGGTTGAATATCACTGGCACGTTTGTTGTTTTGCAGCAGCAGTACAATGCAATACATAATACTAACAATCTATAACTTGCAATAAGAATATATGTACATATATTTTTAAAGTAGTGTAAAAAGAAAAAAAAAATAGTGATGTAGTGTACAAGGTTCATTGTCCATTCAGAAATCTGATGGCTGTGGGGAAGGGAAGAGGTATTTCCTAAAGTGTTGAGCATTTGTTTTCAGGCCCCTATACCTCCTCCTCAATGGCAGCAATGAGAAGACAGCATGAGGTGATGGGGGTCCTTAATGGTGGATGCCACCTTTTTGAGGTGCTGGACATTGGGGAGGCCGGTACCGGCCTGTGATGGAGCTGGCCGAGTTTACAACTTTCTCCGGCTTTTTCCCTTCTTGTGCAGCGGTCCCTCCATACCAGATGATGATGATGCAACCGGTTGGAATGTTTTCCACAGTACAGCTGTAGAAATTTGCCCCAGACCAACTGCATCCAAGTATCTATTCAATCCTCTCTTAAATTTTGCAATTGAACCTGCATCCACCACTTCCGCTGGCAGCTTGCACCACCCTCAGAGTGAAGAAGTTCCCATTCAAGTTCTCCTCAAATATTTCGTCTTTCACCCTAAACCCATGACCTCTGGCTGTAGTCTCACCCAGTCTGAGGGAAAAAAGCCTACATGCATTACCCTATCTATACCCCTCATAATTTTGTATATCTCTATAAGATCTTCCCTCATTCTCCTACACTCTAGGGAATAAAGTCTCAACTTTTCCCTGTAACAGAGGGGTCCTTAAGCCTCAGCAGCACCTTTTGACTGCACACATTCAAGCTTATTGACATCTTTCCTGTAGGGAGGTTTGATTATGATGAAAATGAGTGAGGACTGATTAGCAAGTTTTCAGAATATACAAAGTTGTCCACGATGAGGAAGGTTAGCAAAGGATTCAGCAGGACATTGACCAGTTTCAGAATCAGAATCAGGTTTAATATCACCAGTATATGTTGTGAAATTTGTTAACTTTATGGCAGCAGTACAATGAAATGATACATGATAAATAAATATTAAGAAAAAAACTGAGTTACATTAAGTGTATGTGTATATATATATATAATGATTAAGTTAAAATGAGTAGTGAAAAATAACAGAAATAAAAAAGTAGTGAAGTAGTGTTCATGGGTTCAATGTCCATTTAGGAATCAGATGGCAGAGGGGAAGAAGCTGTTCCTGAATCGCTGACTATGTGCCTTCAGGCTTCTGTACCCCTTTCCCAATGGTAACAGTGTGAAGAGGGCATGTCTTGGTTGTTGGGGATCCATAAAGATGGACACCACCTTCCTAAGGTAATAGTAATAGGTATCCATTAGTCTTGTGAGACCATGGATTTGTGCCTTGGAAGGTTTCCAGGCCTCGGCAGGGTTGTATGGGAGACTGGCAGTTGCCCAAGCTGCAGGCCTTCCCCTCTCCACGCCACCAATATTGTCCAAGGGAAGGGCACTAGGACCCATGCAGCTTGGCACCAGTGTCGTCACAGAGCAATGTGTTGTTAAGTGTCTTGCTCAAGGACACAAACACGCTGCCTCAGCTGAGGCTCAAACCAGTAACCTTCAGATCACTTGACCGATGCCTTAACCACTAGGCCACGCGCCAACCTTCCTAAGGTAGTGTTCCTTGAAGATGTCTTGGATACTACAGTGGCCGATACCATGACAGAGCTGACTAATTTTACAAGTTTCTGCAACTTATTTCACTCTTGAGCTGTAGCCCACCACCCCAATACTAGATGGTGATGCTGTCAGTCAGAATGCTCTCAATGATATATTTGTAGAAGTTTTTGACTGTTTTAGTTGACAAACCGAATCTCTTCAAACTTCTAATGAAATATAGCCGCTGTCCTCAGAGATATTGACACACAGGAGCTTGAAATTATTCACTCTGCACTTCTTATCCCTCTGAGGATTGGTTTGTGTTCCCTCGTCTTACCCTTTCTGAAGTCCACAATCAGCTTTTTGGTCTTGCTAACATGGAGTGCAAAGTTGTTGCTGCGTCACCACTCAACGAACTGATGTATCTCGCTCCTGTACGCCCTTTCGTCACCATCTGAAACTCTGCCAACGATGGCTGTATCATCAGCAAATTTATAGATGCTGTTCGAGCCACACAATCATGGGGTGTAGGGAGAGTAAAGCAGTGGGTTAAGCACACTTCCCTGTGGAGCATCAGTTTTAATTGTCAGTGATGTGGAGATGTTATCTCCAATCTGCTCAGATTGTGGTCTTCCGGTTAGGAAGCTGAAAATCCATCTGCAGAGGGATATATGGAGGCCCAGGTTCTGTAGCCTTTCGATCAGGACGTTAGGAATTTTGGTGTTAAATGCTGAGCTATAGGCAATGAACAACATCCTGACATTGATATTTGCATTGTCCAGGTGATCCAAGGCTGTGTGGAGAGCCATTGAGATCTCCTCTACTGTAGACCTATTGTGGCGATAGGCAAACTACAATGGGTCCAGGTCCTTCCTGAGAAAGGTGTTGATTCTAGCCATGACCAAACTCTCAAAGTATTTTATCACCGTAGATATGAGTGCCACTGGATGATGGTCGTTAAGGCAGCTCATGCAGCTCTTCTTGGGTACTGGTGTAATTGCTGCCATTTTGAAGCAGGTGGGAGCTTCCGAATGTAGCAGTGAGAGGTTGAAAATGTCTTTGAATATTCCCGCCAGTTGGTTGACACATGTTCTCAGAGCCTTACCAGGTACTCCATTGCACCACACTGCCTCATGAGGGTTCACCCTCTTGAAAGGCAGCCTGACGTCGGCCTCCAAGACCGAGATCACAGGGATATCAGATGCTGCAGCAATCCTTTAGCTGTGGTTTATTGTTCCTTTCAAAGTGAGCATTGTTGCCATTCATGATGTTGGGTTTTGCCTTGTAGGAAGTAATGGCCTGCAAACACTGCCAGAGTTGATGTGTATCCAGTGTTGTTTCTAACCTCTCCCGGAACGCCCTCTGCAGGTCATACCTGGCTTTCTTATACAGACCTGGATCTCAGGACTTAAATACCATACCTTCAGCAGACCACAAACCTTTTGGTTCATCCACAGCTCTTGGTTTGGGAAAGTACAGTAAGTTTTCATAGGTACACATTCATCCACATATGCTTTAATGAAGTCGGTGACAACTGTGGCATACTCATCCTGGCTCGAAGATGAATCTCTGAATACTGACTCAAAGCAATCCTGTAAGCGCCCTGTGAATCCCTGGTCCACACCATCTTGGTCCTTAGAAGTAGAGCCAGATGACAGGACTTACCAAAGTGTGGGTGTGGTATAGCATGGTATGCACTCTTGATTTTAGTGTAACAGTGGTCCAGTGTGTTACTTCCTCTGGTATGTACTACAGGTGATTCGTTGATAATAATTATTTAGTGACTTCATCAAACTGGCCTGGTTAAAATCTCCCAAAATGATGGGGAAGGCATTGTTTCATGCCTGTTGATTACATCGCTCAGTTTATACAGCCTGGACATTGGTCTGAGGTGGAATGTACACTGCTACCAAAACCATCACTGAAACCTTCCATGGCAGGTAAAATGGCCGGAACTTAATTTCAAGGTATTCCAGGTCTGGTGAGCAATATTGGGATGTCACCGACACATGAGTATACCTCAAGAAATTCATCATGAGGCATTCACCTCCACCTCTGCTTTTGAGAGACTCCACCAACTCATCTGGATAGTGTATTGTGAACCCATGTATTGGAATCGCTGCATCCAGCATGGAAGATTGAAATATGGTCAGACAAATGGGAGAGTTTAACGTGAGGGTTGGTACTTAGAACATCAAATGCAGACCAATACAACACAGGAACAGTCTATTTGGCCCACAATGTTGTGCCAAATCAATTAAATTGGTAATCAAATGGACCACTAAATTAATCACTTCTGCCTGCACAATGTCAATATCCTTCCATTTTCCTCACATTCATATGTCTTTATAAAGGTCTCTGAAAAGTCCCTAATGTATCTGCCTCTATCACTTCTCCAAGCGGCACATTTCAGGCACCCACCATTCTCCGTGTAAAAATCTTGCCCCTCACATCTCCTTTTGAAATTACCTCTCCCTCACCTTAATTGCATGCCCTCTGGTATTAAATATTTCAACCCTGGGAAAAAGATGCTGTCTGTCTACTCTGTGTATGCCTCTCATAATCTTATAAATCTCTATCAGATCTCCCCTCAGCCTCAACCACTCCAGAGAAAACAACCCAAGTTTGCCCAGCTTCTCATTATAGCACTTGCCCTCAAATCTAGCAGCATCCATGTAAACCTCTCCTGCACCCTCTGAAAAGCCTCGATATCCTTCCCCTAATAGGAAAACACTCCAGATGTGATGTAACTGAAGCTCTATAAAGCTGCAACTTAACTTCCTGACTGTTGAACTCAATTAATAAAGACAAACATGCCATATGCCTTCTTAACCACCTTATGTAGCCACTTTCAGGGTGCAATGAACTTAGACCCCATGATTCCTCTGCTCTTCAGTATTGTTAAGGATCTTTTGGAGGTCAAATGCAAGAGGAAAGTAAACAGTAGATGGCAGGAACCTTAGCAGCATTGATCCAGAGAAATCTTGGAATGCCAAATTCATAGCTCTCTGAAACTCACAATGCAAGTAGAAAGAGTGGTAAACGAGGCGTACTGCGTGCCTACCTTCAATGGTCAGGGTGTTGAGTATAAAAGTTGGGAGGTTATGTTGCTGCTGAACCTTGGTTCGGCCATATTTAGAGTCCTATGTGTGTTTTGGTTGCCCATATTACAGGAAGGATGTAGAGCCTTTGGAAAGATACAGGAGATGTTCACCAGGATGTTGTCTGTATTAGAGAGTATAAGGAGAGGTTGTTTTCTCTGGAGTAGTGGAGGCAAAGGGGTGATCTGATTATTTATAAAATTATGAGAGGCATAGATAATGACCATTAGAACGGATCATTAACTCCATAGATAGGATATGGTCAATAAAATGGAGCCTTAATTCCATAGGTGGGGTTAGGTTTATAGAATGAAGAATAAACTCCATAGATAGGGCTCGGTCAATAGAATTAGGAATAAACTCCATAGATAGGGCTCAGTCAATAGAATTGGGAATAAACTCCATAGATAGGATATGGTCAATAGAATAGAGAATTAATTCCTTAGGTGGGGTTTGGTCAATAGAATGGGGAATTAACTCCATTGATAAGGTTTGGTCAATAGAATGGAGAATTAACTCCATTGATAGGGTTTGGTCAATAGAATGGAGAATTAACTCCATTGATAGGGTCTGGTCAATAGAATGGATAATTAACTCCATTGATTGGGTTTGGTCAATAGGATGGAGAATAAACTCCATAGATAGGATATGGTCAATAGGATGGAGAATAAACTCCGTAGATAGGGTATGGTCAATAGAATGGAGAATTAACTCCATTGATAGAGTTAGGTCAATAGAACGGAGAATTAACTCCATAGATAGGGTATGGTCACCGTTTAGAAAATAGTCTACACTTTAAGGTTGTGCCTTATGAGCCTGATTGAACTTTTTGAGGATGCGACTAAACACATTGACGAAGGAAGAGCAGTAGATGTAGTGTATATGGATTTCAGCAAGGCATTTGATAAGGTACCCCATGCAAGGCTTATTGAGAAAGTAAAGAGGCATGGGATTCGATGGGACATTGCTTTGTGGATTGAGAACTGGCTTGCCCACAGAAGGCAAAGAGTGGTTGTAGACGGGTCATATTCTGCATGTAGGTCGGTTACCAGTGGTGTGCCTTAAGGATCTGTTCTGGGACCCTTACTCTTCATGATTTTTATAAATGACCTGGATGAGGAAGTGGAGGGATGGGTTGGTAAGTTTGTTGATGACATAAAGGTTGGAGGTGTTGTGGATAGTGTGGAGGACTGTCAGAGATTACAGCGAGACATTGATAGGATGCAAAACTGGGCTGAGAAGTGGCAGATGGATTTCAACCCAGATAAGTTTGAAGTGGTTCATTTTGGTAGGTCAAATATGATGGCAGAATATAGTATTAATGGTAAGACTCTTGCCAGTGTGGAGGATCAGAAGGATTTCGGGGTCTGAGTCCACAGGACGCTGAAAGCTGCTGCACAGGTTGACTCTGTGGTTAAGAAGGCATACGGTGTATTGGTCTTCATCAATCGTGGAATTGAATTTAGGAGCTGAGAGGTAATGTTGCAGCTATATAGGACTCTGGTCAGACCCTTTTGGAGTACTGTGTTCAGTTCTGGTCGCCTCACTACATGAAGGATGTGGAAACCATAGAAAGGGTGCAGAGGAGATTTACAAGGATGTTGCCTGGATTGGGGAGCATGCCTTATGAGAATAGGTTGAGTGAACTCGGCCTTTTCTCCTTGGAGCGACGGAGGATGAGAGGTGACCTGATAGAGATGTATAAGATGATGAGAGGCATTGATCGTATGAATAGTTAGAGGCTTTTCCCCAGGGCTGAAATAGACAATAGGTGCAGAAGTAGACCATTCAGCCCTTCGAGCCTGCACCGCCATTCTGAGATCATGGCTGATCATCTACTATCAATACCCGGTTCCTGACTTGTCCCCATATCCCTTGATTCCCCTATCCATAAGATACCTATCTAGCTCCTTCTTGAAAGCGTCCAGAGAATTGGCCTCCACTGCCTTCCGAGGCAGTGCATTCCAGACCCCCACAACTCTCTGGGAGAAGAAGATTTTCCTTAACTCTGTCCTAAATGACCTACCCCTTATTCTCAAACCATGCCCTCTGGTACTGGACTCTCCCAGCATTTGGAACATATTTCCTGCCTCTATCTTGTCCAATCCCTTAATAATCTTATATGTTGCAATCAGATCCCCTCTCAATCTCCTTAATTCCAGCGTGTACAAGCCCAGTCTCTCTAACCCCTCTGCGTGAGACAGTCCTGACATCCCAGGAATTAACCTCGTGAATCTACGCTGCACTTCCTCTACAGCCAGGATGTCCTTCCTTAACCCTGGAGACCAAAACTGTACACAATACTCCAAGTGTGGTCTCACCAGGGCTCTGTACAAATGCAAGAGGATTTCCTTGCTCTTGTACTCAATTCCCTTTGTAATAAAGGCCAACATTCCATTAGCCTTCTTCACTGCCTGCTGCACTTGCTCATTCACCTTCAGTGACTGATGAACAAGGACTCCTAGATCTCTTTGTATTTCTCCCTTACCTAACTTTACACCGTTCAGATAATAATCTGCCTTCCTGTTCTTACTCCCAAAGTGGATAACCTCACACTTATTCACATTAAACATCATCTGCCAAGTATCTGCCCACTCACCCAGCCTATCCAAGTCACCCTGAATTCTCCTAACATCCTCATCACATGTCATACTGCCACCCAGCTTAGTATCATCAGCAAACTTGCTGATGTTATTCTCAATGCCTTCATCTAAATCGTTGACGTAAATCGTAAACAGCTGTGGTCCCAATACCGAGCCCTGTGGCACCCCACTAGTCACCACCTGCCATTCCGAGAAACACCCATTCACTGCTACCCTTTGCTTTCTATCTGCCAACCAGTTTTCTATCCATGTC
The DNA here is from genome assembly GCF_048418815.1 of Hemitrygon akajei. Taxonomy (NCBI): domain Eukaryota; kingdom Metazoa; phylum Chordata; class Chondrichthyes; order Myliobatiformes; family Dasyatidae; genus Hemitrygon; species Hemitrygon akajei. Next base: position 114,276,653 of record NC_133133.1, on the reverse strand, counting down.
AATATCTTCCCCCCGATGCCCTGAGCTTTGATTTTACCCACCAATCTCCTATGTGGGACCTTATCAAATGCCTTCTGAAAATCGAGGTACACTACATCCACTGGATCCCCCTTGTCTAACTTTCTGGTTACATCCTCGAAAAACTCCAATAGATTAGTCAAGCATGATTTACCCTTGGTAAATCCATGCTGGCTCGGCCCAATCCTATCTCTGCTATCTAGATATGCCACTATTTCATCTTTAATAATGGACTCCAGCATCTTCCCCACTACTGATGTTAGGCTGACAGGTCGATAGTTCTCTGTTTTCTCCCTCCCTCCTTTCTTAAAAAATGGGATAACATTAGCCATTCTCCAATCCTCAGGAACTGATCCTGAATCTAAGGAACATTGGAAAATGATTACCAATGCATCCGCAATTTCCAGGGTCACCTCCTTTAGTACCCTAGGATGCAGACCATCTGGACCTGGGGATTTGTCAGCCTTCAATCCCATCAGTCTACTCATCACCGTTTCCTTCCTAATGTCAATCTGTTTCATTTCCTCTGTTACCCTATGTCCTTGGCCCATCCATACATCTGGGAGATTGCTTGTGTCTTCCTTAGTGAAGACAGATCTAAAGTACTTATTAAATTCTTCTGCCATTTCTCTGTTTCCCATAACAATTTCACCCAATTCATTCTTCAAGGGCCCAACATTGTTCTTAACTATCTTCTTTCTCTTCACATACCTAAAAAAGCTTTTGCTATCCTCCTTTATATTCCTGGCTAGCTTGCGTTTGTACCTCATTTTTTCTCCCCGTATTGCCTTTTTAGTTAAGTTCTGTTGTTCCTTAAAAATTTCCCAATCATCTGTCCTCCCACTCACCTTAGCTCTGTCATACTTCCTTTTTTTTTTAATGCTATGCAATCTCTGACTTCCTTTGTCAACCACTGTGGCCCCTTTCCCCCCTTTGAATCCTTCCTTTTCCAGGGGATGAACTGATTTTGCACCTTGTGCATTTATCCCAAGAATACCTGCCATTGCTGTTCCACTGTCTTTTCTGCTAGGATATCCATCCAGTTAACTTCGACCAGCTCCTCCCTCATGGCTCCATAGTCTCCTTTGTTCAACTGCAACACTGACACCTCCGAGCTGCCCTTATCCTTCTCAAATTGCAGATAAAAACTTATCATATTATGATCACTACCTCCTAATGGCTCCTTTACTTCAAGACTGCTTATCAAATCCTGTTCATTACATAACACTAAATCCGGAATAGCCTTGTCCCTGATCGGCTCTCGTACAAGCTGTTCCAAGAATGCATCCCGTAGGCACTCTACAAACTCCCTATTCTGTGGTCCAGCACCAACCTGATTCTTCCAGTTCACCTGCATGTTGAAATCCCCCATAACTACTGCGACATTACCTTTGCCACATGCCAATGTTAACACCCTATTCAACTTGCACCCAATATCCATGCTACTGTTTGGTGGCCTGTAGACAACACCCATTAGGGTCCTTTTGCCCTTACTGTTCCTCAGTTCTATCCACACAGACTCTACTTCTCCTGACCCTATGTTCCCCCTTGCAAAAGACTGAATCTCATTCCTCACCAACAGGGCCACCCCACCCCATCTGCCCATATTTCTGTCCCTACGATAGCACGTATACCCTTGTACATTCATTTCCCAGGTCTGATCTCCCTGCAGCCATGTCTCCGTTATCCCAACAACATCATAGTTACCCATTCGCACCTGAGCTTCAAGCTCATCTGCCTTATTTCTGACACTTCGTGCATTCAGATATAGAATTTTTAGCTCATTTCTCCTCTCTCTGTTTGAATCGTTGCCTATTGTGCTTAACCCAGCTCCCCGAACTCCCATCGGGCTATACGCCCCTAGAATTTTGTTGTCCTTCCTAAATTTACTTACTCTTTCTGCACATTTAACTCCATGTTCCGTCAGACCATCCCTCTGTACATGAGTCCTCCTTATCACTTGTTCCGCCCCACCTTCCTCTACTACACACTTAATATTCCGGAACCGTGTAGTCCCCACCTGTCCTTTATTCTTCCTCTCGCTATCCTCTCTCACATTCTGGATCCCTACCCCCTGCAAATTTAGTTTAAATCCCCCCAAGAAGCACTAGCAAACTTCCCTGCAAGAATGTTAGTACCGCTCCAGTTCAGGTGTAAACCGTCCCTTCGGAACAGATCCCACCTTCCCTGGAACAAAGCCCAATTATCTACAAACCAGAAGCCCTCCCTCCTGCACCATCCTCTCAGCCACGTATTAATCTTTATAATCCTTCTGTTCCTTGCCTCACTCGCACGTGGCACAGGTAGCAATCCTGAGATTGTTACCCTCAAGGTCCTGCTCTTCAGCTTCGCACCTAACTCCCTGAACTCCCTACGCAGGACCCCCTCACTCATCCTACCCACGTTGTTGGTCCCTACATGGACCACAACATCTGGATTCTTGCCCTCCCTCTCGAGAATAACCTGCACCCGATCTGAGATGTCTCAGACCCCGGCACCAGGGAAGCAACATACCATCCGAGACTCCCGATCTTCTCCACAAAATCTCCTATCCGCCCCCCTGACTATAGAATCCCCTATCACTACCGGTCTCTTCTCTTCCCTCCTCCCCTTCCTAGTCGAGGGTCCAACCTCAGTGCCAGAGACACTGAAATGGTTGCCACAGGAGGACACAGGTTTAAGGTGCTGGGGAGTAGGTATAGAGGAGATGTCAGGGGTAATTTTTATACGCAGAAAGTGGTGAGTGCGTGGAATGGGCTGCCAGCGACAGTGGTGGAGGCGGATACGATAGGGTCTTTTCAGAGACTTTTGGATAGGTATATGGAGCTTAGAAAAATAGAGGGCTATGGGTAAGCCTAGTAATTTCTGAGGTAGGGACATGTTCAGCACAACTTTGTGGGCCGAAGGGCCTATATTGTGCTGTATTTTTATGATTTATGCCAGTTTTACAAACCTAATTCTGATTCTGTTCCTGCGACATAGAGTTTTAGATCAAGAAGCCAGGTCCTATGGTCCAAGATATCTGCATCCGCCTGCACTAACTCCACTTTTCCGCTCACATCCCAGCAAACCTCCTGTTGCCAATGTCAATTTACAGTGACCAAATTGCCTGGAGGGGCACAGTCACAGGGGCAGGTGCAAAATCCACACAGACAGCTCCTGAGATTAGAACTGAAATTGGCTCACTAGAGCATTGAAACATCTCTGCCAACTATTAGCCTTACTAACTAAAACACAAAAATACAACTGCAGATGCTGTGGATCAAAGAATACGTACACAACGCTGGAAGAACTCAGCAGGTCAGGCAGCATCCGTGAGAAAAGAGTAGCCAATGTTTCGGGCCGAGACCCTTCATCAGGAATGGGGGGGAGGAGAGGGCCGAAACCCGGTAATAGAGATAGGGGAGGGGGTAGGGCCTAGAGGTGCCAGGTGGAGAACCAATCAGAGGAAAGATAAATGTGGGAGGGGGAGGGGATACACATGGAAGAACTGTAGAGACAAAGAAGCAGAAAGTTGAAAGGGGAGAGAGGCAGAGAGGGACCTAGGATAGGGGAAGGGTGAGGGGGAGGGAATTACCAGAAATTGGAGAATTCAATGTTCATACCACCAGGCTGGAGGCTACCCAGACGGTAGATGAGGTGCTGCTTCTCCAACCTGAATTTGGCCTCATCATGGCAGTAGAGGAGGCCATGTATGGACATATCTAGATGGGAATGAGAGGCAGAGTTGAAGTGGGTGGCAACCGGGAGGTCCTGTCTATTGTGACGGACGGAGCGTAGGTGTTCGACGAAGCGGTCCCCCAATCTGCGTCGGGTCTCGCCGATGTAGAGGGGGCCGCACCGGGAGCACCGGATGCAACTTTCTGCTTCTTTATCTCTACAGTTCTTTCATGCTTATCCCCTCCCCCTCTCCCCTTTATCTTTCCTCTGATTGGTTTTCCACCTGGCGCCTCTAGGCCCTACCCCCTCCCCTATCTCTATTACCGGGTTTCGGCCCTCTCCTCCCCCGCATTCCTGTTGAAGGGTCTCAGCCCGAAACGTTGGCTACTCTTTTCTCACGGATGCTGCCTGACCTGCTGAGTTCTTCCAGCATCGTGTACGTAGCCTTACTAATTAGCATCATTATTAACACTGAATGTAGTGCGTTGGATTAAGGTGTAGACTTGCAATTTTTTCTAGTATTTTCTTTGTTGTTTAACTTTCCTGTGCTTGCTAATAATTTTTATATAATTACCTATACATGTGTTATTGTTCAGTGAAGTTTCCAGTAATTGTAGTATAGATGATTCTGTACTTTCTGGAAACTTCCAGATTTTTTTCTGCAGCGGGTAAACTGCTATTTGAATCTGGCAATTTTATAGGTTAATTGTTATCACTGGAATGTTGTTATTTCTAACTGAGTATGAGATGATCATGATTTAATTTTCTTGGTCTCTTTTTCTTTGTTTGTTATTTGTTTTTGTAACACTTAATAAAACACCCATGTTTTACACCTCATTCTTGACTTCTGAAGAAAGTCTGGATCAATATCTTTAAATTTATCACTCTCTTCCTTTAAGACAATCATTAAAACCTTTCATAACTTTTTCCTCAGATGCATTGATAACATTCATGTGAAGCAGCTAGAGACGTTTTATAATTTTCTTGCACATTCTCCCCATCACAGCATAGGTTTCACCCATACGTGCTCTGATTTTCTCCCATATCCCAAAGATGTGCAGGTGGGCAGGTAAATTGCCCGCTATAAATTGACCTGGTTTTGTAGGTGAGGGGAAGAATTTAGGGAGTGTTCAAGTTCAAGTTTATTGTTATAGGGCAAGATCCTTAACAGTGTTGCTGAACAGAGAGATCTTGGGATCCAGGTTCATAGCTCCTTGAAAGTGACCACATAGGTCGATAAGGTGGTTAAGGAGGCTTCTCTTCTAATATTTATATATCTGTGCACTTGTAATGTGACACTGTCATTTTCTTTGGGATCAATAAAGTATCTATCTATCTATCTATATTCTATATTCTAAGTACCAAAGCTCATGTTAGTTTAGATTAAACTCTGCCATTTGTCTGAACCTACTCCATACTAGTCTATCCTGCTGAATCCTTTGCTAACCTTCCTCACCAGGTACAACTCTGTCAATTTGTGTATCACATTCTCATTACAATCAAACCTACCTTCAGGAAAGGTATCAATAAGCTTGAAACAAGGATGTTGCTGAGGACTGAGGACCTCTGTTATCAGGAGAGGTTCAAGGGGGATGTGGGGTGTAACTTTTTTGTAAAATATTATCAATATTTATTAAGTCATCATATCACCCTGAGATTCATTTTCTTGCAGGCATTCAAAATCAGATCAGATCAGATCAGATTCAGTTTATTATCATTTATAAACCACAAATACAATGCAGTTAAAAAATGAGACAACGTTCTCCGGAATGATATCATGAAAAAGCACAAAACAGACCACACAAGAAAAACTGCATAACGTTTGGTAATCCCCAATCCAGAGTCCGGAGAGGCTGCTGCATATCGATATCGCGCTACTGTCTTAGCACGTTCCCCAGAAGGAGCTACAAACCCATCAGACAAACCTAAAGCTACAAGACCTACACAAAACCACATAGTTACATATAGTTATAGTTAGCATATAGTTTCAACAGTGCAGACAATACCATAATTGATAAAAGACTAACTGAAAAAGACCTCATAATTATAACACATAGTTTCAACAGTGCAAAGCTATACCGTAATCTGATAAAGAGCAGTCCATGCACGGTTTAAAAGAAAGTCTCAAAGTCCTGACAGCCCACCATCTCACGCAGATGGTAGAAGGAAGAAAAACTCTTCCTGCCATGAACCTCCAGCGCCGCAGTTTGCCGATACAGCACTTTGGGAGCTCTGACCACAGATAACTCTGAGTCCGTCTGAAAACTTCGAGCCTCCGACCAGCCCTCCGACACTGAGCACCATCTCTGCCAAGTGCTTCGACCCCGGCATGGGATGTGAGAGGAAAAGTGGAGCTAGTGCCAGATGGATTTGCTTGGAATGCACTGCCTGGTATGGTGGTAGAGGTAAATACATTTCAGGTTTCTGAGAGATGTTTGGATAGAGACATGGATGTAAGGAAGATGGAGGGGTATGGACATTACGTAGGTAGGTGGGATTAATGTTTGAGTGCTTTTGATTTGTGGGTTTCTAGCTGGTTCGGCACAACATTGTGGGCTGAATGGCCTGCTCCTGTGCTGTACTTTTAAAATATTCCATATACAACAAAATGGCAGGAATAATCCAAATAGAACATCCAGGGTAAATGGTAGGGCATTGAGGAATGCAGTGGAACAGAGAGATCTAGGAATAACAGTGCATAGTTCCCTGAAGGTGGAGTCTCATGTAGATAGGGTGGTGAAGAAGGCTTTTGGAATGCTGGCCTTTATAAATCAGAGCATTGAGTACAGAAGTTGGGATGTAATGTTAAAATTGTACAAGGCATTGGTAAGGCCAAATTTGGAATATTGTGTACAGTTCTGGTCACCGAATTATAGGAAAGATATCAATAAATTAGAGAGAGTGCAGAGACGATTTACTAGGATGTTACCTGGGTTTCAGCACTTAAGTTACAGAGAAAGGTTGAACAAGTTAGGTCTCTATTCATTGGAGCGTAGAAGGTTGAGGGGGGATTTGATCGAGGTATTTAAAATTTTGAGAGGGATAGATAGAGTTGACGTGAATAGGCTGTTTCCATTGAGAGTAGGGGAGATTCAAACGAGAGGACATGATTTGAGAGTTAGGGGGCAAAAGTTTAAGGGAAACACGAGGGGGTATTTCTTTACTCAGAGAGTGATAGCTGTGTGGAATGAGCTTCCTGTAGAAGTAGTAGAGGCCAGTTCAGTTGTGTCATTTAAGGTAAAATTGGATAGGAATATGGACAGGAAAGGAGTGGAGGGTTATGGGCTGAGTGCGGGTAGGTGGGACTAGGTGAGATTAAGAGTTCGGCACGGACTAGGAGGGCCGGAATGGCCTGTTTCCGTGCTGTGATTGTTATATGGTTATATATGGTTATATGAAATGGCATTTCTTTGGACCACGGTGTACTCACAAAACATGTATCACACATAGCACATAAAACAAAATATTGCTATAAATATCATTCAAAATGCATGTAGAGTGCCGCACATATAAAGAGTAAACAGCTTGCTGTCCTAGTGACGAGGCCTTGGTGGTGGCAGGGTATTCATGTTAGCCAGTCTGGCAGTCTGAGTCCTGATGCCCCTGTACCTCCTTCCTGATGGTAGTGGGTCAAAGAGATTGAGGGATGGGCAGTAGGGATCCTCCACAAAGCTTTTACCCTTCATATACAACACTGCTGGTAAATGTCATAAATGGGGGGAAGGGAGATCCTGGTGATTCTCTCAGTGGTTCTCCTATTCTCTGTGCGTCTTGTGATCTTATGCCTTGCTACTTCCGTACCACACAAAGATGCAGCCAGACAGACGCTCGATGGCACTCCTGTAGAAAGTAAAATGGGAAAATGGTATGTGTGGAAAATAACATGGGATCAGTGTGTATGGGAGTTAGATGGTTGGTGCGGACATGTGGACAAAAGGATGTGTTCCCACAGTGTGTGTATGGATGGCATGCTAGTGTAGTAGTTAGTGCAGCTGCTTTACAGTGCCAGCGATCACCATTAAGGGTTCAATTTCTGTAAGGAGTTTGATGATATGGGTTTCCTTCCACATTCCAAAGATGACGAGGTTCGGGTTAATAAGCTGTTGGCATGCTACATTGCCACCCAAAGCACAGCAACACTTGCAGGCTGCCCCCAGTACAATCATCGACTGTGTTGGTTGTTGATGCAAACAGCACATTGCACTGAATGTTTCAATGTACATGTGAAAAATACTGTGATTCTGTACCTGCACTGGAGAAAACAGTGCATATAACGTCCCTCAGGCAGTTAGTCTGATCAACCCTTCCAGTTAGCCACCCCACTATTACCTCAGTCACTGCACTGTAGACACGATAAACCACCTTTTATAACACTGCTTACATTCTCATTATATACTGGTAATGATGCATTTAAGCACACTTTATTCCATATCTGTACTTCACACTTCATTTTTATATAATTCTTTATTCTTAATTATTGTTGAATGTTGATTTTTTGTTGCATGTCACATCCTAACCAGCAAATTCCTAATACATGTAAATGTATATGGCGAGGCTCTGGGTTCACGCCACCAGGTTCAGGAACAGTTACTTCCCCCCAACTATTAGGCTCTTGAACTACAGGGGTTAACTTCACTCATCCCAGCCAACACCGAACTATTCACACAACCTATGGATTCATTTTCAAGGACTCTTCATCGCATGTTCTTGATATTTATTGCTTATTTATTTATTATTGTTGTTGCTTTTTTCTTTTTGTATTTGAACAGGCTTGTGTACAGTTTGTCATTGATTCTTTTGGGTTTCTTCGTATTTATTTTGAATGCCTCAAGAAAATGAATCTCAGGGTGATAAGATGACATAATATTAATAAATATTGATAATATTTTACAATAAATTTAGTCTGAACTTTAAAGTTGATCCTTGATAAACAGGTTATGGAGAAGTAATCTGCACTATTCCTCTTTGAACATCGGGTAGCGCTGTTAAGCCATTTATTTCAACAGTTCTACCCTCAAAATTTAGTAGCTCATCAATTTTATTCCCTCCTTAACTTCAAGAAATAACTCAAAAATTTCAATGCAGCAGAATAAACAGCTTTCAACAACCTTATATATTTGATTCCCTGAGAATTATTCATTAAGGAAGGATTTGGTTAGCACAACGTTATCACAGCTGGGTGTATATGGCTTTCCTTGGGGTACCCTGGTTTATCCCCACAGTCCAATGATGTACAGATTAGTAGGTTAATTGGTCATTGTAAATTTTCCTGTGATTAGGCAAGATTTAAATATTTGGGTTACTGGGCCATTGTATCTCTAAAAACAATAAAAATCAATATGACTGTGATAGTGATGTCTAAGTGGCTAAAGGGAATGGAAGGACATGGATTCCAGCTTAATTTTAAGTTCAACTTTATTGTCATTCAGCTGTACACATGTATACCACAGAAGGAAACAATGCTCCTCCAGACCAAGGTGCACAACACAGTACATATTACTCACTCACAAGACATAAAGTAATATTACCTCAAATAAATTAACAAATATTAAGGTGCATTTGAGACCTGGATGGAGACAAGGAGTTCAGTAGTCTCACACTGTGGAGAAAGAAGCTGTTTCCCTTCCTAATAGACCTTGTCCTAATGCTACGTTACCTATGCCTGATGGTAGCGATTGTCAAAGATATTGTTGGATTGACTGGAGGGGTCATGATAATGCAAAGGGCCTTGCGTACACAGTGCTTCAGATAAATATCTTGGATGGGTGGAAGAAAGACGCTTATGATCCTCTCAGGAGTTCTTGTAGGTGTTGCTGTCAGATGCCTTGCAATTCCGGTACTGGACGGTGATGCAGTTGGTCAGGGCACTCTTACACACACTATTACACTAGATGCATGGAAAATATTAGGGCAGGAATCAAAAGCTTGATAAAAGTAGATTTTAAGGACCAGACTAGCCAGTATACAACATTGTCAGGGCAATCAACATCGACAAGACCAAGGAATTGATTGTAGACTTCAGGAAGGGGAGATTGACAGAACACACACCAGTCCTCAATAAGGGATTAGCAGTGGGAAGGGTGAGTAGCTTCAAGTTTCTTGGTGTCAGCATCTCAGAAGATCTGTCCTAGGCAATCATGAAGAAGGCATACCAGTGGCTCTACTTCATTAGGAGCTTGTGAAGATTCGGTATGTCACCAAGAGCTCAGTAAAGATCCTCACCATCCACTGTCTTTGCATTACTACCATTGGGGAGGAGGCACAGGAGTCTGAAGGCCCACGTGCAATGTTTTAAGAACAGATTCTTCCCCTCCACCATCAGATTTCTGAATGGTTCATGAGCCCTACCTCATGAATTGTCTTTTGCACTGTTTTTATTTATTATGTGGAGATAGAGCATGGAACAGGCCCTCTGGCCAACACAGCACACCTACCAGCACCCCACCTATTTAACCCTAGCCTAATCACAGGACAATTCTGCGATGGCCAATGAGCCTACTAACTAATGTGTGTTTGTGGGTGGAACCTGGAGCACCCAGAGAGAACTCACACGGTCAAGGGGAGAATGTACAAACTCCTTACAGACAGTGCCAGAATTGAACTCCAAACTCCAAACCCAAGCAGTAATAGCATTGTGCTAACCACTACGCTACTGTGTGCCCCTAACTTTTGTAACCTATAGCACTTTTTATGTATTGTATTGTAATGCTGCTGCTAAAGAACAAATAACATGACATACAGTATGTTCTTGATAATAAATCTGTATGCCGAACATGTCCTTATCTTAGAAATTACCTAGGGTTACCCAGGCTGGTGGCAGAGGGCTAGTTTTAAGGTAAAGGGTAAGGAACTGAGAAGGGTGATTAGAATCTGAAACTTGCTTCCTGAGTGAGTGTTGGAGGCAGAGACTCTCACAATATTTGAGAAGTAACTAGATGAGCATCAGACTGTATAAAGGCTGAAAAATGGGAGGAGTGTAGAGTTGTACAATGCCCAGTGGACCAAAGGCCCTGCTTCTGTGCAATGAATTCTCTCTTTGAAGGAACCTCACAAACCATTCAGTTTGACTATGTTACTGGACTTGCATTTAGTGGGTTGAAGAGCTGATCCAAGAATAAGTTCAAATTGCATTATAGTGACAGGAGGATTTAAATTAAGTAAATTGATATTCCTGGAATTAGAAAAAAAACATTTGATATGGAAAACAGAGAAAGCATTTGGTTCTGCCTTTCAGAGAAGATTTGCCCATTCTCACTTATATATCAAATTCTAACAATATCGAAGTAGTTGACTCAACCACTGCCTCATTTTAGACCGTAAGACACAGGATCAGAAACAGGCCTTGCAGCCCATCGAGTCTGCTCTGCCATTCCATTACAGCCCTCAACTCCATTTTCCTGCCTTCTGCCTGTAACCTCTGATGCCCTTGCTAATTAGGAACCTATCAACCTCTGCTTTAAATGTACCCAATAATGTCCTCCATAGCTGTTGTACCAAAGAATTCACAGATTTGGGAAGATGTTTCAGGCCAAGACCTTTCATCAGGACATTCTAATGATAGATAAAAGCTGACTGTCTTCCTATCCATAGATGCTGCCTGACCTGCTGAGTTCTTCCAGCATTTTGTATGTGTTAATGTAAGAGTCACCGCGCATCTGGAAGGAAGAGGCAGGTGCAGTTCAATGGCAGCATTGAAATAACCTGCAGTGGAGTTCAACATATATCTTACATTTGATTTTCATTTTCAAAGATATCAATTTATCTTCAGAAATATTATGTCTCCTCATGGCTTCAGATTGGAGGTTGGAAAGGTAAAAGACTAATCTGTTCGGAGAGTAGCAAAGAATACTTAAGCTCCCCTTTCAGACACCATCACATCAGGATCTGTGATCATAATGGATTATTGCTGGTATAATATAACTCAAGTATATGAGCATTAAACTCACCTCATTGTATAATCTCCACCCATTCAAAACTATTACAAACAGAATTTACAGAGAAAATTTTTGAAGTATTAGAGTTTTTAAGCTCTCAGTCTATCATACTGTTTAAAAACAGTTAAGTTTCTGCCTCAACTACGTTTCAGCCAGTGAGAGCCAGATTGCCAATATCCCCAAAGGTGAATCTAACCCATCGATCTTCTACCTCCTATCCATGCTTCCTAATTATTTATCGGTCCAAGGGAAATAGATCCCTCCTATCCATTCTATCTATTTTTCTCAACTTTACTTAAATCAATCAAGTCACTTTTCCAAAAAAAGATCCATCCGAGCTAATCCTTTCTCATAAGTACCCTTCTTCACACTACCTATGCCTCTTATCATCTTGTAAAGGTCTGTCATCACCTCTCAACCTCCTTCGCTTCAATGAGAAAAGCCCTAACTCTCTCAGCTAATCTCACAGGACATGTTAATCTATGGAGAGGTAATCTATGCAGCAGCTTGGTAAATCTCCTCTAGATATTTTTTCTACAGCTTCCACATCCTTCCTATAATGAGAACAAACTCAATACTCCAAGAATAGTCTAACCAGAATTTTTAGTAACCATATATAATAAAAGTTTGCTCTGTACAGACATCTTGTCCTATTTTTATTTGAAACACCAAGGCATAAGACTAAAGGCCATGGTTAGTCTAATATGAAACACACTGGGGAACAGTCAAAATCTTGGCATATTTCTCTGCAGAATTGCCTACACATCGCTGGTTAAGACTTACATTGACCTAGAGCTGTACTTCTGTAGGATAGGATCCAGTTTACACAGAATGGATGGACTTCTGAGTGCTGAAGGAGCACATCTTCTCATTGAGCTCAGCGATCTCCATTCAGGCCTGGGTGAAATCACAAAGCTGCTCGGAGAGGTGTTCATGAAGCTCGCCCACATGGGAAGCAGTGGCCAGCTTACACAGTTCATTTTGGACAGAGCTGTAGATATTCCATATGGAATCCTTTCAAATGGAAAATAACTGTCTACCTGCCAGTTCAGAGATTGTACGTGAGTGAGTAATGAAGTGTCTCAAGAACTGCATTAAGTACAGTACAGAAGCAGACCAGCCATCAGGTCTTGTACAGGTATTTATACCCACTGAAACCCCACCTGAACTTGCCTAACTCTGTCAAACTATCCTTTATTCCTTTCTTGCATCTCAAGCTTCTCCTAATACATTTCATCCTCTTTGCCTTAGCAGGTCATTGGCTATAATATCTACAATCTCACTATCTTCAGCTTCTATGGCATTCACTCTGGCAGCAGCAGAGGTTTCTGCCTCATCCATATCACCACGATCTGAAGACTTCCACCAGACAAACCAGGGTAAGATGAACGCAGTCAGTGGTAAAGCACTGAGGTGCCCAGAACAAATGAATCTGGGAATACAGATCCATAATTTATTGAGTGTCACAAAATAGATAGATAGTTGTAGAGAAAATGTTTGACACATTGGTCTTCTTAAATCAGGGATTTGAGTACAGAAGTTGGGACATTATGTGAAGACGTTGAGTGAGGCCTTTTCTACGTCCTCCACACCCACCACTTCCTCTCTATCTCCTCTCCAACTACTTTGCCTCCACCAGTTCTGCTCTCCTAATCCTCCATCCTTCCTCCTTTATCTAACACCCTCCACCTCCTCTACACCCACATCCATGTGCCTACCTTCACCTCCCATCTCCGGCATCTTTCCGACCTTATGCATATTCACCCATCTCCACTCCTTCCTTCTTTTCTGTCCTCCTTCCTCCTACCCTCCTCTCCTTCTACCTATCTATCCCTCTCTCCCTCACACCACAGAGGGAGGGTAGGAAGCAAGGAAGAAATTGCTCATGGAAAGAACAAAAGAGGAAGACAAGGGGGTCAGAATGGGGAACCACTTTATCAAGCTCCTTCATCGTCTCTCTCAAAAGGCAGGATCTGTTGGTGGGTACACATTTCAATTTCATTTCCAAATCCCATTTCAGCATGTCTATGCATGGCCTCCTCTAATGCCATGAAGCCAAACTCAGCTTGGAGCAACAGCTTATATTCTGTCTGGGTGGCCTCCAACCTGATGGCATGAACATCGATTTCTCTAACTTCTGAGAATTTCTTTCCCACCCCACTCCGATCCATTGCTCTCCTATTAGATTCCTTCTTCTTCAGCCCTTTACTCTTCCACATATCCCCTCTCTATTTCTTATTTCAGCACCCTCCCCCACCCATCCACATTCCTTTGTACCTACCACCTGACAGCTTGTACCCCTGCCCACCCCCTCGAGTTCTTATTCTGTTTTCTGCTCTATTTCTCCCCAGTCCTGATGAGGCAGGCGTCTCAATGCAAAAGTTGATTGTTTATTCCCCTCCAGTGCTTTGTGAATTGCTCAGGATTTCCAGCATCTGCAGAATCTCTTGTTCCACCCTCATCTCACCTTCTTGGCAGTGACTCCCACCTCCCCATCCAATCCCAGTCCACCCCTCTCACCCAGAACTGATGACCTTCCAGAAACAAAGTGGCAACAGAGGAGGGATTGTGGAGTGTCCAACAACTTGAATTGGTTTATTATTGGCACCCAACTGTCCTGAGGGGAAGGAACAAACATCCATTCATGTACCATCCAGACAGAACATTTCACTGGGGAGCTGGATAATCCTGGGCAAGATCCACTCAGGAATACCCTGGGATGTCACGCTCCAAGGGAGATGTCATCCTCTGGCACGCTGGAGAGACCTGCACTGGGGAACTGCCATTGCCACTAGTCTCCTGATGCAAGAGGGCTGATGGGGGTACAGTGCATGAGGTACCCTGTATCAGTGGTCTAGGGCCTTGGGGGTGTTGTGACTGTGATCAAATTCACCAGGGAGACACCAAAGCTGGTGACAAGGAAGTCTTTATTCATCACAGCAAGCAGGCGTTCTTCTAGAGCAGGGGTTCCCAACCTTATTGATGCCATGGACCCCTGTTTAGAGAGTCTCACAAACTTAAAGTACATCAGATTTTTATACTTTAAAAATCAAAGGTAAGAGGAGGTGATTCAATACAATTTTGATAATTACAATGACATAATTTACTTCAATATTTTGGAATGACAATGCTTCCTTTACATATCTACAGTGACAGACAGCTCTGAATGTTCAAACGCCTTTGATGGGACAAAGTAATTCACACAAAAAAACTTCTGGGGACAGGGATCCCAGACACCCAAAATTAATATTGTTAGGGTTGACTCAAATCTCTCAGTTATTAATAGATCAGCTAGTTGATGTGATAATGTCAGTCTGGTCAAGCTTCCTTGTTTACAATGGTGCAAATAACTTAGCCATGTTGCCTGGTTTGATACAGGCCCAATTTACATAACCCCACTGCATCTCTGCAGCAGCCAGCTCCATTGCTATGGACCAGCCTCTGCTCCATAGACAGTATTGTTTATTTGCAAAGGTGTGCTTTTAACTTCAATTTACACTGAGAACTGAAGACTGGTTCTTGTTTGAATTAATATCTGATATATTCACCATTATTCTATAACTCCTCAATAATCCCTAAAATACCCTCCTTTTGACCCCTGGATGGAAATCTGTGCCAGGAAGGCCAAACTTTAAGGAGGGCCTAATTAAACAGGACAGCAAAAATGCCCTTCACTTTGAATCCCTTCTCAGTTACTATCCTATCATGACACTATTTGCATCTACATCATACTATTGTCCCTAAATGATTATCTACAAGACTGAGCAGAGATGGCAGTAAACTGTTACAGAAATCTCATCATATCCTCTTCGGGGATACATAAATCCTCTGTCAACCAGTCGTTAAAATGCAGCTTTATTGTTCATGTGCTTGTTGCCTTCTTCCCTCCTAGCCCATTGGAGTTTTGTCATATCCTTATCTTCACCCATTCAATCTCTGATAATGCATTGGCATGGGGCATCAGCAAGGTATTATTTCGGGTTCAAGGCAATAGTTTATATTCCATACCAAGACCGTTGATTGTCAGAATAATCTGACAAGTCTCTCAGTCCCTTTGATCAATCTACAGGATGGTTTGGATGGTCCTAACTTGAACGGATGCAAGAACCTCACCCTGGTGGCACCCCTCCCTGAGTGTCCCTGACCCAACCACTAGAAGGACCCAGCTCATTTGTGTTCACTCACTCCTATTCAGGCTAAGGTGACTGTGAGCAATTTCTTCTCTTTCTCAATCAGCCTTGCCATTGAAGTCGTGGAACTTGATGTCTCTGCCGTAACTCAGATCCCTCCCTATCTATTTTCCCAATATTTTTCTATTCTAATCTATATAATTATACAACTAATCATCTTCCTTCCAATACCAGCCTTCTTTACAAAGTACAGTTAGCGTTATACTTTAACTCAATTCATAGTTTGCTGACACGCCTCTGTGTCTCTGCATTTGCTTCCCGTTTCTTTCATCGGCAGGCGTGGTCAAGTGTGAAGTAGTAGGCTGGCATTCATCACTCTAAGTTGAATTGAATTAACTTTATTACTTACGTCCTTCATATACATAAAGATCTTTATGTTATGTCTTCTACAACAGAACAGTCAATATAACATAGAAATACAATTGTACCATCATGAATTAATCAGTCTGATGGCCTGGTAGAAGAAGCTGTCCCAGAGTCTGTTGGCTTTTATGCTGCGGTACCACTTCCCAGATGGTAGCAGCTGGAACAGTTTGAGTTTGGGGTGGCTCGTGACCCCAATGATCCTTCGGGCCTTTTTTACACACCTGTCTTTGTAAATGTTCTGAATAGTGAGAAGTTCACAACTGCAGATGCGCTGGGCTGTCCGCACCACTCTCTGCAGAGTCCTGCGATTGAGGGAGGTACAGTTCCCATGCCAGGCAGTGATGCAGCCAGTCAGGATGCTCTCAATTGCACCCCTGTAGAAAGTTCTTGGGATTTGGGGCCCATACCAAACTTCTTTAACTGTCTGAGGTGAAAGAGGCTCTATTGTGCCTTTTTCATGACACAGCCGGTATATATAGACCACGTGAGATCCTCGGTGTTGTGTATGCTGAGGAACTTAAAGCTGTTCACCCTCTCAGCCCCAGAACCATTAATATCAATGAGGTTAGCCTGTCTCCATTCCTCCTGTAGTCCATAACCAGTTCCTTTGTTTTTGTGACATTGAGGGAGAGGTTGTTTTCTTGACACTACGGTGTTAGGGTGATGACTTCTTCTCTGTAGGCTGCCTCATTATTATTTGAGAATTCTCTGTAATGACATTGTTACTGGGTAGACTTGAGCCCTTGTTCTATCTCTGAGGGTGAGTCAGACAGTTTGACCTGAGCCCAGTGTTTCCACTGGCTATCACACAAAAACAGGTGTCAATTTGGTCCTGTTCACCTAGGAGTGAACCCTGGGCCACTCCCTTACCATGACTTGGTCAAGTGCTGAGGGAGAATTATCTACCTCCTCAGGCTCACTCCAATCAGCTATTTAAATTTTATATTAAGAACTGAAGACTGGTTCCTGTTTGAATTAATACCGGATACATTCACTTATTCCATAACTCAATCATCCCTATCAGGTGTTCAAAGTCCAGTTACTGTCTATGGCAGGTTTGTGTACGCACAGGTGCAAATGAAAACTTCACCTGAAGCAGCATCATCGCATAGCATAGATAAGCAATATTCACAAGTAAAACTGAAATAAAATATAAATTATAGAACAAAGTAAAATAACAGTGCAGGAAAAGACACTTTGACTAAACTACTTAATTGCCTCAATAATCTAGCTCCTTCTGCATAGACAATGCCCATGAGAAAGCGTTTGTTATTGTTACACGTACCAAGGTCAAGTGAAATTCATTGTTTTGCATGCTATCTATACAGATCACTTAATTACAACAGTGCATTGTGGTAGTACAAGGTGATAGAATAACAGAACCCAGAATAAATTCTTACAGTTACAGAGAAAGTGCAGCCCTGGCAGGCAATGAGATGCAAAAGTGACGACGAGAAAGATTATGAGGTCAAGTCCATATTATCATCCTGGGGACCATTCAATAGACTAATAACAGCAGGATAGAAGCTGTCCTTCAGCCTGGTAGTATGTGCTTTCAGGATTTTGTACCTTCTGGGTAAGTGGGAGAAGAGAGAATGACATTTTGTCCCAAACTGAGTAGAGTGCACAATGTTTGGAGAGTTTGGGGATGGGGTCAGGGAGCAAAGGGCAGGGACAGATAACTTTTTGGGGGGGAGGTGTTGGGACACCCACCCCCCCCATGACATCACACAGCTGCCCGGCCCTGGCAGTAGACAGTGAGGTGAAGTTCACGACAGACATTTCTGGGGTGGTGCTTTGTGTGTGTGGGTGAATGTGTTCAACTAACACATGCACATACTCCCTGGATTAGAAAGAATGAAGATCCCTCAACACCATCCCAACACAACCTCCCAAGAGGAGATATAGAGGGAAACCCCCTTGATAACTTCCCATCACACACTCTCAGGTTCAGACAGGGAGTGAACCTCCTTTTATTCCTGTCCCACTGGAGAACAAATAAATCAAGCAGACAACAGATCCCTCTACCTGTCATTTCATTCGTAAATACATAAAGGAAAATTTCATGTTACTGTTCATGTTGTTTGTCAGTGACTTCTCCAAGACTAAACCTTGTGCAAGTGAGAGTGGGAGGAGAATTTTACCCCCCTAACCATGCCCATTCCCTCTCCTGTGATTCTGATCACCCCCACTGTAACCCACCACTCATTCAGAAAACTCCACACCACATAGGAAAGCTAATACGACTTAACCAAAATGAGCCGACTCTAAACGAGTCGTTATGGCAGGCTGGCCTGAGTTCCATTCTCATAGAAGGACCTTGGCTCCAACTGCATGGCTCCCTGAAAGTAGGAGCTCAGGTTGAGGCCAGTAAAGAAAACACGCTACATGCTTGTCTTTATTAGTTGTGTCTTTGAGTGCAATAGTCAAGAAGTGTCATTGCAGCTGTACAAAATTCTGCTTAGAACACATCTGGTGCATTGCATTCAATTCTGGTCACCCCAATCTAGGAAGTATGTGGAGGCTTTGAGAGGGTGTAAAAGAGGTTCACTGGGATACTTTCTGGATAAGAGGGTATCTTCTACAAGAAGTTGGACTACTTGGATTGTTGTTTCAGGATCGACAAAGACCAAGGTGAGAACTAATAGAAATTTATAAGGTTATGAGAGGCATATCCGGAATCTTTGACCCCTAAAGTGGAATTGTCTTATATGAGATATCATGCACTTAAGGTGAGAGTGGTAAGTTCACAGGAGATGTGTGGGCCAAGCTTTCAACACATAGGACAGTGACCGCCTAGATTGCACTGTCTAGATACGTGGTGGAGAGCTTATTGACATCATGGCCTGGTATGGAAACACCAAAGCCCTCAAACGCAAAATCCTACAAAAGGTCATGGATAGCGCACAGTCCATTAGGGGTAAAGCCCTCCCCACCACTGAGCACGTCTACACAGAGTGCTGTCTCAGGAAAGCAGCATCCATCGTCAAGGACCCCACCACCCAGGCCATGCTCTCTTCTCACTACTGCCTAAGGACAGGAGCCCAAGGACCCACACCATCCAGTTCAGGAACAGTTATTAACTAACCCCCAACCATCAGGCTCTTGAACCTGTTACGAAGGATGAACAGCTCTGATGGGCAGAAGGGTGCAAGGTTGCCCATGTCCCCCTCCCCTGGGAGAATTACAAACCGTTACTGTTGCCAGGCTGCTAATGAGAGAGAAAGAGATGGAACAAAAACATACTGGGACTGGAACATTTGCTTCAGATAAGGGAGAGATAACACAGGGAGGAAGAGACTTGTTGTTCCACCATATTATAACTCCTGTAAGACTTATGGCTTCTGAGAAGGATTGTTTACTTGGTACTATTCTGTTCATTAAAATTCCTCAGTGGACAGCCGGAGTGGGCTGGTTTGATGGGCTAAGCCATTCAAAACTGATTGACACCTGAGACCCTGTGAGTAGGGATAAAAGTGAGGTCTGGGGAGACACCCCTCAGACGCACCAAGAGACACACTAGTGAGCACTGCTTGAGTGTTGGAACCCACGAGAAAGTGTGGGGCATCGGAGACCGAACAAAGGAATGGTCAATTTTAACTCACTGTGTTTATAGCGAGGCCAGTGGGGGCTTGTGTGTGTGTCCACCCTTGCCTGGGTGATGAGTCCACCATAGAAGAACGGTCTAGCTAAAGGACAGAGGGGTCATACCTGAATGGCCACAACAACACACCGACGGATCAAGAATGTAAAGGAAGGTTTGACTGGCTGTCATTGTTTGCTCACTCTCTCTCTCTCTCCAACAATTACAACACATCGACCAACAACTACCTCAGCCTGTATGAACTGAACTGAACTTTATATTCACATATGACAATTCCTTATCCCCTAGACATCGATAGAGCTTGTTTATTATTGATTATTATTATACCCACACTTTTAAGTTTAGTATTGCTAACGTGTTTTATCTGTATATTTGCATTGTTGATATTGATTTGTATATTTTACTAATAAACACTGTTTTGAAAATAGTACCAGACTCCAACGGATACTTCTATCTTTGCTGGTAAGACACCCAGTTACGGGGTACGTAACAAATTGGGGCCTCGTCTTGAGATTTGATACCAAATTGGGGGGGCGGGTGAATCAGGCTATAAGTCCATTATTTGATCTGGTTGCATGGGTAACCAGACAGGAAACCAGCAGAGATGGACATTGTCAAATTTTTAAAAGACCCGACTGCGGGGGCATTAGAGGTTGCCAGGAAGGCTGAATTGATGAGTATTGCGAAATGATTACATCTCCCAGAGGTGAAATCGTCGATGAGAAAGGTGGATATACAGAGAGAAATAGCTAAGCATTATGTATCCAAGGGTGTGTTCACACCAGATGAATTGGACCTGTTCCCTGAGAGGAAACCAGCCAAGGGGGAGGTTCAGTTAGAAATAGAAAAATTAAAGTTGGTTGAGAAAGAGAAGCAGAGGGAGCATGAACTTAGGTTAAAACAGCTGGAAGCAGAGGAGGAAGAAAGGAAAGCTGAAAGGAGGAAAGAGGAAGCTGAAATGCGGATGGAGGAGGAAGAAAGAAAAGCTGAAAGGAAGAAAGGAAAGCTGAAAGGAGGAAAGAGGAAGCTGAAACGCGGATGGAGGAGGAAGAAAGGAAAGCTGAAAGGAGGAGGGAGGAGGAAAGGAAAGCTGAAAGGAGGAAAGAGGAAGCTGAAACGCAGATGGAGGAGGAAGAAAGGAAAGCTGAAAGGAGGAAAGAGGAAGCTGAAACATGGATGGAGGAGGAAGAAAGGAAAGCTGAAAGGAGGAAAGAGAAGCTGAAACGCGGATGGAGGAGGAAGAAAGAAAAGCTGAAAGGAAGAAAGGAAAGCTGAAAGGAGGAGGGAGGAGGAAAGGAAAGCTGAAAGGAGGAAAGAGGAAGCTGAAACGCGGATGGAGGAGGAAGAAAGGAAAGCTGAAAGGAGGAAAGAGAAGCTGAAACGCGGATGGAGGAGGAAGAAAGAAAAGCTGAAAGGAAGAAAGGAAAGCTGAAAGGAGGAGGGAGGAGGAAAGGAAAGCTGAAAGGAGGAAAGAGGAAGCTGAAACGCGGATGGAGGAGGAAGAAAGGAAAGCTGAAAGGAGGAAAGAGGAAGCTGAAACGCAGATGGAGGAGGAAGAAAAGAAAGCTGAAAGGAGGAGGGAGGAGGAAAGGAAAGCTGAAAGGAGGAGGGAGGAGGAAAGGAAAGCTGAAAGGAGGAGGGAGGAAGCTGAAAAACAACGGCAGTTCGAGAGGGAGAAATGGCAACATGTGGGTAGCGGGTCAGACCGAGAGGAGAGGTTTAATGTTAGTCGGGAGTTGAGGTTAGTACCTCTGTTCGAGGAGACAGATGTTGATAGTTATTTCTTACATTTTGAAAAGATGGCAGTGAATCAGAAGTGGCCCAGAGATCAGTGGGTGGTGTTGTTACAAAGTGTGTTAAAAAGTAAGGCTCAACAGGCATATGTGGCATTGTCCACGGACGAGTCTGAGGATTATGAGGAAGTAAAAGAGGCTATCCTTCGGGCCTATGAGTTGGTACCTGAAGCGTATAGGCAAAAGTTCAGAGATTTAAAGAAACTGTGGAATCAGACATATGCAGAGTTTGCCTATGAAAAGGGTGTGCTCTTGGATCGCTGGTGTGCGGCAGAAAGGGTGGAGGAGGATTTCCATCGTTTCAGAGAGTTAATTCTGATTGAGGAATTTAAAGGTTGTGTTTCGGATAATATGAGGATGTATCTGAACGAGAAGCCGAATAAGTCTATATCGGAATTTGCCAGGTTCACAGATGAATATGCCCTAACCCACAAGACAAGGTTTTCCTCAAATAAGAGTTACCAGAAAGGCAGTAGGGACGGTAAAGAAAGTCCATCGGCTAAGGTCGAGAATAAGCCGGGAGCTAGTGGTAAAGGTAAGGAGGAGGACAAGCAGGCTGGCAGGAAGGTTCCTGGCTTGACCTGTTATAATTGTGGAAAGGTTGGTCATATTGCATCTAAGTGCTTTGCTCCGAAGAAGGAGACAGGAAAAGGGAAAACAGCAGTCCCTACAGGGTGTATTGAGTCGATCAGCAAATCGACGAGGAAGGCAAAGGTAGATAGAGTACGAGAGGGGCGTGAGAAATTTATTTCAGAAGGGACGGTGTCTGTGAAAGGAGGAGAGACCCCAGTTCCAGTGAGAATCTGGAGAGATACTGGGGCTGATCAGTCATTGGTGCTAGATTTTGGTCCTGAGACTGGAGAGGTAGTTTTAAGAGGTATAGGAAAAGGGACAGAAGCTGTGCCTTTGCATGGGATCATTATAAAATGTGACCTGGTATCTGGACCAGTTGAAGTAGGGGTGCGGTCAGAATTACCGAGAGACGGCGTGGACGTCCTTCTTGGTAATGATTTAGCAGGTGGTGACGTGTGTTCAGCAGTGAAATTAACAAGCAAACCTGTGAGTGCTGAGGACCCGCCCCAGATTCTAAGATCTATCCCGCATGCACGATCACTCGCAGCATGTCGAGAAAGGCGGCTGAGAAAGAGGACTGTTTAAATGAGTCCAGTGTTGATTTGGCTGAGACGTTTTTACTGACCCTGTACCAAGAGGGGTTAGGGGATGGTAAAGCGGAGAATAGGGAGGTGAAAGAGAGTAAAGGAGAGGAGGTAGACCTACCCTTAGCCAGGAAGGAATTTATAGAGGCACAGAGTAAAGATGAGAAACAGATAAGGCAGTTAGAAGGTCCAGGGTTGGACACAGATGATCTGTCTGGCTTGACAGAACTGTTTAAAGAAGTTGAAAAATTTAACTGTGTTCCCGATAATGATATAAGGGCAGTCCTAGATGAAAAGGATGCCATTACCTTGAAGGAGTCTGCTGGGTTAGCAGATGAAGTTGTTTTAACTCGCAGGGTTGAGTTTACTCTGGATGGGAGTTGCCCAGAGAGTAACTGGAAGGATCAGGGGAACTTAGACTTTGGAAAAGGGACTAGTATTGAAAGCCTGGAAGAGGTAGAAGTCCCGTTTGAGTGTGTTCAGGGTGTGAAGGATGTGGTCACAGGGTACTGAACCTAGTATTGAAAATTAGGAAAAGTCTGAGGTATCTGATTCAGTTGAAAAGGAATGCAGTCCTTTTGGGTCAGATGGACTTGGTTCAGTGAAGAAAGGGTTAATCTTGGTACCAGTGGAGAGTGAGAATTCTCAGTTGTTTGTGTTAGAAGGTGTGTTAAAAGTTAGTGAGGAGATGAAAGGTGGTGATGTGAATATTATTGAAGGAGAAGGGAAAGGTGTTGTTCCTAAATTGAATAAAGAAAATTTAAAGACTGGATTGGTTTTAGAAGCAGTAACTAGGCTGAAGGAACAATGGCTTGTTAACAAGGTGCCTGTGAATCAATTACAGTTTGTTTTGGAATTTAAAGGTAAACAACTAGTAGATGTTAAACTGAAAACTAATAGAATGAAGGGTCCTGAAGATAAAATTAATGACTTGCTCAAAAATAAAGAATTGTGTGGAAGTTCAGAAAATGGGCTAAGTTTGGAAAACATTGGTGATAAGATAACTCCTATGAAAGGAATATATGAAAGCCTATTCCACACTGGTGAGCAAGCTAACCATGTGAGAGTTAAATGGAAAAGGGGCAAAGGTTGACAAAAATGCCACTTTGAATAATAGGATCTGATTTTGAGGGAATTTGACAAAGCATGTAAATAATAAAGACAACACCATGGAAGATTGACTGTTAAGTTTAAAAGTAAATTAGAGATTAGTATTTGCACAAACTTTTGTAATGTACTATATTATAATCACATATGTATTAGTTCACATTTTGTAATATACATTTAAGCTAAGATCACAACCCTTTAGTTTTTTTGCTGACGAAAAATAAAAAAAGGTGGTTATTAAATTGGAGTCTGATGCTACAGGAAGTTATTAAGATACAATATATTAAAGGAAGTGACAATGTAATCGCAGACTGCTTATCTAGATGCTAAGTGAAGGTATATCTGTATTGCTTTATAGTTAAGAACACTTTTGTATTTTTGCTAAACTCTGTAATCCTGTAAAACGCTGTACTAGTTAATTTTCCCCTTTGGTGAAAATTCCTAGAAGGATGGGGGTGTTACGAAGGATGAACAGCTCTGATGGGCAGAAGGGTGCAAGGTTGCCCATGTCCCCCTCCCCTGGGAGAATTACAAACCGTTACTGTTGCCAGGCTGCTAATGAGAGAGAAAGAGATGGAACAAAAACATACTAGGACTGGAACATTTGCTTCGGATAAGGGAGAGATAACACAGGGAGGAAGAGACTTGTTGTTCCACCATATTATGACTCCTGTAAGACTTACGGCTCTGGAGAGGGCTATTTACTTGGTACTATTCTGTTCATTAAAATTCCTCAGTGGACAGCCGGAGTGGGCTGGTTGGATGGGCTAAGCCATTCAAAACTGATTGACACCTGAGACCCCGTGAGTAGGGATAAAAGTGAGGTCTGGGGAGACACCCCTCAGACGCACCAAGAGACACACTAGTGAGCACTGCTTAAGTGTTGGAACCCATGAGAAAGTGTGGGGCATCGGAGAACGAACGAAGGATCAGTCAATTTTAACTCACAGTGTTTATAGCGAGGCCGGTGGGGGCTTGTGTGTGTGTCCACCCTTGCCTGGGTGATGAGTCCACCATAGAAGAATGGTCTAGCTAAAGGACAGAGGGGTCATACCTGTATGAACTGAACTGAACTTTATATTCACATATGACAATTCCTTATCCCCTAGACATCGATAGAGCTTGTTTATTATTGATTATTATTATACCCACACTTTTAGGTTTAGTATTGCTAACGTGTATTATCTGTATATTTACATTATTGATATTGATTTGTATATTTTACTAATAAACACTGTTTCGAAAATAGTACCAGACTCCAATGGATACTTCTATCTTTGCTGGTAAGACACCCAGTTACGGGGTACATAACAAACCAGAGTGGATAACTTCATTCATCTCATCACTGACCAGTTTTTACAACCTATGGATTCTCTTTCAAGAACTCTTCAACTCATGTTCTCAATGATTATTGCTTATTTTATTTAGTTTTTTTCTGTATTTGCACAGTTTGTTGTCTTTTGTACATTAGCTGCTTGTGCACCCCGTTGTGTGTAGTCTTTCATTGATTCTATTGCGTTTCTTGGATTTACTGTGTGTGTCTGCAAGAAGACGAATCTCAGGGGTGACATATACTGCATGTACTTTGATGATAAATTTACTTTGAACTTTGGGGTGATGGTGGAGGCAGATACAATAGAGATTATTAAGAACACTCTTAGATATACACATGGATGTGAAGATACTGAAGGGATATGGAGAAGTGATTAATTCAAAAAGGGATTCGAAATATCGATTTCTCCTTCCAGTAAATAATTCTCTCCACCCCCATTCCCCTCTCTGACCTTTTACCTCTTCTCACCCACCTATTACTTCCCCCTGGGTCCCCTCCTCCTTCCCTCTCTCCTATGGTCCACTCTCTTCTCCTACCAGACTCCTTCTTCTTCAACCCATGACCTTTCCCTCCCACCTAGCTTCATGGGATGAAGGGCCTGTTCCTGTTCAATACCCCTCAGAGGACCCCTACCTCTCTACTATTGGACGCGAGGCACCAATGGAGAGGGCTACCCCAGGACCTGATATGGAGGGGAAGGTCTCTTAGGTGACTAGTGCCATGGCAGGTCTGGAAAGACCCGAAACACAACTGTATGATCATGGAACTTTGCGGGCTGTGGTTGCACTCTGTTGGAGAAGTTGATGAGAGTCAGGACACAGATGATGGAGTCCAACATCGTCTTCACCACCAAGATCTGGGAGCACATGTGAACCGTTCTTCTTCTCCCCAACAAGACATGGAACCCCAGCAGAATCTATTCAAAAGCAAGATTTGTATGTGCCTTCTAACAAAAGGGCCATCCAACCACGGCCAAAGGGGAGCACAGCTGGAGAATGTCCAACCACGGCCTAAGGGGAGCACAGCTGGAGAATGTGCAACCACGGCCAAAGGGGAGCACAGCTGGAGAATGTGCAACCACGGCCAAAGGGGAGCACAGCTGGAGAATGTCCAACCACAGCCTAAGGGGAGCACAGCTGGAGAATGTCCAACCACAGCCTAAGGGGAGCACAGCTGGAGAATGTCCAACCACGGCCAAAGGGGAGCACAGCTGGAGAATGTGCAACCACGGCCAAAGGGGAGCACAGCTGGAGAATGTCCAACCACGGCCAAAGGGGAGCACAGCTGGAGAATGTCCAACCACAGCCTAAGGGGAGCACAGCTGGAGAATGTCCAACCACGGCCAAAGGGGAGCACAGCTGGAGAATGTCCAACCACGGCCAAAGGGGAGCACAGCTGGAGAATGTGCAACCACGGCCAAAGGGGAGCACAGCTGGAGAATGTGCAACCACGGCCAAAGGGGAGCACAGCTGGAGAATGTGCAACCATGGCCAAAGGGGAGCACAGCTGGAGAATGTGCAACCACGGCCAAAGGGGAGCACAGCTGGAGAATGTGCAACCACGGCCAAAGGGGAGCACAGCTGGAGAATGTGCAACCACGGCCAAAGGGGAGCACAGCTGGAGAATGTGCAACCACGGCCAAAGGGGAGCACAGCTGGAGAATGTGCAACCACGGCCAAAGGGGAGCACAGCTGGAGAATGTGCAACCAAGGCCAAAGGGGAGCACAGCTGGAGAATGTGCAACCACGGCCAAAGGGGAGCACAGCTGGAGAATGTGCAACCATGGCCAAAGGGGAGCACAGCTGGAGAATGTGCAACCACGGCCGAAGGGGAGCACAGCTGGAGAATGTGCAACCACGGCCAAAGGGGAGCACAGCTGGAGAATGTGCAACCACGGCCAAAGGGGAGCACAGCTGGAGAATGTTCCCACTTCTGTCTATTGTTAATTTTCACACTGTAAATTTCAAGGATACGCAATTCTCTGAACCTCTGATCATTATTAGATTTTTCATTTACAATGTGCATTTTAGTGCTCTTTTTGAAGCTGCAACTTGACTTTTTATCTTTTTCTCTTCTCTGTGCAGTCCATTTATTTTTGCCTGTCTGACATTCTCTTTGTATGTGTCCTACTTTGTTTCACCTTCAAACTTACATTTGTTTGGTGTACGAGCTCCTGCCGCAACAGTAACACAATGTGTGTGGCCATGCCGGTTTCTGTTCAGACGATGCAATTTTGTTCACTCTCATTTTCCTTCCTGACTGCAACTCAAATGCTTCTCTGTCTGTGGTTTCCATTGAAACAGCGATTTCCATTGCTTTTTCGAATGTAAGCTGTTCTTCAGTTGGAAGCCATTCTTGAATGCTTTCTTTTAAGATTCCACTAACTAAGCAACCTCTGAGTGTATATTAAGCCTATTACCAAACTGACAATGCTCAGGTAATCGCTTCAGTTCAGCCACATATGCTGAAACAAACTCCTCTTCTTTTTGATTTTGCTTATGTGAAAGTGGTCTGCACTCAACATTGGCTTTGGTTCGAAGTGTTGCTGCTTTACCTTGAGAACAACAGGGAAGCTCATTTCTGCAGGTTTGGTTTGCAGCAGTCAAACTTCTAAGCAAACTGTATGTTTTAAGCCCATTACACTCAGCAAAATTGACACTCGCTCCTCACTGGCTATTTCACTTACTTCAAAATAATGTTCCAATAGCTCAGTATACACGAGCCAATTACCTGTTGTGTAATCGTCAATCTTTCTGCCGTAGCCAGATATTGCTGTTCTTTCTTATGATTATTATCACCTGGTACTGACTATTTATGGCTCAATCATTAAAAAAAAAACTCGATTGTGTCTTCCCTTCTGAAGAACACGTGCAGGCTGCTTTTGATTTAAACTCAACAGTCTCTCCACGTGCTGGGCCGCTTTGGTATTGGCCATTCCCTGTAGCGTTTTTAGTTCGAACACTGCACTGTGCTTAACAGGTCGATAGCTGTTATCAGGTTCGTTTTAAAAATACATTGTTGCCCATGTTATATTTTGTATCTTCAAAATATTAAACTAAATTAAAGGAACATGCCAGGAGTCCAAAATACAAGTGTGATTTCATCTTTAATTTTAGCGAGGCATGCACGTATCACGTGGTAGTGTAATGACATATGCAAGTGAAGTATTTTTACATATAACCCGTGATTAATTATTTAAATGAATCAAACAATACATATAATCACTCAAACGTTATTGAAATATTAAATACACAACAGGTGACCCATTCAAGGACTGGCTAGGCATGACAGGGCGTTGTCAGCAAGTAGCAGATCATATCCTAAGAGAGGTAGTGAAGGAGAGAGAGTTGAGAATGCCCAAACAAAAAGGAATTATTCCAGATTTCCCATATGTGAATTGTGCTTCCTTTGTGGTTTTGACCCAAGGGATATGGAGATAGGATCTGTACACAATGATCCCATTGTGGTTCTGATCCAGAGATAGGGATTTAGGAATTTTTCATGGCATTTTCCTGGTGGGTCAGAACCAGGTATATGGAGGCAGGAACCATGCATAGTGTCCCCAGTGCAGAAATTGAAACTATGCATAGTACTCTTGGTGTTGATCTAATCCAGCCTTTTCCAGATTTAACCTATTCTTGACAATCTCACTGCCCAACAATCAGTACCTGTAACTGATACTCTATGGGCCTGTGCATTGCTTCCATTTTCTACAATGGCACGTGGAACATGAGAGATTTGGGGCACGGCGCAATGGCATGTCTCAGTTCCCTGCTGATCATCATCAGGAACTCCAGGTGGACAATCTGATATACAGCAGCATTGGGAACCTTGTGGAGGAAATCGCAAGGTTGCTGTATTGCTACACTGACCGTGATTGTGCTCCTGGTATGTTTTGACCCAAGGATATGGGAGTGGAACAATGCATAGTGATTTCAGAAGCAGAGGTTTCACATTGGTTAGAGAGACTATATTATCTCCAGTCTGACAAGGGAAGATTAAAGAAAAAGATTGGGGGGTATATAAATGCAGAATAAGGCAATGATGCAGTGAAGCAGGCTGGTTTTTCTGTGTTACTGCCCACCGGTTGTAGGAAGGTGGGGTGGAAGTTCCTGCCTCGGGTGTATTGAATGCAGCCTTCAATCTCAGAGTCACTTTGAGATTGATAGTCAAAAGCTATCATTTCTTTCAGTCAGTCCTGACAAAGGGTCTCAGCCCGAAATGTCGACTGTACTTCTTCCTATAGATGCTGCCTGGCCTGCTGCATTCCACCAGCATTTTGTGTATGTTGTCATCCAAACGTCAGTTATAATCGATACCTGTACCTGGCTGGAAGCCCATGAAGAACTTGTTTGTCATATACACCGGGAAAGCACTAGATCCTTTTTTAGTCATTAAATGTTTAACTAATCACTTTTGCCTACACAGTGTCCACATCCCTGCATTCTCTGCTCATCCAAGCATCTAAGAGTCCCTAACTCTGTCACCACAAACATATTAACACACTCACAGCCCACATCCTAGCTGGACCTAGATCTGGTTATAGGTAGAATGCAGAGAGTAAGGAGAAGGTAGAGAAGAGATGCACCAGGATACTGTCTGGAGAAGAAAGTATTATTCACAAGGAGAAGGTGGCAACTTGGGTTGTTTTCTCAGGAATGACAAAGACCTTATAGAAATCTATACGATTATGAGAGGCATGGAATAAACATCTGGAATCATTGTCTAATACTAGATGCCATGCATTTAAGGTCACAGGAGATGTGTGGGGCATGTTTCCGACATGTAGAATAGTGGGTGTCTGGAGCAAGCTGCCTTGGGTGATGGTGGAGGCAGATATGATAGAAGTGGTTATGAAAACTCTCGATATGCACATGGACATCCTGTGTGATTTTAGTCTCTAAAGTCGATGTGCAAGCAGCCTTCAGGAGGGTGCATTCACGAGAAGTATCCTGGCCCGAGTGTACCTGAACAAGTAATGACCTGTGCTGATCACCTGGCTGGAGTGTTCACTGAGATCTTTAACCTCTCACTTCAGCAGTCTGAACACCCACCTGCTTCAAGCAGACTTCATTTACACCAGTGCCCAAGAAGAATGTGGTAACCTGCGTCAATGATTATCATCTGGTAGCATGTACATCTACAGTGATAGTGTTCTGAGAGATTGGTGAAGAAACATATCAACTCCTGCCTGAGAAGTGACTTTGATCTGCTCCAATTTGCCTACCGAAGCAACAGGTCTGCAGCAGATACCATCTCATTGGCATTCTACCCTAGAACAACTGGACAGCAAAGGTGCATCCATCAGGATGTTCTTTATCGACTACAGCTCAGCATTCAATACCATCATCCCCTTAAAACTAATCAATAAACTTCAAAACACTGGCCTCAATATCTCCTTGCGCAATTGGATCCTTGATTTCCACACTTACAGACGCCAGTCAGTTTGGATTGGCAAGAGCATCTCCTCCACAATCTCCATCAGCACAGAAGCACCACAAGGCTGTATGCTCAGCCCCCTGCTCTACTCACTTTACACTTATGACTGTGTGCCTAAGCACAGCTCCAATGCCAGATTCCAGTTTGCTGACGACACCACTGTCGTAGGCTGATTCAAAGGTGATGCTGAATCAGCATATGGGATGGAGATTGAAAATCTGGCTGAGTGGTACACAACAGCAACCTCTTACTCCATGTCAGCAAGACCAAGGAGCTGATTATTGACTTCAGGAGGAGAAGACCAGAGGCCCATGAGCCAGTCCTCATCGGGGTCCAGTGGGGAGGTTCAGCAATTTTAAATTCCTCAGTGTTCTTATTTCAGAGGACCTGTTCTGCACCCAGCATATAAGTACAATTACAAAAAAAGCAATGCAGCACCTCTACTTCCTTAGGAATTTGTGAAGATGCTGCATGACATCCAAAACTTTGACAAACTTCTATAGATGTGAGCTGGAGGGTATATTGACTGGTTCATCACAGCCTGCTAGGGAAACACCACAGCCCTCGAATAGGAAGACCTACAAAAAGTAATAGATATGGCCCAGTCCATCATAGGTAAAGCCCTCCCCACCATCTACACAAAACGTTGTTGCAGGAAAGCAGCATCCATCATTAGAGACCCCCACCGCCCAGGACGTGCTTTCTTCTCACTGCTGCCATCAGGAACTCAGGACTCACACTACTAAGTTCAA
The DNA here is from genome assembly GCF_048418815.1 of Hemitrygon akajei. Lineage (NCBI taxonomy): Eukaryota > Metazoa > Chordata > Chondrichthyes > Myliobatiformes > Dasyatidae > Hemitrygon > Hemitrygon akajei. The sequence continues at coordinate 114,245,300 of NC_133133.1, read as the reverse complement.
GAACAGTTATTACACCTCAACCATCAGGCTTTTGAACCAAAGGGGATAACTTCACTCAACTTCACTTGCCCCATCATTGAGATGTTCCCACAACCTTGGACTCACTTTAAAGGACTCTTCATCTCGATATTTATTGCTTATTTATTTATTTGTTATTATTATTTATTTATTTTTGTATTTGTACAGTTTGTTGACTTTTTCACATTGGTTGAACACCCAAGTTGGTGCGGTCTTTCATTGATTCTATTATGGTTATTATTCTATTATGGATTCATTGAGTATGCCCACAAGGAAATAAATCTCAGTGTTGTAAATGGTGACATATATGTACTTAGATAATAAATTTACTTTAAACATGAAGATAATGTAAGGATAAAGACAATGTTTAGTCAAAAGTGCTTAGTTACTATAGTTTAATTAGTTCAATGCAATATTGTGGGCTGGAAGTCCTGTTCCTGTTCAATCTCCCCCAAAGAGATTCTGGGATTGAATTATCTAAAGATTCAACACACCTTGAGGCAGGAAATTCTGCACCACCCTCCTACAATTAGTAGGCAGCAACTCAATAAAACAAGCCACTTTACTTCACCATTGTCCGCATCTGCATTTATATATTTCCCCCATTTTTTTTAACCTTCCCTTGTGAGACTTGAGATAATGCCAGCTCTCTGACCAATGTCAAACTATCCATCTGCACAGTACCATCGTGCACAGTACCAGTCCTTGTATCTCTGGGCCAATGCACACCACTGCCCCAGTCAGTGTAACAATTCAGCAACTCTGCATCTCCTCCCACAGGATTCCACTGTTGCTGCCCATCAGACTGCCCATCTGGAGTTCCCGAGGATGAGCAGCAGAGAACTGAGACAAGCTATTGTATCATGCTAAATATCTTCAATGTTCCACATACCATTGTAGAAAACCAAAGCCACAGATGCCCCCATGGAATATCAGTTACAGGTACTAAGTATTGGGCAGTGTCGAATATGTGATAAATGTGGAAAGGGCTAGATCAGACCAGTACCAGGAGGACCATGCACACTTCCCATCTCTGTATCCTTTGATTTTACCAACACTGGAAACATTATTCACGATCCTGCCTCCACATACCTGGGAGTGTCATGCATGATTCCCAACTCTATATCCCTGGATCAGAATCACACTGAGAGTACTGTGCACAGGTCCTATCTCTGTATCCCATGCATCAAAACCACAAAGGAGCACCATTCATGTAGGAATTCTGGAATAATTTGTTTTTGCTTGGACATTCTAATCTCTCTCCCCAGTCTGAGGATATGATAGGCCACTTGCTGACAAAGGCCTGACTATCTCTGTCATCCCTGGCCTGAACTCGAGAGGGTCAATGGCATGGGATCTTTGTCCAGTTGAGCTCAACCCTCCCTTTTGGCTGTGGTCAGGTGGCCATTTTGTCAGAGGACACATCCAGGTCCTGGTTTAGAATATGATTGTGTTGCTGCTAGGGTCCCATGTCTTGAAGAGGAGAGTAGTTCTCATGTGCTCCTAGATCTTGGTGACAAGGACAACATTGGACTCTGTAACTGGTATCCTGACCCTCATCAACGACCCCTTCAACTGTGCAACCACATCCCACAGGAGCTCCAGACTGCTCGCATATCTGCGAGGCCTACACTGGAGAGACCTGACCCTTTACATCCAAACTTGGGGCAGCTCTCCATCCAGGAGGAGGGAAGGAGAGGGTCCTCCTCACTGAGCTGCGAGTGGAGAAGATTGGGGATCTTAGCCAGGACATGGAGGGTGTTCCAGCTCATTGAGGAACATTCAGGGAATCAAGGAACAAGAACTAGTTTTCACATCTCCTGGCCGAGCATTGAGACAAGGACCAGAAGGCTGAATCTTGTTCCAGGATGAGCAGAGGGTGGGAGTAGGCTTTCTGGCTAAATGAGATGGCTTGTTGAAAACATAGAGGAGCCTTTGCGAACTCCCATATCTCCTGATGATCATTTGGTGTTAGTATCTGAAGCTGACATGCAGGTTGCCTTCAGGAGGCTGAATCCAAGGAAAGTACCCGGACCGGACGGGGTACCTGTCCAAGTACTACAGACCTGAACTGACCAACTGGTTGGTGGGTTCACAAATATCTTTAACCTCTCACTTCAGCGGTGTGCAGTACCCACTTGCTTCAAGCAGGTTTCGATCATACTGATGCCCAAGAAGAACGTGGTAACCTGCCTCAATGACTATCGTCCAGTAGCATTTACATCCACTGTGATGAAATGCTTTGAGAGGCTGGTGATGAAACATATCAGCTCCTGTCCGAGTGGTGACTTGGATCCGCCCCAAGTTGCCTACTGGCACATCACATCCATAGCAAATGCCATCTCATTGGCTCTTCACTCAACCCTGGAACATCTAGACAGAAAAGATGCATGCTTCAGGATGTTCTTTTTTGATAGCAGCTCTGTATTTAATACCATCATCGTCTCTAAACTTATCAAGACCTGGGCCTCAATACCTCCTTGTGCAATAGGATCCTGGGCTTCCTCAGTTGCAGACCTGTCTGTTTGGATTGGTGAAAACATTTCCTCCATCATCTCCATCAGCAGGGGTGCATCACAAAGCTGTGTGCTCAGCCCCCTGCTCTACTTACTTTACACCTGTGACTGTGTGGGTAAGTACAGCTCCAACACCATATTCAAGTTTGCTGATGACACCACTGTTGTGGGCCGTATCAAAGCTGGTGATGAATCAGCACACAGAGGGGAGACTGAAAATTTGGCTGGGTGGTGTTATAACAACAATCTCTCACTCAATGTCAGCAAGACCAAGGAAATGATTGTAGACTTCAGGAGAGAGAAACCAGAGGTCCATGATCAGACATGGAGAGGGTCAGTAACTTTAAATTCTTGGGTGTTACTATTTCAGAGGCCCTGTCCTGGACCCATCATAAAAATATAATTGCAAACAAAGCACAACAGTGCCTCGACTTCCTCAGGAACCTGCAGAAAGTCGGCATGACGTCAAAAACTTTGACAAACTTGAAAGTGTAATGGAGAGTGTATTAACTGGCTGTGCAATGGCCTGATGATGGGAACATCAATGCCTTTGAATGGAAAATCCTATGGAAGGTGGTGGATTTGGCTCAGTACATGACAAGTAAAGCCTCCCAACCACTGAGCACATCTACATGAAACACTGCTGTAGCGTCCACCATTGGAGATCCTCACCACCCAGGCCAAGCTGTTTTCTTGCTGCTGCCATCAGGCAGAAGGTGCAAGAGCCTCAGGACCCAAACCACCAGGTCCAACCAGTAGGCTCTTGAACCAAAGGGGATAACTACACTCATCTGCCTATCCATTGGGAAGTTCCCACAGCCAATGATCTCACTTTAAGGACTCTTTATCTTGTTATTTCATATTCTCGTTAGTTATGACTATTTATTTATATTTATATTTGCATTTGCACAGTTGTTGCCTTTTGCACTCTACTTGATGTTTTACTGATCCTATTATAGTTACTATTCTGTAGATTTGTTGAGTATGCCCACAGGAAAAATACTCTCCGGGCTGTATGTGGAGACATATATGTACTCTGACAATAAAATTTACTTTAAACTTTTGAACTTTGAACCTTTCGCCTTCTAGCTCCTTATTTCATCCTTCCTCCCATATGACAATAAGTCACAGGAGAAGAATTAGGCCATTGGGCGCATGGAGTCTGTTCCCCCGTTACTAATCAACTGGTTGAAGTAATGAAATTGTTTTCCTGTTATGGAAAATAAGAGTGTAAGGAAGAACTTCACCCCTAGAACTTTCCTGTACCCCCTCCCCTACTATAACCACCAACCATCCAGAAAATTTAATCCACCCCCCATAGGAACCGTCAACACATCTTGACCGAATTGCACCCACTCTAAACAAGTCTGCCTTTACTACAGGCTTACCTGAGTCCTATTCTCATAGAGGGACAAGAAGGGTCTTGGCGTTCAAGTACATATTGCCCTGCACAGAACGAGGGCAGTAAAGAAGACACACAACATTCTTGCCTTTATTAATCATGTCTTTGAGTTCAAGAGTCTCGAAGTTACAGTGCAGCCGTATAAAATTCTGCTTCTAAAGTTCTAGATTCGCCCACCACCCACATCCACTTTATCAAGACATTTCACCATTCATTAGCCCTTCATTCTTCTGAATTCTGGTGTATACAGGCCCAGCGAAATCAAAAGCACTTCATATGACAAGCTTTTCAATCCCAGAATCATTTTCATGAACCTCCTTTGAACTCTCCAGTATCAGCACATCCTCTCTAAGATAAGAGGCCCAGAACTGCTCACAATACTCCATGTGAGGCCTCATCAGTGCTTTAAAAAGCCTCAACATTACATCCTTGCTTTTATATTCTAGTCCTCTTGAACTGAATGCTAACATTGCATTTGCCTTCCTCACCACAGACTCAACTTGCAAATTAACCTTTAGGGAATCCTGTACAAGACCCTTTGTACCTCAGATTTTAAAAATTTCTCTCCATTTAGAAAATAGTCAACCCATTGATTTCTTCTCCCAGAATATATGACCATACACTTCCCAACACTGTAATAATATCTGCCACTTCTTTGCCCATTCTCCAATCTGTCTAAGTCCTTTTGTAGCCTCTCTACTTGCTCAAAGCTACCTGCCCCTCTACTTATCTTTGTATCATCAGCAAACTTTGCAACAAAACCATCAATTCCATTATCCATATCATTGACATATAGCATGAAAAGAAGCAGTCCCAGCACAGACCCATTTGAAACACTATTACCCACTGTCAGCCAATCAAAAAAGGCTCGCTTTATCCCCACTCTTTGCCTCCTGCCAATCAGCCACTGCTGGTATCTTTTCTGTAATACTTGTTAAGCAGTACCTCGTCAAAGGCCTTTTGAAAATCCAAGTACACAACGTCAACCTCATTTGTCTATCCTGCTTGTTATTCCTTCAAAGAATTTCAACAGATTTGTCAGGCAACACTTTTCCTTGAGGAATCCAAGCTGACTACAGCCTATTTTTTCATGTACCTCCAAGTACTCTGAAACCACATCCTTAACAATCGATTCCAATATCTTCACAAGCACTGAGGGCAGTCTAACTGGCCTATAATTTCCTTTCTTCTGCCTCTCTCCCTTCTTGAAGACTGGAGTGGCATTTGCAATTTTCCAGTTTTCCGGAACCACTCCAGAATTTAGTGATTCTTGAAAGATCATTATTAATGCCTCCACAGTCTCTTCAGTCATCTCTTTCAGAACTCTGGGGTGTACATCATCTGGTCCAGTTGATTTATCTACCTTCAGATATTTCAGTTTGCCAAGAACTTTCTCCCTAGTAATGGCAACATCATACTTTTCATGACCCCTGACACCTGGAACTTCCACTACACTGCTAGTGTCTTCCACCATGAAGACTGATGCAAAATACTCAGTTCATTGCCATTTCCTTGTTCCCAATTACTATCTCTCCAGTATCATTTTCCACTGGTCCGATATACACTCTCGACTCCTTTACTCCTGATGTGTCTGAAGAAACTTTTGGTATCCTCTTTAATATTATGGGCTAGCTTGCTTTTGTATTCAATCTTTACCTTCTTAATGATTTTTTTTAGTTGCCTTCTGTTGGTTTTTAAAAGCTTCCCAATCTCTAACTTTCCACTCATTTTCGCTCTATTATACACCCTCTCTTTGGCTTTGACTTCTTGTTAGCCACGGTTGTGTCAACATGCCTTTAGAATACTCTTTCCTCTTTGGGATATATATATATATATCCTGTGTTTTCCGAATTACTTCCAGAAATTCCAGCCATTGCTGCTCTGCCATCCCTCCCAGTGTTCTTTTCCAATCAATTTTGGCCAACTCCTTTCTCCTGCCTCTGTAATTCCCTTTACTCCACTGTAATACTGATACGTCTGTCTTTAGTTTCTCCTTCTCAAATTTCAGGGTGAATTCGATCATATTATGATCACTTACCCCTAAGGATTCTTTTACCTTAAGCTCTCTAACCAATTCCAGTACATTACACAACACCCAATCCAGAAAAGTTGGTCCCCTAGTGGGCTCAACCACAAGCTGCTCTAAAAAGCCATTTGTAGACATTCAAAAGATTCTCCTTCTTGGGATTCAGCACCAATCTTGTTTTCCCAATCTACATACTGAAAGGACAAAAATACATTGTCCTTTTGGCATGTATTTTTTATTTCCCATTGTATTTTAAAGTCCACATCCTTACTACTGTATGGGGCGGTGGGGGGGGGGGGGGGTTACCACAATGATTCAACACCCTGAAATGATTTGATTTCATTCTTTACCAACAGAACAATGCCACATCCTCTGCCTTCCTGCCTATCCTTTTGATACAATGTGTAATCTTGGACATTAAGCTCCCAGCTATAATCTTCTTTCAGCCATGATTTAGTGATGCATATAATATCATACATGTCAATCTGTAACTGTGCTACAAGTTCATCTATCTTATCCGTATACTGCATGCATTCAAAAATAACATCTTCAGTCTTGTATTCACTCTCTTCATTTTGTCTGCCTTTTACATTGCTCATGCCGTTGACTGCAATTTTGCCCTGTCATCAGCCTGTCCTTGCTGGGAGGCTCACTATATATTGCCTCTGTTTGTAAACCAACTACCTCACCCTCAGCACTATCACTCCAGTTCCCATCCCCCTGCCAAATTAGTTTAAGCTCTCCCGAACAACTCTAGCAATCCTGCTCACAGGGATATTGAACCCCCTTGGGTTTAGGTGTAACTCGTTCCTTTTGTATCTTACCAGAAGAGATGTCCAATTATCCATAAATCTGAACCCCTTCCCCCTGCACCAGTTCCTCAGCCACGCATTCACTGCCAAATCATCCTATTCTTGTCCTCATTGGCACATGGCACTTGCAGCAATCCAAAGATTACTACTCTTGAGGTCCTGTTTCTCAGCTTTCCAGCTAGCTCCTTCTTCAGGACCTCCTCACCTTGTCCACCTTTGTCATTGGTGCTAAAATGCACCAAGACTTCTGGCCCTTGAGAATGCCATGGACCCAATCTGAGACATCCCTGACCCTGGCAGCATAGAATATTCCTCTGATTATGGACTCTCCTATCAACAATTCAGTCCTTGTCTCCTCTCTGCTCTTCTGAGCCACAGCACCAGACTCAGTGCCAGAGACCCGGTCACTGCTCCCCACCCCCCCCCCCCCCCCATCACTGGTAGGTCCCCCTCAAGACTATCTAAAGCTGTATACTTGATATTGAAGGATATGGCCATAGGTATACTCTGTGCTGGCTCTGTTTTTCCCTTCCTTCTCCTGACAGTCACCCCATTACCTGTCCCTGCAATCTAGGAGTGACTACCTGTGAGAGGGATAAAGTAGACATCTGAAATCTTTCTCCCTTAGGGTGGAATTGTCTAATATGAGATATCACACACTTAAGGTGAGAGGGGTAAGTTCACAGGAGATGTGTGGGGCAAGTTTCCCACACATAGAATGGTGGGTGTCTGGGGTGCATTGCCAGGGGTGGTAATGGGTACAATACAAGTGGTTAAGAAAACTCTTAGATGTGCACATGAATGTGCAGAGAATGGAGGGCACTGATTAGGCAAAAGGGATTGGTTTAGGTAGGCATTTAGCTACTATGGTATAACATCGTGGGCTAAAGGTGTTTGTTCCTGTTTGATATCCCCCAGAGAGGCTCTAGGATCGAATTGTCCAGAGATTCAACAAGCACACCCTGAGGCAGGAAATTCTGCCCAACCCTCTGACAACCAGTGGGCAGTTACTCAGTAAAACCAGCCTGTTTTATTGCATCATTACCTTCTGCTGTATTTTTATATTTTCTTTACACTTCCGATCAACACTGGTGCACCTCAGGGGTGTGTGCTTAGCCCACTGCTCTACTCTCTATATACACATGACTGTGTGGCTAGGCATAACTCAAATACCACCTATAAATTTGCTGACAATACAACCATTGTTGGTAGAACCTCAGGTGGTGACAAGAGGGTGTACAGGAGTGAGATATGCCAACTAGTGGAGTAGTACCGCAGCAACAACCTGGCAATCAACACATACCATACATTCCAGAGTATAAGCCAACCCCCATTTCAAGGTTTAAAAAGTGCCTTTTTCATGTTACCTTTGTATAAGCTGACCCCTTTTGTAGAGGTTTTTGATTTAACCAGAAAAGATCACAAGATTTCACGTGCCAGTACTCAGCTTTGCCGGATGCGGAACCAGGAAATTTTGTGAACCAGTACCTACTAAGAAAACAGACCTATACATTGTAGAGCGTTATAAGTGAATTCTTAATAAATAAATCAGGGAGGGAAATTTTGGATTAGGTCTCCAATGGTAAAGAATCCTCTGAAATGTAACCCCCGTGAAACCATTTAGCGCTCATCGTAATCTCGTTAAAACATAACACAGGGTGGCGGGATCAGTACGTCTACTCAGTATTGAGTTTGCAACCACCTTGTACAAAAGATTAAAATGAATGCAATACGATGCTGGCTTCAAGCTGAAGGTTGTTGATTTTGCTAAAGGAATGAATAATTCTGTAGCTGCTAAGAAGTTTAGTGTAAACGAGAGAGTGTGAGAGAGTGGAGAAAAGCAGAGGACACACTGAGGGAAGTGCCAAAGACAAATGTGCAAACCGCGGGAAAACATGCCAGTGGCCAGAACTGGAAGAAAAAGTTTTAGAGTGGGTGAATCACCAGCGATCGTCCAGATACATTGCTACCAGAGAAATGATTCGAGTTCAAACATTGAAATGGGTCGAAGAACACCATGAGGTCAGCGAAAATTTCAAAGCTACGCGAAGTTGGTGCACCCGATTTATGAATAGACGTGATCTTGTTTTGAGACAAAAAACAAAGATTGCTCAGAAAATTCCCTTGGGGTGTTGTTTACGTTCAAGAACACTGCTGGATGGATGAAGCCGGCTGTTTGAAGTGGGTTAAAGAGGTGTGGCATCGACGTCCCGAAGGTTTTGGGAAGGAAAAGTCGCTACTTGTCTGGGATGTGTTCAAAGCACACTTGTCAGGTGAGACAAAAGCAACATTGAAAGCTGAAAATATGGACATTGCAGTCATCCCCAGTGGTTTGATCTCCGTGCTCCAGCCACCAGATGTGAGTTTAAACAAATCATTCAAAGAATTCATGCGTCGACAGTGGAACAAATTTGACTCAAAAACAGCCAATAAATGCGACCTACCTTCTGTGATTTCATTTTTCCAAAGTTGGACCCTCTGGATAAGCCGACCCCCTAATTTTAGGACTGCCAAATTCTCGGCTTATTCACCGGAATTTATGGTATTTCACCTCCCACAGACCCAGCAACAGATATGACTGTGGCAGGCTGCTGCTGTGAAGCAGACCATGGGACTGTGGATGTTGGGAGAAACTGGAAGTATTTATCAACCTCAGTCTCATCAAATGGAGGGACCAGTTTAACTTCCTGGCTGGCAATAAATGATACGACCAGTTCCTTAGAGCTACAACTTCTTTCTCGAACCTTAACTTATCCAATTCAAGCTGCCTCTGTCTTTCTGCTTCTTCCCTTTGTTTGTCTGCTTCTCTGGCATCAAACTGTCTCTGTCTTTCTTTTTCCTCAGCCTCTACTTTAAACATCAAACTTCAATTGTTCCAGTCCTAACTGGACCTCCTCTTTACTGACAGGAAACCTCCTCATTAAACACCTTCGTAGATATATAGTGCTCAACTATTTTCCTCTAAATCTCTGTCTTCCTCATAGCCTGCTTTATCCCAGTAAGGTTCAGTGCATTAGCAATAGCCAACACTTCATCCTTTTTGGCTTTTCCTAATGCCTCGGGGGTTGGCTTTTCCAGAAATGCCTCAACACTAACATCCATTTCAGCAGATTTCCACACACAAATAAATCAAAAGAGAAGTGGCCATGAGATCGATAATCAATCGGTCAATAATTCCAAATTTTTCCAATATCCCGGACGGGCCCCCAATTTGTTACGAACTGTAACGTTTTAGAAACGAAACAGCAGCAATAGACTACACATGGAGATGTTAAAACCACAATCTTTATTAGTAACTATTCATAATATAGTACTTAAACCAAGATAAACAAAAGTTAACAGTGTTATGTGTATATGTGTGTGTAAATATAACTCCCAAACTATATTGAGCTTGGGGATGGGAGAAAACAAGGCTTAACATCTTGATGGTAAAGTAGGAAAGTTCACTAATCCAAAAAATAAATGATGGGAGGGAGATATTTGTAATCCAGGTTGTAACGAAGAGAAAAGGTATTCCACAGGTTCTACACTGGAAATGAGATCACATTTGCTGTAGATCTTGTCCATCATCGTTCCAAATCCACATACGAATTATCACCAAAAGTGGCCTGTTACAGGGATATCGTCTTCAAGTGATTACCACACAACATACCCAGGCAAGGGTTAACACATTAGTGGTCTCCACAGGATATCCCAAAAAATCCACTCCTGTGGATTATACGAGGTGACAGCCATGCATTCGATGTGCACTGGATCGATAATCAACCCACCTTTGTTGGCATAGGAGAGTTCCAGACCCCAGTTGTGACAAGCTGAAGTTACTGACTTTCCAGTTTTGCTCTCTCTCTCTCGGTGTTTTAACATCCACAAGCAACAGTGTCAGCCCATGACTGATGTCATAGTCCCGCCTCACTTAGGCACTCTTAAAGCAACAGTCCACAGTAAACGAAAACTGCGGATTTGTAACAATGTGTTTTGTGAAAACAAAGTAAGAATGACTGGACTATTCCATTGTAAGTGAACCAAAACTGTTTAAAGTGGATACTGGAGCACAAGTAAATGTTCTTGCAGAATATGAGTTTAATTCATTAAAGCCAAGACCAAAGTTACATCAGATAAATATAAAAGTGACTGGATGTTCAGGTGCAGACATTCCAGTTAAAGGAACATGTGTGGCAAAATGATCACACAAAAATATTGAGCACACGTTTTCATTTGTGTTAAAAAATGTACAGTCAATACTGGGTTTATCTGCCTGTGAGAGACTGAATTTGGCAAAAAGAGTATTAGTCCTGGACAGTTACACAGAGTCAGAATACAGTGACATGATGAGAGAGAGAGAGAGAGAGAGAGAGAGAGAGAGAGAGAGAGAGAGAGAGAGAGAGAGAGAGAGAGAGAGAGAGATGAGAGAGAGAGAGAGAGAGAGAGAGAGAGAGAACAGAATTTGATTCCAATGCAGCAAAAGTAAAAGAAATCATAAAGAAAAGTCCCAGACCCATCCCTTTGTTACCAGCATCTGACAAAGCATCGCCACCAAAACCAAACTTGCCGGTACAGTACAATACTGATCTGAAACCAAAGAGTGACAAGAATCAGGATCCAATTGAAGAAGTGAAAGCACAAGTGAAGGAATTGAGTAGTTTTGTCGAAATGATGGAGTCTCAGCATAAAAAAGAGATTACACAATTAATGAATGAATTGCAATTTCTTCACAAAGACCTTAAAAAAGAGCCATCTTCAGAGTTTCAATAAACTGATGCAGACCAGACGAAACACAAGAACTGTGTGAACCAGTGAGAAGGTCTACTCGTGTTCGTAAACCCCCAGAGAGATGGATAGAGACATGTTAAATTATGTATTTGTTTTGATTGATGTTGCTAATTGTTTTCTTTTTAAGGAAAGAAAGATGTGGTGACATCATGTGTCACATGTAAGAACGTGATTGGATCGACTTCGGAGCATGCACAGAAATGACAGTATGGTCTAGAAAGCATGGCAGTGTAAAAAAGTGGTTGCTGTTTGCTGTTAAATAAAAGTTCTAGTTATGTTCTTTCAGAATATGTTTCTTTATGAGTAACCCACGGTATGTATAAAGAACACAACACATGCCACTTCTGCGACAGCGGCAATGCCTCTGGCCAACATGTGGTCCTATCGCCAATGGTGTGGAGGTGATTAAACCCACAGAACCGGGGCAAACAAATCCACATTCATGTGGTCAAAATGCTGCACAGGGACTGTGACAGGAGCCTTGACGTGTCGATGCACCTTCGTTCATTGACACACTAAACAAGCACTAGTCCAGTCCCTGACGTCCATCTTAAGCCCGTGCCACACAAGCTTTTCTCTCACCAGTTTCTGCCATGCCCTCTGGCCCAGGTGAGAAAGCCTTTGGACCAGGTCGAAAACGCTCCCTGACACAACCGGCCTGGGTCGCCCCGTTGACCCATCACACAGTAGAGCAACGCTGCTGTCACTAAAAGCAACGTCCACTGTGGAGGGAAAGGGCTAATATGCTACGTGACTAGGGTGAAGGAGACAGCAAAGCAATAAGCATTGTGTGCCAGTAGAAGAATACTACGTGCTAACCCTTGGAAGATAAGGTACGAGTCGGATCTGCTGCGACCCTAGAAACAAGAACTAATGTGCTGAGCTTTGCAAAATAGTTTAACTTGTAACTACTCCTTTCTCGCTAAGTTTCTTTTAGTGAACAGTAACATATTGTTAGTGTAGCAATCTTTCTATACAATGATTGGATATATTGTAATAAGTCTGCTGTTACTATGCTGAACTGTATAAAAAGACGTTATTATAACAGGAGAGTAGAGTCGGAGGGCTGGTGAAGACTAGCCCTCTCTCTCCTTGGTACCAAGTAAAATAAAAGTCCCAAAACGAGACTCAGGAGTTGAGTATCTTTTCACCCGACTAAGGTCAAAATTTCCACAACATCCACCAATTGTAACCCTGTGTCTGCTGCACGCTCGGGTCCGAAACCTGGCCTGTCGCCATCTGAGCGTAGTCCATGCCCAAGTGGTAAGCACTAGTGAAGGACTGGGAAAGACAGTCAGCCACAAGGTTACATGCTGGATGCCTGTGGTGAACTCTAGAATAAAAGAAAGATGGCACTGTTGTTGTGCAGACCAACGTTCAGAGAGCTTGGCCATGTTAGGGGCTTATGATCCAGGAGATCCCTCCAGGAGAAAATGAAAATGCCACGCTGCCAAGTACAGGCCAAGAATCACACAGTCAAACTTGCTGTACTTGTGCTCGCAGGGGTGAAGCTGACAGCTAAAAAGGCAAGAGGCTGCCAAACGCCGTTTGATCAACTGCTCATGCGCCACGCCTACCATGCGATCCGACACGCCCATGGGGAAAGCGATCAGCGCGTCTGGGAGGGGGTGCACCAGTAGCGTTGCTTTAGACATTGCCTGTTTAGTGTCCGAGAACACCTTGGACCTTTCCTCCACCCAGTCCATGACGTGCTTGGCCACTTTGCCCATATGGGGCTCGTAGAGGGGCTGAATGAGCTCAGCCACTTGAGAGACAAAATGGTGATAAAAGTTCACCATGCCCAAACACTCCTGCAAAGCCCTAATGGTGACTGGTGAACCAGTGAAGCGCTTATGGGCCTCAACCTCATCCGGCAGGGCAACTGCCCCTGCCGTATTGATGCAGTGACCGAGGAAACTGACCACGGGCAGTCCAACCTGGAACTTCGCTGGGTTGACAATAAGCCCAAGCTGACTAAGGTATTCAAAAAGGGTTCTCAAGTGTAAGAGATGTTTGTCCCTAGAAGAGCTGGCTACCAAAATGTCATGTAGGTAAACAACCAGGAATGGCAAATCGCTGAGAACACAGTTCACGAGGCGCTGAAAGGTCTGGGTCACCTTCTTCAGCCCGAATGGCAACTCAAACAAACCAAACAGTGTGTTAACAGCGGTTTTAGGAATGTCACTTGGGTGGACAGCGACCTGGTGATAACCATGAACGAGGTCCACCTTCAAGAAAATAAATTTCCCTGCCAGGCGGGCAAAGAAATTCTGGAGGTGTGGGATCAGATATCGGTCAGGGGTCGTGGCATCGTTGAGGCACTGGCAATCAGCACATGGACTGCCACCCACACCTTCCCCAGGTTTTCGCACGATGTGGAGGGAGGAAGCCCATGGACAGCTGGACCGCCTGTCGATGCCAGGTGCTCTGTGGTATCAAACTCAGCCTTGGTGACGGCTAGCTTCTCTGAGTCGAGGCACCTGGTGTGGGCATGAATGGGCAGGCCGGTGGTGAGGATGTGGTGCTCCACTCCGTGTTTAGCAGTGGAGGAGGAGAAGAGGAGGAAGTTGTCAGAGGTGGAAAGGGCGCTGGACAATTTTGAAGTGCCAGTGGCGCAGAGTGGAGAGGGAGTAGAAAGTCTCTGTGTTGACGAGGCGCCAGTTCTGGACATCAACGAGAAGGTTGTTGGCACAGTGGAAGTTGGTCCCCAGCAGGGGTGTTGACACCGCCACCAACACAAAATTCTAGCAGAACCCCTGCCTGCTGAAGCACGACGTCATCTCACGCTTACCGAAAATCCGGATGGTGCTGCCGTTTGCAGCTTTGAGAGGGTCCATATTCCCCAGTTGTTATGTCCAGTTTAGATATGGGCAGGATGCTCCTCTGAGCACCCGTATCACAGAGGAAACAGTGTCCATAACGAACAACAAACTGCTTGACCTGCCAACGTCCATAGCAGCTAACAGGTACCGGCTGTTCCGTTTCCCAACTCCTTGAACCCGTAGGGTGGGCAGCGCTTCTCAGGTCTCAGCCCAAACCTCGCATGGTGGAAATACAGCGTAGGAGACTGTCGTTGAGCCACTGCAATTGTCTCATGTTCGAATGGAGATGAGGCAGCAGTTACCCAGCCGCATGGTTGCATAGGCCCTCTTGGTGATGGAAAACACCTCGTCAGCCTCTCTCGCTAGAGCCCAGAGGTCTTTGAGGGGAGAGCCAGCCAGAGCTGACCACACCTCGCCTGGTAGTAGTTTCAGGAAAAGCTCTCTGAAGATGAACCATGGCTGATGTCCGGCAAGAAGGGACAACACATGGTCCATCAACTCCAACAGTTTGGAGCTGGGCATGATCAGAATTGGAACGTTCGGAAGTCTCTAGAAGGAGTTGCTTAGGAGTCTCATACCTGGCGACTTCTGGGGGGTGCTGCAGGACGCTCATCACCCTGGTCACTGTACAGCCGTCTAATGCTACGACGACCTAGTGATATTTCGTGTTGTTTTGCAAGATTCCCCACACTGCAAACTGGGCCTCTGCCTGAGCGAACCAAATGGCATCATGTTCCTCCCAGAGTTCAGGGAGCTTGAGAGCAACGGCGTTTGCTGTCATGATTGTAACGCGAGTGACGTCTCTCCAGAATCGTTCAGAGGAGCATCTGGGTAACCAGTGTAGGCGTGTTGGCAAAAATCGACACGATCGCAATTACTTCTAACATACACTTTATTCCCATCGCAAACAAATGGTGACATTGTCTGTGTGTTTGTGTGTGTATATATAAAGAAAACACCCACCCCCAAAACATAATAATGTACAATGTAACACATTATGTACACAGCAAAGTTAACCCTTAACATGTCATGGTCCGGTCCAAAGTCCACATTCCGGTTCACGTTCCGGTCTGCGGACTCCGGACTCCAGGTCCTCCGACTGTCCCTTGTTTCGGTTGGACTCAAGCATTTGCACCTGATGCTCATCTTGTTGGTTGGGAATATAAGTGACTCTGGGATTGAGTGTAGTTGGGGGGTTGTCTTATCAGTCTCTGCTTGGAGTAACCCACTGGTGGAAGGCTAGTTCATTCAGTGAGTTATGGATTTGGCTGTTCCGTAGCCCGCCGAGGTTACCAGCCACCTCGAGTCTTGGAGCCACCCCAGACCAAGCTCCCTTCCTGTCCCTTGCCTCCGTCAGGTAAGCCAGGCCGATTGCCGTTACCCTGCGGTTGATTCTGTTCCTTCCGGTTCCTTGCCTCCATCGGGTTGTGTCTCGTGTCCTGCCCAGGAGTCCAGCGGCCCGCCCAGGAGGCTAGCTCCAAGAACCCAAGACTCTAGCCTCGAGCTCCCAAATCCCAAGACTCTAGCCTCGAGCTCCCAAATCCCAAGACTCTAGCCTCGTGCTCCCAAATCCCAAGACTCTAGCCTCGAGCTCCCAAAACCCAAGACTCTAGCCTTGAGCTACCCAAGCCTCCAAGTCTCCAAGAACTCCAGGAACCCAAGTCTCCCAGTCTCCCAGAATTCCCAGACCTCTCCAACTCCTAGAACCTAGGCCTTGTCATGCCTTCACCTGGTTTGGGGGTCCGAGCCCGAGTCAAGGCCCAGGCTCTGGGTCTGTGTCCAGTCTCAAGCTCAGAGTCCACCCCAGGCTCCTTGTTCCCCGCCCCTCATCCCAGTCCTGCTTTCCCAGCCCTGTCTGCGACCTGTCCCGTCTTTTAGGTTTGTCCCATCCTGTTCCTAGTACTTCAGTGTCTGTGTCCTGCATTTGGGTCCAGTCTCAATGCCCCCCCCCCTTATGACATAACAGCCCTTAACAGTCTGGTTGAATACTGCCTAATGAAATTAAGAAGTCCCTACACTTTCCTATTCTTAATTGTGTCTCCGGCTGTTCACGCCGAAGCCTGTTAAACCAAAGCCTTTACACTCTATCACTGGCACACTCTGACAATGGCCACTCTGCTTCAGCCTACCTTCCTTTTATTTGCGGCTGAGTTTAGGCCTCTGATGCTGACACTTACCACACCTGTGCAACTGAAAGCGACCGGCCTTATCTGAATGTGCTCCTCTTATTCTCTCGTCCCTGACTTCCATAGAGTGCTGACACCTCTAGTTTCATCACGCCGAGCACCAGTGCCCCCCAGTACTGCGTGCTCACCCTGCTGCTGTTTATACTGCTGAAGCACAAATATACTGCTAGATCCAGCCCTAACCACGTCATGTTTGCAGACTGCACAACAGTGATTGGCCTCAAAAGCAACAATGATGAATTGCCATACATAGAGCGGCTTGTGGACTGGTATGAACTGAACACAACAACTTAAGTCTCAATGTGGACAAGACTGAAGAGATGACAGGGTACTCCTCTGTGCCTTTGTAGCTAGGAAGGCAATGCAAAGTTTGCATTCATTTTGAGAGGGCTAGAATATAAAAACAAGGATATAATGCTGAGTCTTTATAAGGCATGTAAGGCATAAAAGAGATTAGGAGGAATTTCTTTAGCCAGAGGGTGTTGAATCTATAGAATTCATTACTATGCACAGCAGTGGAGGAAAAGTCTTTGGGTATATTTAAAATGGGTTGGATAGATTCTTGATTAGTCAAGGTGTCAAAGGTTATGGGGAGAAGGCAAGAGAATGGGGTTGAGAGGGATAATAAATCAGCCATGATGGAATGGTGGAGCAGACTCGATGGGCCGAGTGGACTAAATATGCTCCTATGTCTTAAGGTCTTATAATTGTGGACTTCAGGAAGCTGCAGACTAACCACTCCCCTACTGTACATCAATGGCTCCTCTGCGGAGAGTCAGAAGAACCAAGTTTCTTGGAGTGCACATCAAGGGTGATATCACCTGGTCCTTCAACACCACCTCTTTCTTCAAGAAAGCACAGCAGCACCTCCTTCCACTTGGTGAGGAGACTGAGCTGAGCAAGCTTCTCCACCCCCACTCTAACCACATTCCACTGGAGCACCATCGAGAGTGCCCTGACCAGCTGTACAACAATCAGAATCAGGTTCAGTATCACCGGCACATGTCGTGAAATTTGTTAACTTTGCAGCAGCACTACAAAGCAAAACATGATAATTATAGACAAAAACTGAATTACAGTAAGTATGTGTGTGTGTATATATATATAAAAATAATAGTTACATTAATGTAAGTAGTGCAGAAACAAATTTTTAAAAAAGTAGTGAGGTAGTGTTCATGGGTTCAATGTCCATTTAGAAATCAGATGGCAGAGGGGAAGAAACTATTCTGAGTGTGTGCCTTCAGGCTTCTGTACCTCCTTCCTGATGACAACAATGAGAAGAGGGCATGTCCCGGGTGATGGGGGGTCTTTGATGATGGAAGCTGCTTATTTGAGGCACTGCTCCTTGAAGACGTCTTGGATTTTATGGAGACTACTTTCTGTGAAGTCCATCTCCCACCTCCCATCCTCACCACATTCTACAGGAGATGTATTGAGAGCATCCTGAGCAGCTGCATCACTGCCTGGTTTGGGAATTACACTGTCTAGGATTGCAAGACTCTGCAGCGGATAGTGAGGTCAGCTGAGAAGATTATCGGGGTCCCTCTTCCCACCATTACAGACATTTACACTACATGCTGCATCCGCAAACCTAACAGCATTATGAAGGACCCCGTGCATCCCTCATACAAACTCTTCTCCCTCCTGCCATCTGGCAAAAGGCTCCGAAGCATTCGGGCTCTCATGACCAGACTACGTAATAGTTTCTTCCCCCAAGTCATCAGACTCCTCAATACTCGGGGTCTAGACTGGCATTGTAATGAGTCCTCCACTGTGCCTATTGTTTTGTTTATTAATTATTGTACTGCCCTGCACTGTTTTGTGCACTTAATGTAGCGCTCTGCAGGTCTGTAGCCTAGTGCAGTTTTTTATGTTGTTTTATGTAGTCTAGTGTAGCCTTGTGCTGTCTCACATAGTCTAGTGTAGTTTCGTGTTGTTTCATGTAGCACCAGGGTCCTGGAGGAACGTTGTTTCATTTTTACTGTGTACTGTACCAGCAGTTTATGGTCAAAATGACAATAAAAGCAACTTGAACTTGAACTTGAGGCTAGTACCCATGATGGAGCTGACTAATTTTATAACTCTCTGCAGCTTATTTCAATCCTGTGCAGTAGCACTCCCCCCCAACCCCATACCAGACGGTGATGCAGCCAGTCAGAATGCTCTCCACGGTACATCTGTAGAAGTTTTCAAGTGTTTTAGGTGGACAAACCTAAACTCCTGATGAAATATATCACTGTCTGGTATAGGAATTACAAAGCAACTGATCACAAGATCCTGCAATGAATTGTGAGGATTGTAATCACATTTAGTAGTTCAACTTTAATTACATTCTGGTTTTATCTGCTTTTCTCTCACACATCAGTGCTTTAATTCTAGATTTATCTACACTGTATCTTTGCACTTGTCTATCAAGTCATTTCCCATCTTCCTTCACTCCAAAGTTTAAAAGTAAATTTATTATCAAAGTACATATACATCTCCATATACTACCCTGAGGTTCATTTTCTTGTGGACATCCACAGTAGGTAAAGACTTTATCCACAGTAGATAAAGTAGATAAAGATAAATGATGAAAAACTACACATGACAAAGTTAGACAAACAACCAATGTGCAGAAGACAACAAACAGTGCAAATACAAAAAAGAAAACAATAAATAAAAAAATAAATACACAGACAAACAAACAGACAGACACTAAATATTGAGAACATGAGTTGTAGAGTTCTTAAGATTGATTCCAGAATCAGGTCAGTCTTGGAGTGAGTGAAGTTATCCCTTCTGGTTCAAGAGCCTTATCATTTCAAAGGTACATTTAATGTCAGAGAAATGTATACAATAAACATCCTGAAATGCTTTTTCTTCGCAAACATCCTCAAAAACAGAGGAGTGCCCCATAGAATGAATGACAGTTAAATGTTAGAACCCCAAAGCCCCCCCACGCATAAGCAGCAGCAGAGCAACGAACCCCCAACAGCAAAAACAACATCAGCGCCCTCCCACCGAGCACCCAAGTGTGCAGCAAAACATCAATAAAGACACAGACTTGCAGTACCCCAAAGACTACTCATTCACTTGGTAATTCAACGTACCACAGGCTCTCTCTCTCCCTAATAAGGGAAAAAGAGGTGTCCCCACTTGAGGGGCAATAGCTGTTCCTGAACTTGGTGGTGTAGGTCCTGAGGTTCCTGTACCTGCTTCCTGATGGCAGCAGCAGGTCCCTATTGACGGACCCTTACCATCCAGACCAAGCTCACTCAACCTTTCCTCATAAGGCATAAACTCTAATCCAGCAGGTCCTTGGTAAATCTCCTCTGAACCCTCTCTACAGCTTCCACATCCTTCCCATATTGAAGCAACCAATGTGGTCTAACCAGAGTTTTACAGAACTGCAACATCACCTTAAACTAAATCCCCTGACTAATGAAGACCAACATACCATCTGCCTGCTTGACTAGTTAATCGATTTGAACAGCCACTTTGAGGGATCTTTGGACATTGGACCCAAGATCCCTCTGTTCCTCCATTCTGCTAAGAATCCTGCCATTAACCTTGCAGTCTAGTTTCAAGTTTAATCTTCCACATCATTTCACACTTTTCTGGATTGAACTCCATCTATCACTTCGCTGCCCAGCTCTGCATCCTGTCTACATGCCATTGTAACCTACCACACCCTTCTACACTATCCACAAGAACACCAACCTTCATGTCACCTGCAAACTTATTAACCCACCTTTCCACTTCCTTATCAGTCACAAGGAGCAAGGGTCCTAGAACAGCACTAGTCAGTGACCTCCATCTATTATCACCCTCTTCCTTCTGTGGGTAAGCCAGTTCCAAGCCTATATTAACTAAGTTTCATGGTTCCCATGCCTTGTGACTTTCTGGATGAACTCCTACACATAACCCTTCTGCCTGCTTTAAACTGCTCCTTAAAAGCAACCATTTCATCAAGCTTCTGTTGCTAGAATCTCTGCTGAGCAGTCTGGTAGCAAACATTGTTCTTGTAACAGTCCTATGAAGAGCCTTGAGAGGTTTTGGCAATTTAAACACTAAGTACACGTTTTTTTTTCCTACAGTACACAAAACAGGCCCTTTGACCCATCTAGTCCATATCAAATTGTCATTTTGCCTACTCGCATCGACTAGCACCTGGACCATAGACCTCCATCTCTCACCCATCCATGTGCTTCTCCAAACTTCTCTTGTGTTGCAATCGAAGCCACATCCACCAATTCTGCTGGCAGCTGGTTCCACGCCCTCACAACCTTCGAGTGAAGATGCCCCTCCAAGGCTCCTCTTATATATTTCACCTTTCACCCTTAACCTATAATCTCTAGTTTGTGTTTCCCCAAACCTCAGTGGAAAAAACCTGCTTGTGCTTAACCTATCTATATCCCTCATAATCTTACATACCTCTACAAATTTCCCCTCATTCCCCTATAGTTCGAGGAATAAAGTCCGAACCTGCTCAGTTTTTCACTACAACTCAAAATGCAATCAGATGTAACTATGAATAGAAACCTGAAGGAACACACTTAACCCAATTTGTCATGTGGAAATCCCACAGACAACACTGCTAAAAGCCAGCTTAATGTTCTTATAATTCTTTAAAAGATTAAAAAATTATTGACTTCATTTGTCAAACGTATATTGAAACATTGAAACATAATGAAATGCATCGTTTCTGCCAAATCAAATTAGTGAGGATTATACTAGGCAGCGAAGTGTCACCCTGCTTCTAACTCCAACATAGCATGCCAACAACTCACTAACCCTAAACTGTACATATTTTTTGGAACATGGGAGGAAACCAGAGCACCTGGAGGAAACCCATGCAGTCACTGGGAGAATGTGCAAATTCCTTACAAGTAGCGGTAGGAATTGGAATCCCGATGAGTGGGTGCAGGTGCTGTAAAGCAATGCAGTAACCTCTGTGCTACTGTGCTTCCTAATAATAACGTGATTGGAATTCTTGGGATCTAACAAGCAGTCACATTCTAATCAGGGTAAATGTGTAACATAATGAATTACTATAAGGAAGTAATGGTTTTCTCTTCTGTACATTGAAGCTTCAAAGAGAAAAGTCCTAGCTTGCTCAACCTATCCTCATACAACATGCTGTCTGATCCAGCCAGGATCCTGGTAAATCTCCTCTGCACCCTCTCTAAAGCTTCCACATTCTTCCTATAATGAGGTGACCAGAACCAAATGCAATATTCAAGTGTGGTCAAACAAGCATTATAAAGCTGAAAATCGGAATGGTAATCCATCTGTGGAGCCAAAGCAGATGGGGGAGATCTTAAGTGAATTCCTTGCATCTGTATTTACTCAGGAGATGGACACAGAGTCTATGGAAGTGAGGCAAAGTGGCATAAACCTCATGGACCCTGTACAGATTACAGAGGAGGAGGTGTTTGCTAGCCTGAGGCAAATCAGAGTGGATAAATACCCAGGGCCTGACAAGGAGTTCCCTCAGATCCTATGCGAGACAACTGCAGAAATTGCTGGAGCCCTAGCAGAGATATTCAAATCATCCTTAGTGACAGGTGAGGTACCAGAGGATTGGAGGATAGCTAATATTGTTCTGTTGTTTAAGAAAGGCTCTAAACATAATCCAGTAAATTTTAGGCCAGTGAGTCTGACATCAGTTGTGGGAAAGTTATTGGAAAATATTCCAAGGGACAGGATAAATTAGTATTTGGATAGATCTGGATTTTTTAAAGGGTAATCAGCATGGCTTTGTGTGTGGTAGGTCATGTCTAATTAACCAGTTTTTCAAGGAAGTTACCAAAAAGTAAACATTGTCTACATAGACTTTAGCAAGGCATTTGACAAGGTCCCACATGGGAGATTGGTCAAGAAGGTTCAGTTGCTTGGCATTCAAGATGAGATAGACATTGGCTTTGTGGGAGAAGCCAGAGAGTTGTACTGGATGGTTGCCTCTCTGACTGGAGGCCTGTGTGCCTCTGGGATCAGTGCTGGGTTTGTTGTTGTTTCTCATCTATATCGATCATCTGGATGGTAACGTGGTTAACTGGATTAGCAAATCTGTGGATGACACCAAGACTGGGGGTGTAGTGGACAGTGAGGAAGACTATCATGGCTGCAGAGGGATCTGAATCAGCTGGAAAAATGGGCTGAAGATTGGCAGATGGAGTTCAATGCAGACAAGTGTGAGGAGTTGCACTTCAGTAGCACAAACCATGGTTGGTCTTACGCAGTGAATGGTAGATCACTGTAGAGTGTGGTAGAACAAAGTGACCTGGCAATGCGGGTATATAATTTGTTGAAAGTGACATGACAGGTAGATCGGGCTGCAAAGAAAGCTTTTGGCACATTGGTCTTCATATATCAATGTATTGAGTACAGGAGATGGGATGTTATGTTGAAGTTTACAATACACTGGTGAGGTTCAATTTGGAGTATTGTGTGTAGTTTTGGTCACCTACCTACAAGAAAGATGTAAACAAGGTTGAAAGAGTACAGAGAAAATTTACAAGGATGTTGCCAAGTCTGGGGGACCTGAGTTATAAGGAAAGATTGATTAGGTTATGACTGTAATTGTTAGAACATAAAAGACTGAGAGGTGATTTGATAGAGGTATACAAAATTATGAGGAGTATACATAACATAAATGTAAACAGGCTTTTTCCACTGAGGTTGGGTGGGACAGCAACCAAAGGTCATGGGTTAAGGCTCTTGGACTCAATCTCCTCACTAACAAAGGCCTTCTTAAGCATCCTCTCAACCACTGCTGCAATTTGAACGTATGGACAAAAATACCAAGTTCCCTCTGTTCGTTAGTTAATGGCTAAGAATCCTGCGATCAATCCTGTACTCCACCTTCAAGTTTCACCTTCCAAAGTGAATCACTTCACTCTTTTCCGGATGGAACTCCATCTGTCACTTCTCAGCCCAACTTCACAACCTCTCAATGTTCTGTTGTAATTTACAACAAACTTCTACATTATCCAGAACACTACCAACCTTAGCGTCATCTGCAAAAAAAGTTGCACAGAATGTGATGGCCAGGAACACAGTTGAATCTCTGAGAAACTGGCACCACACAATGCCAGTTCCAGCAGCGCTGACAGGGACCTGATTAATTTCTTCCAGGAATTTTTCATACAGCTAACTGGCGGGTGGCCAGTTTCATTCAGTCGAAGCCCAGTGGCTGAAGCCTGGAGATTGGACACTGAAGGCCCGTCCTAGGGTTGGAGGACTGTAGGTATGTGTGGAAGAAGAGTGGGAGGGAGGAAAGGGACTTTTTTGTTGTTATCATTTAGTTGCTTGTTGTGTTATGTTTTGTTCTGATGAATATTATGGGCCCACAACTCACTAGCCCTGACCCATTTGTCTTTGGACTGTGGGAGGAAACTCACAGGGTCACCGGGTCAGGAGGAGAACGTACAGACTCCTTACAGACAGTCGCTGGATTTGAACCCTAATTGCTGCGCTAACTGCGACACTACCATGCCACCCTATAACAGTGGAATGGAAACATCACTATTTCCGTGTGATTTGATTAGATTTTATTTGCTAACTCTAAGACATGGGACCAGAATTTGACCCACTGTGCTGTTCCATCATGGCTGGTTCACTCTCCCTTTCTCAAACCCATTCTCCCCATAACCTCAGGCACCCTGACTAATCACCAACCCCTGTTTAAATATACTCAATGACATAGTCTCCAAAAGTCCTTTATTTTTGACCATAAAATGTTGAGGCCCTCTGTTGGTTGGGTTGACCGTGGATGTCGCATCCTAGCTGTCTATGTAGTCAATTTTCAAGCCAGCACTCAAGCCGGAGCAGAACGATATGGAGAGCAAGCTGCTGCCCGTGCAGCAGACTCCCCTCCTGCACTATGCCGATGAACCAAAGGGAACAGCAGAGACCGATACTTCAGCTTAGCAGTTGCTGCATAGTAAACATGTCCTGAGGCATTTCTAACTGAGTTGATCATACACAATTTAACAGTCTACTAGGGCAGATTAGTTCTGGCAATCAAAAGTTTGCTCAAAGCAGCAGTTCAGGGACTTTGCATGGTTGAGTAGCGGTTAGTGTAATGATATTACAGTGCCAGTAATCAGGGTTCAATTCCTGCCACTGTCTGCAAGCATTCTCCCTGAGACAGCTTGGCTTCCTCTGGGTATCTGCTTTCCTCCCACGTTCCAAAGACATACAAGTTAGAGTCAGTAAACCGTGGGCATGCTGCCAGGAACATGGTAACACCTGTGGGCTGCCCCCAGCACATACTTAGACTGTGCTGGTCATTGCTTCAAATGAAGCATTTCACTGTCTGTGTCGATGTACGAGTGACAAATGAAGCTGATCTTGAAAATTAAAAGAAAGCGGCAGAGAATTCCTCAGGGAATTCCAGACACCAAGTAGCCAGAGGCACTTCACTGATATCAGCAGAATGATTAACAGAAAACTAAAATTGCATCCATTGCTGTGCCCTTCTCTCCGAGATTCAAGGAGTATCTATAAACATCGCAATGACAAATGGCTCCAACAGTCCTGCTGCAGTCACTAGATTGGTTGGAAAATAGGACTCATCTCACAAACATGGTTATTTAGTCTTCATGTACCCAACTATTACATTCTCCCTATGCTCTCTCTTTCTCAAGGTTGACAGGTCTGATTTATACTTCTCTTGAACCCTAGACTTTGAAAATTCAGTGTTTTGGGAGTTTTATTGATCCCTGGAGTCTCATTCATATGCAACTTGAGTGCAAATACATTTTAATCATGCCCTTTGATAAATCAATGGTGAAGCAATTCCATACCTTGACTGGTTAGATGACGCTATTACAGCGCAGGGCAATGGAGTTTAGAGTTCAGTTCTGATGCTGTCTGGCATGTTCTCCCTGTCATTGTGTGGGTTTCTTCCCACAGTCCAAAGATGTAGCAGTCAGTAAGTTAAATAGACATTGTAAATTGTCCCGTGTTTCGGGTAGGGTTAAAAGAGGAGGTTGCTGGACGACACTGCTCGATGAACCAGAAGGACCTATTCCATACTGTATCTCTAAATTATAAAAGTAATAAATCAAAACACAGAAACAGGTGCTGACTGCCATTTCTCCAGTGTGTTCTATAAGAGCAACTACCATCAATTTGATCCTGGCTACAGTTCAAATTCTTTTCCCCCTTCTGCTTCCCACAAACCACTGAGCAGACCGAACGTCTGCCAATATATTCAATAAAATCACCTCCACAGATCTCTGAAGGAGCAATTTAATCTTGTTGACATTTCAGGTTGAGCCTGTTCACCAGAGTGGAAAGGAAAAGGGATGAAGAGGTCCCCCAGTTTAGGTCGGGCCTCACCTAGGGTTGTGTGAATGAAGTCACGGGCGAGAAGTACTGGTAGATATGATGCAGTCTCTTTATTCAACAAAATATTACAAATAAGCTGATTCCATTTGGAGTCACGAGTGAGAGAGGGAGAGCGAGAGAGAGAACTTGAGGGCATCGGTTTAATAAATGTAAGAGGGGAGAAATTTATTAAGAACCCGAGGGCCCAACAGTGGGCAGTATATGGAATGAACTGCCAAGGGAAGTGATTGAGGCAGGTACATTAACAACATTTAAAACGTACTTGGAAATTTTGGTACAATACTTTCTGTACAATAGTTTTATTTTCCGTACTAAAACTTTCCATTGTGGACGGGTACCACAGCAATGTAGCGTGACGCTGTTATAGCTCGAGGCATTCCCGAGTTTGGGGTTCAATTCCGGCACCGTTCTGTAAGGAGTCTCTGAATGTTCTCCCCATGGAATGCATAGGTTTTCCCTGGGTGCTCCAGATCTCCCACAGTCCAAAGATGTACCAGGCAGGTTAAATGGTCATTGTAATTGTCCTGTAACATTAGGATTGATTGGGGTTGTGGGTTGGCTGGGGTCTGGAAGGAACTACTCCATGCCATATTGCTAAGTAAATAAATAAACTAATAAATAAAAATGAACATGGATAGGAAAGATTTTGAGGGACGTGGACTTAATACAGGCAAATTGGCTAGCTTTGATAGGGAATTTGGTTGGATGAACCAGTTGACCAAAGGAGTGGTTTCTGTGCTATGAGTTGAATTGTCAAAAGCCTATGAACTATGAACTAAGTGCTGGGAGATAGGATTAATCTGGTCAGTATGGGCAAGTTGGGCTAAATGGCCTGTTTCTGTGCTATAAGATACTTAATAGTCCAAAGAGTCATAATCACTAGTTGACATTTCTCAACAGTTCCACCCTGAAGGGGCAATCCTTTATTATATCTATTAACCACTCAATAAATGTTTAATATATTTATTGGTTAATAAAATTTTGAATCAATATTTTGCTTAATATATATTGTTAAACAGACCCTTGTTTGTCTTCTCTTCCTCCTTTAGCAGCTAAGGAATGCAATCAATATGCAATGCTTTGACCTCACACTTACCATCCCACTCCCATCAGGGAGGAGGCTATGTAGCATCCACACCAGGACTTCTTTCGTTATGTGCTGTGTTGTAACCGGGAACACCAGAATCAAAAACAGTTACTTCCCCCAAGCAATAAGGCTGTCTGACACCTCAACCCACTAACCCGCCCCTCCACACTCCCAACCACCATTACTTTATGATTTCCTATCAGAGTCCCCTTATGTACAGACACTTCTGTGCCTATCATCACTTAATGGACATACAATTAATCTACGTTTTTAAGCTAACTTACGTATTTATATTTATTGCATATTAGCATTATAGTTTTTTGTCTTATTGTGTTTTTTTTGTACTGCATTGGATCTGGAGTAACAATTATTTTATTCTTCTTATGTACTGGAAATGACATTAAACAATCTTGAACCTTGAGTCATCAGTGCTGGGCTCTGACAGGTAAAGGAAAGGAGAAAGGGGACCCTTGTGGAATTGAGTTTAAGAAGCCATGAGGTAACTTTGCAGCTCCATAAAACACTAGTTAAACCAACTCTTGAGTAGTGTCATCGAGAACACTCTGTTTGTCTCAAGAAACTGCAGATGCTGAAATCTTGAATCAAAAATAATACAAGCTGCCTGAAGAACTCAAAGGGTCAGACAGCATCTGGGGAGGGAATTCACCTAGACTGAGTCATAGACTGAGAATGGCCAGTATAAAGAGGTGAGGGGTGCCAAGGTAGCATAGCAATGTTATTACAGCCCAGGGCTTTAGGGTTCAGAATTCAATTCTGGCATCCCCTGTAAGCAAGTTTGACGTTCCTCCTGGTGAACTGTGTGGGATTATCAATGGGTGCTCCAGTTTCCTCCCACAGTCCAAATGTTTAATTCATCATTGTAAATTGTCCTGTGATTAATCCAGGATTAAGGTGATGGGTTACTGGGTGGCATGGCTCAAAGTATCAGAAGGGCCTGTCCCATGTTGTATCTCAAAATAAAGATCTGGCAAGTGACAGGTGGAGCCAGGGGAGGTGGAGTGACAGGCAGACAGAGGCGGGAGGAGTGGAAATAACAGGAAATTCAAGTGGGTCGGGGAACCAAGTAAAGGAGGTGGGAGGGCAAATGGAAACAGTGTGGGTTGGGGTGGGTGAGATGACTAAGGGGATACATTGTGTAGGTGATGGGCGGATTGAGGAAGGAACAGGGTGGTAGGGCTGAGTGTGGTATGAGCTGGTAGATCAGGAGGAGAGACTTGTAATCCACATTAAAGATCAATTCCAAATCCTACCAAGGCAGAGAATTTAAATTCAATTAAATAATTCAATTTTAAAACTGAAGGTGCCCATCTGGTTAACTCATGGTCAATAGATAAAGAAATTATCCCTCCACATTTATCCTAGACTTTACAAGACACCAGACCAAAATATGGTTCTCATGTCACCACCAGGCAAGCCCTTGATTATGGGGCAATAGCTCTCCCAGTGATGCCCAACACAGAGAGAGTCAATAAACTAGAGAGATTGGGCTTCATTGTGTACTTCACGATGGACAGGGAATGAAGGAGAGTTTTCCTTTTACACTATTGTGCGGAATCAAAATTTACCCGACTGAATTAATAAACATTTATCTGTTTTTTTTCGGTCTCCATGTGCTCGCAATTAATCAAGCCAATGGAATTAATCATGAAGCAATTTGTCTAACTAATTTCTACATGTACAGACTGAGGTACAGCCTGCAGGGAAAGTTGATATAGTGTTAAATGTAGTGTGGCTTGAAGTAGATGCAGAGGGGATTCAGAGGATGTAGACAGGCTAAAAGGAATGGACAAAGACAGGCAGATAAAATGTAATTATTGGCTGTGATAGAGAAAAAAATGAAAAGGTAGTGTAGTTTTGAAGTGGCGACAGATTAAAAGGTGTTGATGTTCAGAGGGACCTGACTGGACTTGTATATGAATTACTAAAAATAATGATGAGCATGCAGTTTGGGAAGCAAAATGAAATGTTGGCACCTTTTGGCAGGATGTGTTGAGTACAGGAATGGAGAAATCTTGCTCGAATTAAAGATTCTTGGGACCATATCTGGTCCACATGCATAGATCCCTTAAAGTTGCCACACAAGTTGATAGAGGTATTCAGAAGGCGTATGATATGGTGTGTTGGCCCCCATTAGTTAGGAGATTGAATTCAGGAGCTGCGATGTAATGTTGCAGCTCTTTCAAGCTCTGGTTAGACCACACTTTGAATATGGTGCTCAATTCTGGTCACCTCATTATAGGAAGGATGTCAAGGTATTACTGTGGGTGCAGGGAAGATTTATCAGGATGCTACCTGGATTAGAGGACATGTCTTATAAGGAAATGTAAAGCAATTCATGGCTTTTTTCTTTGGAACAAAGAGGGACGAGACGTGACTTGATAGAGGTGTATAAGAAGCTTAGATCACCTGGCCAGCCAATTCCTCTTTACAGGACGGAAATGGGTAATAGGTGAGGACATAACTTTAAAGTGATTGGAGGAAAGTCCGGGGGGAGGGGCGGTGTGAGTGGTAGGTTTTCCTCACACAGAGTGTGGGAAGTGCATGGAATAGAGTCAGGGCTGGTGCTAGAGGCAGATATATTAGGGGTATAAGAAACTCTTAATTACGCACATGAATGAAAGAAAACTGGAGGGTTTGTGGAACAGAAGGTGAGACTGATCTTGGATAAGGTTAAAACGTTGTTGCTGAAGAGCCTGTACTGTTCTATTTTCTATGTTAGGGTGTCAGTTAGTAGGTAGTGGGACAATTCCCTTTACTGGAGAATCAGCCTCACCAGGCACTGTCACTGTGATATGGCCCATACCTTCATTCCTGGCTCCAGACCCACCCACCTTTATTGAGATCCAGACCAGGCTTACTTCCCTCACAGGAAAATAGCCACTCACAGGAGACCTTGCCCACGCCCAGGATTACGGCTGCACAGGTGGAAGGACAACTGAGGAAGATCTGTACCAGCAAGGCGGCTGGACCGGATGGAGTTTCCCCACGATTACTGAGGGCCTGTGCGACTGAGCTGGGAGAACCACTACAGCGCATCTTCAACATGAGCCTGGAGCAGAGAAGAGTACCCAGACAGTGGAAAACATCCTGTATTGTCCCGGTACCGAAGAAACCACAACCAAAGGAGTTGAATGACTTCAAACCTGTTGCCTTGACGTCGCACGTAATGAAGACCATGGAGCGGCTGATAATACAGAATCTGAGGCCACAAACCAGGCACGCCCAGGATCCTCTTCAGTTTGCGTATAAGGAGAAGGTGGGAGTGGAGGATGCTATCACGTATTTGCTGCACAAATCACTCTCTCACCTAGATGGGGTCAGTTGTGCTGTGAGGATTACATTCCTTGACTTCTCTAGTGCCTTTAACACCATCCAGCCCAAGATCTTAAGGCACAAACTAACGGAGATGGGAGTAGACTCTCACATGGTGGATTGGATAGTGGACTACTTGACAGATAGACCTCAGTATGTGCGGTTGGGAGACTGTAGGTCTGACACGGTGGTCAGCAGCACAGGAGCGCCGCAGGGAACCGTACTCTCTCCGGTCCTGTTCACCCTGTACACATCAGACTTCCAATATAACTCGGAGTCCTGCCATGTGCAGAAGTTCGCTGATGACACGGCCATAGTGGGGTGTGTCAGGAATGGACAGGAGGAGGAGTATAGGAAACTGATACAGGACTTTGTGATATGGTGCAACTCAAACTACCTGCGTCTCAATATCACCAAGACCAAGGAGATGGTGGTGGACTTTAGGAGATCTAGGCCTCATATGGAGCCAGTGATCATTAATGGAGAATGTGTGGAGCAGGTTAAGACCTACAAATATCTGGGAGTACAGTTAGACGAGAAGCTAGACTGGACTGTCAACACAGATGCCTTGTGCAGGAAGGCACAGAGTCGACTGTACTTCCTTAGAAGGTTGGCGTCATTCAATGTCTGTAGTGAGATGCTGAAGATGTTCTATAGGTCAGTTGTGGAGAGCGCCCTCTTCTTTGTGGTGGCGTGTTGGGGAGGCAGCATTAAGAAGAGGGACACCTCACGTCTAAATAAGCTGGTAAGAAAGGCGGGCTCTGTCGTGGGCAAAGTACTGGAGAGTTTAACATCGGTAGCTGAGCGAAGGGCGCTGAGTAGGCTACGGTCAATTATGGAAAACTCTGAACATCCTCTACATAGCACCATCCAGAGACAGAGAAGCAGTTTCAGCGACAGGTTACTATCGATGCAATGCTCCTCAGACAGGATGAAGAGGTCAATACTCCCCAATGCCATTAGGCTTTACAATTCAACCGCCAGGACTTAAGAACTTTTTAAAAGCTATTATTAATGCTTTTTGAGATAGCGATTTAGATGCATATCATATTTTTTTTACTGAGTTAAGTATTGTATGTAATTAGTTTTGCTACAACAAGTGTATGGGACATTGGAAAAAAAAGTTGAATTTCCCCATGGGGATGAATAAAGTATCTATCTATCTATCTATTGCTTATTTTATTTTTATTGAGAGAATGTGTTGTGGAGCGTGGGGGAGGGTTGGTGAAGATTGAGACCAGGGGTGTGAGTGTGTTGATATGTTTGTAGTAATAGGCTCAGGGACTCTTCGACACTTGAACGTCCAGAGAATGGAGGGATTGTGTAGGAGGAAGTGGTTAGTTTAGTTAGACATTTAATGCCCAGTGTAATCATTCATCGTGAGCCAATGGGCCTGTTCCTGAGCTGTACTATATTCTATGTTGTTTGTTCTCTCCTCTCTGTCCCCTTTCCTCTACCCCTCACTCTCACACTTTCCTGCTCCCCCTCCCTGCCTCCTGCTCTCCCTCCTTTCCCTAATTCCCATTCCTTCCTTTTCACTCTTCATCTCTGGGAGATCTCGTGGGGTCGGGATATTCCATTCTGAGGCCCATTTTCTGGGTTTTCATCTCCATCCATCACCCCAACAGCACCTTCTCCATCCACGGGGAATACTCTGCAGTGCCAATGCCTCTCCAGGTTGGGACTGGATTCTCTTTGTGGATACGTATTTTGTTTCACTGCACTGCTGCTAATCTGGAACTTGGCCACCACCCCAATTTTGGCCTGTACTTCCTATCTGGTTCCCTTGGGCATGGGAACGAGGAGAGAAAATTGTTCACTTCCTACCCCATCACTCCCTCACTATTTTGGGGAGAGAGGGAGGATCATGCAATTCTTTCTGAGGGAGCGGCCAAGAGGAAAGGAGGGGGTACTGGGAGGGATGAAAGGACAAGGGAATCATGGGGGGAGCAGAAAGTGGGGGGAGGAGGTAAAGATGTGTTAGGTGGTAGGATCCCTTTGGTGTTGGCGGAAGTTGAGGAAAATTATGTGTAAGATGCAGAGGCTCATGGGTAGTAGGCAAGGGCAAGAGGAACTCTATCACTGTTAAGGCGGTGGGAAGATGGGATGAGGGCAGATCTCCAGGAAATGGAGGAGATGTGGGTGAGGACAGCATCAATGGTGGAGGAAGGGAAACCCTGCTCTTTGCAGAAGGAAACATCTCTGATATCCTGGAAAGAAAAAACCTCATTTTGGTAACAGATGCGGTGGACTCTAAGGATCTGAGAAGAGAGAATAACATTTTTTACAGGAGACAGGGTGGGAATTGGTAGGTTTATAAAAGAT
Source organism: Hemitrygon akajei (assembly GCF_048418815.1). NCBI lineage: Eukaryota > Metazoa > Chordata > Chondrichthyes > Myliobatiformes > Dasyatidae > Hemitrygon > Hemitrygon akajei. The sequence goes on along the minus strand of NC_133133.1, from coordinate 114,212,664 downwards.
GTCAATGTAGTGGAGCTGGGAAGTTTTACCAGGGAAGGTTTGGGACATGGACTGTTCCACATAAACAACAAAAAGGCAGGCTTACAGGATGAAACAGCGAGAGTTACACAGCACGAGAAAGGCATCACGGACACTAACAAAGGCGTGAGTACAGCATAGTACATAGTGAAAGATGCACCGAATTTCAAGTGAAAATAGCATGGCGATGGCTTCACTTGGGAAAGTTGATGAATTTGATAACGCTAATGAAGGCTGGAAGTTGTATATCAAGAGGGTGGAACTGTATTGTAAGGCAAACAATGCGGGGGAACCAAAGAAAGCCCTAATGCTTCTTAGCTTAATTGGCTCAAGAATGTACAGTCTCTTACACAATTTGTACCCTGAAAAGCCAGCTAGCAAGACATTAGATGAACCTTACACCATTCAGGGATATTTTGTGCATTTCACATTCTAACCTCCTCTCTAATGATATTGCAATTGTGAAGTTAGTTATGGATGGTTATTATGAAAGCATGTTTATTTGGAATATGGGTTTATGAAAGGGAAATTGAATGTTTTGTCCATATACAGTTCTATGTTGCATTAATCTAAATTAATTGGAAGTGTAATGTACGGATCTATTTCTTTTAGAGCAGTGACCCCCACCCCCACCCCCAGCACTATGTATTGATCTGTATTGTAGGGTGCAGAGGCTCATGGACAGCAGGTAAGGGCAAGAGGAACTCTATCATTGTTAAGGTGGTGGGAAAATGGGATGAGGGCAGATCTCTCTCTCTCTCTCTCTCTCTCTCTCTCTCTCTCTCTCTCTCCCTTTGGTCTGGGTTCTAAGCTCACCTTGGGTTCATACATAATCACAATCAATCTTGCCCAGTTTCAGAGTTAGAGACATAATTTTCTTGTATGTTAATGAAATTACAGATTTGAGGAGGGAGGAAGCTTTTTCAGACAGTACAAAACTGGAAATGTGTTTGAGGGACCAGCTGGTAAAATTGACAGATATGTTAACTGGTGAAATTTAATTCAAAAGAACGACAACTGAAGGACTTGGGTATGAAAATGAGGAGAAGCAATAAAAACAGAATGGCAAAGAGTTTGTAGGCAAAGGGGGACTGGAGGGTTTGAAGGAAGAAAATGGAACAGTACAGCACGAGATAGGCCCACATTTGGCCAAAATGTTGTGACATTTTAACCTACTCTAACCTTTCCCTCCTACCTAGCCTCCTTTTTTCTATCATCCATATGCCTATGAGTTTCTTAAATGTCCCTAATGTACCTTCCTCTACCAGCATCACTGGAAGTGTGTTCCATGCACTCACCATTCTGTGTAAACAAAACTTCTCTGATAGTCCCCGTATACTTCCCTCCAAACACCTTAAAATTATATTGTATCCCTCATATTAGCCATTTTTGCCTGAAGAAGTCTCTGGCTACCCAGTTGATCATTTCCTCTTATCATCTTGTACTCATCTTCCTTCACTCCAAAGACCAAAGCCCTAGCTTGCTCAACCTAACCTCATAAGACTTGTTGTCTAATCCAGGCAGCATCCTGGTAAATCTCTACTGCACCCTCTCCATAGCCTCCACACCCTTCCCATAATGGGGTGACCAGAACAGAACACAATATTCCAGCTGTGGTCTTACTGGGTTTTATAGAGCTGCAGCATTACCTTTTGGCTCTTGAACTTAATCTCCTGACTAATAAAAGGCAACACTCCATACACTGTCTTAACAACCTTACACAGAACATTTGAGGGATCTATGGACACTGACCCCAAGATCCCCCGTTCCTCCACACTTAAGAATCCTAACATCAATCCTGTATTCTATCTTTAAATTCAAAGTGTATCACGTCACACCTTTCTGGATTGAACTCCAATTGTTAAACTGTTCAAAGTCTAGGTAGAGTAACTGGCAACATGGAGACAGAGAAAGTTAAATTTTACATCCCTGGTTAGATATAATCTGCTGTATTTGAGGAAACCTGTCAAAATTGTGGAAATGAAGTGTTTTAATGGAACTGTGCAAGGATGATAATAGAGAGAGTGATGAACTACATGGATATTTAAAAACATTTTAAAGAGTATTTCATAAAAGCTGTTAAACAGAATTGATGTTGAAAGAACAGAAAGGTCAAGTTTGAAAATTTCTGATAAAATGCTTCTAAAGGAAGTGTCTTATGAGGATAGATTGAGCAAGCTAGGGCCTTTCTCTGGAGCAAAGGAAGATGAGAGGCAACTTGGTAAGAGGCAGAGATAGATTGAATAGCTTATCTACTCAAATAGACACATTGATTCTTGAAAAATAGAGGGCTATGGGGGAAGGAAGGGTTGGGCTTGTCTTAGTAGCTTAGAATGTTGACAATATCGTGGGCCAAAGGGCCTGTACTGTGCAGTAGTGTCCTATGTTCTATAGCAAAATGTAGCCTCTTATTGTGGTTGGTTGTTTTTCAGATTAGAATACAGAGGGACATGCCATAAGTCAACGCTGGGACTGTTTTCTTGTTAAATGTATAGATTATGTAGATTTTGGAATATACACAGTAAAATTTCAAACTTTGCTGATGACATGGAACTTGAAGGTGTTGCAAATACTAGAGATGATACCAACTAACTGCAATGGATGTAGACCAGATGAACAGGCAAATTGAGTTCAATAGAGAACAGTGAAGTGATGCATTCAAAGGAACAGTAGATGTAAGTGCACAGGGAAGACAAATTGAGAGTAGTTAGCAGAGCATATAGGATCTTGTGCTTCACAAAAAGAGTTACTGAAGACAGAAGAACTATACTGAACTCTGCTTATGCCACAATTAGAATATGCTGTCCATTTCTGGTCACTACACTCTCGAACAAGATGCAGAGTTTTTACCTTTTCTTCTTTAAAAAGCGGTGTGGCAGTATTGTGGTTAGTGTAATGCTTTACATTGCCAGTGATTGAGATTGTATGTAAGGAGTATACCCTACAGTCATGGAGATGATGGACATTCTCATACACTCCAAATATGTCCAGGTTAGAAAGTTGCGGGCATATGGTAGTACTAGAAGCATGGCGACACGTGGGCTGCCCCCATCACGTTCTCAAACTGAGTTGGTCATTGATGCAACTAATACATTTTACTGTATGCTTCAATGCATGTGACAAGTACAGTTAATCTTTATTCAACATGCTGGTTTCACATACTGATCCATGCACTAAGCTCATCCACCTTTCCTACTGTATTCCTTGTATTGAAATAGACAACTCAGAACACTATTCGCATCATGCTTAACCTTTTGATTCCTTTCTTTACACGTAGGCTTAACAACATCTTTCCCCACAGCTACTCCACCATCTGCCCTGGCCCCCTGCAACTCCAGTTTAACCCCCTCCCCACATTCAACCCTAGAAAACCTTCCTGCTAGAATATTAGTCCCCCTCCTGTTCAGGTCCAACTTCACTGGAAGAAAGTCCAAAGACCCAAAAATCCAAAACACTCGCTCCTGCACTTCTTCAAAAGTACTTATCTTTCTCTTTACCTGAATAGTTCTCAATATAAGGGATTTGAGCTACAAGGTTTGCTTGGAGAAGCTGAGGTTGTTCTCCTTGGAGCAAAGAGGTTTGAGGAAAAATGGTAACTTGCAAGATTATTACAGCTTTAGATGAAGTAGCTGGTCTCATTAGCTGATGGGACAATGAATTGGAATAAGAAATTTAAGGCTAAGGGCAAAAGAGGGAAGTGAACAGTCAGTGGGTGGTACCTGCCACCTACAAAGATGGAAATGATCAAAACAAAATTGGAAAGGCAAACAGTGGAGCAGACTTGAAGGAATGAGTGGAGACCAATAGTATTTTCAAAATATAAACAGGCCCAAATGATCTACTTTCCCAGTAGATCTATAAGTGCCACCTGCTAGATATATCAGAGATCAAAATTGATCAGCTAATTCCAAAATTCATCTTCAGGGGAAGGTGAATAAAGGATCACAGTAGAATTTGAATACCATTAACAAGTCAGGTGAGGGAGAGGAAGGAGGTGAGGAGAGGTCATTGGGGAGAGGGAACAGGACTATGACTATAGATTTTAAACAGGAGGTTCTGCTGTTGCTGGAAATCCAGAGTAACACATACAAAATGCTGGGGGAGCTCAGGTCAGGCAGCATATATGGAGGGGGAAATAAACAGTCAATGTTTTGGGTAGAGGCCCTTCATCAGGACTGGAAAGGAAGGGAGAGGAAGCCAGAATCCCACTTCCTTGGCCAAGATCCTTAAGCATCGACTTAAGGGCGAAATCTAACATCATAAACGGCTGTGAAGCTTCACTACCAGATGCATGCTTTGAAAGTGAGAATAAACTATCCCTGTGCAAATCCCACAGCATCTGGTGACCCTGTAATCTCTGTCATGGAGGCTGATGTCACCTTTCATGAGGCTGAACCCTCACGAAGTGTCGGGCACTGATTGTGTACTTAGTAGGGCACTGAAAACCTGTGCCAACCACTTCTCAGGGGTGTTCGAAAACATCTTCAAATTCTCACATCTGCGGTCAGAATTTCCAATCATTTTTAAAAGGTGACAATAATATCAGTGCCCAAGAAGAACAGTGTGAGCTGCCTCAACAACTATTACCCAATTGCACTCACATCTTCTGTGATGAAGTGCTTTGAGAGGTTGGTCATTGCTGGGATCAACTCCTGCCCAAACAAGGACCTGACCCACTGCAATTTGCCTATCACCATAGCAGGTCTACAGATGTAATTTCACTTGCTCTCCACTTGGCCTTGGATCACCTAGACAATAGCAATACCTACATCAGGTTGCTGTGTATTGATTACAGCTCAGCATTGAACACCACCATACCTTCAGTATGAATCAACAAGCTCCCAAACCTGGGCCTCTGTACAGCCATCTGCAACTGGATCCCTGAATTCCTTATCAGAACAGTCAGTGCAGATCGGAGGTAACATTCTCCTTGCTGACCATCAATACTGGCACACCTCAAGGATGCTTGCTTAGCCCATGACTCTACTCTCACTACACCCATGAGTGTGTTGCTAGGTTCAGCTCAAACACCATCTATAAATTTGAAAATGACATGATTATTGACAGAATTTCAGATGATGAGCTGTACAGGAATGAGATGGTTGAGTGGTGTCACAAAAACAACCCTGCATTCAATATCAGTAAGACCACAGAATTGATTGCAGACTTCAGGAAGGGGAAGGTTGAGGGATACAGGACTTTGTGATATGGTGCAACTCAAACTACCTGCGTCTCAATGTCACCAAGACCAAGGAGATGGTGGTGGACTTTAGGAGACCTAGGACTCACATGGAGCCAGTGATCATTAATGGAGAGTGTGTGGAGCAGGTTAAGACCTACAAGTATCTGGGAGTACAGTTGGACGAGAAGCTAGACTGGACTGCAAACACAGATACCTTGTGCAGGAAGGCACAGAGTCGACTGTACTTCCTTAGAAGGTTGGCGTCATTCAATGTCTGCAGTGAGATGCTGAAGATGTTCTATAGGTCAGTTGTTGAGAGCGCCCTCTTCTTTGTGGTGGCGTGTTGGGGGGGAAGTATTAAGAAGAAGGACGCCTCACGTCTTAATAAGCTGATAAGGAAGGCGGGCTCTGTCGTGGGCAAAGTACTGGAGAGTTTAACATCGGTAGCTGAGCGAAGGGCGCTGAGTAGGCTACGGTCAATTATGGAAAACCCTGAACATCCTCTACATAGCACCATCCAGAGACAGAGAAGCAGTTTCAGCGACAGGTTACTGTCGATGCAATGCTCCTCAGACAGGATGAAGAGGTCAATACTCCCCAATGCCATTAGGCTTTACAATTCAACTGCCAGGACTTAAGAACTTTTTAAAGCTATTATTAATGCTTTTTGAGCTAGTGATTTAGATGCATATCATATTATTACTGAGTTAAGTATTGTATTGTATGTAATGAGTTTTTGCTACAACAAGTGTACGGGACATTGGAAAAAATGCTGAATTTCCCCATGGGGATGAATAAAGTATCTATCTATCTATCTATCTATCTATCTAACACACACCAGTGGAAAGGGTGAGCAGTTTCAAGTTCCTGGGTGTCAATATTTCTGAAGATCTATTTTGATCTTCTCTACAATTACAAAGAAAGCATGACAGGATACATTTAATCAGATCTTTAAGGAAGCTTGGTATGACACTAAAGACACACCATGGAGAGAATGTTAACTGGTTGCATCATTGTCTGGTATGAAGGAGCCACTGCATAGGATTGGATCAAATTGCAAATTCAGATAGCTCCATCATGGGCACTAACCTCTTCTGCATAGGTCATCTTCAGATGGCAATGCCTCAAGAAGGCAGCATCTGTCATTACCCACAACATGCCCTTTTCTCATTGCTACATCAAGGTGGTACAGGAGCTTACGTCACACACTCAATGTTTTAGGATTAGCTTCCCCTCTGCTGTCTGATTTTTTAACCCATGTTTTTTGCACATGTATATATGCAACAGCACATTACATTTCATGACATATGGCAACGATGAAACCTGATTTTGATACTTATTCCTCTTCATACATGCTACCTTACTTGCTGAGTTCCTCTAGCAATTTGCATATACCAGCTTCCTTCTTGGGGTGCATGGGGTGTCCAGGGAAGGGTAGCACCCCTGAAAGGACTTGCCCTGTCCATTCTGCTGCAGCGCACTCACCTTTGGTGCTGACTGGACATGCAGCTCTCACTAGCCATGGTTATCCAATGCAACCAAGGAAGACCCTAGTTGTGATGAATACTTGTACCACTGGACACAGACATCTGAGTTTTGAGAGTGGAACTACCTCAATACAATTGCTTTTCCACTTTAAAAATACCCACACAGGCTTCTTGTCATCATAGGATATGGCAGACAAGCAACACCAGCTTCCTTCCATTAAGACCCACCAATGAGAAACAGATCAAGATCAGTATTTCAAAGTCACCTTTGATTTCAAAACTATTTTACAAAAATAAATTCTGCTTGATGAAATTGAATTATGACTAATTATGTTAATGTTAAAACATTAAGTATATTAACTTCAATCTAGAAATTTACAAACATCTTAGTTAGCACCTTTCTCACCTAACAATTAAATGTTGACCGGACTTTTTAAAAGCCATAAAATCTAATATTATGTAAAAGATAGGCCACCTTAACTAGTGTGCACTATTCTAGTAAACTCCGCTCTGGACAGTCCCAAACCCAGCTGTGAAAGGAGTTAGACATGGGGCAAGCAGGAATCAATTTCCATTACAAGCTTTCCAAAGAAGTTGTTAACACTACTTCCATACTTTTAATTTCTTTCTTTGGAAGCCAATTGGCACCAGTTACCATGGTATTCAGGGGCAATTATTTTATTGCTTTTTTTCCCTTTCATCAAACCTTTGATCCACAACATTGTTTGAGCTGAATCAAAATTCAGATACCATCTTGGAAATGTGTACTAAGATTAGCTTTGTCACATTTGCATTGAGACAGTGAAATGCATTGTTTCCATCAAATCAATCAGCAAGAATAATACTGAGCTGCCCCCAACTCCAACCCTAATTGTAGGTCTTTGGAACATGGGAGGAAACCCATGGTCAAAAACAGAACAAACTACTCACAGAAAGTGGTGAGAATCAAACACCAGTCTTATACAGATAACACTGTAAAGTGTTACACTAACCTCTACACTACCATGGTTAATATTCCACATTTCCATTTGAACATTTGGGCTAGCCATTCAGCCCCTTGAGAACATATCTGCAGTTGAAGACCAACTAGAAACCTGATTTAACAACTTGAGATTTAATAATCTAAAAAATTCTATTTAATTGCTAAATTATTATTTTTAACCAGCAAACTATTTCCTAATTACTATTAATTCTGTGGTGCAATTTTACTGGCACTTTAAGCATTGTACATTAATGCTAAAATTTAAAAAAGTACTGCAGATACTGGAAATCCAAAACAAAAACTGGAAATATTTAACCAACATCGGGAAGTGGCCTGGTCAAGGGAAGTGCCTGGTGTGAAAAGTACTAGTCTTTGGCTCGAGAGTCTTCGGTGAGACTACACCAGGCACAATTGCAGAGGGTGAAGACATGACCGCTAAGCTGATTCAGTGTGCTACGTGCATGATGTGGGAGGTCAGGGACACTGATAGTGCCCCTGGCTGCTACAGCTGTGGAAAGTGTGTCCAGATTCAGCTTCTGAAGGAACATGTTGCAGCACTGAAGAAAGAACTGGATAACCTCAGGTTTATCCGCGAAAATGAAGGTTTTCTGGACAGGAGCTACAGTGAGGTCGTTACACCGAGGATACCAGAAGAGAGAAAGGGGGCGACGATGAGTAAGGAAAGGATGCTTGAAGTACAGGAGACCTCAGGGGATGTACCTCTCATAAACAGGTTCACCTTCTTGGAAGCTGTCAGGACAGAAGATACTGCCAGTCTGAGAGGCGGACAGGTCTGCGAGCCGAAAATTGGTGCAGAAGCAGAGCCGAGGAGTCAGACATCAGGAAGAGCTGTGGTAATAGGGGACTCCATAGTAAGAGGTACGGAAAGGGATTTCTGTGGCAACAGGCAAGATTTAAGGATGGTGCGTTGCCTCCCTGGTGCTAGGATCCAGGACATCATGGACCGATTGCAGGGAATCCTCAAGGGTGAAGGTGAACAGTCGGAAGTGGTAGTGCATGTCGGCACAAATGTTATGGGGAAGAGGAAGGATATTCTGCAGCGGGACTTCAGAGAACTCGGAAGAAGGCTGAAAAGCAGGACTTCCAGGGTGGTTATCTCTGGTTTGCTTCCAGTTCCTCATGCTGGAGAGGGCAGGAAGAGGGAGATAATGGATCTGAATGTGTGGCTGAGGAACTGGTGCAGGAAGCAAGGATTTACATTCTTGGACCACTGGGATCTGTTTTGGGGTAGGGATGAAAAAGGGGGGACCAAAAGGGACGGGTTGCACATTAATAGGCGGGGGACCAGCATTCTGGTAGACAGGTATGCCACTGCAACACGGATGTGTTTAAACTAAGTAGTGGGGGGAGGGGATGAACTGGAAATATAAGGATGGAGTTAAAGGGAAAGTGAAAATAAGAAAAGTTAAAAAGGACAACAGAATCAATGGAGTAGAAAGCTCAAGAGATCATACAGTATGGCCAAGTGAAATAGGAATTGATATGAAAGGAGAGGGGAGTACCGAACTAAAAGTACTATATATGAATGCACGAAGTAAAAGGAATAAAGTAGATGAGCTTGAGGCTCAGTTGGAAATTGGCAAGTACGATGTTGTGGGAATAACTGAGACATGGCTTCAAGCGGACAGGACCTGGGAAATGAATATCCAAGGATATACATCTTATCGAACGGACAGATTGACTGGCAGAGGGGGTGGGGTGGCTCTGTTGGTGAGGAATGATATTCAGTCCCTTGAAAATGGACAAGGGAGAGCCAGTGGATGTAGTGTACCTGGACTTCCAGAAAGCTTTTGATGAAGTCCCACATAGATTAGTGGGCAAAATTAGGGCACATGGTATTGGGGGCAGAGTACTGACATGGATTGAAAATTGGCTGGCTAAGAGTTGTGATTAACGGGTCCCTTTTGGAATGGCAGTCTGTGACCAGTGGGGTACCGCAAGGTTCAGTGCTGGGATCGCAGCTGTTTACAATATACATTAATGATTTAGATGAAGGGATTAAAAGTAACATTAGCAAATTTGCTGATGACACAAAGCTGGGTGGCAGTGTGAAATGTCAAGAGGATGTTATGAGAATGCAGGGTGACTTGGACAGGTTGGGCGAGTGGGCAAATGTATGGCAGATGCAGTTTAATGTGGATAAATGTGAGGTTATCCACTTTGGTGGCAAGAACAGGAAGGCAGATTACTATCTAAATGGAGTCAAGTTAGGAAAAGGGGAAGTACAACGAGAACTAGGTGTTCTTGTTCATCAGTCAATGAAAGCACGCATGCAGGTACAGCAGGCAGTGAAGAAAGCTAATGGCATGCTGGCTTTTATAACAAGAGGAATTGAGTATAGGAGTAAAGAGGTCCTTCTGCAGCTGTACAGGGCCCTGGTGAGACCCCACCTGGCGTATTGTATGCAGTTTTGGTCTCCAAATTTGAGGAAGGACATTCTTGCTATTGAGGGAGTGCAGCATAGGTTCACAAGGTTAATTCCCGGAACGGCAGGACTGTCATATGTTGAAAGATTGGAGCGACTGGGTTTGTATAACACTGGAATTTAGAAGGATGAGAGGGGACCTGATTGAAACATATATTATTAAGGGATTGGACACACTGGAGGCAGGAAGCATGTTCCCGCTGATGGGTGAGTCCAGAACTAGAGGCCACAGTTTAAGAATAAGGGGTAGGCCATTTAGAACAGATGCAGAAAAACTTTTTCACCCAGAGAGTGGTGGATATGTGGAATGCTCTGCCCCAGAAGGCAGTGGAGGCCAAGTCTCTGGATGCACTTGAGAGAGTTAGATAGAGCTCTTATAGATAGCGGGGTCAAGGGATATGGGGAGAGGGTAGGAACGGGGTACTGATTGTGTATGATCAGCCATGATCACAGTGAATGGCGGTGCTGGCTAGAAGGGCCAAAGGGCCTACTCCTGCACCTACTGTCTATTGTCTATCTGTGGAGGGAGAAACAAGTCAGACCATCTCATCAGGATTATCTTAATTCCTTGCACACAAGAGTACAATTGAAACACTGGGCAGTTCTAGATCCATTAGCTAAGAATATTGCTGCATCTGGAAACCAAACTAAAAATTATGTTAAATTTACTGAGGGCAAGATCAACATTCGTATTTCACCAAAGCTACTTCAGGATGGTAGGGTGTAATGATTCTCATCCTTAAAATGCACTGAGTCATCCATTTGGAAACACAGTTGCCAGTTAGAAGTGAATGACAAATATTTGTAGCTTAGTCCTGTCCAAGGTAATAATCATGGAGAGCTCAGATTTTGTTTTGAGGGAGGCTGAAGCCCAAGGTTTGGGAGCAATTAACTTAGTCAAAGTGAAGAAAGATTGATTAAAAGAACCAAAATAAGAAGAATATACAAGGAACACCAAAGCAGGTTGTGAAATATTCTACAAATTATGTAAAGATATGAAGATTAATGAAGACAAATGTGGATCTGTTAGGGTTAACAGAATTTACAGTAAAATCCCAAAAATTGCAAAGTAACCCATTTCCACCAGGTGCATTGGGAACCTCAACATCCCAAAGATTAACTGATGACAGATCAGAAGCTCTGTTGGGAGAAGGCATAGATTTGATATTACAAAACAATGGCATAAATAACTTCAGAAATGCTAGGGAATTAGTAAAAAAAATTCAGTATCCCAAAGAAGCCGTGGTCAAAGTATATCTGTTTGGACTCCAGCTACTGTGTTATCAACTTTAATAGGGAATCAAAATGTTTTATATCCACACTTGCTGAAATGAAGCTTGGGCAGAATGGTGATAGTACACAGTCAGAAGGATGCAAGGAGATTTCAAGGTGATATAGTCATTGAATGAGGGTGTTATACATTGCATTTACCTACATTATACTGTATATGCCACATTATCCTCTTCAGGAGAAACAAAATCAAAGGCTTCTTTTAAAGCAATTTAACTTCAGTATAAAAGCAAACTGGTCTTCAATAGATATGGAAAACACCAAATTAACCAGGGCATTGTTAAATTATTGCAGAATTCAAAACCACCAGCTTCTTCAGCAAGTTTGACTTCAAAAAGTCTAACTTGCAAGATAAAGGCATTTTTTCATAGCTGTGCACTGAACTATCAACAAACTTGCATTTAAATAAGCACCCTTTAACATTAAGATTATTTCTCAAAATTTGTTGTTTCATGATCAGGCATGGCCCTAATCACCTCAGAGAGAGGTAATCGATTAAGGGTGAAAGGCAAAATATTAAGGAGAATCTGAGGTGGAACTTCTTGATCAGAGGGCAATGCATCTGTGGAAGGAACTGCCAGCAGAAGTGGTAGACATGGGTTTGATTTCAACATTTAAGGTTGGATAGGTATATGGATGGAGGGCTATGGTCCAGGTGTGGGTCAATGGGACTAGGCAGAATAATCGTTTGGCACAAACTAGGGCCCACTTGTGCTGTAGTGCTCTATGACTAATGGTGTTAGATTTTATACTTGAAATTTTGTCAGATTGATTCAAGACCATTAAACTGAAATTACAGGAAAGTTTATGGTTGATTGACTGCCTATAAATAAAAAACTTCAAAGTTAAACTATTAGATGTTACTCAGTTGGCCGATATTTTTACAAAATGATAAAACACAGTAAAATCAGGAACTCATAACACTTTAAAAATAACTATGTACAGTATATGGATATATTTTATTCCACTTCAGGACAAGAGATCATTGCTCAACTGAGATTAAAGTACATCCACAGAAGTTAAAACAAAGATGATTTATGCCAATAGTTTTTAAATGGAGCATTTAAATTGCTGATGCAGCAGATATACAAATCAGAGAGCTGAAAGAATAACTGCAGCACAGGCCCGCAATCAGAAGTGGAAGTGCTCTTTTAGATCACAGCCCAAACAGCAACAAGTGTGATTGTGTTGTGACAAAGTAAACGATACAGCACACAAGCTGGACGAATAAAAAAAATCTGAAAATACTAGTTTTTATTCACAACCCAAGTGGTACAGCAGGACCTTTTAGGTGGTGGTTAAGTTATCATGTTGCTCACAATCTGACATTAAAACAAATAAACAAAACCATAGCATAATTAAGCAAACAATGTATGAGCAGTACAGATGGCTGGACATATTATAAACCTTCCATTAACTATTCTGCAACTCCATTTATAGATTCCAGCCACATTTTTTCAATGCGTCTTCAGCAGATAACTCACTGGAACTGCGTGTTTTTACAGGAACACGAGTAATGAAGGCACAGCTAGTGTAAGCACAGACATGTTGCACAATTTTATTTCTATAATTTTGTATAAAGTCCACATTACACTCATCCAGCTACAAAACAAATCTTTCCACAGTTTTATACATTTAGACAACAGGGCTGAAGAGAAGGTTAATTACTTTGGTTGATTGTTCTCCAGCAAGATATCTCTAAAACAAATATTGGTCTCGGCATTTTGCTGTTCCTAAAAGCCATTGGCGGTGTCTCTAATACACGTTATTCTGAAGAATCCAAATTCTGTAGCACTGGAATGACAAATTCTGGGACTTCTATGAACTCCATTCCATGAACAACCAATTAATAGACAATACAAGAGTACCAACCATATTCTGAACTGGCTGATTCAAGGGCTCATGATTAACCAAAAAAAGTTAATTGAAATTTGTCCTACCAAGAAAATACAAAACATTATAAGGCTGTTAAGTAACTATTAGTTGTCTATTGTAAGCCAGTACAGTGCAGTTGTTCCTCAAGGCCACATAAGCAGACTTCACTGCTGTTTGCACTCAGATGGTGGGTTTGGATCCTTCTGTTGAGAGAGACAGAAAAGCAAATTAGAATAATCAGAAACAGACATGGCTTGGATAAAGTATCTGCAGCACTACAAACATCCTTTAAATCTTCAACTAGTTATATATAACAAGTTCAAGCACATATTGAAATGCAATTTGTATTCTACAAAAGTGATTAGTGACTCTGGTTGTAACATTTTTAATCTACTGCACTATTTGAGGAAATTGGATCATAGAAAGCAGGGAAACATTAACTATCTTTATCTACATATACATGAACAGGATTTCCAAACAGATGAGCACACAAGACGAGGTCTTTATAAACACAAAGCAGCTCATTGAATATACCAACACAGGTTCTTTCAAAAGAGTGATTATTAGTATGAAATAGGGAAAGAGGGAGTATGGAAAGCAACTTATTGGCCAAAACCCAAGTTGTATCTAAAAAAAAATCTCATACCAGGAAACAGATCAATTTGAATTTGCTTGACTCCACACACATTTCCATCCAGGACATTGCAGAACAAAACACATGATAGCTATGCTTGGAGCCAGGTCCAATTTTAAACAAGGCAAAAGAACCAATCATTTTCTTTAGATCAAAGTAATATTACATTCTGAAGCATATGTTTGAATCATTCTAAAGAACACCAAAACAAGCCTGCATATTCAATTGAGGCTTGGAGATTAGTTTATATCTTCCAGACAAACACACACTGACCGGACAAACTAGTGACACTACTCATTCTGGTTCAATCGAACCAACAAAAAGGAGGCCAACATTTTGGATATATTGGCAGAATGTGCAATCTGAAACTTCAAAATATATTCCAGGTCAACATTATTAAACAACACACACAAAATACTGGAGGAGCTCAGCAGGCCAGGCAGCACCTATGGAAATGAGCACAGTCAACGTTTCGAGCCGAGACCCTTTGGTAGGACTGGAGAAAAAAGTTGAGTAGATTTGGAAAGTGGAGGGAGGGGAGAGAGAAACACCAAGAGATGGGTGAAATTTGGAGGGGGAGGGATAAAGCAAAGAGCTAGGAAGTTTATTGGTGAAAGAGACAGAAGACCATGGAAGAAAAAGGGGAGGGTGAAGGAGCACCAGAGGGAGGTGATGGGTGGACAAGGAGATAACATGAGAGGGGAAAGAGGGGTGGGAAATGTTGAGGGGGTCATTACTGGAAATTTGAGGAAATCAATGTTTATGCCATCAGATTGGAGGCCACCCAAATAGAATACAAGGTGTTGTTCCTCCAACCCAAGTGAGGCCTTATCACAACAGTGGTGCAGGCCAAGGATGGATACATTGGAATGGCAATTAAAATGGGTGGCCACCAGGAGACCCCACTTGTTCTGGAGGATGGAGCGTAGATGCTCAGCGAAGCAGTCTCCCAATCTACGCCGTTTTTCATCGATCTACAGGAGGCCACACTAGGAGCATCGAACACAGTACATAACCCCAACAAACTCACAGGTGAAGTGTCGCCTTGCCTGGAAGGGTTGCTTGAGAACCTGAATGGTAGTGAGGGCCCTAAACAGCCACAACGATTCAGGGCCCCAGACATTGATGATCAAAATCCTGCAAATCTATTTTCATTGTAACATTCAAGATAGTTATCAATACCTTCAAATGCTTTGTAGTTCCTAAGATGAAGCAGTGAAAATGTTTCATTTTCACTCCAGGTAACTTCTGGCATCTCCAAGCCTTATTGCTTGAAACCATGATGAGTCAGATCTGAATCATACTACTTATTTCTCACCAATTCAGTGACAAAAATCACTGCTCCTTCAACACAAACACATGTAACTGACACTTTTTTTTAAAAAACCGATTACTCTAAATACGGTAATGTCTACGACCATGCAAGTGCACACAACTGATGCCAGTTAAAACTGTTTAGTAAGTCTCCTGTCCCAACTAAGCAGCATCGTCCCAAACAAAAGGAATCCTGGCTATTTTCTCGATTTAGTTCTTTAAGAGTTGTCCCAAATAAACGCTATCCCAATTAACTGGAATCCACTGTAATTGAACAGAATGCTTGAGCAAGCAAAGAATAAAGACATCTATATGCCAAATGATAACTCCCAAACATTACTGAAACATTGCTATTTTGTAATTGTCTCCAAAATGTGCAGCTTTAAATCCAAAACTCCACTGAATGCAAACTAACTCACACTAGATCTTGACATCCGTCAGCACTGTGCTTAGTTATCTATATTGGTCCCTGTCTCAGGAATACTTTTTCCAGGCTGTTGCAATTCATTTGAACTTCTGTTGCACTTGAGTTCAAACACTTCATTAACTTGGGGATTTCAAAAACAAAGGATAACATGAAAAACTTATTGTACAACACCTGTGTTAACTAAATTTTTTGTAAGGGGACAATGGGAAGTGGTGTATGTGTAGGCAAGGGTGATGGGGCAATAAAAGGCAAGGTAAGCATTCAGATTTCAGTGTACAGCAATTAATCATTCAAATCATGCCCTATCAAGTCATTTAGGGTTGTAGTGGCAGGTCATGTCATTATCATAAATGAAAAGTTAATTGCTCTATTCTCTCAAAACTAGCACAATTCAATTCCCTCCTGCAGCACCAATATTATTTGATTAAGATGCCATTGCTTTGAAAAAAGCCAGGAATTAAAAACTTGCAGTCTCCATATTTAACAATTGTAGTTACAAGTTCGATTTTATGAAGCTGCCATGGAGCCACCTGTTGCAAAGAAAGACCTGACACACTGTTCAGGTGATTCTTTCCTCCAACACCTAGTTGTGCCCTTCAGTTTAACTTAGCAACAACTCATGTTCAACTTCAAACTTCAACACAACACAAACTCCAGAAAGTATCATTTGTTTTACATGTTTAGCACAATACAGGAACATCAACATAATGCTAATCTTGAGACTCTCATATACATTGAGGAGCATACAATTAGAAGCACATGAACTTATATTCAGTATAAGCAGTTTGTTGAATAAAACTCCTCAAACACAACTTCAATATAATAATCCTTCCAATCTCTTAAGCTGATTGATCACATTCAGCATCACTTCTACAAAAATTTACACAGCACACACTATATCTAGCTGAATTTTTAAAAATGATTTATGAACTGATGTCTCACTGCAGTAATTATGCCAGATTGGATTGAAAACTAGAAAGTCAAAACATTGACAGTTACTGCAGCAAGAACCAAATTAAGATGCCACTAATTAGTACTTGACAAAAGCATGTAGTTAGTTCAAGTATTATGTAATAAAGATCAGCAAGCCTTACCTACCAGGGGTAGGGTTATTTCTAGCCATCATTTAAACCTAGTAAGGAAAAATTCAAAGAGCAGCTGACATGAAAGTACAAAATTTAAACTAGTTATGTTCAAATTCCAATTAACATACTAATTCTGAACTAATAAAGCTAATCTCAAAAGGTAATTTGTATTATACTATTAAAATATTAATAATACAAATAAATCTCAAGGAAAATTAGACATGGACCTTTTCAGAACTTTATGTACTATTCAAAACTATAAGTTCCAGCAATTTTGCAATACACAAATATCAATAAAAATCCATGTCAAAACTTCCAAAATGCTTTAAGAATGGGGAGAAAAAGAATGAGAATCTATTCACAATGGTTCCTGGGATTCCCTCTTATACACCTCTGTCAGGTCACCTCTCATCCTCCATCGCTCCAAGGAAAAAAGGCCATGTTCACTCAACCTATTCTCATAACGCATGCTCCCCAATCCAGGCAACATCCTTGTAAATCTGCTCTGCACCCTTTCTATGGTTTCCACATCCTTCATGTAGTGAGGCGACCAGAACTGAGCACAGTACTCCAAGTGGGGTCTGACCAGAGTCCTATAGAGCTGCAACATTACCTCTCGGCTTCTGAATTCAATTTCACGATTGATGAAGGCCAATACACTGTACGTCTTCTTAACCAGAGTCAACCTGCGCAGCTGCTTTGAGTATCCTATGGACTCGGACCCCAAGATCCTGCTGATACTCCACACTGCCAAGATTCTTTATATTCTGCCATCATATTTGACCTACCAAAATGAACCACCTCACACTTATCTGGGTTTAACTCCATCTGCCACTTCTCAGCCCAGTCTTGCATCCTATCGATGTTCCGCTGTAACCTCTGACAGCCCTCCACACTATCCACAACACCTCCAACCTTTGTGTCATCAGCAAACTTATTAACCCATCCCTCCACTTCCTCATCCAGGTCATTTATAAAAATCACGAAGAGTAAGGGTCCCAAAACAGATCCCTGAGGAACTCCACTGGTGACCAACCTTCATGTAGTATATGACCCGTCTACAACCACTCTTTGCCTTCTGTGGGCAAGCCAGTTCTGGATCCACAAAGCAATGTCCCCTTGGATCCCATGCATCCTTACTTTCTCAATAAGCCTTGCATGGGGTGCCTTATCAAAAGCCTTGCTGAAATCCATACACATTACATCTACTGCTCTTCCTTGAATGTGTTTAGTCACATTCTCAAAAAATTTATTCAGACTCGTGAGGACCTGCCCTTGACAAAGCCATGCTGACTATTCCTAATCATATTATACCTCTCCAAATGTTCATAAATCCTGCCTCTCAGGATCATCTTCATCAAATTACCAACCACTGAGGTAAGATTCACTGGTCTACAATTTCCTGGGCTATCTCTACTCCCTTTCTTGAATAAAGGAACAACATTTGCAACCCTCCAATCCTCTGGAACCTCTCCCGTCCCATTGATGATGCAAAGATCATTGCCAGAAGCTCAGCAGTCTCCTCCCTCGCCTCCTACAGTAGCCTGGGGTACATCTCATCCAGTCCTGGTGACTTATCCAACTTAATAGTTTCCAAAAGCTTCAGCACATCCTGTTTCTTAATATCTACATGCTCAAGCTTTTCAGTTTGCTGCAAGTCATCAGTACAATCACCAAGATCCTTTTCCACAGTGAATACTGAAGCAAGGTATTCATTAATTATCTCTGCTATTTCCTCCAGATCCATTCACACTTTCCCACTGTCACACTTGATAGGTCCTATTCTTTCATGTCTTATCCTCCTGCTCTTCACCTACTTGCAGAATGCCTTGGGGTTTTCCTTAATCTTGCCCACCAAGGCCTTCTCATGGCCCCTACTGGCTCTCCTAATAGTGTGAAAGATGCAAAAGGAAAAGTTGATGGTGTGGCGACCCACTTTCTGCGCAGGCAAACCGGCTCACAAATAGCCAGCGCGCAGTGGAAAACTTTGGTAATGCACCTCTGATGCCATTTCCACCTGGAGAGGGAGGGCGCTAGGGATTAAATGCCAGCGCCACGAAGTTTGAATAAACTAGTCTCGTAACGACTTACCGACTGCATGTTGTTATTTCAGCGCTGTGTGTAGCACATCGCTACATTGGTGACCCCGACGGTCCAAATGGGATTTGGACCAAAGATTACCAACTCTTCATCTGTTCACGCAGTTTCGCTAAAACTCCCAACTTTCTGGACACTGCGACCACGTGTGTGGTTTAGCCAAGCAGAAGCCCAGTTCCAGATTCGGCAGGTATCTTCCGATTCCACGCATTACTATCGTAGTGAGAGCCCTCGACCAGGAGACGGCCGCCCAGGTTGCGGATTTCATACAGTCGCCCCCAGAAGGCGGCAAATATGAAGCATTCAAAGCGCTACTCATTGGGACCTTTGGCCTCTCACGGCGTGAGCGGGGTGCCCACCTGCTTCACCTGGACAGTTTGGGAGACAGACTGCCGTCAGCATTGATGAACGAGATGCTGGCCCTGGCTGACGGACACAAGCCCTGCCTCATGTTCAAGCAAGCGTTCCTAGAGCAACTGCCCGAGGACATACATCTTGCTGCTGGCCGACGCAGATTTCAGTGACCCCCAGAAGGTGGCGGCCCGGGCAGACGTGCAGTGGAAAGCCAACAGGGAGAACGTGGCATCCGTCGGTCAGATTACCAGGTCACGCGCCCAACAGCGGACCAGACCAGGCCCGGCAGGGGGGCGCACACAACACAGAGGCAGGAGTGAGGAAGTCAGTGAACAGTGGTGTTTCTACCACCAGCGGTGGGGCACAAAAGCCCGCTGTTGTTGCCCACCCTGCAAGGGCCAGGGCCAGCTGTCGCTAATGACTATGGCAGCTGGCCACCAGGTCAGCCTCTTGTACGTCTGGGACAAACAGTCAGGATGCCGCTTCTTGGTCGACACCGGAGCAGAAATCAGCGTCTTGCCCCCGACGGGGTACAACACCCGCAACAGGAAGCCAGGACCCACCCTGAGGGCCACAAATGGCAGCACGATACGGACCTACGGCACCCACACAGTGCAGCTGCAGTTCGGCGCCAGCTTCACGTGGGACTTCACACTGGCCGTTGTGGCCCAACCACTCCTGGGGGCAGACTTCTTGCGGGCTCACAGCCTGCTGGTCAACTTGCAAGGGAAAAGACTAGTACATGCCGAGACTTTCCAGATGTTCTCCCTGGGTGAAGCCAAGTTGCCGGCCCCACACCTGGACTCCATCACGCTGTTCAACAATGAATTCACCAAAATCCTGGCGGACTTTCCATCGATTCTGGCACCGCAGTTCACAGCAGCCATGCCCAGACAGTGTTCAGCACCACATCCCAACCAAGGGACCACCCCTCCACGCCCGCATACGAAGGCTCCCCCCGAAAAAGCTCTGCCTGGCGAAGGAGGAATTCAAGAGGATAGAGGAATTGGGGATTGTATGGAGGTCCGACAGCCCATGGGCCTCCCCCCTGCACATGGTGTTCAAAGCAGCTGGAGGTTGGAGACCATGCGGCGACTACCGCAGACTGAACGAGGCTACAACTCCAGACCGCTACCCCGTGCTGCACATACAGGACTTTGCAGCAAACCTGCACGGGGCAAGAATATTTTCCAAAGTAGACCTTGTCCAGGGATACCATCAAATCCCGGTACACCCTGAAGACATCCCCAAAACAGCACTCATCACCCCGTTCGGCCTGTTCGAGTTCCTCCGAATGCCGTTCCGCCTGAAGAATGCCCACGGGGGGGGACATCACGTGATGACGTAGGATCGAGACGCAGGGACCCAGCTCTCCCGTAAAAAGTTAATAAATTAATGAAGAAAAGTTAGTCAATACTTTTTAAAAGTTACTTATAAACGACTCCGGATGTGTCAAGCTATGCCTCAAGGAAGGAAGATGAAGAAAACTAATACCGGGAAGACTACGCAAGTTGGAACAAGAACAAGGCCCACGTCTACCGAGGAACCGCGGTCTCAGGTACATTATATCACCGGCGATACGGAACAGGAGATTGTGGCAACACTGGCCACTTTCAAAGGAAAAAACCATCGTGAACTGCGCAAACGGGAGCAACAAAAACTACAAAGGCCAGCTACCACTGCAACTGAAAGTGATAGCGAATCGGAGGGACAGTCAAATCTCTCGGAAGGATCAGATGAAGAAAGAGGTAAAAGTCCTTCTAGAAATATAGAAAAGACTTTGAGGCAAATAATGCGTAAATTAGACACATTAAAAGTAATTAAAAATAATCAAAAAATACTCGGGAAAAAAAATGACCAATATGGAGATTATGCTTGATAAAATGACAAAGAGACAGGAAAAAATGGAAAAAAGAATTACGGACTTGGAAACTACAACGGAAGACATGGTTGAAAGAATGGACAAAATGGAAAAGGAAAATACTGCTTGGACATCAGAAAGAAAACAATTTATGGAAAAAATTGATAAGCTTGAAAATCTCAGTAGATGAAATAATATTAAAATTGTTGGACTTAAAGAAGATATAGAAGGAGATGATCCAATAAATTTTTTTCAAAAATGGATTCCTGAAAAATTGGAAATGGAAAGAGAAACTCCAATTGAGATTGAAAGGGTGCATAGATCTTTAAGGTCAAGACCTCGAGCTGATCAAAACCCACGATCAATTTTGATAAAATGCTTACGATACCAAGACAAAGAAAAGATCCTGAAGGCCGCTGCCCAAAGTGCCAAAAATAGAAACGGGCCACTGATGATAGCAGGGAAACCAATTCTTTTTTATCCTGATATAAGTTACAACCTGTTGAAGAGAAAGAAGGAATTTAACCCAGCGAAAAAAGCCTTATGGGAAAAGGGTTATAAATTTACAATGCGTCATCCAGCAACACTGATAATTTTTTTGGAGGAGGGAAAAATTTTTTTTTCCGATTATCGAAAAGCGGAGGAGTTTGTACAAGACCTTCCATCTATTCGCTAATTACACATAGAGGCTTCCAAACGTAATGGATTAAAGATGAAGATAGACCCAAGGAACAGAAGCGATGGACATTTATGGATATTATAGAAAAGCAAAATTTTAGAAATACTAAATGAGAATAGTATTTTTTTTTCTCTTCTTATACATATACTTTTTTATGTTGCGGGGGGGGGGGGCTGGGAGGTTGTGGATCGGTTACTGTGGGATTCACGTGTGTAATCATGGCGGTTGCCATGACCCGTACAGTAGAGGGGGGTAATGTTGTGTCTTTTTTCTACAACATTAGTAGAGGGGTTTTTTTTCCTTTATATTTTAATTTTTTTCCATCTTTTTGCCTGGATGATTGGTGGGGACACACATAGCAACATGGAGATTTTTATAAAGATTTCTCAGGATACCACGAAAGTGGAAAGATTAGGTATTATTATAGATTGGAGTAATATAATAAAAAAAAGACTAATCTACTAATTTTTTTTAAGTTTTAATGTTAATGGGCTTAATGGGCCAGTAAAAAGAAAAAGAATTTTAACATATATTAAAAAAAATGAGAACTCTGTGGAGCATGTGGGGATCTTCCAACATCCAGGCATTCCTTCTTTTTTTCTTTCTTATTTTTTTAATAGGGATGTTAGGGGGAGGGGTTAAGGGGAGGGGGGCTGGGTAACACTTTTTTCATGCACATTTATTCTGTAACTATTTGAAAACAATAAAAAAAAGTTTAAAAAAAAAGAATGCCCACAGGCATTCCAGCGGCTAATGGATGCGGTAGGACGCGACCTGGACTTTGCGTTCATCTATTTGGACGACATCCTTATAGACAGCAGTAGTTGCCAGGAGCATCTGTCCCACCTCCGCCAGCACTACTCCCGCCTGAGTGACTTCGGCCTCATGATCAACACAGCCAAATGCCAGTTCGGTCTCAATACCATCGACTTCCTGGGCCACAGGATTACCAAAGATGGGGCAACACCTCTGCCCACCAAGGTAGACACAATCTGCCACTTTGCCCGGCCCAACACGGTCAAAGGCCTACAGGAGTTCGTTGGTATGGTGAACTTCAACCACCGTTTCCTCCCCTCAGCAGTCCGTATCATGCGCCCTTTGTACACCCTGATGTCGGGTAAAGGCAAGGACATTACTTGGGACGAGGAGGCCGCGGCCGCTTTCGTTAAAGCCAAGGAAGCCTTGGCATATGCCGCGATGCTGGTGCACCCCAGAACGGACGTTCCGACCGCACTCACGGTGGACGCATCCGACACAGCAGTCGGTGGGGTGCTGGAGCAGCTCATCGAGGGGCGCTGGCAACCCTTGGCGTTCTTCAGCAAGCACCTACGACCACCCGAACTCAAGTACAGTGCCTTCGACCGGGAGCTGTTGGCACTGTATCTGGCAATCCGGCATTTCAGGTACTTCTTAAAAGGCAGGCTGTTCAGCGTGTTCACGGACCACAAACTGCTGACTTTTGTGTTCACGAAGGTGTCTGATCCCTGGTCGGCACGCCAGCAGCGACATCTGTCCTACATCTCCGAGTACACGACGGACATCCAGCATGTCTCGGGAAAGGACAACGTCGTGGCGGACGCACTCTCCAGACCAGCTGTCCAGGCCCCTGTCCCTGGGGGTGGACTATGCAGCACTGGCGGAGGAGCAGCAGACAGACAACGAGATGCCCAGCTACAGGACCGCAATCTCGGGTTTGCAGCTGCAGGACTTTCTCGTAGGCCCAGGTGAGAGGACCCTCCTGTGCGACATGGCTACCGGCCAACCTCACCCCATTGTCCCGGCAGCCTGGAGGCGGCGAGTTTTCGACTCCATACAGTTTGGCGCATCCATCTATCAGGACAACCGTCCAGCTGGTCTCCAGCAAGTTCACGTGGCACGGACTTCGTAAGCAGGTCAGTGAATGGGCCAGAACGTGCGTGCAGTGTCAAACAGCCAAGGTGCAGCAGCACACTAAAGCCCCGCACAGCAGTTCGAACCCACCCACCGGAGGTTTGACCACATGCATGTGGATATCGTGGGCCCCCTCCCAGTGTCCCGAGGAGCGCGGTACCTCCTAACTATGGTAGACCTGTTCACGTGGTGGCCAGAGGCAGTCCTGCTTAGCGACACATCTGCCGATTCCTGCGCCTGAGCACTGATTGCAACCTGAGTAGCATGCTTCAGGGTACCGGCCCACATTACCTCCGACAGAGGCACCCAGTTCACCTCCAGCTTGTGGTCGGCTGTGGCCAGCCTGTTGGGTTAAATTCCTTCTTTCTCTTCAAAAGTTCATAACTTATATAAGGATAGAAAAGAACTGTTTTCCCTTCTATCATCAATGGCCCGTTTCTCTTTCTGGCACATTGGGCAGCCGCCTTCAGGATCTTTTCTTTATCTTGATATCTTAACCATTTTATCAAGATTGATCGTGGGTTTTGATCAACTTGAGATCTTGGTCTTAAGGCTCTGTGAGCCCTTTCAATTAACTGGGTTCCTTCTTCCATTTCCAAAATTTCCGAGATCCATTTTTGAAAAAAATTTATTGGATCCTCTCCCTCTATACCTTCTTTAAGTCCAACAATCTTAATATTGTTTCGTCTGCTAAAATTTTCAAGCACATCCACTTTTTCCAACAACTGTTTTCTTTCTGATGTCCAGGCAGAAATATTATCTTCCATTTTATTCACTCTATCAATGGTGTCTCCCATTGTTTCTTCCAAGTTTTTAAATTTTCAAGTCCATTTTGTCCTGACTTTTCATCATTTTATCAAACATAATCTTCATATTTTTAATATCTTTTTATTACTTTTAATGCTTTTAATTCATGCATTATTTGCACCAAAGTTTTTCTTATGTCTCCATCACCTCCAACCTCTTCCTGTTGCTCTTCTTTGTCTCTTCATCTTCATCTGATTTATCCAGAGAATCTGATTCCACCTCATCTTCACTTTCAGTTCCGATCGCAGCTGGGATTTGTAGTTTGGGTTGCTCGTGTTTGCACATGCCCTCTCCTTCACGCATGCGCAATTCACGTTGCTCTTTTTTTTGGAAACGGTTGATGTTGCCGCAGTTTCCTGTTCTGTATTGCCAGAGGTAAAATGCAGTTGAGCTCAAGGCTCTTTCATAGCAACCGGCCTTGATTCCTTTCCAACTTGTGTTGTCTTCAAAGTAGTAATTTTCTTCTGCTTCTGTTTAGAAGGCATATCTTAAGACAATCCTGAATAGTTTACAAATAGTTTTTAAAAAGTATTAACTTTTCTTCACTTAAACGTTATTTTACTGGTTTTTTTTTACTAGAGCTGGATTTCTACGTCTCGATCCTACGTCATCACGTGACGTCCCCCGGCCAGCCTGTTGGGAACGCAGCTACACCACACTACTGCCTACCACCCACAGTCGAACGGACTAGTGGAACGCTTCCACTGTCACTTGAAGTCGGCTCTCATGGCCCGCCTGAGAGGATCTAACTGGGTGGACGAGCTTCCCTGGGTCCTGATTGGAATTCGCACAGCACCCAAAGAGGATCTGCACGCCTCGTCGGCCGAGTTGGTGTACGGCACACCACTGGCCGTCCCAGGAGAGTTCATACCAGCCCCAAGGGGGCAAGAGAAAGAACCCGCAGCAATCCTGGACAGACTACGTGAGAGGCTCAGCAGCCTGGCCCCCGTACCGACTTCACAGCACAGACGGACCCCGACCCATGTACCCAAAGACCTGCAGAACTAAGTTTGTGTTTGTACGAAGGGGCAGACACTGGGCACCGCTACAGCGGCCGTACGAGGGGCCGTTCAAGGTGATCAACAACAGGTCCACATACGTTCTGGACATTGGGGGGAAAAGAGGAGGTTTTCACGGTGGACCGACTCAAACCAGCCCATGTGGACTTGGTGCAGCTGGTTGAGGTTCAAGTACTGTGGCGCAGAGGCAGACCTCCCAAACAGAGGCTGATCCAGACTGTGGACACTGGGGGGGTGTACTGCCGGTTCTTGGGGGGCAGGGGGGTTATGTAGCGACCCACTTTCTGCACAGGCGAACCGGCTCACAAATAGCCAGCGCGCAGGGGGAGACTTTGGTAATGCACCTCTGACGTCATTTCCACCCAGAGAGGGCAGGCGCTAGGGATTAAATGCCAGCGCCGCAAAGTTTGAATAAACTAGTCTCAAAACGACTTACCGACTGCGTGTCATTATTTCAGCGCTGTGTTTAGCCCATCACTACAATGGATTGAATTCCCAGCTCTGTATTACATGATATACTTCTCCAAGGATTCCTAGCTAATTCATAAATTACACTTCTATTGCATTAAACAAAGTTATGCTGTGTCCTCCACATATTGTTGAACTAGTCAGAAGTGTCATATTAATTTGATAAGTTTCAACTGATGTTTAAAAAGTGTTCAGTGTACATATCTCTACCGTGGTTGCATTTTCACTTCATGATACAGCAATCAAAATCCAGCATGTTTCAACTAATATACTTACAAATTTCCCCAATTACTCAGCCATTTACAAATTAACAAGCATCCAATTGACCAGAACATTTCCAGTTGGATTGCCAGAACTAAGTACAATAATTTTTCATGACATGGGCCAGCTTCCAACTAATAAGCACTCCTATGTGATAAGTCCCCTATGGAGTTAAATTGTATCTGCTTCCATCACCCCTTGAGGCAGTAGATTTAAAATCTTAACATTTCTCCCTGTCTCATCTCTTAAAAACTTAAGGTAACCAGTTATCTTAAATGTGGCCTCTGGTTAATGACCAATTGAAAACTTTTCCTTATTCACTGTCAAACGAATGATTTTTAATGTTTTCATTAAAAATCACCTTTGACTGTGAATAAGGAACTCTTTTCACTAAAAACCAGTTACTTACACTTTAAACAGGCACTTTAAATGTGAAAATAATAATTAAGAATATTACTTGAATATCACAGGCTACAGTAGCCTTGCATTCAGTGTTCATCACCCATGAAGTCTAGATTTCTGATAATGCATTTCACTTGTTAAAAATGGCTACTGAAAATTGCACTGTTGTAATCAGGCACATGAAATGTTAGTAATTATGTCAAAACAAATAGTTGCACCATTCTTTTTCATTTGCAACAGAAAAACATTAAGGAACAATAGCGTTTGTTTAGTAGCTAGATCATATATGTCAAACTCAAGGCCCGCGAGCCAAATCCGGCCCGCGGTGGAATTATCTTTGGCCCGCGAGATAATATCTAATTACTATTAAAGCTGGCCCCAGTAATCGAAGCGCCTATGGCGTATGATATGGCTAATGCTGAGTTTATTCAGGTACCAGGTTTTCAGGGTTTTTAGTGTTTATTCGGCAGTCTTCTTCATAAGAAACGGAATTTGTAAAGTGAAACACTTTGTAGTTATAGCAGAGACTGAGACACATGAGAGCAGGCTGAAAAAACGGAGGCAACGAAAGCTGCGTTCGCACGCGTCCGACTGATCCGGCCCGCATGAAGCTGCATTTTGCTCAATCCGGTCCGTGACCTAAAATGAGTTTGACACCCCTGAGCTAGGTCATACATTCAGCCAAACAATAAACCTTCAGAATTATCTATTCACTAATGAAGACTAAACAAAATTATTCACTACAGGCACAAGGCAGTTCAGTAGCACAACCAGCAGAGTTATAGCTCCAGCCAACTGGGTTCAATCCTGTGATCGCATGAATTTCCTCCAGATGTCCTGAATTCCCTCAATATTTGAAAAACATAAACTGGTGAGATAATTGCCCATAGTGTGTAAAATAGGGGGAAATAAATGGGATTAAAGAAAATGGGGTTTTATAGCTTTTGTGGACTAAAATATTTCTGTGCTGAACTCTGGTTCTAGGTACATTTGCAGAATCATCCAGCCAGGAAGCAAGCCTTTGAATCCATGCTGATTGCTTTCTTGTTTACTTACATTTTTCTTCCTAATGCATACCTCACCAACTTTTACAATGGGATGGTGCTTATTAAAAAGTAGGCAAAGGGACAAAAGTTATAATACCTGTTTCAGAAAACTGATCTGAACAAAAGAAAAATATCATTATACAAATAACCTTGCTATTAAATTGATTAAATTGAAGTGTACTTAAGAAAGCATGTGGTGGAATTCTTGTCTAAATTTTCCAAATGTAAACAATCAAAATAACTGTAGATGCTGAGGGTGCACTGGGACACACCATCAATGATGTAACCGGAGTGGTGGGGTCTTTTAACATCAGACACCCTTGCCCAGGACATCCAGCTAGGGTTGATCAGGCCCCGGCTTGTGTCCCAGCAGCACTGGTCCACGGGTCACACCTCTAGATCCACAGCCATCTGGAGGCTCACTCATAACAAGCATGATGAGTCAGATAGTTTGGTGTTTGATATTTTGTTAGGAATATTATGGGTAAGGGAGATGAACTCAAGAGCATGGAGCAGTACATGGAACTACAATGCTGTGGCTACTACAGAAACTTGGTTGAGAGGGGCAGGAATAGGTGATTAATATACCAGATTTTCAAAGTTTTAGGAGAGATAGATGTGGTGGCAAAGGGTGGGGGAAGGTGAAAGAGTTGCATTACCATTCAGGGAAAATATCACAGCTGCACTCAGGAGACATAAAAGAAGGGTCAGACATCAAGTCTGTTTGGGTGGAAATCAGAAATAGGAAAGGTGTAATCACACTGATGGTATTGTACTAGAACCCCCAGCAGCCACATAAATAATCAGATTACAGAACTGTGTAAAAGTAACAGGGTTGCTGTCATGGGAGATTTCAACTTCCCTAATATAAACTGAGACCTTCTCAGTGTAAGGGGTTTAGGTGGGACAGAATTTGTTCAGTGTACCCAGTAGGAAGGTTTCTTATCAAAATATAGATGGTCCAACAAGAGGAGGGGCAGTACTGGACCTGGTGTTAGGTAACGAACCTGTCCAGGTGACTGACCTTTCAGAGGGTGAACAGTGACCACAACTACTTAATTTTCAGGATAGCTACAAGGATAGGTATGGTCCTTGGGAGTTAAATTGGAGTAGGGCAAATTATGAGGGCATAAGGCAGGAACTAAGCCTTAACTGGGAACACGTTTTATCTGGCAAGTCTACAAACATGTGGAGAGTGTTGAAAGATCAATTGCACTGAGTACAGAAAAGGAATGTTCCTATTAGGAGGGGCAGGGATGGGAAGGTAGCTGTGCAGAGAGGCGATGAATTTAGTCAAGAAGAAAAAGTACATCAAGCTTCAGAACTTAGAACCAAATGGAGCACGAGAATTTTAAAGAAGCCAGAGAAGTACTAAAGGCGGAAATTAGAAAAGCCAAGAGGGACCATGAAAAGTCCTCAGCAAGTAGGAGTAGGGTAAATACCAAGACATTCTATGAATACATCAAGAGCAAGAAAATAACTGGGGAGAGGGTGAGACCACTCAAGGATGGGGGGTTAGGGAAAAAGAACAAACACAACATTTGTTTGGATGCAGAGAATGTGAATGAGGTACTTACTGAAGAGAAGTACTCACTATTTACCATGGAAAAGGATATAGAGGATCAGGAGATCAGTGCTGAGTGTACAGTGGTGTTAGAAAAGTTTGTGAACCCTGTAGAATTTTCTCTATTTCTGCATAAATATGGTGTGAAGGAAGAGAAGTGGGTGTAATTACTGTTACAAGAGACAAGGTGCTCAAAAAGCTGAAAGACCTACAGGTACATAAGTCACCCGGACCAGAGGAACTGCACCCTAGGGTTCTGAACGAGGTAGCGTTAGAGATTGTGGTGGTATTAGAAAAGATCTTTCAAAAATCATTGGATTCTAGCATGGTGCCAGAGGACTGGAAAATTGCAAATGTTACTCCACTCTTTAAGAAAGGGGGAAGGCAGCAGAAAGGAAATTATAGACCAGTTAGCCTGACCCCAGTGGTTGGGAAGATGTTAAGAGTTAATTGTTAAGGATGAGGTGATGGAGTACTTGGTGATACAGGACAAGATTGTACAAAGTCAGCATGGTTTCCTTCAGGGAAAATCTTGCCTGACGAACTTGTTGGAATTCTTTGAGGAGATTACAAGTAGGATAGATAAAGGGGATGCTCTGGATGTGGCACTTTTGGACTTTCAGAAGGCCTTTGACAAGGTGCCACACCTTGGCTGCTTACCAAGTTAGGAACACTTTACTGGAAAGTTAGAGTATTGGCTGATTGGTAGGAGGCAGTAAGTGGGAATAAAAGGATCCTTTTCTGATTGGCTGCCAGTGACTAGTGGTGTTCCACAGGGGTCGGTGTTGGGACCACTTCTTTTTACGCTGTACATAAATGATTGAGATAACGGAATAGATTGCTTTGTTGCCAAGTTTGCAGATGATACAGAGATTGGTGGAGGGGTAGGTAGGGTTGAGGAAACAGGATGCAGAAGGACTTGGACAGATTGGGAGAATAGACAAGAAAGTGGCAAATGAAACACAATGTTGGAAAATTCATGGTCAGGTACTTTAGTAGTAGAAATAAATGTGCAGACTATTTTCTAAACAGGGAGAAAATCCAGGAATCTGAGATGCAGAGGGACTTGGGAGTCCTTGTGCAGAACCTCTAAGGTTAACTTGCAGGTTGAGTCAGTGGTGAGAAAGGCAAATGCCATGTTAGCATTAATTTCAAGAGGTCAAGAATACAAGAGCAAGGATGTGATGCTGAGGCTTTAAGGCACTGGGGAGGCCTCACCTTGAGTATTGTGAACAGTTTTGGGCCCCTCATCTTAGAAAAGATGTTCTGGCATTAGAGAGGGTCCAGAGGAGGTTCATAAGAAACGTTTGATGGCTTTGGGTCTGTACTCATTGGAATTCAGAAGGATGAGGGGGTACCTGATTGAAACCTTTCGGATGTTGAAAGGCTAGACAACAGATGTGTAAAGGATGTTTCCTATGGCGGGAGAGTCTAGGCCAAGAGGGCACAGCCTCAGGATAGAGGGGCGCCCTTTCAAAACAGAAGCAGAGAATTTCTTTAGCCAAAGGCTGGTGATTTTGTGGAATTTGTTACCACATGCAGCTGTAGATGCCAGGTCGTTGGATGTATTTAAGGCAAAGGTTGATAGGTTCTTGATTGGACGTGGCATGAAAGGTTACGGGAGAAAGCCAGAAACTGGGGTTGAGGAGGAGATAAAAAATGGATCAGCCATGATTTAAATGACGTAACAGACTCGATGGGCGAGATGGCCAAATTCTGCTCCTATGTCTTACGGTCTTATATGACCTAAAATATGATTGTATCTTGACACATCTCAAAACTAGATAAAGAGGACCTGATTAATTAACACAAAAAAATTATACTTATTTATTTATTGGGAAAATGATCCAATATTACATGTATTTGTTGGAAAAAGTATGTAAACCTTTACTTTCAGTAACTGATGTGACCCCCTTGTACAGCAATAACTTCAACCAAACGTTTCAGGTAACTGATGATTAGTCCTGCACATCAGCTCCGAGAAATTTTAGGTCGTTACTCTTGAAAAACTGCTTCAACTCCAGGACATCGGTGGGCTTCCTTGCATGAACTGCTTGGTTTACGTCCTTCCACATTTCTATAGGATTAAGGTCAGGACTCTGACTCAGCCATTACAAAACACAAATTTTCTTCTTTTTAAACCATTCTGTTGTTGATTCATTCTATTTTTCTTTTTTTTGTAATTTATTTTTTATTGAAGTTCATCAAACATTTCCATAAGATTTCAGATATTGTACATATTTATCATATAGAGAGTGAGTGTGAGTGAGTGAGTGAGCGAGAGAAACAAATCTCCACATATTTATCTGAGGTATAAACTTATAGAAGAGAGGAAAGAAAGAACAAGCAAAAGGAGAAAACTATGTACAAGTAGGGAGACCTGATTTTATTCACTGTCATCTTTCTGATCACTGTCTTGTTGCATATCCAACTCCTATTAAGCTTCAGATGATGGACTGATTGCAAGCTGTCCTGGCCCTGAGTCAGCAAAGTAGCCCTAAACCATGATGCTCCTTCCACCATGCTTCACAGCTGGGATGAAGTTTTGGTGTTTGTGTGCAGTGCCCTTTTTCCTCCAAACATAGCAAGGCGCATTTCTGCCAGAAAGTTCAACTTTTGTCTCACCTCTCCACAGAACAATGTCCCAGAAGCGCTGTGGAACATCCAGGTGGTTTTTTTTTTTTGTTTTTTTTTTTTTTTTAGAAACTTGAGACATGCAGCAATGTTTTTTTGGAGAGCAGTGGTTTCCTCTGTGGTGTACTTCCATGAACACCATTCTTGTTCAGTGTTTTTCTTATAGCGGACACAGATACTTTAGCAAGTTCTAGATCTCCGCAGGTCTTTTTCTGCTACCCTTTGGTTCTTTTTCACCTCCTTCAGCATTGCATTGTGCGCTCTTTTGTGAGCTGTGCAGGATGCCCACTCCTTAGGACAGTAGCAACAGTTTCCTCCATTTGGAGACAATTTCTCTTACTGTGAACACTCAGGTCTTTAGAAATGCTTTTGTAGCCGTTTCCAGCTTCATGTATTGCTATAATTTTTCCAAGGTCCTCTGAAAGTTGTTTTGATCAAATCATGCTGCACATAAAAGCTTTAAGAGCAGGCTCTGTCAGTAGCCTGTGCATCTTCTTTCTTTCTTTTACAGGGCACCTCTACAACTTACACCTCCAATCTCATTTCATTGATTGGAGCAGATATTACTTCAGAGGGTCACATACTTTTCCCAACAAGTGCAATATTAGATCATTTTTCTCAATAAATAAGTATATTGTGTTATTTATTTAATTGGTTCTCTTCATCTTGCTTTGGAATTTATATGAAGATCTGATAATATTTTAGGTCATTTATGCAGAAATAGAGAAAATTCAACAGGGTTCACAAACTTTCTAGCACCACTATACAAATACTTTACTTCGGGGCTTTTAAAGGTCAAGGAGGAGGAAGTGTTGGGCTTCCTAATGAGTATTAAGGTGGATAATTCACCAGGGACTGATGAGATTTACCCCAGATTATTGAAAGAGGCGAGAGACAAGATTACTGGGCCCTTGACCAATGTCTTCATATCCCCTCTAGCCATAGGTGAGGTCCCAAAGGACTGGTGAGTGGCTAATGCTGTATTGCTGTTTAAGAAAAGAACAGGGGGAAATCCTGGGATCTACAGATTGGCAAGTCTCACATCAGTTGTAGGGAATTTGCTGCAGAAAATTCTTGGACAGGATATATGAGCATTTGTAAACACATGGCCTAAACCATGGCTGTGTTTATTGCAGGTTGTGCCTTACCAACTTCATTACATTTTTTGATAAAGTGACAAGAGATTGATGAGGGCCGTGTAATGGATGTTGTCTACATGGATTTCAGTAAAACGTTTGACAAAGTCACTCATGGGAGACTAATCCAGAAGATTAAGATGCATGGGGTCTGTGGCAAATTGGCTGTTTGGATTCAGAACTGGTTTGCACAGAAACAGTAGTTGTTGAAGGGACTTATTCGAGCTGGAGGTCAGTAATTGCAAAGTTCTGTAAGGATCTGTGCTGGAACCTCCGCCTCTCTGTAATGTATATAAATGACCTGGATGAAAATATAGATGGGTGGGTTAGTAAATTTGTGGATGATACCAAGATTGGTGAAGTTGTGGATAGTGTAGAAAACTGGTAAAGAATACAGCACGATATATAGATCAGTTGCAGATATGGGCTGAGAAATGGCAGATGGAGTTTAACCCAGATTAACCTTAGTAGGGGAAATGCATGGAAACAGTATACTGTCACAGGCAAGATCCTTAATAGTGTTATTGAGGAGATCCAAATTCATAGCTCCTTGAAAGTGGCTACACAGATCCATAAGGTGGTTAAGGCAGGCTCATGGAATGCTTGTTTTTATTAGTCAAGGCATTGAGTTCAAAAGTCAAGATGTTACGTTGCAACTTTATAAAACTCTGATTAGGCCACTTCTGGAGTATTGCATACAATTCTGATTGCCGCACTATAGGAAGGATGTTGAGGCTTTGGAGAGGGTGCAGAAGAGGCAGGATGCTGCCTGGTTTAGAGGGCATGTGCTATCACGAGAGGCTAGATAAACTTGGGTGGTTTTCTCTGGAGTGCAGAGGCTGGATGAGATCTGACAGAGGTGTACAAGAATATGAGAGGCATAGACAGAATTGAAGGGAATATCTGTTTCCAGGGTTGAAATGTATAATACCAGAGGGCAATGAAGGTGAGAGGGGGATGTGAGGCACAGGTTTTTCTACTCAGAGGCATGAATGTCTGGAATGCGCTGCCTGGTATGGTGGTAGAGCCAAATACATTAGAGGCCTTTGAGAGACGTTTGGATAGGCACATGGATGTAAGGAAGATGGAGGGATATGAACATGGTGCAGGGTAGGAGGAATTAGTGTTTGGGTGTTTCTGATTTGCTTTTTAGCTGGCTCAGCACAACGATGTGGCCCAAATGCCCTGTTCCTGTGCTGTACTGTGTTCCCCAGAATCTTACAGACTCATTTCTCTCAATGAGAGTGTTTTGCATGATGCAAACAACCAAACTAAAAATAAATTCTTTAAGCTCCTTACTAGGTCTAACTAATTACAGCTCAAACTTTGAGAGTTTGTAAATGTTATGCTTAATTTAATACTGTTCACAGTAGGCTTAGTGTCAACACCACACCCTGTTGAACATCATTTCGGTTGGAAAAAGATGACTTAAGAAAATGATTCAAAACATTTTACATATATTTGAGAATATCATGAAGGAGACAAGAGATTTGGTAAATAGTTCAGGGTAGCAATGACCTCCACGAATACATAAAATGGCACTGAAGTTGAAAACAAGCTAAGCACCATTTAGCAACACATCTATTGGAAAGCAAACAAACTCCCACCTTAGGGTCATATTCTGGGTCATTCTCTTCATCTGCTTCTTCTTCTCCTTCCTGCTTAAACAGAACACAAAGGTAGTGGTCTAATTTTATCCTTAAAACATCAGGAAGATCACATATCGCAACAAGAATTTAGTAAAACAAAAAAAAAATCTTACTACAATCAGGACACATTCCACATCACCACCAAAGCATTCTCCGCCTCCCCCCCCCAACCATATAAAGGTAAAAAGATCACCTCATCATCTGCCTCTTCACCCTCTTCATCATACTGTATTGGGAGAAAAAAACCCATCAGATTTTGTTTTGCATTTTATATCTAATGAACCAATACAAAAATAATTTGCCATAGATGTATTGAAATGCATCTAATTTGAGGGTCAATTTCATAAACCAATTTCAAGAGCTCCAATGCAGCACTTTAACTGAGTAAATTATTCGATACAAGAAACAAAATCAGTCACTTTAAAAGTTTGAGCATAACAATTAGATTTTATCTAATTGTCATCTAAATTTCGCACAAACACAAAAGTTGAGATTCACAAGTGGAAAAGTTTCAGACAGTATTCTTGCTGCCCTAGAAAAAAACATGGCAATAGAGATGATCTGATATGATCAGAAAAATGTTGCCTTCTAGAATATGTGAATAGTCATCTTTCTATTCTAGAACAGCCTATTTGGACAACAAATAATTTACTACAGATTGCACTCAACATTACTTCAAATAAATTACTAGTTATATAAAATATTTAAGATAAGCTTTTTAGTCAATGTGTCTTATACGGTCACCATCATGAATAAAGCTCCCCCAACTTGAATAGAAATCACTTTTAAATAAAGATGCCATTATCTGAGTCATCGCTGACATTTCAGAGGCGCGTAATAAATTTCTGCAGTAAAACCTTTTTTAGTTCCATTTTATTCAGTAAATTGGGCTTTCAATCATGATATGCACTTCAAAAATGTATTTGTTCATGGAATATTAATCACAACAGAAATTATTGCACCTCCGCAGTTGCACCCAACATTGTATGCCAGGCCAAATTATAGAACATTTTGTCGCAAGCTAGAAGACCATGTAAGGATGGCAAGCTTTCCTGTCCTGTTGGATATTAATGAATCAGATTCATCTATTACCACCTTTATTGATAGCAGTTTTGTCACAGATTAGTTAAAATACTGAATTTAAACTTCCCTGATATGGTATGATTCAAAGCTGTCTCAAAATCACCAGGCCTTAATATTAATCCAGTAAGTTAACCACTGTGCCATATCCACGCCAGTAACATGCTGGTCATTTCTAATGCAAACTATTAGTTTTTGACGTTTAAATTACGACCTCAAACATTTGGTCTGGGGAACATGATGACCTAACAGCGGAACATCTACAAAATTGCTGAACAATTCCCTTCTGATGTTTTTTTACTAGTATACTAAATCTGCAGCTTATCGGAAAGAACTACTAGCGCAGTTTATACTATTCCACTGCTTAAATTCAGAAAGTGGCTTACATCATCATCGTCATCTTCAATAGCTTCGCCTGTGAAGTATAACACTGCTCGTGGAACTACACGTTCATGCAAAAAGTGACCAATTTCAAAGTCAGCAGCAAGTATCGCCTCAGAGTCTTCATCCTGAAATAGCAGAAATAAAACAAGTTCTAGCTTCATTTTTATCTGCAATGCAAAACCTTGCTTTAATGCAGCCAAGTTAATATTGATTGCCCACATTCCAAGATTAAAGCAGTATCACACCTCAACATACTGTTCATTTAAGAATATTTTTTTAAAAGTCTCTCTTCTCCACCTCACCTGCCCCATTGTTATGCAAAGATCTCATTCCAAACTGGCACCCCAATTTCAGGAAAAGCACCAATGATAAAAACAGGCTGATTGAGCAGTTTACCAATAAGTCTAATTAAATAAGTACAATAATGGATGGCAAACTAGATTAAAACAAGGAAAATTCAATTTAAACTCTTCCTGATCAGAGAAAATGAGCAAATCCTGGCTGATATTACAAAATACACTCAAAACACTGAAGTAACTCTTCACTTGAAAACAAAACTAAGCTAGAAAATTTACTTTTTAACGTAAAAAAATCTTTCAAAGACCAGGTTACTGTTTCTGTGCTGTACCTGCCATGAATTTCAAAGCTCTATGACCAGCTTGAAGGAACAGGGCAACAGAGTTAAACCCCACTACTCAAATATTCCTTAACTGATTTGAGCTGTTTTAAAGACCTCTCAGATTGGTTGATCCTAGTTCAGAAGGTGTACACACAATTCAAATTGCACCCTACACTCAAACCAGAGCATTGGTTTCTATGTGGCCAATACACAATAATCTTATTAATACACACAAATTAACAATGTGGAAACCATTTGTCCATCTAGTGTATTCTATATTTCAAATATGGCTGGTCCAACTATCAACAATATAATCTTGCCTGTATTTAGTAATTACTCATACTGCAACCCACCCGCATCAAATAGTATAAACCCCTGCCTTGAAGTCAGAACCAGGCTTTGCAATCCTTTATCCCATTGCATTTGAATAGCAACCTCAAATTCTAGATTTTGCCCACAAGAGGCGACATCCTTACTACATCCACACTGTTACACATCCCATCCTAAGCAATACACAACAGCAAACTCGTAATAAATGTATACAGCAAATAAACCCTTAAAATCCATCTGGCTCTTTGTTTCTTTTCACTTTTCTAAACTTAATTCCAGCCTGTCCATGAAACAAAATGCCACTTCAGATGTCAGCTTAATCCGTTTTTGGCAGCCTTGATGGAGGGAAATAAAATAAACCATTTCCAGCTGATTGCATATCTTAGAAACAAAGAAAGCCTACAGCGCAATACAGGCCCAACAGCCCACAAAGCTGTGCCAAACGTGTCCTTACCTTAGAATTTACCTAGGGTTATCCATAGCCCTCTATTTTTCTAAGCTCCATATACCTATCCAGAAGACCCCAGCATATCCACCTCCACCACCGTCGCCAGCAGTCCATTCCATGCACTCACCACATTGCGTAAAAAAACTTACCCCTGACATCTCCTCTGTACCTACTTCCAGGCACTTTAAAACTGTGCCCTCTTGTGTTAGACATTTCAGACCTAGGAACAAACCTCTGACTATTCACACAATCAATACCTCTCATCATCTTATACACCTCTATCAGGTCACCTCTCATAATTCACTCAACCTATTCCCATAAGGCATGCCTTCCAAACCAGGTAACATCCTTGTAAGTCTCCTCTGTACCCTTACTATGGTTTCCACATCCTTCCTGTAGTGAGGTGACCAGAACTGAACACAGTACTCCAAGTGGGGTCTAACCATGGTTCTATATAGCCGCAACATTACCTCTCAGCTCCTAAACTCACTCCCACGATTGATGAAGGCCAATTCATTGTACGCCTTCTTAACCAGAGTCAACCTGCGTAGCTGCTGAGTGTCCTATGGACTTGGATCTCAAGATCCCTCTGTTCCTCCACACTGCCAAGGTTCTTACCATTAATACTATTCTGCCATCATATTTGACCTACCAAAATGAACCACCTCACAATTCTCTGGGCTGAACTCCATCTGCCATTTTTCAGCCCAGTTTTGCATGCTATCAATGTCCCGCTGAACAGCCCTCCACACTATCCACAACACCATCAACCTTTGTGTCATCAGCAAATTTACTAACCCAACCCTCCACTTCCTCATCCAGGTCATTTATAAAAATCACAAAGAGTAAGGGATCTGTTCTGGGACCCCAAGGCACACCACTGGTCACTGGCCTCCAGGTAGAATATGACCCATCTACAACCACTCTGCCTTCTGCATCCACAAAGCAATGTTCCCTTGGATCCCATGCGTCCTTACTTTCTCAATAAGCCTTGCACGGGGTACCTTATCAAATGCCTTGCTGAAATCCATATACACGACATCTACTGCCCTACCTTCATCAACTTTAGTCACATCCTCAAAAAATTCTATCAGGTTTATAAGGCACAACCTTGTCTTTGACAAAGCCATGCTGACTATTCTTAATCATATCATGCATCTCCAAATGTTCATAAATTCTGACTCTCAGGATCTTTTCCATCAACTTACCAACCACTGAAGTAAGACTCACTGGTCTACAATTTCCTGGGCAAACTCTACTCCCTTTCTTGAATAAGGGAACAACATCTGCAACCCTCCAATCTTCCGGAACCTCTCCTGTCCCCATTGATGATACAAAGATCATAGCCAGAGGCTCAGCAATTGCCACCCTCACTTCCCATAGCAACCTGGGGTACATCTCATCCAGTCCTGGTGACTTATCCAACTTGATGCTTTCCAAAAGCTCCAGCACATCCTCTTTCTTAATATCTATATGCTCAAGCTTTTCAGCCCACTGCAAGTCATCACTACAATCGCCATGATCCTTCTCCGTTGTGAATACCAAAGCAGAGGTATTTAGTGAATACTTTGCTATCTCCTCCGGTTCCATACACACTTGATTGATCCTATTCTCTCTCATCTTATCCTCTTGCTCTTCACCTACTTGTAGAATGCCTTGGGGTTCTCCTTAATCATGTCCACCAACTGCTTCTCATGGCACCTTCCGGCTCTCCGAATTTCATTCTTAAGCTCCTTCCTGTTAGCCTTATAATCTTCTAGATCTCTATCATTACCTAGTTTTTGAACCTTTTGTAAGCTTTTCTTTTCTTCTTCACTAAATTTACAACAGCCTTTGTACACCACGGTTCCTGTACCCCACCATCCTTTCCCTGTCTCATTGGAATGTACCAATGCAGAACTCCATGCAAATATCCCCAGAACATTTGCCACATTTCTGCTGTACATTTCCCTGAGGACATCTGTTCCCAATTTATGCTTCCAAGTTCCTGCCTGATATCCTATTTCCCTTTACTCCAATTAAATGCTTTCCTAACTTGTCTGTTCCTATCCCTCTCCAATGCTATGGTAAAGGGGATAGAATTGCAATCACTATCTCCAAAATGTTCTCCCACTGAGATCTGACACCTGACCATGTTGATTTCCAAATACCAGATCAAGTACAGCCTCTACTCTTGTAAGCTTATCTACATATCATGTCAAGAAACCTTCCTGAACACACCTAACAAACTCCACGCCATCTAAACCCCTTGCTCTAGGGAGATACCAATCAAAATTTCCCAACACAACAACCCTGTTATTATTACACCTTTCCAGAATCTGTCTCCTTATCCACTCCTTGATGTCCCTGTTACTATTGGGAGGTCTATAAAAAACCTAATAGTTATTGACCCCTTCCTGCTTCTAACTTCCACCCATAGACTCCATAGACAATCCATGACTTTCCTGCAGCCGTGACGCTATCTCTGATCAACAGTGCCACACCCCCACCTCTTTTGTCTCCCTTCCTATTCCTTCTGAAACATCTAAAACCTGGCACTTGAAGTAACCATTCTTGCCCGAGCCATTCAAGTCTCTGTAAAGGCCACAACATCATAATTCCAAGTACTGATCCACACTAAGCTCATCCGCTTTGTTCATAATACTCCTTGCATTAAATAAGACATATCTCAAACCATCAGTCTGAGCGCATCCCTTCTCTATCACCTGCCTGCCATCCTCCTTGCACTGTCTACAAGTTTTCTCTATTTGTGAGCCAACCGCCTCTTCCTCCGTCACTTCAGTTTGGTTCCCAGACCCCAGCAATTCTAGTTTAAACTCTCCCAACAGCCTTAGCAAACCTCCCCACCAGGATATTGGTCCCTCTGGGATTCAAGTGCAACCCGTCTTTTTTGTACAGGTCATGCCTGCCCAAAAAGAGGCCCCAATGATCCAGAAATCTGAATCCCTGCCCCCTCCTGCAATCCCTCAGCCACGCATTTATCATCCACCTCACTATTCCTATATCTTCATTCTCACCTTTCCTCCCAAATATTCAGGTTTCAATCAAAAGGTTAAAAAAGTACTCAATTGTTCTTTACCTGCATTTGGATATCAATAGACGATACTGCTAATCAGTAAAACAAATGTACAGCACCAAAGAGCAGATCAGCAATTTAAAAAAAACTGTGCATTATATACAATAATGATAGAAAAGCTAAACTCCTTTTTGTCAAGGAAGCTGTTGACAACAAACCTATCAGACCAAAATACAACTTACCAGCTCTCCATTCTCTGGAACTGTGAAGAAATAAAGTGAAAAAGGCATGTTAGAACTCTATTTACCAACACAATCGAAGATGTATAAATCACATCAACCATTCACTCACCTTCAGGAGGCGAAAAGAAATTGAAAAAAGAATCATTTGGTACAGTTTTTGTAACAGTCCGAACAGTACCACGACCCTTATGCTTCTGCTTCTTTTTAATGGTTTTCATTGTTATGTTCTTCCCCTTTTTCCAGTCAATATGGCAACTGCAATGAAAGTTACAGAAAAGTATTCTTAAACACAGCTAGATATTGGAGACATAGGATTTTTTTTAAAAAACACCAAAATATGGACTGACTCGACAGCACAAATAGAATTTAGCAAAGTTCAAAGTACATTATCAAAGTATGTATACTATGCACAACCTTGAGATTGAGGCAGCCACAAAACAAAGAAACATAATAGAACCCATTAAAAAAAGACCATCAAACAATAATGTGCAAACAGAAGTTCACTCAAATGTTTCACAGCAATGAAGCCAGTCACAATCTACACAGGAGTCTATTAATTGCAGGCCGCAGTCTCAGTTCAGCGAGCTAGTCACCACCAGCCCTGACATCACGACCTTATCAATATGGCCCGGGGGCTTAAATCGGCCAAACGTTGGCTCATTCTCTGCTCTTGTGCCCAGGCCTCAAACTGTCGTGTTCATTACTAAAGGATAATGCAGAGCACACCAGAGCACCAGCAGGCAGGATACTGAACCAGTTTTTTGACAACTCTTGTACAGTATGTTAACTCTTCATATGTGGAAGTGGCTAAATGATTGACATAGGAATAACACAATTAACTACGTCTCTCCTGCTTGGAAAAAAATAGCTAGGTATGTACTTCCCTCTCCACAGAATCGCATGGAAATTATAGTCACTGAAATTGAGCGATCCAGTTCCAATTACCCATAGCATGTAACTTATGCTCCTTACGTTAACAAAAACATATGCCAACATTATAATTGTCTTTTGCTTTGTTTTAACAGTCGCTTGCTGTATTCCTCCTTTTCTTTCCTTACCAATTCCTTTTCTTTTAAAAGAATGGTCTCATTTTCTGAATTGCTTTCAACAATAGAACTCTTTGAAGAAAAAACACCAAATCTAATGGAGGTTAGGGTAGACTACCCTCAACACTTTTGCAAGTTGAGAGGATTATTCTGCCTCTTTCGTCACTTGTCCAAAGCTATGGAATGTACAAACCTCATTTCCAGAGAAGTTGGGATATTTTCCAAAATGCAATAAAAACAAAAATCTGTGATATGTTAATTCACGTGAACCTTTATCTAAATATCTAACTGACAAAAGTACAAAAAAAAGATTTTCAATAGTTTTACTGACCAACTTAATTGTATTTTGTAAATATACACAAATTTAGAATTTGATGGCTGCAACACACTCAACAAAAGTTGGGACAGAGTTAAGATTGAAAAGTGCGTAGAATATTCAAGTAACACCGGTTTGGAAGACTCCACATTAAGCAGGCTAATTGGTAGCAGGTGAGGTATCATGACTGGGTATAAAAGTAGCGTCCACAAAAGGCTCAGTCTTTGCAAGCAGGAATGGGTTGTGGCTCACCCCTTTGTGCCAAAATTTGAGAGAATTGTTAGTCAGTTCAAAAGGAACATTTCCCAACAAAAGATTGCAGAGAATTTAGGTCTTTCAACAGCTACAGTACATAATATTGTGAAAAGATTCAGAGAATTCAGAGACATCTCAGTGTGTAAAGGGCAAGGTTGGAAACCACTGTTGAATGCGCGTGATCTTCGAGCCCTCAGGTGGCACTGCCTAAGAAACTGTCATGCTACTGTGACAATTATAGCCACCTGGACTCAGGAGTACTTCGGAAAACCATTGTCACTTAACACAGTCCGTCGCTGCATCCAGAAATGCAACTTGAAACTGTATTATGCAAGGAGGAAGCCATACATCAACTCTATGCAGAAACGCCGGCGAGTTCTCTGGGCCCAAGCTCATCTCAGATGGACCAAAGACTGTGGAACCGTGTGCTGTGTCAGATGAGTCCACAGTTCAGCTAGTTTTCAGAAAAAACGGGCATCGAGTTCTCCGTGCCAAAGATGAAAACGACCATCCTGATTGTTATCAGCAAAAGGTGCAAAAGCCAGCATCTGTGATGGTATGGGGGTGCATCAGTGCCCACGGCATGGGTGAGTTGCATGTATGTGAAGGTACCATTGACTCTGAGGCGTATATTAGGATTTTAGAGAGACATATGTTGCCATCAAGGCGCCGTCTCTTCCCGGGACGTCCATGCTTATTTCAGCAGGACAATGCCAGACCACATTCTGCATGGGCAACAACAGCGTGGCTTTGTAGACACAGAGTGTGTGTGCTTGACTGGCCTGCTGCCAGTCCAGATCTATCGCCTATTGAAAATGTATGGCGCATCATGAAGAGGAGAATCAGACAACGGAGACCACGGACTGTTGAGCAGCTGAAGTCTTATATCAAGCAAGAATGAACAAATTTCCAATTGCAAATCTACTACAATTAGTATCCTCAGTTCCAAAACGATTAAAAAGTGTTATTAAAAGGAAAGGTGATGTAACACAATGGTAAACATGCCTCTGTTCCAACTTTTGTTGAGTGTGTTGCAGCCATCAAATTCTAAATTCGTGTATATTTACAAAATACAATTAAGTTGGTCAGTAAAACTATTGAAAGTCTTTTCTTTGTACTTTTGTCAGTTAGATAAAGGTTCATGTGAATTAACATATCACAGATTTTTGTTTTTATTGCATTTTGGAAAATATCCCAACTTTTCTGGAAATGGGGTTTGTATATCTGCGGTGGACAGATAAATGAACCGATCTGGTATAGGTTCCTGGAAATTCTTGGAACAGGTACATCCACCTCAGGTAAGTAGTCCTTGTCATAAGGATCAGTTCGGGACTTGGAAGGTGCACGAGCACACAATTTCCGCCTGATTTCACCTGATGTTCTGATCGCAAACAATCATGGTGCCTGCTGCCAAACTATTGTTTCGTCGGTGAATTGGTCTGAAGCCCTTAACAGCTTCACTACTCCTGAGAGGTGACAAAAATTTTGTTGTGTCTGAGATCAAGTATGCTCTTTGTTTTCCTCTGTTTTAAATTTCTCACTTTGTCTAAGTTTGGTTAATTGAGACTGCAGAAGGGAAGGAAAAACAGGCAGGCATGTTCTCAGTCTCCAGCCCAATGGATCAATGGACTGTGGCCAATCGCAGGAGGAGTGGAGCAATAAACTAGTAGTGTTTTGTAGGAGTATTTTGCCTTCACTGCTCTTTCTGCTTCTCCATTTCCCTGTGGGTAATGTGGACTGCTTGTATAGTGTTTGAACTCAAGTCCCTCACAAAGGCTTTGAATTCTGAGTAGCTGAATTGTGAATTGTTGTCTGACACAAGTGTCTCTAGTATTCCATGGTGAGCAAATGCAGCTTTCAGGTGGAGTTGTAAAACTGCTGTTGAGGATGTAGAGGACAGATTGGAGACCTCAACTTTCTGTAGGACAGAGTTGTTCGATTTTCGTGTAGTTTTTTGCATGTTTCGCATTGCTTTACATAACCTCCCTACTGTGTTCAGACCAGGCCTCCACAGATTGCCTTTTTCAATGCCTTTATGCCCTTGGTGGATTTGACAGAAGTTTTTAGCGTGCACAGAAACAGGAATGACGAGTCTGGAGCTCTTTAGCTACAAACCATTAAGAATGATCAGTCAATAAGATCGTAAAGCGCGAGCTTCTTTTGGCACAGCTGACCATCCATATTCACAGTATTGCATGACCTTACTGCAGATTTGGTCCTTTTTCAACTCTGTGTGAATTCCATCCATTTTACTCCATGATGCAGGAAAGCTTTCACATACATAAGTAGATGTTGGCATCTTCCAT
Organism: Hemitrygon akajei; assembly: GCF_048418815.1. Classification (NCBI taxonomy): domain Eukaryota; kingdom Metazoa; phylum Chordata; class Chondrichthyes; order Myliobatiformes; family Dasyatidae; genus Hemitrygon; species Hemitrygon akajei. Next base: position 114,168,015 of record NC_133133.1, on the reverse strand, counting down.
GAGTCGACGTCTGTCCACTCACTTTTGTATGGCATCCATGACAGGGTGTCTGGTGTTGCAAGCGATTTGCTGGGGACGTGTTTGATGTCATAACAGTATCACACAAGCCTCATACAGAATCTTTACAGACGCAAGAGGTAAATCAACCAAGTGCTGAGCTGCAGTGACTGACAAGTGGCTTGTGCTCTGTTACAAGCTGGAATTTAACTTTATCAACTAGCAGCTGAAGCACTTAAACCCACAGGAGAGCCAGCTTCTCCTTTTCAATTTGGACTTAAGACTGTTCAGTAAGAGTTGGTGCTCTTGCCACCGGTTTCCATACACCACTGCAGTATTGCATGAACACACCACCCCTGCCCTCCCTCCAGCTAAAGGAAGAAGCCTCTGCTGAGACCTTGGTTGTTTTGGTTGAATCAAAGAACACCAATGTTGGTGGAGAGATTAGCTCTGCTTTAGGTATTGAGAATGGCTTTTTCAGTCATGTGTCAAAACATTTTCAGAGAGGAAGTCAGTGATTTTGTTTTTTTGCCAAGTCTGGAATGAAATTTCCCAGCCGGTTTACTGCAGATCACTGATACATTCAGGGGTTGTTCCATGTTCCGAACTCATGCCAGTTTGTCCGAATCTGGTTGCTACCTCTTCTGCAGACAATTGGTGGCCGAAGACCTTCGCCTCCAACTTTACAAATTCGCACTCCTCTTTGTTCAGGGTGATTTCAACACGTTTGTTAATTCAAGGCAGCTTCCACTCTTGTCATGTTTCTCAGTGCCTCCTAAAGTATGTATATAGTCCATGTGACAGACTACTCCTTCCAGTCCCTCCAAAAATTAGTTCATCCTCATCTGAAAGAACTTGGGGCTGATGGGATGCCAAAAGAGAGTTGTTTGAAGGAATTGTGGTCATATAGTGTGATAAAGGTTGTGAACTTCTGGGACTCAGGAGCTAAATGGATCTGCCAGAACCTCAAGTTTGCATTTATTTTGTTGAAGAATTTTGCTTCACTCAGCATATCCAATGACTGCTCAGAGGGCAGGCTCTATTCAGTTTGGTTAGATCAACACAGAACCTCACTGTACCACCAGGCTTGGGAACAAGAATAAAGCCTGCACACCAGTCAGTAGGTTCATTCAATCAATCTACCGTAGATGCCGGATTATAAGCCGCTACTTTTTTCCCACGCTTTGAACAGCTTTGAACACTGCGGCCTTTACTACGGTGCGGCTAATGCATGATTTTTTTTCATGCCGCCAAAAACATTTTGCCTCGTAACAGTAGACCAATAAAATTGATGAGTAGTTCACAGAGGTCCAATGAAATTGTACGATAAATCAAGCGCACTTTCACAATTAAATTATTGTAAATCAGTCATTTGTACTCACCCTCATCAACATGGAAACCACTCGAAGAAAAGCTTTGTGCTGCCTTTATGGCAGTCATTTAGTTTATAATATTTTCGCTTAGTAATTCATTTGTTAGTATTTTCTAGTTAAAGTTAGAAGTGTTTTAAATATATTTGTTTTCTGTACTACATCCCGGGATGCTCTGACGTCACATCCGGTTTCGCCGCGTCTTGTGGGAAATACCGGTTTGCGATAAACGGGAAGGTGGGGGCGAGCGGCATTAGACCCGAGCGAAAACGCTGCTTTTAAGTTAAAGGCGATCAATAACTTTTCCTGGTAGGCTGCAGTATATATTTTTTTACCAGTCGTTAGGAGATATTGGAATGTTGTTCGTGCACTGTTCAGTAAAAAAGTATACGCAACGTAATTTGTGTGTTACCGATACGTATGTATATTTAAAAGTAGCTGTGTTACAGGCACGGTTCGAAAAAAAGCATTTGCAATATGTATTTGTTTATGTTACCATATGGATTTAATTAAAAGTTAAAAAATCCTCACGTGTAATATCTTTCTGTGTAAATATCTCATATTACAACGTGGGACACCTGCGGCCTAAAATCCGGTGCGGCTTGTACAAGTACAAAATTGATTTTCTTTCTAAAATTAGAGCCTGCGGCTTTTAATCAGGCGCGCTCTGTAGTGCGAAATCTACGGTAATTACAATGTCAATTGCCTCTATTCTTTCAAGTTCAGCTTTGACTTTGTTCTTGACAACGGAACTGGTATCCTTGCTGTGGTCAGAAAGTAGGGTGTCATTCCTGGCCTCAGTTGGGTAAAATATTTTTCTTTCAGTACCCCCAGGCCTGTGAACAACTCCAGGTACTTCCTCTTGCCACTGAACATTGTTTAACAAATACAACCTTGCAACGTTCAGTTTCTCGATGGCATCTGATCCCATCAGTGGTGAGAATAGTTTCTGAACAACATGGATATCCTCTTATCTGTTTCTCACTTTTACAGATGGAAGTAGTGAACAGTCCTTTCACTCTGAACTTGTGTTTACCTGGCCCCATGAGCACTTCCTTGTTGGGCTTAGTCCACAGCCTGTTTTCTTCGCCAGTTTTGTGAACAAACATTCGGAGCTGAATGTGACATCTGTCCAGGATCCCATCACTGCCTCAGTTTGCAACTGCACCTTAATATGCCAGCCTTCTCTAGAGCCCCAAGAAAAGTGCTCTTCATTTGAATCATGTTTTTGACTTCCCGAAAAACCAGTTTTTGAGTGACACTGGCTTTTATAGTGGGCAACCTATTGCACTGGTGGCATTTCACTTATTGTGCTGGACAGATCTTTGAAATGGAATGGAGATTTGACACATTACCTGCAGTTGGACATTTTACCTGCTCTGCTTTGCTTGTCTGTTTTGTATGAGATGAGCTCTACAGTCAACTCTTTCTGACTCTTTTGTACCCTTCCTTTTTGTACTGCTTCTAGCTTTACCGTAGCATTGTTTTTGTGACCAAGTTCTGCCTTTTGCTGATTAACATTCCCACTCTGGCTGACCATAGCAATAGCTTTCTTTAGTGTGAGATTTGACTGCAACTGAAATCTTACAATTTGGTGTCTAGTAGCCTGACAATTTTGGTTCTTGTGAGCATACCTCTCAGATTTCCATATGCAGTTGTCTGACAGGGCATACAAGTCTATGAAGTAATTTACACTTTCATTTTGCTTTCCTGTGAAATACTCTTTGAATTTGTTCAGCACTGTTTTGTACTCCTTTTTCTAAGCATCTGTCAACCCTAATCCACCTAAGATGTCATCTGGTTTTGGTACGCATGCCATCTATCACTGCGATTACTTGATACTCTTCTGAAGCCTGTGGGAGATTGCTTGCAACCCTAAATCAAGTTTCTGAGCCATCTCTCAAAGTCCCCCAGTTTAGAGAAATCAAGTGTCTTGGAGGCCTTTATTAGGTACACAAATGTAGGTACTGCAGGTATTTGCTCCATTGTCTTGTTTGTTAATTTATTGCTGCATTTATTTGAACTACAAAAGTCTCATTTTCTCTCCGAGAACTTGACTGACTCCTCTGCTGTGTCCGTGTCTCTGTGCACTTCCCCAGGCTAGTGGCCCACAGAATATTACAATGTATCCACTTTTGGGTATAACTTGAAAGGCATTGCCTAGCAACCCACCCTGGCCCTTTCTCAGCTCAGCCTCCATGGTGCATACAATATAGCAAACTAGCATAGGCAGTTTAGGTTGATAAGTCCCTAGAGATTTTTCATACATACTTGTGGACAAGAGCAGTCTTTCTGTAAATTCTCTCTTAATGGGATCTCACTTGGTCTGTAGCACCAATTTATCAATGAATGAGCACTTCTGACACCATGACAACCCTGCTTGTACAGTACGTGAAGTCCTCTCATTTGAAAGTAACTCTGAGTGGCACAAGAACAACATTAACTACCATTACAACTGCCTCGCCTCAGATTTGCCATTTCAACTTGGCTCCAACTCCACTCCCAGCAATGGCCAAACAGTGACTCATTCCTCACTTTCAGGCCAGGGCCTCACACCTTGATCGGGTCCATATATGCTATGGTACTCACCATCCTGCACTTTCAAGACATCAGTTCACACTGCAAAAATGCTGGGTCATACAGGCAGTTCAAAAGCTTAGTTATGAAAGGAAATTGCAGGCTATTGATTACAGTGATAGATTTCCAGAAAATGTGATTAATGCAGTAGCTAACTGTTTTGTTTGCTGCCAGCAAGTAGTCACTGTTTCACCAGCACCATCTTAAACCAAAGATTTCAAAAGATTCACACCAGAAAACTGACAACAGATTTGAAAAATAAGGTGAGTAGGGCAGAAAGGGCAGTGACAAGAAAAGAAATAAATTTATGAAAGTAATATACTACTTAAGTAGAGTAAACCTAATATATAGGATTCAATGGATTTACTTGAATATTTATCCTGTTTTATGGTATTGTTGAAATTCATCACAAGGGTTTCATGATGGTCATCACTAATTGTTAAGTAGTTATCCCCTCTTACACATTTCAAAACTTTATTTTCTACCACTGTTACGAATGTGGAACAACTCTGAGGGGCCGAAGGGTACAAAGTCGCCCCCCCCTCCTTTTTGAGAATCACAAGATCGCTATTATTTCAGGTCTGAGACCCAGGAAATGAGAGAGGTACACATCATGTCAATAATGAGAGAGAGACGCAGAATACACAAGGTTTGGAATGTCTCCTGACATAAGCGGAACGGAACCACTGACTACCGCTATTGTCTCTTGGAGAAGGAATTGTGTATTGAGTACTGTACTGTTCATTGAAACCCCTCAGGGGACAACCAGAGTGGTCTGGTTGAGGGATTGCATCATCCCAACCTGATTGACATCTGAGTGAGTGAGGATAAAAGAGGGGTCTGGGGAACACCCCTTTTGACGCACCAGGAGAAACGCTAGAAATCCAGTGACAGCGTTTTATAGCGAAAGCCGGTGGGAGCTCGTGTGCGTCCTCCCTTGCCTGGGTGGCAGGCTCGTCACAGAAGAACGGTTTAGCTAAAGGAAAGGTCACACTTGAACGGCCACACCAACGAGACACCGACGGATCGAAATCATAAAGGAAAGTCGGAAAGTTTTTCTCTTTCTCTCTCCAACCATTGCAACACAGCGACAAACAAACGACGGCAGCCTGTGTGAACTGCAGCGAACTTTATATTTCCATCAGACAATTCATTATCCCCTAGACAACGATAGAGCTTATTTCTTATTGATTATTATTATACCCGCAGTTTTAGGTTTAGTATTGACGACGTATATTATCTGTATTTTTGCATTGATATTATTTTTGTGTATATTTACTAATACTGTTAAAAATAGTATCATCAGACTTCAACGGACGTCTCTATCTTTGCTGGTAAGTAACCCAGTTATGGGGTTCGTAACACCACAAAAAGAAATCTTAAGTGATACAGCTCTGATGAAGGGTCACTGACTGCAAATGCTGCCTGATACGCAAATGTTTTCTGCCAATGCTTCAATACAAGCTGCCTAAGATGCCTTCCAGCAAGTCTGTAATGCCTGCCATATACTAAAGAAAATCAGGCAGAGAATTTAGTAAGTTTGGATTTGTAAACAGATGAACTTTTTTCCTTTTAGTCATGCTTAGGGAGAAGTGGAGGGGTGAAAGACAAGAAAGTGGCTTATTGACAATTCATATAGAAATGGCAGGAAGTTGCATTGTGACTATAAAGAAAGCAGATCAATAAATAGCACAGGCACAACATGAAAAAAGAGCCTGACAACAGTAATCTTGCAGCTAAACACTTCAGATAATTTAACTCGAGTTAATGAATAAGGCTATAAGACAAAGGGACAGAACTAGGCCATTCAGGACTAGGCTCCACCACTATCGTAGCTGATTTATTATCCCTCAAAATCCTTTTCTTCTGCCTTCTCCCTGTAACCTTTGATGCCCCGTCTAATCAAGAACCTATCAACTTCCACTTAAAATATACCCAATGACTTGGCCTCCACAGTCGTCTGTGGCAATGAAATCCAAAGATTCATTAACTTCTGGCAAATAAATTTCTCATCTCTGCTGTAAATGGACAATCCTACGAGGCTGTGGCCTGATCCTAGACTCACTCCCCCACTATAGGAAACACCCTCCCCACAAACACTATCTTGGCCTTTGAATATTCCATAGGTTTATCAACCCTTTCATTCTCAGAATTATTCTCATGAATGCCCCCTGGAACCTTTCCAATGTCAGCACATCTTTTCTTAGATAGGAGCCCAAAACTGCTCATAATATTCCCAGTGCAGTCTGACCAATGCCTTAAAGCCTCAGCATTATATCCTTGTTTTTATTTTCTAGTCCGCTCCAATAAATAACTGAACAGTACAGAATGGCCAAAGGCACAGAAATAGTCAAGTAGGTGTCACTTTGCAACTGCCACAATGGTACATAAAAGATACAGCATTTACCGAACTTTTTCTAACCTCCCCAAAACACAAAATTAACACAGAAAGCCAAGTTTTTAAAAAAAACTTTACTGGCCTAGAAACAACTCAGTACCACCCCCCCCCCCCCCACCACTGGAGCAAACAGGCAATCCTTAGGCACACTGACATTCAGTGAATTAACTTTGTACTATTTTAACAGAAACAAATGGCCTCCAATCCCTGCCCTCCCTAACAACAAAGAAACTGATATTTTTTTTAAACTTGGCAGCTAATCAGACAGATACATCCCTACTGTCATTGATTGAAGCACTGCAGAAAAAGGGTGTTACAGTTTCAATTGTACCCTTCAATAATAAACAGAAAAAATATAGTTTGTTCTGCTTCACAGAATATCTGAATACTTAGATACAGGAATAAATTCTAAAAATGTTCAAATTTGACCATACTGATGAGAGTCTTTATATGAACTAATGATAATACAGAGCATAATACAACCATTCAGTGTTGAAAATGATCTTTGAAAATAAGGTCATTTGGAAATGGACGAGAATCAACAACAAAATTCTCAGGCAGAGTTAATATTTTGGGCCAGAGAGCCCTCATCAGAAATTAATATGTTGGCACATCTTCCAACAGAAAATGAAACGGGGAACAACTTGTATTTAAATGCACCACTTAAAAAGAAAACTGCATCTTAAACTTCTATGCAAGTTGAGGCTGACTTACCCTGTGCACCCCATAATTTCTGGTCCATCAAATGAAAAGGGATCCGATTCATCAGGCTGTGATCTCATCTTGTATGTTTTTATCACTACTTCATTTGTGAAATACTCATTTGGTTCAAACATAAATTCCAGGGTAAAACTCTACACAAAAAATACACAGTGATATAAAGATCAAGTTCAATTAAAGCAAATGTACTATTTTTATTTTTTAATTAAAATTTATGCCAAGAGTTGTTGCTCTCAAAATAATGCAAATAGGGAGATACCTAATGAAATTATCATGCTTAATGCAGAGAATATTATAGAGACATCTATCCATGGTAACAGGCTCTTTAGCCCAACAAGCCTGTGCCACCCAATTACACCCAAGTGATCAATTAATCTACTAACTCACACATCTTTGGAATGTGGAAGGAAAAGCAGAGCACCCATACAAACAAGGGGAAAACAAACTCCTTACAGACAGCAGAATTGAACGTGGGTTGGTGGCGCTGAACAGGCATTATGCGAACCACTATGCTACCATGTCACCTCTACACAGTCTTATTACAAGCAACATTAGGTGTAGCAGTTCAGGAAATTTAAGAATCCTCAAGCTACGCCCTTTGATATAACTCAAATACAATATTTAATAATTCAGGGCTTTAGAAAGTGACTAAACATAGAATACTGTTTGACTTGAGTACTTCAAACTAAACATTGAGACACTCTGGAGCAATACCTTGAAAGGTGAATTAATTATTGTCCCAAAGGGGCACCAGCAACATTGAACTCATTGTTGAAAAGGCCTCAAGTTGATGAGGCCAATGTGGAAAACACATATTTTGACAGATGACCTCGAAGTGTTTGCTGGAATAGATAGGCAAACGACTTAAGGTAATGTGTTCTGACAACTATCTATGCTAGGCTACTGTCAACTTCTGATGTACGAACTTGGGGCTGAGTTCTCAAACCACCCAAAATGCTCATTCATCACTGAGCAGTCATTGGTCAGAGATTCTCAAAAACAGACTTACACCCAGATTTTCCATGGCTTTTGTCAGTTTAGCCAAGGGTGCAAAATGTCACATTTCCAACTTTTCCTCACAATACTAAATGTGGTGAGACAGAAACACAGAAAAACTACCACACAATACAGGCCCTTCAGCCAACAATGCTGTACTGAACACGTATTTTAGACATTACATAAGTTTACCCATACCCCTCTATCAAAACTCCACGTACCTATACTGGAGTCTCTTAAAAGACCCTATCGCTTCCGCCTCCACCACCGTCACCGGCAGCCCATTCCACGCACTCACCACTGACTACACAAAAAAAACTTACCCGACATCTCCTCTGTATCTACATCCAAACATCTTAAAACTATGCCCTCTTATAATAGCCATTTCAGCCCTGGGAAAAAGCTTCTGACTACTCACAATCAATGCACCTCTATCAGGTCACCTCTCAACCTCCATCACTCCAAGGAGAAAAGGACAAGTTTACTCAACCTATTCTTGTAAGGCATGCTCCCCAATCCAGGCAACATCCTTGTAAATCCCCTCTGTGCCCTTTCTATGGCTTCCACATCCTTCCTGTAGTGAGGTGACCAGAACTGAGCACAGTACTACAAGTGGGGTCTGACCAGGGTCCGATATAGCTGTAGCATTACCTCTCAGCTCTTAAATTCAATCCCACTGTTGATGAAGGCCAATGCACCATATGCCTTCTTAACCACAGTCAACCTGTGCAGCTGCTTTGAGTGTCCTGTGGACTCAGACCCCAAGATCCTTCTGATCCTCCACACTGCCAAGAGTCTTACCATTAATACTATATTCTGCCAACCTGCTGAGCAGCCTGGCCTGCTGAGTTCTTCCAGCATTATGTACATATTCTGCCATCATATTTGACCTACCAAAATGAACCACTTCACACTTATCTAGGTTGAACTCCATCTACCACTTCTCAGCCCAGTTTTGCATCATATCAATGTCCTGAGACTATAACCTCTTACAGCCCTCCACAATATCCACAACACCTCCAACCTTTGTGTCATCAGCAAATCTACTAACCCATCCCTCCACTTCCTCATCCAGATCATTTATAGAAATCACAAAGTGAAGGGGTCCCAGAACAGATCCCTGAGGCACACCACTAGTCACTGACCTCCATGCAGAATATGACCTGTCTACAACCACTCTTTGCCTTCTGTGAGCAAGCCAGTTCTGGATCCACAAAGCAATGTCCCCTTGGATCCCATGCATCCTTACTTTCTCAATAAGCCTTGCATGGGGTACCATGTCAAATGCCTTGCTGAAATCCATATACATGACATCTACTGCTCTACCTTCATCAACGTGTTTAGTCACATCCTCAAAAAAATGCAATCAGGCTCGTTTGGCAGGACCTGCCTTTGACAAAGCCATGCTGACTATTCTTAATCATATTATGCCTCTCCAAATGTTCATAATCCTGCCTCTCAGGATCTTTTCCATCAACTTATCAACCAGTGAAGTAAGACTCACAAAACTTGATCTGGTATTGGGAAATGAACCTGGTCAGGTGTCAGGTCTCTCAGTTGGTCAACATTTTGGAGATAGTGATCACAATTTTATCTCTTTTACCATAGCATTGGAGAGAGATAGAAACAGACAAGTTAGGAAAGAGTTTAATTGGAGTAAGGGCAAATATGAAGCTATCAGGCAAGAACTTGGAAGCATAAATTGGAACAGATGTTCTCAGGGAAATGTATGGCAGAAATGTGGCAAATGTGCAGGGGATATTTGTGTGACATTCTGCATAGGTATGTTCCAATGAGAGTGTGAAAGGATGGCGGGGTACAGGACCCGCGGTGTACAAACACTGTTGTAAATCTAGTCAAGAAGAAAAGCTTACGAAAGAAAAGCCCTTGTAGGCTTATCTACATGTTGTGACAGGAAACCTTTCTAAACACACCTAGCAAACTCCACCCCATTTAAACCCCTTGCTCTAGGGAGATGCCAATCAGTAATTGGGAAATTAAAATCTCCCACCGCAACAACCATGTTATACCTTTCCAGAATCTGTCTTCCTATCCGCTCCTCGATGTCCCTATCACTATTGGATGGTCTGTAAACAAAACACCTAATAGAGTAATTGACCGCATCCTGTTTCTAACTTCCAGCCACTGACTCGGACAATCCCTCCATGACTTCCTCCTTTCCTGCAGCCTCTGATCAGCAGTGCCACACCCCCACCTCTTTTCCCTCTCTCCCTGTCCTTGCTGAAACATCTACAAACCCCATTTCCAGAAAAGTTGGGATATTTTCCAAAATGCAATAAAAACAACTATCTGTGATATGTTAATTCACGTGAACCTTTATTTAACTGACAAAAGTACAAAGAAAAGATTTTCAATAGTTTTACTGACCAACTTAATTGTATTTTGTAAATATACACAAATTTAGAATTTGATGGCTGCAATACACTCAACAAAAGTTGGGACAGAGTTAAGATTGAAAAGTGCGTAGAATATTCAAGTAACACCGGTTTGGAAGACTCCACATTAAGCAGGCTAATTGGTAACAGGTGAGGTATCATGACTGGGTATAAAAGTAGCGTCCATCAAAGGCTCAATCTTTGCAAGCAAGGATGGGTCGTGGCTCACCACTGTGTGCCAAAATTCGAGAGAGAATTGTTAGTCAGTTCAAAAATAATATTTCTCAACGCAAGATTGCAGAGAATTCAAAGACATCTCAGTGCATAGAGGGCAAGGTCGGAAACCACTGTTGAATGCGCGTGATCTTCGAGCTCTCAGGCGGCACTGCCTAAGAAACCGTCATGCTACTGTGACAATTATAGCCACCTGGACTCAGGAGTACTTCGGAAAACCACTGTCACTTAACACAGTCCGTCGCTGCATCCAGAAACGCAACTTGAAACTGTAATATGCAAGGAGGAAGCCATACATCAACTCTATGTAGAAACGCCGGCGAGTTCTCTGGGCCCAAGCTCATCTCAGATGGACCAAAGACTGTGGAACCGTGTGCTGTGTCAGATGAGTCCACATTTCAGCTAGTTTTCAGAAAAAACAAGTGTCCAGTTCTCTGTGCCAAAGATGAAAACGACCATCCTGATTGTTATCAGCGAAAGGTACAAAAGCCAGCATCTGTGATGGTATGGGGGTGCATCAGTGCCCACGGCATGGGTGAGTTGCATGTATGTGAAGGTACCATTGACTCTGAGGTGTATATTAGGATTTTAGAGAGTCATATGTTGCCATCAAGGCGCCGTCTCTTCCCGGGACGTCCATGCTTATTTCAGCAGGACAATGCCAGACCACATTCTGCATGGGCAACAACAGCGTGGCTTTGTAGACACAGAGTGTGTGTGCTTGACTGGCCTGCTGCCAGTCCAGATCTATCTCCTATTGAAAATGTATGGCGCATCATGAAGAGGAGAATCAGACAACGGAGACCACGGACTGTTGAGCAGCTGAAGTCTTATATCAAGCAAGAATGGACAAAATTTCCAATTGCAAATCTACTACAATTAGTATCCTCCGTTCCAAAACGATTAAAAAGTGTTATTAAAAGGAAAGGTGATGTAACACAATGGTAAACATGCCTCTGTTCCAACTTTTGTTGAGTGTGTTGCAGCCATCAAATTCTAAATTCGTGTATATTTACAAAATACAATTAAGTTGGTCAGTAAAACTATTGAAAGTCTTTTCTTTGTACTTTTGTCAGTTAGATAAAGGTTCACGTGAATTAACATATCACAGATTTTTGTTTTTATTGCATTTTGGAAAATATCCCAACTTTTCTGGAAATGGGGTTTGTAAAACCTGGCACTTGAAGTAACCATTCCTGCCCCTGAGCCATCCAAGTCTCTATAATGGCCACAACATCAGAGCTCCAAGTCTCATACCATCGATCTGAGTGTATCCCTTTCTCTACCACCTGCCTGTCCTCCCTCTCGCACTGTCTCCAAGCTTTCTCTAAATGTGAGCCAACTACCCCTTCCTCTGTCTCTTCAGTTTGGTTCTCACCATCCAGCAATTCTAATTTAAACTCTCCCCAGTAACCTTAGCAAACCTCCCTGCCAGGATATTGGTCCTGCTCAGATTCAAGTGCAGCCTGTCCTTTTTGTACAAGTCACACTTGCCCCAAGAGGTCCCAATGATCCAAAATCCCTGCCCCACTGCTCCAATCCCTCAGCCACGCATTTATCCTCCACCTCCCTCTATTCCTATACTCACTGTTGCGTAGCACAGGCAGTAATCCTGAGATTACTACCTCTGAGGCCCTGCTTCTCAACTTCCTTCCCAACTCCCTACAGGATCTCCTCCCTTTTCCTACCCATATCGTTGGTACTAATATATACCAAGACCTCTGGTGGTTCAGCTTCCCACTTCAGGATATCGTGAGAACAAAGGAGGATGGAGAGAGGTTTCAAGAGAAGATGGATAAGCCGAGTGAACAGAAACAGCAGGTGGATTACAAGGACGAAATGTGCGGTCATTCATTTTGATAAATGTACTTTCTTTTGCAGAAACATGGCTCTAGCACAACATCCCATTCACCGTAAATCTACGGGCCATGACACTCAGGTATTTTTTGGGACTGTTTTTCTGCTGTCGTAACTATATGTGCTATATGGCTATTAGCACTATGCTTTGCACCTTGGCCCCAAAGTATCTGTTGTTTGCTGTACTCATGCGTATGGTAGAAATGACAACTAAACTTGAAAATGACTAAGATGAAGACATGGGAATCTGAATATGCTTGTACACAGATCACTGCAGGACAACCTGAAGATGCAACAAGTTATCAGGTGGGCAAATAGCATGAGTTTGAATACAGGGATAAGGAAACTTGACTGCAATTTTGTGTTGTGTATAGTCTTGGTCTTACTATTCAAGTAAAATGTTCTTGACATAGCAAAGTGTCACTAACTGGAGTTGCTCTATGAGGAAAGATTCAGTAGATCATGGCTGTATGCCATGGAATTCAAAGAGATGAGAAGACCTTGATGAAGCTTAAATACTTTTAGGACCCAATGGGTTAAATGATGTCTCCCCTGATTGTGATCTATAGCACCAAGGCCACAGCTTGAAAACTGATTGGCTGTTTGGGATTGGAATTCTTCATTCAGAAGGGGAGTGATGCATCGTAATTATCTGCCTCAGACAACTAATGGAAGCTTAACTGTGTGCATTCAAAAAAAGATTTCTAGTCAACGAAAAAGGCAACAGTGCCAAAGTGGAAGATTGTGAAGACTGGTGGACCATGCTCTAAGCATCAGATACTTCTTGTCCATAAACGCTTGAATCAGTACTGATATACAAAAGCAAATACAATGAACCATAACTAGCCATAGAGGCGGCGCTGCAGTGATTAGTGCAGTCACAGTGAAAGCTGACCAAGTTAACAGACAGATTGTTACTTCAGACATCAGTTATGTATGGATAAAAGATGGTACTGTTATCCCTTGGTAGCTCCCACTTGAGCTGTTGCAGCACAGCAACTACTTGTGAAAAGAACAGCAGTTAAATTACCAGACTGTTAACACTGAGGCCTCTATTTATGATCCAGAGTTCAAATTCCACAATGCAGTTTACATTCAGTTAATAACTGGAGATTTTAAAATCACAGCTATTCTCAGTAACGCTGTCCATGAAGCCATTGGATTGTTGAGGGAAATCCTGTTTTCTTCAATATCCAAAGACAAGAGGCGCAATTTGTAGTTGCTAATCAAAATAGCAAGCCTCTTGTATTGTGAATAAGCCAGAACACAAAGAGGAAACTCAGTGTCACAGGGAAAGTCTGCAAATTCTATGTTAACAGCACTAAATGATAAGTTTGAACCCAAGTCGCTGAAACTGAGATAACAGCACGATGCAATCTTGTTAGGTGATTCCTTGGGGTCAAAGATGACTCTGATCAAGTTGAAAAATATCTCTGCAGTCCTCACCTGGACAATGAGAAACTAACAGGACCCATGCTCAAGGGTGTTAGAATGAGGTATTTTACATTTATCTCTAACACAAAAAATGACAAGTTGGATAGATAAGATAGAGGCAGAAGAGTTCTTTTCGTTGGTAGACAAGGCTAGAACTAGAGGGCATAGCCTCAAGATTCAAGGGAGTAGATTTAGGACAGATGAGAAGGAAATGTTCCCCCCCCCCACCCCCAGAGTAATGAACCTGTGGAATTCTTGGTCCAAGGAATCAGTAGAGGCTACCTCATTATACTTAAGACGCACTTAGATAGATTTTTGCATAGTAGGTGAATTAAATTTTATGGGGGGGAAGGCAGGTAGGTGGAGCTGATTGTGACCAGATCAACCATGATCTTATAGAATGGAGATCAGGCTCAACAGGCCAGAAGGCCAACTCCTATTTCTTATGATTATGACAACATTTGAGAACTTTCACCCACTTTGTCAAATCACTTTTCCAGAAGGTTCAAATCCTTTTCAAATCTGGCAATGAAAATGAAGATCATTTGGCCTCCTAATAGAACTCGGAACAATTAAACTCCACAGAATGGAATTCCCCTTTGACCTCAGCTATTGCTTGTAAGTTGGAGAAACATGATCCAACAACTGCAGCCAGCTGGTCCCAGATACAAGGTCATGAGGCATAGAAGTTACTGAGACAGACTAGCTCTTTTTTTTTTAAAATGGTAAAATTCATGCAATAAAGATAACAATACTTTTGGTTTGTGTTTCTAGTACACAAAGTGAAATGCTTTGGTAGAAGATCAGATGGTCATTTCTTGATCAGGGGAGCACCTGAAATCCTGAGCTATAACAGCTTTGCAAAATTAAGGCCTGTGACTGGGATTAACTTAGAAGGTTAATTTCTTTCAATGTGGGGTGACACAGGAGCTACACAACAGATCAAAGTCCAATGGCAAAGATGATTGGAAACTAGACTCTGCTCACTTATTGAGTATGAATGAATGAATGAAAAACATGCAGCCTTGCATCACCTTTCAGAATCTCAGGCGGCACTGAAGTGTCTAACAGACATGATAAATGACAATATCATTCAGATTAGCAAGCAATTAGGGATCTTCAAGACCGTCCAACCAAACAATTAAAAAATATTTTAAGCAGCTTACCATTGGTTGTCCAGGATCTGAAAATTTGACCTTCAAATCTTTTAAATGCTTTAAAATAGGTTCATCGTGTTCCTGAAAATAGAGAATTTTCAATTTTACATCTATTGCACTTGATTTAGCAGTAGCCTCCAAAACTGCCACAGTCTGGCCCCACATCATGGTTACCCTTATAATATCAAAGCTTAACAAATCCCAGCAACAATATCCAATAAAAAATACAAAAGATAAATAGCACACACACTTTTAAATTATACTAGAAACCACAAACCTACATAACCATTGTTGGGTTAACCATACTATTGATTCAAGCATCAAGCAGGCAGGTTTAATTCTATTAAATAAAATCAAAATTTGCTGCCCTCTGCTGGAATCTTACTGCCCATTGCAAATGACCTTAGTTGAACCATTGAGGTTCAGCCATTTTACTTGAAAAATGATACCCAAACAAAATCCATTAATTCCAATGGGCTTTATAGAATAAATTACCAAAGGGAAACTCATGTTTTAATAATTGCACTGTAGTGAATTTGACACTCCACTTTGGTACAGTGTGCAGTTGTCGAGAGATCTTGCTCCAAGTATACATTGTGTACTTTAATCCATCATATTATTTCATTATCCATTTAAACAAGCCTACCTGCACCATGTCACTGAGCAAATCCACATTTTTGAAGACAGTTAACCAAAATTCTGGAATTCCCTTTGGTGCATCCTTTTCCTCATCTTTCTTTTCTTCCTCCACCTTCACCTTTTCTTTCATTTCATCCTGTCATGAATCAGAACAATAGAACTATAGATATTATCCAGAGAGGGGGTTTTTAAAGGGCTACAGGTACAAAATAGAAGTGGAGGTAGAAAAGTAGAAATGTTCAATGAAAAGCAATTCTTGTTAACTTCAAATCAAGCTGAAAGAATTTTGATAACCATATCTTTTGAGATACAAGCAAAAGCAGGAATATTGAATTTAATCAGACTACCAAGATCGTTGAATAGTGGTAACGTTTAAAGGTCAAAATGACATTTTGGACAAGTCAGATGGAGCTAACTATCTGGTGGAGCTTTTGGCTCAATTCAAGAAATTTACAAGAAAACCAATTAGCCAAATGAATAAACACACATCAGTAGAATGAAGGGGTGAAAAGAAATAGATGAATAACAACCAAAGAGTACTTACTTTAATAAAAAAATGCTGAATATTTCCCTAACAGCCTGATGAGGTCTTTAAATACACAAGGATTAGTATCAAGATGGAAAATTAGGATTGTCATTTGAAATTGTTTAAAGTTTTACAAGAATCCTATCGTGAAAAACACTATTAAATACCGAAAGATTCATTCAACTGATGGTACCTAAGGCATGACATTACGTAATTATTGCTTACATTATTTAAAACAAAGTGTAGCAAAAAGTTACAAGTCTAGATATCACACTATCTAGCTTACACTATAGATAACAAGTGGTACAACACAGGTTAAATTCTAATAAATAAATCATGTCACCTGCACAAATACAGTTTACAAAATCTAGAATATTTACTGATAATTCCTCTTCTTCATCTCCTTGCCACTTGCACTCCTCCTCTGTCGGCTCAAGGATGGCATTGATAATATCACTCCTCTAAGGAATAAACAAGAGACTCATTAGTTAATGGGAATTCTTAACCCAGATCTTTTACTCTCCAAGTAACTTATGCAGCTACATGATTAAGATTATGTAAAAAGCAATAAATGGCAAAATGCATCTCTGAACAGTTGTTATGGCAGTGCAAGGAAGTTTTACAGAATTAGTTATACATTGTTCAATGCTGTACCAACCTCAAATCTATCTGAGCAAGTGAACTTAAAAAATCTTACAGCAAAACCTATTAAGAGAAGTTGTTTTCACAAAATGCAGATATTAAAAATACCACTCTGGTCTTGTTCCAAATAATGGACTCAAAAAATCTGTGTTGAGCTACTTTCTACCCAATGGTAGCTAACCCATTCATTTTCAAAATTGTAAAATGTGTGTATATAATATACACAGTGGCATGCAAAAGTTTGGGCACCCCGGTCAAAATTTCTGTTAAATAGCTAAGCGAGTAAAAGATGACCTGATTTCCAAAAGGCATAAAGTTAAAGATGACATATCTTTCATATTTAAAGATTACTTTTTGATTTCCATCTTTTACAGTTTCAAAATAGCAAAAAGGGAAAGTGCCTAAAGCAAAAGTTTGGGCAACCTGAATGGTCAGTACTTAGTAACACCCACTTTGCCAAGTATCACAGTTTGTAAACACTTTCTGTAGCCAGCTAAGTCTTTCAATTCTTGTTTTGGGGGATTTTCGCCCATTCTTCCTTGCAAAAGGCTCTAGTTCTGTGAGATTCTTGGGCTGTCTTGCATGCACTGCTCTTTTGAGGTCTCCACAGATTTTCAATGATGTTTAGGTTGGGGGACTGTGAGGGCCATGGCAAAACCTTCAGCTTGCACCTCTTGAGGTAGTCCATTGTGGATTTTGAGGCGTGTTTAAGATCATTATCCTGTTGCAGAGGCCATCCTCTTCTAATCTTCAGATTTTTTTTATATATAGTGTGATGTTTGCTTCCAGAATTTACTAGTATTTAATTGAATTCATTCTGCCCTCTACCAGTGAAATGTTCCCCATGCCACTGGCTGCAACACAATCCCAAAGAATGATCGCTCCACCCCCATGCTTAACAGTTAGAGAGATGTTCTTTTCATGAAATTCTGCACCCTTTTTTCTCCAAACATACCTTTGCTCATTGTGGCCAAAAAGTTTTATTTGAACTTCATCAGTCCACAGGACTTATTTCCAAAATGCATCAGGCTTGTTTACATGTTCCTTTGTAAACTTCTGATGCTCAATTTTGTGGTGAGGACGCAGGAAAAGGTTTCTTCTGATCACTCTTCCATGAAGGTCATATTTGTGCAGGCATCGCTTGACAGTGAACAGTGCACCACCCCTCGAGTTTGCTAAATCTTCCTGAAAGTCTTTTGCAGTCAAACAGGGGTATTGATTTGCCTTTCTTGCAATCCTGCAAACAGTTCTCTCAGAAAGTTTTCTTGGTCTTCCAGACCTCAACTTGACCTCCACCATTCCTGTTAATAGCCATTTCTTAATTACATTACAAACTGAGGAAACAGCTAGCTGAAAATGCTTTGCTATCTTCTTTAGCTGCCTTCTACTTTGTGGGCATCATTTATTTTAATTTTCAGAGTGCTAGGCAGCTGCTTAGTGGAGCCCATGGCTGCTGATTTTTGGGACAAGGTTTGAGGAGCCAGGGTATTTATAAAGCTTTGAAATTTGCATCACCTGGCCTTTCCTAATGATGACTGTGAACAAGCTAATTAAGGTCTGAGGCCTTGGTAAAAGTTATCTGAGAGCTCAAATCTCTTGGGGTGCCCAAACTTTTACATGCCACTGTATACACATACACACACATAAAACAAGCCGTTTTGGTCCACCTATTCTATGCCAAACTGCCCAGTTCCATCAACCTGCACCTGGATCACAGCCCTCCATACCGCTTCCATCCATGTACTTATCCAATCTTCTCTTAAATGTTGGAATCAAACCCACACCCACCACTTCCACTGGCAGCTCATTCCATCCTCTTAAGTAAAGAAGCATGCCCTCAGGTTCCCCTCAAATATTTCAGATTTCACCCTTAGCCTGAAGACCTCTGGTTCTAGTCTCATCCAACCTCAGTGCAAAAAGCGTGTCTGCATTTTCCCAAACAAGAGATGTGGGAAATCTAAGCAACACACAAAATGCTGGAGGAACTCAGCAAGCCAGGCGGCATCTATGGAAAAAAGTACAATCGACGTTTTGAGCTGAGCCCTTTGGCAGGACTGGAGAAAGAAAGATGAGTAGATTTAAAAGGTGGGAGAGGGGAAAGAGAAACACAAGGTGATATGTAAAACCGGGGGCGATGAAGTGAGGAGCTGGGAAGTTGACTGGTGAAAGAGATACAGGGCTGGAGAAAGGGAAATGGGGATGGGGAATGGTGAAGGATGGGCAATTACCAGAAGATCAAGAAATCGACATTCATGCCATCAGGTTGGAGGCTACCCTGACAATGTTCCTCCAATCTGAGTGTGGCCTCATCACGACAGTAAAGGAGGCCATCAATCAACATGTCAGAATGGGAATGAGAAGTGCAATTAAAATAGACAGCCACTGGGAGATCCCAGTTTTTCTGGCAGATGGAGTGTAGGAATTTTCCCCATCTATATCCTCAATTTTGCATATCTAATGCATCATGAAACTGCAGATAGCTTGAACACAATTATTTAAAAGCATCCCATCTGCTAATCAGGTTGTATACAAGACTAAGTAGATTGGAATTGCCAAAAAAGTCCAAGTGCAAAATATTAGGGGAGATTTACAATTCCTATTCAATAGCAAATGACCTAGTGATCCACACCTCAGGTGGAAACCTGTTAGGAAGTATGCAGCATATAAGAGTATGGTGTGGAGATGCAGAGATCAAATTTGAAAATGCTATTGTGTTGCTGTTCAAATGTTATTGTTCTGAATTCAAGACAGAAAATAGACTTTCCAAATCCAAACTCAGGTGCATGACCAACGAACCATCTCACCTGATCAAAAAGTGGTTGATAGAGAGCAGCATACTTTCTTTGCAATTCATGGACTTCTTCATAGAACTTGGCCTCTATATGTGCGCACTTCACCTGAAGGTTCTTCAAAGCATTTACACGCTTCTTCACAATTTTGGGCAGGCTACATACCAGAATAAGATCAGTTAGAATTTACTTCCTCCTAGAATACAGCCAAAGACCCAACACTATTTACATTGTGGACCTCAGGACCACTCCTCGCTGGATGTAAAAGCCTCCTCTCCATGGAGGTGCACCAAGTTTCTCAGAGTGCACATAACAGATAATCTCACCTGGTCCCTCAACACCTCTTTGGTCAAGGAAACACAGCAGCATCTCCACTTCCTAGAGATTGAGCAAGGTAGGCTCCCCACTCCTCACCCCATTTCTAGATTTATTTATTTTTACTGGAGCAGTGTCCTGACCAGCTGCAACATCATCTGGTATGGGAACTTCAAAGGATCTGACCACAACCAGAGATATTCATCAGAAGTGCTGCATACATAGCACTGTCAGTGATCTCTCTCATCCATCCTATAACCTCATTGACCCCTACCATCAGACTGGAGGTACCATAGCATTAGGATAAGAACTGTTCAAAAGAGAAATAGCTTCTTCCAGGCTATAAGACTACTGAATTCATTGCACCACATATCACATATGAAGCACCAGTAACATTACACTGTTTACTTTTTAAACTTGTGTCATAAGTGCACCTTATTACATGTTAATTTATTTGTGGTAATATTACTTGGGCAGGTGAGTTGTATGTTCTGTATTGTGCATCTTAGTGTAGAGGAACATTGTTTCATTTGGCAGTATACCTGTGTATGGCTGAATGACAAAATGAACTTAAAGATTATTTTTGTTGTGACTTTGCTTCACTGATGTATTTAGTTTGAATATTGAAAGTCAGCAAAACATCAAAAACGCTTAAGTTGCTCACTTGCTCAGTATAACCTACAAGTTACTGCCCTTCAAATGCCTTTCCATTTCTCTTTAGAAAGCCCATACTAACAATATCAACCACCCACATAGACCAGATCATAACAGTATTCTTTAACTGCTACATCTTTTGCCTCTCATAAACTAACAGCTCCTCCGATAGTCTTATTGCTTTATCAAATCTCCTCTCAGATTGTTTGCTTGAGTAACAAATTTTCTTCGCGTTCCTCATCATAGTAATCCTAATTCTAGTACGCTTATAACAGTATGGTGACTATAACCAATCTCAATACAGTCATACCTTAGTATCTGCGGGGGATTGGTTCCAGGACCCCCGTGGATACCAAAATCCACAGATGCTCAAGTCCCTTATATAAAATGACATAGCATTTGCATATAACCTTTGCACATCCTCCCGTATACCTTAAATCATCTCTCGATTACTTATAATACCTAATACAATGTAAATGCTATGTAAATAGTTGTTATATTGTTTAGGGAATAATGACAAGAAAAAAGTCTGTACGTGTTCAGTACCATCATAGCTCTTCTGGGAACGCTGATGCTGCCTCGGCATCAGCCGATGCAAATTCTCCCGTGATCCTTAAGTTCTGGAGGCTGTAGCGCTCTACATCCCTTCCTAGTCTTAAACTCCTCCTTTTTGCTCACAACATGTCACGAATTAACGAGACGCGAGGCGAACAATACTCAAACAACGAGTGCTGGAGAGAGACTGAGGATCTGTGAAATGGCAGGAGGCTACAGCAGTGTATGCCTACACATCACTTCATTCGCATGGATTCCGCATAGTGCTCGGTGCACGGCAAACTCAAATTTTGCTTTTTGGAACTTACTGGTATTTTTTCTCCCCAAATATTTTTGACCCGCGTTTGGTTGAATCCGCGGATACAGAGGGCCGACTGTACTCTAGTACAGTTTAACCAGCAATTGTAAAAGGTTGTGTACAATGTACTGCATATGTTAATCAAAATGGCTTGTTTTATTGAGTAGGAATGCTTCTTTATTATAAGTGCTTTCTCTCGCAGTTGTTTAGCTTTAGAACTGCTGATAATGGGATTGTATTCATTTGTTAACCAATGGGGAATTGTTATTTTGTCTTGTGGGTCTGGGAGGGGGTTTTCGCGGTCTTTTAGGGAGTCGGGGAAGAAGACGCCGAAGAAGGTGGATGTATGCTGCACTGCTCGGTCGACCATCAGGGTGGTCCCAGATGCAAAGACATGGAGGTCAGAGGAAGTGACGAGGGGTCAAATGGTTCGATGGCTGAGCTCCAACGATGTGCACTAAACTGACTGAACTCTGATAAGTTGGCGCCTTTTACTTTATTTTCGTTTCCTTCATATATACTGTATTGTTAGTACTCATTTAGTTTTAGTAAAATCTTTAAAGTATATTCCATAACGGTATCTGGTGTGAGTTTGATATTGTGTGTGCATCGCATTTTCTCTGCATCAATGAACCCCAAACTAGCCAACACTAATGCAAATTCCATTACTACACGCCCTCATGCAATCAATCTATTACTATCTCATTATCCCTCTCTCGCCCACCAACTTCATTGATTAGCACACCATGAGATTTGGAAAACTGCAATCCATACCGCCTTCTAAGTCATGAATATACCTCCAAAAATAAATTCCAGGCACAAACAAACACCATTTGTCAATCTGATTGCTGGTTATTTTTAACCAAAATTCAAACCAACAAATGCTAATTTGGGAGTTGGCCTATTTTACTTAGCAACCCAAATGAAGGAAGTTTCACTTAGATTGCTCAAATCAAGATGAGCCAGTATTTAAAAAACTTCAAAAGTACAGCCATTTCTAGCAGTCCTCTATTCCAATTAGATCTTCAGTTGAGAGAGCTGAGATTCTGGGTCCAGCTATGCATCATTGCAAAGCATTTCCTATTTGGCAACTTGACTCTTAAGAACACAATGTTGGCCGAATGTGTCATAAAGTTAATTTCCAATATTAATACTGATACAATGCATCTGTCACAGCATGTCAAATATATACACTTAGTGGCCATTTTTAGATACACCTGCTTGTTAATGCAAATACCTACTCAGACAATCATGGTAGCAAATCAATGCATAAGATCATGCAGACTTGGTTGACCAAGAAACGTGATCTAAGTGACTGACTGTAGAATGATTGTTGGTGCCAGAGGAAGTGGATTGAGCATCTTAGAAACTGAGCCAAGATT
Organism: Hemitrygon akajei; assembly: GCF_048418815.1. Taxonomy (NCBI): domain Eukaryota; kingdom Metazoa; phylum Chordata; class Chondrichthyes; order Myliobatiformes; family Dasyatidae; genus Hemitrygon; species Hemitrygon akajei. The sequence goes on along the minus strand of NC_133133.1, from coordinate 114,145,079 downwards.
TTTATGCACAACAGTGTCTAGAGTTTACAGAAAATGGTGTGGAAAAACAAAGCATCCAGTGACAGCAGTTCTCTAGGCAAAAACGTTTTAATGACAGAGGTCAGAAGAGAACAGCGACTCAAATAACCACGTGTTACAACAGTACATGCAAGGAGCATCTCTGAATACACAACGTGTGAAACTTCCGAGTCCAGGCTGCAGCAGCAGACTAGTTTCCACTACTACGGCCACTTTATTAGCTACACTCCTTACATGCAACAGCTAACAGTGACAATAATCTTTACCTTTCTATGTAACCAGATGGGTTTCCAACAAGTCCGTCAAGTCGTTCCTGCAGTGCTGCCAAAATCCGTGGATTCTGCATCATCTGAACTGTAAGTTGTCGAGCTGCTCACGTAGAGTGGGTGGAAATTGCACAACTTATTATGACAAGTAGTGGATTGCTATACAACAGTTTTTATACAAAGTGAAGATTACAGTAATTATTTAAGTTACAGGGAAGGAAAACTTCAAAAATTGCAGCTACAGCTGTCTACATTCTTGAAAAGAAAGTATAAATCGTAACACTGAGGAAAGCAGCATCCATCAGAGATCCCCACCACCCAAGTTATACTCTCTTCTCACTACTACCATCAGGTGGAAGGTACAAGACCCTCAGGATTTGCACCACCAGGTTCAGGAAGTTACTAACCCTTCAACCATTAGGCTCTTGAACAAAAGGGGATAGCTACACTCATTTAGGACTGTTATATTGTTATGTCATGCTTTGTGGCGACCCACTTTCTGCACAGGTGAACCGGCTCACAAATAGCCAATGCGCGGGGGGAGACTTTGGTAATGCACCTCTGATGTCATTCCCGCCCGGAGAGGGTGGGCACTAGGGATTAAATGCCAGTGCTGCAAAGTTTGAATAAACTAGTCTCGAAACGACTTACCAACTGCATGTCATTATTTCAGCGCAGTGTGTAGCACATCGCTACATTGGTGACCCCGACGGTCCAAACGGGATTTGGACCAAAGATGACCCACTCTTCATCAGTTCACGCAGTTTCGCTAAAACTGCCGACTTTCTGGACGCTGCAACCACGTGTGGTTTAGCCAAGCAGAAGCCCAGTTCCAGATTCGGCAGATATCCTCTGATTCCATGCGTTACTACCACGTGGTGAGCGCCCTTGACCAGGAGACGACTGCCCAGGTTGCGGATTTCATACAGTCGCCCCTGGAAGAAGGCAAATATGAAGCATTCAAAGCGCTGCTCATTGGGACCTTTGGCCTCTCACGGCGTGAGCTGGGTGCCCGCCTGCTTCACCTGGATGGTTTGGGAGACCGGCTGCTGTCAGCATTGATGAACGAGATGCTGGCCCTGGCTGATGGACACAAGCCCTGCCTCATGTTCGAGCAAGTGTTCCTAGAGCAACTGCCCGAGAGCATACATCTGCTGCTGGTCGACGCAGATTTCAGTGACCCCCGGAAGGTGACGGCCCGGGCAGACATGCTGTGGAAAGCCATGAGGGAGAGCGTGATGTCCGTCGGTCAGATTACCAGGCCACGCGCCCAACAGCGGACCAGACCAGGCCCAGCAGGGGGGCGCACACAACACAGAGGCAGGAGTGAGGAGGACAGTGAACAGTGGTGTTTCTACCACCTGCGGTGGGGCACAAAAGCCCGCTGTTGTCGCCAGCCCTGCAAGGGCCAGGGCCAGCTGCCGCTAATGACTATGGCGGCTGGCCACTAGGACAGCCTCTTGTACGTCTGGGACAAACAGTCGGGACGCCGCTTCTTGGTCGACACCGGAGCGGAAACCAGCGTCTTGCCCCCAACGGGGTACGACACCTGCAACAGGAAGCCAGGACCCACCCTGAGGGCCGCAAACGGCAGCACGATACAGACCTACGGCACCCGCACAATGCAGCTGCAGTTTGGCACCAGCTGGTTCACGTGGGACTTCACACTGGCCGCCGTGGCTCAACCACTCCTGGGGGCGGACTTCTTGCGAGCTCACAGCCTGCTGGTCGACTTGCAAGGGAAAAGACTGGTTCATGCCAAGACTTTCCAAGTTGCTGGCTCCACACCTGGACTCCATCACGCTGTCGGACAACGAATTCACCAGAATCCTGGTGGACTTTTCATCGATTCTGGCACTGCAGTTCACAGCAGCCATGCCCAGACACGGGGTACAGCACCACATTCCGACCCAGGGACCACTCCTCCATGTCCGCATACAAAGGCTCCCCCCGGAAAAGCTCCGCCTGGTGAAGGAGGAGTTCAAGAGGATGGAGGAATTGGGGATCTTACGGAGGTTTGACAGCCCATGGGCCTCCCCCCTGCACATGGTGCCCAAAGCAGCCGGGGGTTGGAGACCATGCGGCGACTACCACAGACTGAACGAGGCTACCACTCCAGACCGCTACCCTGTGCCACACATACAGGACTTTGCAGCAAACCTGCACGGGGCAAGAATCTTTTCCAAAGTAGACCTCGTCCGGGGATACCATCAAATCCCGGTGCACCCTGAAGATATCCCCAAAACAGCACTCATCACCCCGTTCGGCCGAATGCCGTTCCGCCTGAAGAATGTTGCACAGACGTTCCAGCGGCTAATGGACATGGTGGGACGCAACCTGGACATTGCGTTCATCTATTTGGACGACATCCTTATAGACAGCAGTTGTCGTCAGGAGCATCTGTCCCACCTCTGCCAGCTCTACTCCTGCCTGAGTGACTTCGGCCTCACAATCAACCCGGCCAAATGCCAGTTCGGTCTCGATACCATCGACTTCCTGAGCCACAGAATGACCAAAGACGGAGCAACACCTCTGCCCGCCAAGGTGGACGCGATCCGCCACTTTGCCTGGCCCAACACAGTCAAAGGCCTACAGGAGTTCGTTGGTATGGTGAACTTCTACCACCGTTTCCTCCCCTCAGCAGTCCGTATCATGCGCCCTTTGTACACCCTGATGTCAGGTAAAGGCAAGGACATTACTTGGGACGAGGAGGCCGCGGCCGCTTTCGTTAAAGCCAAGGAAGCATTGGCAGATGCCGCAATGCTGGTGCACCCCAGAACGGACGTTCCGACCGCATTCATGGTGGACGCATCCGACACAGCAGTCGGTGGGGTGCTGGAGCAGCTCATCAAGGGGCGCTGGCAACCCTTGGCGTTCTTCAGCAAGCACCTACGACCACCTGAACTCAAGTACAGTGCTTTCGACCAGGAGCTGTTGGCACTGTATCTGGCAATCCGGCATTTCAGGTACTTCTTAGAAGGCAGGCCGTTCACCGCGTTCACGGACCACAAACCATTGACCTTCGCGTTCACGAAGGTGTCTGATCCCTGGTCGGCTCGCCAGCAGCAACATCTGTCCTACATCTCCAAGTACACGACGGACATCCAGCATGTCTCGGGAAAGGACAACGTCGTGGCGGACGCACTCTCCAGACCAGCTGTCCAGGCCCTGTCCCTTGGGGTGGACTATGCAGCACTGGCGGAGGCGCAGCAGGCAGACGACGAGATGCCCAGCTACAGGACCGCAGTCTCCGGTTTTCAGCTGCAAGACTTTCTCGTAGGCCCAGGTGAGAGGACCCTCCTGTGCGGCATGGCTACCGGTCAACCTCGCCCCATCATCCCGGCAGCCTGGAGGCGGCGAGTTTTCGACTCCATACACGGTTTGGCGCACCCATTTATCAGGACAACCGTCCGGCTGGTCTCCAGCAAGTTCGCGTGGCACGGACTGCACAAGCAGGTCAGTGAATGGGCCAGAACGTGCGTGCAGTGCCAAACAGCCAAGGTGCAGCGGCACACTATAGCCCCGCGCAGCAGTTCGAACCCACCCACCGGAGGTTCGACCACATTCATGTGGATATCGTGGGTCCCCTACCAGTGTCCCAAGGAGCGCGGTACCTCCTAACTATGGTAGACCGGTTCACGAGGTGGCCAGAGGCAGTCCCGCTCACCGACACATCTGCCAATTCCTGTGCCCGAGCACTGATTGCAACCTGGTAGCACGCTTCAGGGTACCAGCCCACATTATCTCCAACATAGGCGCCCAGTTCACCTCCAGCCTGTGGTCGGCTGTGGCCAGCCTGTTGGGAATGCAGCTACACCACACTACTGCCTACCACCCACAGTTGAACGGACTGGTGGAACACTTCCACCGTCACTTGAAGTCGGCCCTCATGGCCCGCCTGAGAGGACCTAACTGGGTGGACGAGCTTCCCTGGGTCCTGCTTGGAATTCGTACAGCGCCCAAAGAGGATCTGCATGCCTCGTCGGCCGAGTTGGTGTACAGCGCACCCCTGGCCGTCCCAGGAGAGTTCATACCAGCCCCAAGGGGCAAGAGGAAGAACCCGCAGCAGTCCTGGACAGGCTACGCAAAAGGCTCGGCAACCTGGCCCCCGTATCAACTTCACAGCACGGACGGACCTCGACCCATGTACCCAAAGACCTGCAGGACTGTAAGTTTGTGTTTGTACAAAGGGGCGGACACCGGGCACCACTACAGTGGCCATACGAGGGGCTGTTCAAGGTGATCAACAACAACGGGTCCACGTACGTTCTGGACATTGGGGGGAGAGAGGAGGTTTTCACGGTAGACCGACTCAAACCAGCCCATGTGGACTTGGCGCAGCCGGTCGACGTTCAGGCACCGCAGAGCAGAGGCAGACCTCCCAAACAGAGGCTGATCCAGACTGTGGACATTGGGGGGTGTATCGCTGGTTCTTTGGGGGGGGGGGTATGTGGCGACCAACTTTCTGCGCAGGCGAACCGGCTCACAAATAGCCAGCGCGCGGGGGGAGACTTTGGTAATGCACCTCTGACGTCATTTCTGCCCGGAGAGGGCGGGTGCTAGGGATTAAATGCCAGCGCCACAAAGTTTGAATAAACTAGTCTCGAAACGACTTACCGACTACGTGTCATTATTTCAGCGCTGTGTGTAGCACATTGCTACAGCTCGTTATTTATTGCTATTTATTTATACCTGCATTTGTAGTTTGTTTACAAGTACCTAATGTTTAATTACTGTTCTATAGATTTGCTAAGTATACACACAAGAAAAGAATCTCAGGGTTATATGTGGTGACATGTACTCTGATAATGAATTTTACTTTGAACTTCCATGCAGTATCTATTGCTTTTGTTGAAAGGATGACACTCTCCTCAACTGACTTTTAAAAGAAAAGATCTGGAACTCCCTCTTGCTGGAGCTGAAAAAACTGATGCCTCAACCACGAAAGTGGACCAAATAGATTTTGGGGCAGTGGTGGTGTGGGGGGGGGGGAAAGATACCTTTCCGAGAGCAGGAAGGGATGACACAAAGCAGTTGTGGCAGCAGGCAGAATACTGATCATTATCAGTGAAAGGCAAGATATGATGACACAACAAAAAGATGAACTGAGGTTTGGAGAAGAATCAAACAATACCAGTGGTAACAACTGAACCAGGGACACAAACCCATTTCCTTTTATTCTCCTGAGGTGTTAACAGATGTTTTTCAAATCTGCAGATTTTCATAAATTTTACCAACTACTTTTGATCTCTATTTTTGTATCTACTGATCACCAACATGTTTACCAGATTAACGACCATTAAGCATGCTGCTTCTCTAACCAATTCTCCTTCCCCTGCCTGTTAACACTCCTTTTGTCAAAACAGCACTAGTAGAGTAACAAAAGTTGTACTTGTATTCATTTTAATTATAATTACTGATCTATTTCCAAAGCTCAGTGAATTCAAGATGTAAAGTTGTGCAAAAGATACCTTTGTTATCTTCGGATGCTTCTTCTTCTTCAATATCTTCGACATCCTCCATATCTTCTTTCTGATCACTTTCAGTCTGCTCTTTGCTAAAAGATTTTCAAACAAGACATTTCAACTACACCAACTTCGTAATCACAAGAATGTACTGGGATAAATAACTTCAAATTTAAAAGCTGACCTACAGCTACAAATCAATAAATATTTTCCAAAATCCAATAAAAAATAATGGTTAAAACTCATTCTGACAAGAAAAAGTGAACTAGGAACCATAAACATCAGAAAATCTGCAGATGCTGGAAATGCAAAGCAACACACAAAATGTCGGAGGGACTCAGCAGGTCAGGCAGCATCTATGAAAATAATAAACAGCCCTTCTTCAAGGCTGCGAAGGAAGGGGAATGACACCAGAATAAAAAGTTGGAGGGAGGGGAAGGAAGCATCATAGATCCAGGTCAATTACAGGTTAACAAAATTTAATAGCACTTGGTATGACTGCCAATTTATAATATTCTGGATTGACTAGAGCGCAGACTATGTTCATATACAGATGACGAAGTCAAGTGCAACATAGAACATAGGTGCAGGAGTAGGCCATTCGGCCCTTCGAGCCTGCACCGCCATTCAGTATGATCATGGCTGATCATCCAACTCAGAACCCTGTACCTGCTTTCTCTCCATACCCCCTGATCCCTTTAGCCACAAGGGCCATATCTAACTTCCTCTTAAATATAGCCAATGAACTGGCCTCAACTGTTTCCTGTGGCAGAGAATTCCACAGATTCTCCACTCTGTGTGAAGAAGTTTTTCCTCATCTTGGTACTAAAAGGCTTCCCCTTTATCCTTAAACTGTGACCCCTCGTTCTGGATTTCCCCAACATCGGAAACAATTTTCCTGCATCTAGCCTGTCCAATCCCTTTAGAATTTTATACGTGAAATTAGTGAATATGTGAAATAAGTGAAATTAGTTTGCAGATCTTTTTAAAACTAGTTAACATTTCTTAGCACTGCACCTAGTGAAAAGTTTTTAAATTGTCAAAAACACTTCCAATGTATTGTAATTTTTAAATTAGATATCACTTGTGCACAAGTCTTCTACAGATTTAAAGTGCTATTGCTTGCTTTACTAATCAAATACAACAGCCAAGTTAACACTTATCAGCTATTAATATTAAATTGACAAAATTCCAGAGAATTTCAAATTATTGTTCATACAATGAATAATTTACCTGAACTTCATGGATGCCTGTGATTGCTCACCACTGTTAGGCCAGAACAATGTAGCTAAACAAAATGTCCATTCCTGGGTATCTCCACTAAATCAGTAGCCATAATTTAAAACAATGTGATTGCATCCAGCCACATTGCTTCATACTTGCCAGGACTACTGCTAATACTTTGCCTTACACAACACTGAGGTAGTAAGAAACTTGATCAAGTTCACATATTGTTACTAACAGAGTATGGATACATCAAGTTATAATAATATTGAACCCTTCATTCTCATGATGTGAATATTCCCAGTTATGTCTCATTTGGGGTGGAAGTGCTCCCGTTATTTTGTTGAAGCTAACCAATCATACACTAAAATTCTAATAGCAGGTGGTCAGACATGGCAGTGCTTCAATCATCACACCCATTTTTATTTAGAGGGGTTAGATTCCAGCCAGCTCTTCCCAAAATTCATATCAACTCAAGAATTAAGCTGTCTTAATGCCATTTTGATCAGATACTGTCTTAATGATTATCACCCTTGCAACATGAATTATTGAAGAGGATGCATGCTCAAGCATAAATTGAAGCTACAAAATAGTCAGGAACTGAATGATTCTGGGAAAGCAAACTGAGAAGTTTATTGGTGAATGCCATTTGACAGCATCATTTTACTAATGATTTGAGAGTAGGCTACATCTGCCAGAAATGGCCCCCTGTTCCATACTCACATACTGGATTCTGTGGTTCAATACAAGAACCACAGTTGAAAGCCATTCAGCTCCCACTTCAGCTCCACCATCAATTAAACTATCATTCCTGAAATTTACCCCAATATTATTTTCCTGCACTAAATCCTTATTCTTCAATTCCAATATCCAATCTCTTTCTTAAAAAAAAAACCTAAGAGCAATAGAGGACAGTTATCAGATTCCAAAGGTTCAACATCCTCCTGGTATAGAAATATTTTGTCTTCCTCAAGGGGTGACTTGTTATTTTGAAACTGCTAAGCTTGATGTTGGATACCCAAGTAAGGGAAACATTCCTGCATCTATTCTATCGAGCCCTACGAGAACTTGATAGGTTTCCATGGAATAACTATCATTCTTCTAAACTTGAGAGAATAAGCACAACCTGCCTAAACACATTTTCCAACGTTCACTGAGCTCTGTTAGTGCAGCAAGACACATGTATGACTGAGCAGACTCTTCATTAAAGTCTTCTTTTAATAAAGGCCAAAATACCATATGCCTTCTTATTTGCTTGCTCAATCTGCAAGTTAATTTTTCATGTGCATGGACACCCATGTTATCTGACAAAAGTTTGTGTCATTTTTGAAAACCCCATTTGTTTTTCTACTCAAGTAGATGAACTCACATTTTACATTCGATCTACCTGCCATGTGCCCAGTATTTTCATCACAACCCAACCTAACCTCAGCTAACTTGAATACTTGATAATCTTCATTTAAATCAGATTGAGCACAAACAAGAGAAAATCTGAAAAAGCTGAAAATCCAAGCAACACACACAAAATGCTGGGGAACTCAGCAGGCCAGGCAGCATCAATGAAAGAGTATAGTCGGCGTTTCGGGCAGAGACACTTCATCTATATGCTGCCTGGCCTGCTGAGTTCCTCCAGCATTTTGTGTGTGTCACTCAGATTAGATTCTTTAAACCACCACTATGCCCAACAACTTGGGAGCCATGCACGTAGATGTCTAGGTGACTCTTCGAGGGTGGCCCCAGCACCACACTCTGCAGTACCCAACCCAAGTGGACACATTTTGTCATGGCTTCATAGAACTCTACAGAACAGAAACCCTTCAGACCATTTCATCCGTCCTGAATCATTAACCTGCCTAGATCCATTGACATACACCCCTTATCCCTCCATAACCATTCCATCATGTACTTCTCCAAATTTGTCTTGAAAGTTGAAATTGACCCCACATGTACCACTTGTTCTGGCAGCTCATTCCATACTCTCACCTCCCTCTTAGTGATAGGACATAGAAAAATACAGCACAGTACAGGCCCTTCGGCCCACAATGTTGTGCCGATCCTTCAACCCTGCCTCCCATATAACCCTCCACTCTACATTCCTCCATATACTTGTCTAGTATAGAAAAGTCTAGTATACGAGGATCCCCCTCATATTCCCATTAAATATTTCAGCTTTCACCCTCTAGTTACAGTCTCACCCAATCTCAGTGGAAAAGCCTGCTTGCATTTATCCTATCTATACCCCCTCAATTTTGTATACCTCTATCAAATTTCCCCTCAATCTTCTATGCTCTAGAGTACTGGTCACCAACCTTTTTAAGCATAAGATCCCCTACCTCGGCCTTACTGAAAGGCAAGATTGACTCCAAATTGATTAGTTACACACATGCACACTGGGGCAAAAAGACCGGAAGTAAAACCTGCAACCCAGAATCTCACTCTACAGACAAGACCCATTTTATTTCATACTTACTTTGAAATTAATGGCACTATGATCACGAGATGGAAAATAACACATAAAATGCTGAAGGAACTCAGCAAGCCAGGCAGCAACCATAGAGAAGAGTAAACAGTTTACATTTCGGGTTGAGACCGAAATGCAAAGTATCTCTCTACAAGCTTCTGTCACCAGTCCAGTCTCATTCACTAATCGCAGATTACTTGTGTTGGGACTACTGTGCGCTCACTAAGGAAATGCTCCTGAACACATTTGACAAACTCTATCCCATCTGGTTCCTTTACAGTATGGGAGTCCCAGTCAATATGTGTAAAGTTAAATCACCTACTATAACAACCTTGCATTTCTTACAAAAGTCTGCAATCTCTCTACAAATTTGTTTGTATGGACTCTTGGGTGGTCTATAACATCATCCCATTAATGTGCTCAAACCACTCTTATTTCTTAGTTCTACCCATAAAGCCTACAATATGCTACCAATTATTAATTTACTACTATACCATTCAAAATGGTTTTCTAATCTCCTGTAGCCAATTCATATTTGAGCTTTTAAATTCAGACAAGATTCTGATTAAACTATCACTCTTAATATGTACATGAAATTCCATCACACGATCACACTTACCTAAAGCCTCCTTTAACAACAAAAATAACCTTCTCAAAGCGTAACACTGTCTTTCAAAAATGTTCCCCTCAGTGGCTTGTCACTGACTTAAGAAATCATTTCTTTAAACCTTGAATTAATTCTCCCACTATTACTAATTTGAAAAATCATTCTGTGCAGATTACAGTCCATTGTGATTCTTCATTACCCTTTGATATGTGCTTCTACCTTTCTTAGAAATAATATGCCCTTCCTTAACATTAGGGAGCCTAGAACAACCCCCACCAATGTATTGTTTTTGGTGTTTCCAAACTGCTGTTGCTTCATTTTCCAAGCTATATTCCTTTCTTTTTCATTTTTTTTTTAAAACCGGTGATTTATCTTCATTTTCCATTTTGTTACTCTTCTAAAGGTACCTTGAAATATTTAATACCAAGCTTGATCACTTTGTATAGCAGACTGTACCCATCCCTTTCCACCATGCAATTATCAACTACCAAAGCTGTGCCCATTCAGACAAAGAATCTTCAATTTAGATTTTCTAAACCATTTTTTCCTCTGCTCTAATGAATGTTCACTTTAGTATACATTGCTCCCCTCCCATTCCAGTCACTTATACCCATTTTACTCCCATATACCTTGTTCCTTAACTTTCCCCTCTCCCACCCTCCCAACTGCTACCAAATTTAAGCCTAATCCCCACCCCAGGTATTTAAATTACTAGACCCATACATCCATTAAATACTAAACACAGTCAATTTACAGATTAAGTAGTTTCTGTGATTCAGGTACTTACTTGTCAATGTCTGCCATCTTCAAAAGTTAAGTATCTGGGGAGGAAAAGGGAAAGTTCAACGTGGTTTCAAAGTTATGGATTTTAACTGTTAATTTATCCATTTAGAGATACAGCATGGAATCAGCCCTTCTGGGCCAACAAGTCTCGCCATCCAGTAACCCACCTATTTATCCCTAGCCTAAACACAGGACTATTTACAATGACCAATTAACCTACCAACCAGTAGGTCTTTGGAATATGGGAGGAAACCCACGCAGTCTTGGGGAAAACATACAAACGACATAGAGATGGTATTGAAATTGAACTCCAATAATCAAAACCCTGAACTCAGTGTTGCAACTCACTAACTACTACTCTACCATGGTGCCTGTGTTCTCCTGAAAAATCATGTTTATAGGTAAATCAAACACCAGAAATATAGCCCCTGAAAGATTCTCTGCAGCTATCTTTAGAGCTACAAATCATTAAAATATTCATCCCAAACTAAACAGAACTTGATCTCAATAAGCATCCCAGTAAGGAATTCTCAAATGTACACTTACTTTGGCCAAACAGACAAAGCTTTTAATAAGCTGCATATAACAGGATTTCATTCTCCAGTTTTAAAGAGTAGCAAAGCAATTCCAGGTGTAAACAGTTAAGTTACAGTGTGAAATATGAAACTAAAATACACAAGTGACAAGGAGAATAGTAAGGTAGACATGTGTCAACTAAAAATCTTACCAGTTGCAATATCCAGTTTTCACAACTAGAGGGCATTATAATGCATTCTTGTAGTGCAAAAATCCGTATACCATTTTAAACTGCCAAATTCCAATCAGATTATTGAATTATTCTGAAAAGTGACTGAATTATCACAAATAAACCAAATATGTAACTAGTACATCAAAAACATGAATTTTGTCTCTTCATATGAAAAACAATTACAAATAATGGGACATGTGGCAAGAGAGAATCATTGCTCTTAGGTCAAGGATTGTAAAATTATCTTCAGCCACAATTTCACAGCAGTGTTGCTTTCTACTTTTCCTGCAGAGACAATTTCTACACTTCAATAATTCACTGACAACTAGCCAAAAGTTACATCAACAGCCATTCAAAAGTAGAATAGACTTGAAAACTAAACGCTGACTCCTTAATCCAATCTATCACTACCACCTTACTTAAGTAATTTCCCAGCAGAGAATGGAAACTAGATCATGCAGAACACACCAACTTCATCCGTCTCTTGAGCCAGTGAGCACAAATGAAAGCCCCTTAATTTTTTTTTGTATTATCACCAGCCTCTCATCTAATAAAACTCCGCATCCACAAGAGATTTAAAAGAGATTTGCAACTGCTTCAAGTCAGACTTCCATGTGTCACAAAGACACCTGCATTCAGTCGATGCATTAGTATACCTGCTTGATGACAGATTTCACTATTTGTCAGCAGCCACATGACCTCAACCTATAAACAAGAGATTCTGCAGCAAAGCTCAGTTTTTACTTCATCTCTTTCCCCCCTCACCTGCCAGCTTGCACACCACCTCCCTGCCCCACCTTATTCTGGTTTCTTTTCCCTTCCTTTCCAGTGTTGAAAAAGGCACCCTGCCTGAAACGTCAACTGTTTATTCATCTCCATAAACACTGCCTGAAGCTGCATTTCTCCAGGTGTTGCTCAGAGTCATAAAAAGTACAGCATAGAAATAGGCCCTTTGGGATCCATTAGTCCATGCCAAACCATTTTAACTGCTTAGTCCTAGTGACCTGCATCCAGACCATAGCTCTCCACTTTCCTCCTATATATTCAAAGATTCAAGATTCAAAAACTTTGTCATTCTAACCGTACATCAGCTCTGCAGGGCAGAATAAGACAGCGTTTCCCAGGAGCAGTGCAATCATAACATAACAAATGCAACACTAAATAATAAACACAACAATAAATAGTAAAACACAACAGCCACGTCAGTTAAAAACAAGTTATAAGTGTCCAGTGCAAGTTAAAAGTGTCCAAAGCAGAGTCAGGTAGAGCAGCTATTTAGCAGTCTGACTGCCTGTGGGAGGAAGCTGTTTAGTAGCCTTGTGGTTTTAGTTTTTATGCTCCTGTAACGTTTACCTGATGGCAGAAGAATAAACAGTTCATGGAGAGGGTGTGAGGGGTCTTTAATGATGTACCGTGTCTTCTGGAGGCATCGACTCTGAAAGTGGTCTTGGACAGAAGGCAGGGAAACCCCAATAACCTACTCTGCTCCCCTAACCACCCTCTGCAAGGCTTTTTTGTCGGCAGCACTGCAGCTGGAGTACCAGGTTGTGATGCAAAAGGTCAGCACACTCAACCACTCCTCTGTAGAATGTAGTTAAGATGTTAGTGGGGAGTGATGCTTGTTTAAGCTTCCTCAGAAAGTGCAATCTGTGCTGGGCTCGTTTCACAATCCCAGTGGTGTTCCTGGACCAGGTGAGATCGTCCGAGATCTGCACCCCAAGGAACTTGATGTTTTCCACTCTCTCCACTGTGGAGCCACTGATGCTGAGGGGTGTGTGCTCAGGCTGAGACCGTCTGAAATCGACGATCATCTCCTTGGTTTTGGTGATATTAAGCATCAAGTTGTTGTTACTGCACCAGATGTCTAGGTGTTTGACCTCCTCCCTGTACATTGTTTCATCATTTTTGCTGATGAGCCCCATCACTGTGGTATCATCTGCAAATTTAATGATCAGGTTCTCCTTGAATCTGGCTTCACAGTCATGTAAACGAGCAGTGTAAACAGCAATGGGCTAAGCACACAGCCTTGTGGGGATCCAGTGCTCAGTGTGATGGAGTCAGAGATGTTCCTGATATATCCGTCCAATCTTCTCTTAACATTGAAATCAAGCTCCCATGCACCACTTACGCTGGCAGCTCACTCCACTTTGACACCCCTCAGTCAAGTTTCCTCTTAAATATTTCACTTTTCACACTTAACTCAAGACCTCTAGCTGTAGTCCCACCCAATCTCAGTGGGTGCCTGCTTGCGTACACCACATTTATCCCCCTCAATTTTGTACACCTCTATCAAGTCTCCCCTCAGTCAGTCTTCCATATTCCAAAGAATAAAGTACTAACCTATTGAATCTTTCCTTATAACTCAGGTCCTCTAGTCCCAACAACATTCTTGTAAATTCTCTGTACCCTTTCAATCTTAGTGTCTGTAGGTAGGTGACCAAAACTGCACACAATACTCCAAATTAGGCCTCACCAACATCTTACAAAACTTCAACATAACATCCCCTTTCCTGTACTAAATATTTTGATTTATGAAGGCCAATGTGCCAAAAGCTTTCTATATCACCTTCATGATCTCAACCTCCCCTTTATATTGAAATATAAAATTACCATTCAGAGGTGCTGAGTTTCATCAGTTTTTATACTGGTCAAGCTAGGCAATGCACAGAAGGATCCTAGGCCTTGAAGTATTAAAGTTGTACCAGCAAGCTTTCCTGGTATCCTGAACAATTTCAAACTCCACAATCCATCTTGGAATAATCCAATGAAATTTTCCCCATAACTTTCCTATTCCTGATCTACTAAATGATGGACTCTTCAAACTGATCTATTCTGCAATGTCAGCCACATGAAATGGTCTAACATCTTCTTTACCCACTGCTGCTTATAGTTATACTTGCATCTAATCCAATGAAGTAACCCAACATTTTCCAAAGTTGAATTCATGCCATGTATCAAAACATTTATTCAGTTATAACTGGCATATTAATCAGAGTGAGCCACTGCAAAGTAATAAACACTCTCAGCATTTCATATTTCTCTCTGCATCTTCAGGAATATACTGAGGATTTTCACCTTGAATTCTGGTGAGAATTGGTCAGTTTGCACATCCTCAGAAGTCTTAACATACCAATTAAAAAATGATGTTTTACTACTTTAAAACTATGTGGCATTGAAGCTGAAGGCACAAAACAAAGCCTTTATCGCCACATCTCTCATATGGACAAATTATTCAAGAGATTCAGTACTAAAATCAAACATTTCATATTTACAATTTGCATCTATTCATTTCAACAATTAAACCTTCACTTAAAGAACAATTAAAACCTTGCTGGGGACTCAACTGTAGTCACAAACCTTGACATGCCTTTATCTGGAACAGATTGTCTTGCATCCTATTTGTGCACAAAAACAAAGATCTACAGAAGGTAGGTTTCAAGTGTTGGTTCTCAGTGTCCCCTTCATGGTGTTGGTTCTCAGCCTTACTAATTGCGCCATTTCGTATTTTCTCACCATTTCAACATTAGCCTTCAACTACAAATTCTCTAAAACATAGCTGTGGCTACGTTCAATTCTTTAAGAACAAAGATAAGCCCGTGTCCAACTGTTCTCTATGTAGAGGTGGTGATGACCCATCTTCTAGCACTACTAGTTCTCCCGATGAAGGACTAACCTCACCTCGCTCAATGAAATGGTTGGAAATTCCGGGTTTTAGACCTAGTGACAATGAATGGTGAAATACTCCAAGTCAGGACAGTACACAACTTGTCATGTGACAATACATTCCCACACACTTGCTGAGCTGATTTTGTTGGCAGAAGCTGCAGTTTGGGAGATAACAGAACAACTGAAATACACCAAAATGCCTGCAAATTTGAAAAAAATTAAAAGCTAAAACATCTACAAAGGAAAAGTCAAATTCCACTACATTTGACTATATTTCTATATCAAAAACTCATGCTTGGCATGCTAGTTGTCTGCCAAACTACATACACATAGCTATCAGATTTCTGAACCATTCCTCTTCTGCATCATTTTTTAAAAATTGTAACTTGTGTAATCTTATCTTGCACATTACTGCCACGAAACAACAAATTCCCCAACATGACAATAAACCTGATTCCAAAACAACTCAAACCCATAGCTATTCACTAAGATAAAACCTCTTGGCAGGTCAATAGATGGAAAAGTCAAATATTATGAATGACACTTCTCTCCCATGTACCATTAAAGATGGATCAAACTTTGTCTCACTACCAGTTTTCTCTTTTTCAAATTAGCCTTCAAATTTCCATTAGGCAACTAAACTGCCAGCCCTCAATGACAGTTTTTCTTTAAACCACTGAAGCCTATATTTGTATAATCTTTGCCAATTCATCAATGCAGGAGCAGGAGAAACTCATCTGGCCCGTTGAGCCTGCACCGCCATTCAATATGATCATGGCTAATTTGGCCATGGACTCATCTCCATCTACCTACCTGCTTTTTTCCCCATAACCTTTGATTCCCCTTCTATGCAAAAATCTATCCAACACATCCTTACACAGGCATTCAAGTTTACAAGAGATGAAACCTAGAATAGAATCTACATTTTCTTTTCCACAGGAAGTCAGATTAATCTATATAAAATCAGGAAGTGCTTAGAAAGAAAGCCAATGTTTTTCAGTGAAGTTGCCAACTTATCTTTAGTTTTTCCTTAATGTAAAGCAAAAGTAATCTGAGGTTTACATTTCAGATCACAACTCAGCAAAACCTTATGAAAATGGTGTGAAGAGGACCTATGAATCTGATCTCAATGGTGAAATACTATTTTATCAAGTTGCTTGAAAATTGGTGACTTTCAAATTCTGGGTAATAGCAAACAATAGGATGATTCAATCAAAATCAAGACTGAAGAATAATCAAGCCTACCTACCAAACCAAAACATAGTAACATTCACAAATAAGCTGAACTTGCTTTGTTGGAATATACCACCATCAGTAATAACAGTTTGCGAACTTTTATTGGTTTCTTTCATTCAAGTCCAACCCTTGAATGTCCAGCCCGTCAATCCAGTCAACAACCCCTTAACTGAAGTCACCTCCTGAAACAGATACTACAGGGTCTGCTATAATCACAAATATACTTCTATAATCTTCATTTGTGCAGTCACAAATGTATTATAGAAAAACACTATATAGATTCCACTGTATGCTGTCTACTGTTTTTGAGGGGGGTCAAATCCAGATACCTTTACTAGAGTCTAAAGTAACAACTTCTTTGTGCAATGGACACACTGTTATTCCTCAAAGCAACCTATATAACCATCCCCTTGCATTCTACAGGTTCCCTTTCCACTTGCTCCTCTGTGCTAATCTCCCTCCCAGCATTTATTCCTGCAAGCAGCATAAATGCTACACCTGCACATTCACCTCCTCTCACATCCATTCAGGGCCCCAAATAAGTCTTTCCAAGTGAGGCAACACACCCCTTCGACCCCTACTGGGGTCGTCTATTGTGTCCAGTGCTCCTAATGCAGCCTCTACATCAGTGAGACCTGTCATAAATTGGGGGACCAATTCAAACAGCTCCACTCCATCCACCAAAGGCAAAGCTTCTCGGTGGCCAAACATTTTAATTCCAATTTCCAATCCCATTCCAACACCAGTCCATGTCCTCCTCTTGTGCCACCCTCAAGAGTGAAAAAGCAACACCTTATTTCCAGGTTAAAAAAAGTTCCCTCCTCCCTCTACAATTTTCCACCTGCTTCTTTTACCTCTCCTATCATTTCCCCCACCCCTTCTGCTACTCTATTAGACTCCTTCTCCAGTCCTCTACCTTTCCCACCCACCTGGCTTTACAAAACACCTTCCAGCTAGCCTCCTTCCCCTCCCCTCACCTTTTTATTCTCCCTTCCTTTCCAGTCCTGAAGAAGGGTCTCAGCCCAAAATTTGCGATTGTTTATTCACTTTCGTAGATGCTGCCTGACCTGTGGGGATTCCCCAGCATTGTGTGTGTTGCTATATAATTTTGTTTTGCTAAACATGCATGGCTTTCTTACAGAGGGCATGAATTATGACAAATAGCAAGTAATGCAATGTGGACCAACACCAGTAGCCACTCATCTGATGGGTGCAAATGGCCATGAAAATTACATTTAGGCTAAACAATCTAGGGCTTTTCTCTTTCGAGCAAAGGAGGACAAGAGGTGATATTGTAGGAGTCCCCCCAAAACTAATTGATAAGCTCAAAGACCTTGGGCTTAATGCATCCTTGTGCAGCTGGATCCTGGATTTCCTCACTTGCAGACTCTCCAGTCAGTTTGGATTGGCAACATCATCTCCACAATCGCCATCAGATTGTGCTTAGCCCCCCATTCTACTTGCATTATGCTTACGATTGTGTGGCTAAGCTCTGCTCCAATGCCATATACAAGTTTGTTGACGACAGTAGACCAAATCAAAGGTAGTGATGAATCAGCATATGAGGGAGACTGAAAATCTGGCTGATTGGTGTCATAACTCTCACCCAATGTCAGCAAGATCAAGGAGCTTATTACAGACTTCAGAAGGGAAAAGGCAGCTAGCCCTCACTGGAGGATCAGAGGTGAAGTTTAGCAGCTTTAAATTCCTAGGTATTATTATTTTGGAGGACTGTCCTGTGCAAGTGCAATTACGAAGAAACTCCTACTTCCTTAGGAGTTTGCAAAGATGCAGCATGGCATCTAACACTTTGACAAACTTCCATAGATGTGTAGTGGAGAATATACTGACTGGCTGCATTACAGCCTGGTATGGAAACACCAATACCTTTGAACAGAAAATCTTACAAAAAGTAGTGTAATCAGCTCAGGTAAAACCCTCCCAGCTACTGAGCACATCTACATAAAACACTTGTAGAAAAGCTGTAACAAGAGAAAATCTGCAGATGCTGGAAATCCAAACAACACACAAAATGCTGGAGGAACTCAACAGGCCAGGGAGCATCTGTGGTAAAAAGTATGGTTGACGTTTTGGACTGAAGCCCTTCAGCAGGACTCAGGTAGGAAAGCAGTGTTCATCATTAGGGACACACACCACCAAGAAAATGTTCTCTTGCTGCTACTGTCAGGAAGGTACAGGACCCCCCGGAACTCACCACCAGGTTCAGGAACGTATTAGCCCTCAACCATCACATTCTTGAACCAAAGCAGATAACTTAACTTGCCCCATCATTTGAAATGTTCCCACAACCAGTGGACTCACTTTCCATAAGACCGTAACACACAGGAGCAGAATTAGGCCATCTGGCTCATCAATCCTGCTCACCATTCAATCATGGCTGATCCTTTTTTTTCCTCCTCAACCCGTTCCCGGCCTTCTCCCCATAACCTTTGATGCCACATCCAATCAAGTACCTATCAATCTCTGCCTTAGATACACAACAACCTCCCCTCCACAGCTGCATGTGGCAACGAATTCCACAAGTTCACCATCCTTTGGCTAAAGAAATTTCTCCGCACAGTTTTGAAAGGGCGTCCCTCTATCCTTGAGGCTGTGACCTCTTGTCCTAGACACTCCCACTTGGTAAACATTCTTACCACATCTACTCTGTCTAGGCCTTTAAATATTCCAAAAGTTTCAATGAGATCGCCCCCCCCCCCCCAACCTTCTGAATTCCAGCGAGTACAGTCTGAGCCATCAAACGTTCCTCATATGATAACCCTTTCAAGGACTTCAAGGATCTCATTTATTTATTATTTCCTCTTTGTCGTCTTCTGCACTCTGGTCGAACACCCTAGTTGGCCAGTCTGCCATTGATTCTGTCATGGTTATTAATCTATTGATTTAGAGTATGCCCACAAGAAAATGAATCTCAAGGATATACATGATGGCATACGTACTTTTGATAAAATCTACTTTAAACTTTGAATGTTTGTGTACAAGAGACACAGATCAGGTGGATAGCCAGAGACTCTTTCCCCAGGGCAGAAATAGCTAATTTAAGGTGGCAACATTTTAAGGTGATTGGAGGAAAGTATAGGAGGATTGTCAAAGATAGGTTTTAATTATTTTTAATAAATAGTAGTGCAGGGGTAGAACCCCCTGTCGGGGATTTGGTAGAGGCAGATATATTAAGGGTATGCAAGAAACTTATAGCCACATGAATGATAAGACAAATGGAAGGCTATGAAGATTATGAAAAGCATGATACCTAGGAAAAGTGTTCTATGTTCTATAATGAAGTATCCTAGCCATGAATTTAAAAGATGCATTTCAAAAGGAATCCAATGGTAGGATTAATTATAAAATTATTGATGTCATATTGGTGACCATTTTCCAATGGGTCATTTTGCATAACAGCTACAATTGCAAAGTATACAGTAAATGGATAGGATGAAAATATTGCATTTCAATAAAATCACACAAACAAGGTCAATCATCGATGGACTGAAATTTATTACCTTCCGTGTACCAGCATAGCCTTTGATTATGAGTATTAAGACCTCAAAACCAGCACTATATGCAATGTCCTAACTCTCCACCCTTTCATATACTTCTGAGACACAGATCACTTGTAAAATAGCACTTGAAAAGGTACTATTGTGGTGTCTGCAATATCTTCCAAATCCACTCACAGGATAAACCAATGCCAAGCATTCTCCACCAGGCCAATGAATCTTTTGCTCTTAGCACCAAAAAGTAGGATACAGTCATATACCCAACATTAGACTCGCGTAACATCAAAACTCCAAGTCAGTGCAAAAGATTATCAGGTAGGCATAGAAAATGATTCCAAACATTTCTTAAAGTGGGAAGCCACTCAAAATCAAGCAACATTTGTGACGTTATGAGAAACCAGAAACCAGTCTAAGCCACAAAGAAGCCCAGCATAAATGAAAGGAGTCCACCACTAATCCTGACCCACTCAGGGAAGAATCTACAGTGCCCAACACCACTTCATCAGCACCTCAAAATCTGAATTACTGGAGTGAGACTGCCTAAGCGAAAACCGTAGAGTTACTACAGCCACTGAACAGGAAAAACCTGCATTTACAAAGTTATAACAACACTAATTATGTTTATATCTACTCAATGATTTAGAGACAAAATATTACTTCATCTTCATGAAATGTGCCCCAACACATACACTAAACAAGGGAAACAAATTTCATATGGTACGATTCTTAAACGCCTCGCCTTAAATTCTGCTCTTCCCAAGATGCTGGCTATTCCTTGAAATTAAGTTCATCATTCCAAAGATGACAAATTGGGACTACCTTAGAATGTACTGAATGAATAGATGTTATTGTAGCTTTAAAATTCCAGCTTCAGATAATTACTAGGATGCAAGAATGACCAGTTGATTCTTTTTTAAAATCAATGATAAGTAAAAGCAATAATGATATATTTCTCTATAACACTGCAAAGTTCACCATATGACTTTTTGTTTAAAACTATAGATCCCAAAATGAGCACTAACAATCATCTTTCAAGTAGTAGCTTCTCTTGCTTGGGTAGCGATCTTTCTTGTTTAGTTAAATACTTGAACACAAGGACACACAGTTGCATTTGATTGTTGCCCTCAAGTACATGTACTGTACATTCCACAAGAGTATACAACAGAGACAGAATTTCTTCTCTATATTGTCAACACCATAAGGATTGTTGGTCTAATGCTGCAGCTAAGACCAGGGAATGAACAGACAAGTATGAACTACAGACCTTACTCTGCATTCCTTGGTTACTCTAAGCTTAGACCCATCAAGAAGGCCACAAGGTTTTCAAAGGTTTAAAAATATGAACATAAAAATATTGCAAATACCAAATTATGAAAATGGAATTAAAAACCTCCCCAAAAATTTACAGTAGCACAGTATTTCCCCACCACCCTTCCAAATAAAAGAGGTAGAACAATTTCAAAGAGGACAATAAATAAAAAATTCTTTATGCCAGGAATTAGCAAAAAAAATCCAACTGAAAAATAAAAGGATTAATTTATAAAAATCCAGCTTGCTCCCAAGAAAACTGGGAACAAAAGTTGTTTCAATTGTTTTCTTTCCAAGCCTGAAAAGAAAACATTTTAAAAATGATACTAATTTAGATGAAACAAAAACAAGCTGCAATTTAGAAATCACCGAGAGGAAAACTACTGATAATCTTGAATATAGACAAAATGTCCATTTTGAAATCAAGATATGCAACCTTCTAGGTCCAATCCCAACTTACTTGTTTTCATCAGCTGATTATATGTTACAGACCCACAAAATGTTGGCTAGGCCACACTTGGGAATGTTGCATACAGTTCTGTCAGCCACACTACAGGAAAAATGTGATTAAGATTGAGGGCCCAGAAAAGATTCGCAAGGACATTGCCTAGAGTGGAGGGCTTGAGTTATAAATTGAATGGATAGGCTGGGTTTTAGGAAAGGAGGCTGATAGCTGACCTGACAGAGATAATGTAAAATTATGAGAGACATATAGATATTGATTGGAGTGCTTAAAACTAGAGGACATGACTTTCAGGGAGGGAGGGAGGGAGGGAGGAAATTTAAAGGGGATGTAAATAGTATTCCCTCCCACACACACACAAAATAGTTGATATCTGGAATGAACTGTAGTGGAAGTGGTGGAGCCAGGAATATAACAACACTTCAGACATATGGACAGGTATTTTAATGAGCATAACAGAGGATTATAGAATTAATGCAGGCAAGATAATCTACAGAACTGTGGTGGGCTAAAGGGCCTGATTACATACTACCCAATTCTAGGGCTCTAAATTTTCCAAGCCAATAAATTCAATCTTTTCTGACTCTTCACAACAGCAGTCAGTTGCACAAGTCCACAGCACTGTACTACAGATTTCTCCATCTAAAATACCAGTGCCAAAGGGCAAAATGACTGTTAATTCAGTGAAGTACAATGTTGTGGACTAGCTGCTTGGGTTCTCCCAGCAAAAGGATTTTATTTTGCACATGCTTTCTGGAAAAAGCAATTTTATGGGTCCACCACAAAGTGCTGAAGAACTCAACAGGTCAGGCACCTAGGGAATGAGACAGCTGATGTCTTAGGTCAAAACTATCCTGATCCTATTGAGTTCCTCTAGCACCTTTGTGTTGCTCCAGAGTCCAGCATCTGCAGTCACTTGTCTCAATTGTACAGGTCCAACTGTCTTTCTGGGGGTAAAAATACGATTTCCTATCAAGAACCAACTCCATTAGTGTTGCATCTTACCTAATTAAAACAGTGTCAGAATCCAACAGCAGTCAGTGCCCTCTGAACTTGTGCTGTCCACACACCTATTAGCCTGAATTAATCCCATTTTGTTCTCCCATATTCTCACAAGCACCCCCCCCCCCCCACATCCAGCAAATTACAGTAGTGGCAATGTAATGTAGTGAATTAACCAACCAATTCTACTTTGGGATAGGAGAAAACATTAAGACCTCAACAAAACTCACATGGTCATAAGAATGTACAAACTCCACATAGTACCATAGCAGAGCAGGATTGAATTTGGGTCACCAAACTATAATTGCAAAGGTACTTACTAGACAATGAAAGAGCTTCATCTCAGCAATTCCCCTATTGTCTGTCTTTCTCAGCTAAGCAATAAAATGTTATGCTGTTCAGTCAAAATGTAAAAGGACAAAAGGATCTAAAAGTGCAGAGTTCTGGATCATGACAACTCAGGGAGAAAGTGTTTTGTTATTGACAGTTCTTCATTTGTTTTGATCAAATATTGTAACTAGCCATGATTCCATAAGCTTTGAGATATACCACACATTAATTTACTTGTAACATTAATTGGCTAAGATACTAGAACTTCTGATTACAAACACTATACAATGGAATCCTTACAAACTATAATTCCTAAAGCAGATATTGTCCCCCTAAACCAAGTGTTCCCAACCTGGGGTCATGGCCTCCTCAATTAATGGTAGGGGTCCATGGCATAAAAAAGGTTGGGAACCCCTGCTCCAAATCCTCAACTCACTAAAAACCTCAGCAATCAGCCTATATCATAGATTAAAAGCTGGATAGCAGGATTTTTATTTAAGATTGAGATGTAGAGTGCAAAGGGAATACTCCCAGGACATGAGGGACTCAGTTTTAGAAAGGTTAAACAAGCTACCACTTCATTCATAGAATGAGGGACAATCTGGAATTGTGTAGAGAATCAAGAACTGGGAGAGATCTAATAGAAGCCTGAGGGGCAGTTTTTTTTTTAAAGTCAAAGAGTGGTCATTTATGGAATGAGCTGTCAGAGGAAGAATGACAACATTCAGAAAGTGCTTTAACAAGTAGGTAAGAAATGTTTCTCAATGTGAGCCAAACTCGGGCAAATAGGACTGGCTCAGATGGGTACCTTGGTCAGCATAGACTGATTGTGCCAAAGGGCATGTATCTATGCTGTATGACATTTTTACAAAACCAAATCACATGGGAAAATTTAATCAGTTGAATCTTGATTAAAGCAACCTGTGATTTAGAAAAACATTCATATCTGGTTAACATTCCAATTAATGACAATTTTCAAATGGATGATAAAAACATTATATACTTTGTATTCCGTAAATCAAAGTCGTAAATTTCAAACTGACAACATTAAGTAAACACGTTAATCATATTAATTCTCACCCATTTAAGACCGTTGGGCAACCCAAACATGCAGGCTTATGGGAACCAGTGCCTGAGGTGTTCTAACTAGACAAGGTTTTAAGTTAAACACAAGAAATTCTGCAGATGCTGGAAATTAAAAGTAACACACACAAGATGCTGGAGGAACTCAGCAGGTTAGGCAGCATCAACAGAAATGAATAAACAGTTAACGTTTTGGGACAAGACCTTTCTTCAGAATTGGAAAGGGAGAAAATGCCAGAATAAAAAGATGGGGGGGGGAGAGAAGGAGGACAAGCTAGAAGTTGACAGGTGAAGCCAGGTGGGTGGAAAAGGTAAAGGGCTGGAGAGGAAAGAATTAATAGGTCCATAGGAGAAAGGAGGTGGAGACACGGGGAGTTAATGGGCAGATGTGAAGAGGTAAGAGGCCAGAGTGGGGAAGAGAGAGAGAACAATTTTTTAACCAGGATAAATCAATGTTAAGGGATGATGTTACAAAAGGATGCAGTTGACAAGTTACTGTCATATTCGAGTTACAATCACACCCTTTCTCACACTAGATTGCCACACCAAGTGTGAGAAGCCATCGGCTAGTATCCAATTGAGATGCTGAGCGGTAGAAGAATAAAGGTGGTCTCCGGCCGATCTCGGGGTGGGTGAGTGGGGGTGGCAGCGGCCTAGGCCGCCGCCAAATGAGACGACATGCGAGCTTTCACAGACAGAGCCTGGGGTTGCGGCAGGACACGTAGAACAAAAGGGAACTAGTGGAACCGAGCCGCCGGCCGCCGAACCCCTTTCCCCTCTAATGCCACTAACACCCGGGTCGGGAGCTCCACCACGTGTTGGTGGGGTAAGGGTGGAGGTGAATGGCTCCCCCTCCCCAGTCCGTATTACCAGCGTAAGGAGTGGGGGGGGGGGGGGAGGAGAGAGGTGGTGCTTACGCGGCGGCGTGATGGAGGGAAGTGCGACACAGTCGGGTAGTCGAGGCCCAAGAGAGTGCGGGGGTGGGGGTGACGCATTCCCGCCACGCCAACCCCCAACGCCCCACGGCCTAACCGACCACTTCCCATCGCCTCACCCCCATCCCTGACAGGCCATGCTGCACCGCTCTCTCCCCGACACACACGTGCTCTCGCGGGTGAGGAGGGGAGAGCGATGTGGAAGAACCGGGAGCGGAGCTCGGGGCCTGCTCCATTCCGCAACTGCTCCCCCCTCCCAAATCCCCCTCAAAGGGGTCTCTCCCTCCCAAAACCCTCGACGGGTCTCTTCCCCTCCCCAGCCACCGCCCCCATTTTTCAACACTGGGCCTATCGGAGGCCCAGTTTCTCCTCTGATTGCACCCCGTAGGGGTGGTCGGGTGAGGGGCTTCGGATCCCAGTGCTCCCCGACCGCCGCTTACCGGACGCACGGCTCCTGCGGCGCGAGCTGCTCTCCGATGGCGCTAAAGGAAGAAGAGCGTGCCAATTGGCTGGATATAACCACGAGGGGAACGCGCGCGCCGCAGTCCCGCCCCGTCTACTTCTGGCTCTCCTTAGGCGCTGCGCCTGCGCGCCTCACGGCTCTCTCCCCTCTCTACCCCCATCTCCCCGGTTCCTCGACCGCCGCACATGCGCAGCCCTCCTGCCGGACCACAGCACTGGTGGAGCCGCAGCCTTGCGTGCGCGCGCCGTCTCCAGCCCGCGCTCCGCTCCTTCAGGGGGCGTCGTGCAAGCTGTCAATCAAAGCGCCTGTCAGAATCCATTCATAATTCTCATGTTCATTGTTCGCGAGGTCTGTCTTTCCCGAAGAGGGAACTGCGCCCTATTTGTATGGGCTTGTAATGCAGCGCCAATTACCTTCACGTAAAAGTCAGATAGAAGCCTGCATTATTCTGGGAATATGGCATTTAGGAGGCAATACCTATTTGGATCAGGAAATTTACCCAGAACCCGGTGCTTTTATTTTCCACCACGTAAGTGGTTTTCACTGAGTAAATACGGAGGATTTGTTTGTACTCGCCACAGGGTCAGGAACCAGAGCAAGTTCAAAGTTATTGACAAACGAGAGAGAAATATGAGAAGGCGTTTGTTTATGAATGCAGGGAAGTATGATGTTCTAAGAAGGCATTGTTCGAGAATCAATGATGATTTCCAAAAGGGAGTTTACACTGTAATTGCAAAGTCAAAGAAAAAAAATTATCATAGTACTTATATGTTGCCATATACTACCTTGGGATTTATTTTCTTGCGGGCACTTACAGGAAAATAAAGTTATAGAAGAATTCATGAAACACTAAGAATGACAACATCCAATGTGCAAAAGAAAGACAAGTTGTTCAAATCAAGATTAATAATGTCCTGAAAGGTGCAATGATTGATTTAGTATAGGAGAGGCTTTGGAGAATGTGAAGGGTAAGTGAGACAAGTGAGAGCCAGCGCAGATACAATAGGCAAAGAGCGTCCTGTTTATTTTTTTTTAAAGAAAATTTGATTTTTATTGATGTGTGTATATATATAATATATGATATATAAATGATAATAAGAACTATATATAGTTATAATTTATAATTCCTTTATATATTACATTGTGCTATTGCTGCAAAACAACAAATTTCACAATATATGTCAGTGATATTAAACCTTATTCTGATTCTGTTTATACAGATCAGATCATTACACAGAGCATTGAGCTAGAATAACAATGCAGAATAAAGTGTAAACGCTACCAAAAAAGTGCAGTGCAGATAGACAATAAAATGCAATATCGTAACGAGGTAGATGGTGAGGTCAAGAGTCCATCTTATCATTCAAGTCTACTAACAATGGGATCGAAGCTGTCCTTGAGTCTGGTGATAGGTGCTTTCAGGCTTTTGTATCTTCTGTCCAGTGGGACAGAAGAGGAGAGAGAATGTCCAAGGTGGGTGAGGACTTTGATGATGTTCCTGCTAATTAATCATAAATTTACTTTCCTGTATGCTCCAAAGCCATCAGTTATTCACAAGGAAGAGAAGTCATGAGTCCCCACAAGCCTGCCCCACTATTTAATGTGACCATGTCTGATTTATGCTGGCCTAAACTCCTCTTCTGTGTCAGTTCCCCGTGACCCTAAATTCCTTAATCTGTCAAATGTCTATCTACCCTGATGCTAAATATCTCCAATGATCCAACCTCAATCATTTTCAAGGCCAGAGAATTCCAGAGATTCACCTCCTTCTGAGAGAAGTTTCTACACATCTCAGTTTTAATTGGCAAACCCCCTTATTTGCGAGTCTCCACTAACGAAAACATCTCAAGATACCCTCAACAAGCCCCTTAGTTCATCCCCCATTCTTGCAAACTGCAGAGGGATACAGACCAAGTTTGTCCAGACCCTCTTAGGAGGACAGCCCTCTCATCCAAGAGATTCTGCAGATGCTGGAAATCTTGAGCTGGAGGAACTCAGCAAGTCGGGCAGCATCTATGGAAAGGAATAAACAATCAAGATTTTGGGTTGAGACCCTTCATTAGGATTTAATCAAACGTAATGGTTAGTCCCCCCCCAAACCCCTCTATCTATTACCCTCAGTCACTGCAATGTACACACTTTAAACCATTTTTTATAATGCAGTTTACATTATAAATTCAAGCTGATATTTACATACCGTATTTATGCACATTTCATTCCATATCTGTACTTTCTAACTTTATTTTTATATAACTCTTTATTCTTTATAATTGTTGAATGCTATTTTTGTTGGTCACACTCTGACCAACACACCACAGCAAATTCCTAACACATGTAAAAATAGTGAATAAAGTTGATCCTTGATCTTAATAACAATGTAAATTATTTATAGAACACTTTTCATGCAAATTATATAGTTCAAAGTGCTTTACAATGGGATAATGTTAATTAAAAGCAAGGTTAAATAAATAGTTTTTGATCTGGTGGTTAAAAGTGCCAACTGAGTCTGCATCCCTTACAGTTCGAGATCCTAGATCTTTGAAGGGAAGGGGGCGGAAACCAGAATAAAAGGTGGGGGCAAGGGGAAGGTGTACAAGGAGGCATGGTTTAAGAGACCAAGAGCAGCAGAGAACACAGAGGGGGAACAGTGAGAGAGGGTCTCACTGTAGAGAAGTGTTAGGAATCTTTTTGCCTTGAATAAACTTCACAGTGGAACAGAAAATTATAATCACAAGACTTGCTGGTAGTCGTGAGCAACACACACAAAAGACTGGAGAAATTGGGTGTCTCCAAATGGAAAGGGGCTGACACTATTCCTGATGTTGTCCCACCAACATTCTCTACAAACTCCCTATTCGTGAACTCCAAACCCTCGGCAATAGGAAACAACATTCTGGCTGCCTTCACAGCCTTTGATTTTACCTGTTTGTAAATTAACCAATGATTCACCTCTAATCCGTCCAACCAAAGGGCAAATCAAGGATCCCGGGGCCTGACGGGCAACAGTATTGAATTGTTACAGACTACACATTAGCAGGTCCGGC
Organism: Hemitrygon akajei; assembly: GCF_048418815.1. Taxonomy (NCBI): domain Eukaryota; kingdom Metazoa; phylum Chordata; class Chondrichthyes; order Myliobatiformes; family Dasyatidae; genus Hemitrygon; species Hemitrygon akajei. Next base: position 114,116,459 of record NC_133133.1, on the reverse strand, counting down.
TAGAACTCCACAGTAAATCAAAGATCACCTTTATTCGCCATATACATCTACTAGGAATTCACACTGGTGTGTTGGTCAAAGCATGACATGCAATAGAAAACAACATTCAACAATTAAAATGAATAGTGAATTATATAAAGTTAAAGGTTGAAGTATAGATATGGAATAAAATGTGCATAAATACACAAATATCAGCTTGTATTTATAATGTAAACAGTGTTATAAAAAGTGGTTTAAAGTGTGTACGGTGCAGTGACTGAGGTAATAGATAGAGGGGGAGGGGGTGCTCTCCAGAATGGTTGATCAGATGATGTGATGATGTGAAATTTTGTTTAATAGCTCTATAACGCTATTACTGCTCAGCTACACTGACTGGTGATCAGTTGTGAAACTGCAACAAGTTATCTGACAGGAAAGACTGTTTACATTAAAATGATAGCGTTCATGTAGTCTCTCAGATAAGACCTTTTTTGTTTGTTTTTAAAACACAATAAGAGAATGAGGGGAGATTTGACAGAGGGACATAGATAGGGTAGATGGAAGCAGGCTATATCCACTGAGGTTGGGTGAAACCAGAGCCAAAGGGCATAGGTTAAGGGTGAAAGGTGAAATAGTTAAGGGGAATGTGAGGGAAACTTCTTCGCTCAGAGAGTGGTGCAAGTGTGGAATGAGCAGAGAGCAGAAGTGATGGATGCGGGTTCAATTGCAGAATTAAAAAAAGTTCGGATAAGTACGTGGATGAAGTTTATTTTTCATATAAATCTTTATTCTTTATAATTCTTGAGTGGTATTATCTTTGATTGCATGTTGCATGCTGGCCAACACACCACAGTGAATTCCTAACATATGTAAATGTGAATGGTGAGCCTTGATCCCTGAGAGAGGTATGTAAGCCTATGGTCCAGGTGTGGGTCGATGGGACCAGGCAGAATAATAGTTCAGCATGGACTAGATGGGCTAAAGGCATACTTCTGTGCTGAAGCTCTCTATGACTCTAACCCCATAGCGCAGAAAGAATCACTTTGCCCCTCACCAGTTGCCTCAATGGACCACTTGCGAAGGTATTAGTGACAAATGCTCTGCTTGCAGAGGTACATGATCGAAGTCGAGTTTATTATCATATGCACAAGTATATGTGTAGCAACATCTCCTCCACAATCTCCATCAGCATAGGTGAGGAGTTGTGTCCTTAGGCCAATTGGCATATAGGAGGGAGATTGAAAATCTGGTTGAATGGTACCACAACAATAACCTCTCTCTCAACATTGGCCAATTTAAAGAGCTGGTTATTGACCGCAGGAGGAACAAGCTAGATGTCCATGTTCATTCAGAGGGTCAGTAGCTTTAATTTCCTTTTACATTAGCATATCAGAGGATATTTCCAGGGACCAGGATGTAAGCGTCATGACAAAGAAGACACAACAAGCCTCACTTTCTTAGAAATTTACATATATTTTGCACCAGATGTCACCAAAAAACTTTGACAAACCTATTTTGCTTTCTTTTTTTTTGCGCATTGGTTGTTTGTCAGTCATTGTTTATAAGACCATAAGATATAGGAGCAGAATTAGGCCATTTGGCCCATCAAGTCTGCTTTACCATTTCATCATGGCTGATCCATTTTCTCTCTCAGCCTCAATTTCCTGCATTCTCCTCGTATCCCTTCATGCCCTGACTAATCAAAAATCTATCAATCTCTGCCTTCAATATACCCAATGATTTGGCTGCCACAGCCGTCTGCAGCAACAATTTCCACAGATTCACTACCCTCTGGCTAAAGAGATTCCTTCTCATCTCCATTTTAAAAGGATGCCCCTCTATTTAAGCCTATGTCCTTTGGTTTTAGACTCTCCCAGCATAGGAAACATCCTCTCCACATCTACTCTATTGCCTTTCAACACTCAATAGACATAGGTTCTCATAGAATCATAATTTATAATGTATTTCTTTATTTTTCCTAAAAATTACTGCAAGAAATCGAATCTCGTTAATATATGGGAACATATATGTACTTTGATAATGAATTCTAATTCAAATTTTGAATTTTGAACATGAAAGCACAGGTGCAATAAAAAACTTACTTCCCACAGCATCACAGGTACATAGCATCAGATAAGCACCATTCGCAAGGAAAACATATACATAAATTATACACAAATTTTACAAGATCGAATACAACGAGAACCAAAGTCAATTTTAGTGTAAAGTGATCAAAGTGATGCTAAACTGTAGTGATTAAGGGTTGTCCATCTTAATCTTGCGTTTTACCCAAAAATAACCATTTTAGATTAGATGTTATCGTTACACTGAAACCATCACCTTTTGGTTCATCTCTGGAGTGGGACTTCAATAGTGAGTCTGATGTTGCTGGGAATGAGTGCCTAGTCAGTGACCTGGGTTCAGTCCTGCCGCTGCCTGTCAGGAGTTTGTACGTTCTCCGCATGTCTGCGTGGATTTCCTCCAGGTGCTCCACTTTCCTCCCACAGTCCAAAGATGTGTGGGTTAGTTGGTCACATGGGTGTATTGGGTGCTGCAGGCTCATTGAGCCGGAAGGGCCTGTTAACGTGCTGTATGTCCAAATAAAAATTAAAAGAAATATTTCATCTGTCCTTACATGGCTCCAGCTCTGGCAGTTAACAAAAGCTGAGTCAGCGTCAAAACCTGCTGACAAAAACAACAAAGTGCTGACACCTTCTGAATGGCTCTGACTAAAACCCCATGAATGTGCATGTATTTGCAAAGCTTTGTAATTTAATTCCTAGTTTCAGATGACAATCCTTTGGAAATAAAGGATGTGTATTGCTGGATTCACAGATCTGCATCACAGCTAACTCCCTGTTGTGGACAGGAAACCTCCGAACTTCTTCAGCTCTCCTGCTGAAAACTCACAACTTTGTGACAGAGTCAAAGCAGCTGATTTCTCCCACATTTTGGAAATTCATCAAAGTTAAAAGTCAAGGTCAAAGTAAATTTATTATCAGAGTATGTTCATGTCACCATATATTACCTGGAGATTCTTTTTGAGATTTCTTAAAGACCATAAAACATAGGAATAGAATTAGGCCATTTAGCCCATTGATTCTGCTCTGGCATTCCATCATGGGTGATATATTATCCCTCTCAACCCCATTCTCCTGCCTTCTCCCCATCACCTTTGATGTCCTGACTTATCAAGAACCTATCAACTTCCACTTCACATCCACCTAATGACTTGGCCTCCACAGCTGTCTGGGGTGACAAATTCCACAGATTCACCACCCTCTGGTTAAAGAAATTCCTCCTCATCGCTGTTCAAAGGGACCTGTAAAGGCAGGGAAACTCAATGACTTATGCATGAAATAATGTCTGGATGGTACACAAACAGAAGCTTTTCATTGTATCTTGGTGTATGAAAAAGAAAAAAGAAAAGATTACATTTATTTGTCACATCTGCATTGAAGCATACAGTGAAATGCATCATTTGTGTCGACAACCAACACAGTCCGAGGATGTTCTGGGGGCAGCTGGCAAGTGTCACCATGCTTCTGGCATCAACGTAGCATGCCCATGGGTATCCTAACCCTATCCCGTACGTCTTTCGAATGTTACGTGTTGCTCCACCATCCAGGACATTATTGTTCATTTGATCAGCACTTCACCCTAAGTATCTAAGTATCTCCTGTTGGCCAGAATGTACAGGATTGACTACAGTAACCTACCACCTTTATCTGGGAAATAAAAGGCTTGTGTGACATCTCTGGGGACAGCACCAGCCAGCCCTAAGTTCTCACAGCAACCCAACAATATCAAGTATTTCAAGTGAGCGGCACAGTAGTGTAGTAATCATAATGCTTTCGAGGGCTAGTGACTGGGTTCAATTCCTGTCACTGTCACACTGAGCAGCATAATTCTGCACCGTGGGCTTATTTGACTGAAGGAGACTGTTACCATGCTGTATCTCTAAACAAAATAAAATAAAGTAAGAAAGTAGGATTAAGGTGAATCCCAAGGCGTTGTATACATACATCAGGAGCAAGAGGATAACTGGGAAGAAGGTTGGAGCTCAAGGATATAGAGGGGAACCATTTGCTTGGAGAATGTGAGTGAGAACCATTTGCGGAGAATGTGAGTAAGGTCCTTAATGAGAATTTTACTTTAGTACTTACCAAGGAAAAAGACATGGAAGACCAGGAGATCAGTGCATAAGGGCATAAATATGTTAGGGCATTTAAAGGGCAAGGAGTTGGAAGTGTTGGGCCTGCTAATGAGTATTAAGGGGGATGTCCCCAGTGCCTGATGGGATTTAACTCAGGTTATTGAGGGAGGCAAGAGATGAAATTGCTGGGGCCTTGACCAGCATCTTCGTGTCCTCTCTTGACACAGGCAAGGTCCTGGAGGACTGGCAAGTGGCTAATGTTGTATCTCTATTTAAGAAGGGAACAAAGGAAAATCCTGGAAACTGTAGACCGGTGAGTCTCACATCAGTTGTAGGGAAATTGCTGAAGAAAATTCTTAGGGATAGGATATATGAGCACTTGGAAACCCATGGCCTAGTTAGGAAGAGCCAGCATGGCTTTGTGTGGGGCAGGTTGTGTCTTACCAACTTGATTGAGTCTTTTGACATAATGATGAGAGAGTTTGAAGAAGGGTAGATATTGACTACATGGATTTTAGTAATGCATTTGACAAAGTCTCTCATGGGAGGCCAATCCAGAAGTTTAGGATGCATAGGGTCCACATCGAGTTGGCTGTTTGGATTCAGAACTGGCTTGCAGATAGAAGAGAGAGGGTAATGGTTAAAGTGACTGATTCGAGCTGGAGGCCTGTAATAAGTGGAGTTCCACAGGGATCTGTGCTGGGACCTCTGCTGTTTGTGATGTATATTAATGACCTGGATGAAAATGTAGGTGGGTGGGGTCTGAAACTTTGCGGATGATACCGAGATCGGCAGAGTTGTCAACGGTGTAGAAGACTGGCAAAGAATACAGTGTGATATAGATCAGCTGCAGATATGGGCAGAGAAATGGCAGATGGACTTTAACCTCGATAAATACGAGATGTTGCACCTTGGTAGGGCAAATGCAAAGAGACAGTACACTGATAAGGGCAAGACCCTTAAGTACTGCTGAGCAGAGAGGTGCAGGTTCCTAGCTCCTTGAGAGTGACTACCCAGGTCGATAGGTTAAGAAGGCTTATGGAATGCTTGCTTTTATTATTCGAAGCATTCAGTTCAAAAGTCAGGGGGTTATACAGAAACTTTATAAAGCTCTGGTTAGGCCACATCTGCAATATTGCATACAGTTCTGATTGCCTCTCCTTAGGAAGGATGTTGAGGCTTTGGAGAGGGTGCAGAAGAGGGTACAGGATGCTGCCTGGTTTAGAGGGCATGTGCTATCATGAGAGGCTGGATAAACTTGGGTCGTTCTGGAGCGACTGAGGGGAGCTCTGATAGAGATTTATAAAATTATGAGAGGCATAGGTAGAGGGCACAGGAAGTATCTTTTTCCCAGGATGGAGGTGTCTAATACCAGATGGATTGCAATGAAGGTGAGAGGATGTAGGTTCAAAGGCAATGTGAGGGGTAAGTTTTTACTCAGAGAGTGGTGGATGTCTGGAATGCGCTGTCTGGTATGGTGGTAGAGGCAAATGCTTTGGAAGATTTTAAGAAACGTTTAAATAGGCACATGAATATGAGGAAGATGGAGGGATATGGATACTGTGTGGGTCAGAGGGATTAGTTTTTGAGGGTTTTTTGACTTACTTTTACACTGGTTCATTGCAATGTTGTGGGTTGAAGGGCCTGTTCCTGTGCTGTACTGTTCTATGTTCTAAAATAACACCATTCTTTTCCAACTGTCCACCGTCCATTCTCTTCCATAGGCTGCCTGATGTGCTGATTCCCTCCAGCATTCTGTGTGTGTTGCTCCAGGTTTCCAGCATCTGCAAAATCGCCCATCAATATTCCTTGCTTGTCACTGCACCCAGTTCATATAAGCTCCATTATGCATCTTCAAGAACATTACAGCACTGCATAGGTCCTTCAAAGTTTAAAGTGCAAAATAAATTTATTATATAAGTATGTATATGCCACCCTATACTACCCTGAGATTCATTTTCTTGCAGGCATTCACAGAAAATTAAGAAATACAATCAAATCAATGAAAAACTATACACAAAGACTGACAGACAACCAAAGTGCAAAAGAAGACAAACTATGCAAATAAAGGTTAACACTGAGAATATGAATTGTAGAGTCTTGAAAGTTAGATTATACAGCCATTTCAGTGTTGAGTGAAATTTTCCAGCCTGATGGTTCAAGGGTAATAACTGAAGGGGAAGTCTGCACATTGGTATTTCCATACCAGGCCACAGTGCAATCAATCAGGATACTCTCGACTGTGCATCTATAGAAGTTTGTTAAAGCTTTAGATGACATGCTGAATCTGTGCAAAGCTCAAAGTAAGAAGAGCTTATCACTTTTGGCTTAAACCACCAACCTTAAAGCAATGGAACAACTCAGCTGGTCAGGAATTTAAAAATAGGAAACTACAGCACAGTACAGGCCCTTCAGTCCACAATGTTGTGCCAATCGTTTAACCTATTCTAAGATCAATCTATCCCTTCACTCACACGTAGGCCTCCGTTTTTCTGTCATTCATGTGTCTATCTAAGAGTCTCTTAAATGTCCATAATGTATCTGCCTCTATGCATAGCAGGCCTTATGTTGTTTGTATAAATTTGTATATGTATATTGTGACGTATGGATCATTATTTTAGCGCAATGATTCTCTTAGCAATAATTATTGACTGATAACTTACCTATGAGCATTGATCTGTTATTCTCTCTCTCGCTGTAATATACCAATTAACCTCACCCCCGCATGCGTACTTTTATTTAATTGTTATGTAATTCTACCGACAAAACAAACTGAATATCACGAACCTGAATGTCGGCGAATATCACCAACTGCGCTGACAGTTACAAGACAACAGAATTCCAAGGAAGGGAGAGAGACAGTGAGAAGAAAGAGTGAATCAGTACAGAGAAGGCCATCATGGATGCTAACAAAAGGGATGCATGATTGCATGATTAATAGTGCCTGGTACACAGTGAGAGATACACAACTAGCAAAGCTAAAGTGAAAATAACATGACAATAGCCTTAGTCGGGAAAGGTGACGAATTGGCTAGTACTAATGAGGATTGGGCGTCGTATATCAAAAGTGTTGAACTGTATTGTAACATGAATGATGTGGATGAGGAAACAAAAGCCTCCGCATTTCTTTGCTTAATGAGTGCTAGAACGTAGAGTCTCTCATGCAACTTAGTAACTCCTGAAAAGCCAGCAAGCAAGACATTCAATTAAATTGTTGCAATTTTACAAAATCACTTAAACCCTAAACCGCTAGTAATAGCTGAGAGATTTAGATATCACAAAGGGAACCTGTCAGAGGATGGAGGCACTTCTAAATACATTGCAGAACTGTGCAAGATTTCCCAATACTGTGACTTTGAAGATTGACTTTCTGATGCATTAAGGGGCAGGCTTGTATGTGGCATGTATAGTCAAAGCACTCAAAAGAGGCTACTGTCAGAAAGAGACCTAACCTTAGAACGGGCATTGACCATTGCAACATCATTGGAGACAGCAGAAAAGGATGTGACAGAACTACAGAAGAAGAGTCTAGAATGTGAAATGCATAAAATTTCCCTGAATGGTGCAAAACACCAAAAATGTTATCGCTGTGGCAAATCCTCCTATAATGCAAATGTTTGTTGGTTCAAAGAAAATGTTTGCAGAAAGTGTTACAGATAAGGCCACGTAGAGAGAGTGTGCAATCAGACAAAAAGCACAACCGAAGAGAAAAAGCACACAAAGTGAAAAGTTTCAAAAACAAAACGAAACAGATACATAAAGTGACTGTATGTGAAACTGAATCAGACAACACAGAGTCTGACAAAGGTGAGCTGTCATGCCTAGAACTGTATAGAATTTCCGAGGCAGATCGCAAAATCATATTGATCTCAACAAATGTATCTGGTGTAAAACTGAAAATGGAGCTGGATACTAGGTCAGCTGTGTCTATAATTTCAAAGGCTCGCTACAACAGACTGTTTTCTAAGCTACCATTAGAAAAGATCTGGTAGAGACCTACAGAGGCAAAAAAGAGTCTCCCAAAGGCAAAACTAAAAGTAAATGTGATGTATGGAGGCAAAACACAGCAGTTAGAGCTTTGTGTTGAAAAGCGGAGGACCCAGCATTTTTTAGATGTGAGTGGTTGAGAAAAATCCAACCAGACTGGTACACACTCAAAGCTCTCAATGTGTCATCGACAGGCAACTGCAGCCCAAACGGTAGCACTAACCAGAGACGGTCACAGCTGCTTAATGCTAATGAGAAGGTGTTTGAGAAGGGGATTGGTAAACTCAAAGGCAAGAAGACCAGTACTGAACTGGATGAAGCAGCAACGCCAAGGTTCCATAAAGCCTGTCCAGTGCCTTATGCACTACGACCTAAAGTGAATGCTGAATGTCAGAGCTTGGAGGTGTCTGGAATTTCTCCAAGGTTGAGTGGAGTGATTGGGCCAACCACATTGTCCCAGTGATCAAGAAAGGGAAGGCCGGAGCCGTTTGCATATTTGGGGACTTCAAAGTGAGCATCAGCCCAATGCTGCATACTGTGCAAAAATCCCCTGACATGAATAGAATACATTTTTGGATCTTTGGTAGGCAGGGAGAAGTTTTCAAAGATTGACTTGTCACAAGCCTTTCTACAAATGGGGATTAAGGGTCAAGCAGGAATTCCACACAATTAACACTCACAAGGGACTGTTCCAGTATAATCATCTCGTCTTTGGCGTCACATCTACTCCTGCAATTTGGCAAAGAGCAATGGACCAAGTGCTCCAAGATACCCCAGGAACACAATGTCATCTTGATGACATCATTGTGACTGGCAAAAATGATGAAGAGCACCTCCAGAACCTTGGTAAAGTGCTTACCAGGCTGAGTGAGTATGGTCTGTGCGCAAAGAGAGTGAAATGTGTGTTTTTCAAGAATGAAATCTAATTTTGTGGACACATCATTAACAAGCATGGCTTACATAAAGTCACAAGAGAAGAATGAAGCCATGCTGCAGGCACCCGAACTGGAAAATGTGTCACAACTCAGGTCAAACTTGAAAACTACTACCACTTGTTTCTTCCAAACGTTGCTACAGTGCTGCATCCATTGAATGCACTGTTACAGTCAGGAGCAAAGTGGGAATGGTCAGAAAGATGTGAAAGAGCTTTCAAGGAAACAAAAAGACTAACAACAGCAAACAGCAAATGAACTGCTCACCCAATATGACCCATCTCTGCCCATCGGACTGGCTGGCATCCCCTTATGGCATTTGTGGCTTTTTGTCATATACTATGAAAGATAGATCTGCATGTCTGATCGCATTGCTTCAAGATTGCTGATGAGCACAGAACACAACTATGCACAGATCAACTAAGAGACCTTTTGGTCCAGTATGAAGTTCCACCACTATCTCTACAGACAAAAGGTTACACCAGTGACAGACCACCAGCTCCTTGTGTCCATTTTCAATCCCAAGAAGGGAATCCCAGTGATGTCTGCTACATGGTTGCAACATTGTGCAGTTTTCCTAGGAGCCCACTCTTACGGCATAGAGCTCAAGGGTACCAAACAACAGTACCATGCTGGCAACTTGTCACATCTTCCACTGTTGACAACTGAAGAAGAGAGTCTTCATACTGTGACCCAGCAGAAGTGTTCCACACCACATTGGTGGACCAGTTGCTGGTAACAAATTTTCAAATACGAAGAGAAACAAGGAATGTCCCAACATTATCAAAGGTCTCTGACATCACCATGCAAGGATGGCCTGCTCACGGTAATCCTATGTTTCTAGAGTTCTCAGTGAGACAAGACCAACAGTCTGTACATCAAAGAACCCTGATGTGTGGATCTTGTGTTGTGGTTCCCTCTAAACTGTGCACCAGAGTGTTAGAAAATCTTCATGAAGGACACCGGGGTACAATCAAGATGAAGAGTCTCACCCTGAGCTATGTGTAGTGGCTGGAAATAGACAGATTGAAGACTTGACCGAAAGCTGTTCCGGATGCACCCCCACTGGCACTGTTACACCCATTGGAGTGGCCATCTTCACCATGGCAAAGAGCGCCTATTGACTTTGCTGGGCCATTCATGGACTCCATGTTTCTGATCTCATTCAAAGAGCTTGAGGTCATACCAATGAAGTCAACCACATCAGAAAAGACTGTTTCTGCTCTGAGGATTACCTTACCCAGAAATTGCTTACCTGAACAAATTGTGAGTGACAACGGACCACAATACATGTCAGAAGAGTTCAGACTGTTCATGAAGAAAAATGGCATCAAGCATTTCAAGTCAGCTCCTCACCACCCAGCAACGAATGGGTTAGCTGAAGGGTTTGTCCAAACCTTCAAGAAGTCCATTAAAGTGATGGACAAGGAGGATATTTCTCTACAGCACAAGGTGGACAACTTCCTTTTTGCATATCGAAACTCTGTTTGTGCAATGACAAATTCAACACCTGCAATGCTGTTCATGAGCAGGAATCTGAGATCTCGTATAGACCTCCTGAAACTAGATCTACGGAGGGAGGTGCAGAATAATCAGTTCAGCCAGTTGCCAAGTGAATCAGGAAGCAGCTTTGAGGTTGGCCTACCTCACATGGTTACTGAGAAGACAAGTGGACACCTGGTAGGATAGCTACAGAACCAGAACGCTGATGTACACAGTAGATGTTGGAGTCATCATGTGGACCAGATACTGGATGTTCAGCCAAAGAGCACACCTGAGTTGACTGCATCCAACAAGATGGACATATTACAGCCACCGGACTTAGCTCTCAGTGATGATCATGTCACTAACAGCAACGTGACACCAGCAACCAAGAAAGTTGTCTTAGATAAGACACCTGCCAAACCTGATGCTATCCTGAAAGAAACAGAGTGCCACTCAAAAAACTGAATCTTTAGAACTGTGAAGTTAGTTATGGATGGTTATTGTGAAAGCAGCTCAGCTACCTGGGGTGCACCATCTCGTCAGATGCCAAGATCGACAAAGAGATTGACAACAGACTGGCAAAGGCAAACAGTGCATTCGGCAGGCTGTACAAAAGAGTCTGGAACAACAAGCATCTGAAGAAAGGCACAAAGATCAGCGTGTACAGAGCCGTTGTACTGACCACCCTCCTGTACGGCTCCGAGTTGTGGGTCACCTACCGTCACCACCCACGACTCCTTGAGTGTTTTCACCAGCGCTGCCTCCGCACCATCCTTAACATCCACTGGAGTGACTTTGTCACCAACACTGAAGACCTCGAACAGGCGGATGTCACCAGCATTGAGGCCAGGCTGATGAAAGCGCAGCTGCGCTGGGCGGGGCACGTCTCCAGGAGGATTATCGCCTGCCCATGATTGTGCCATATGGTGAGCTCTCCACTGGCCACCATGACAGAGGGGCACCGAAGAAGAGGTACAAGGACTCTCTGAAGAAATCCCTTGGTGCCTGTCACATTGACCATCGCCAGTGGTCTACTCTAACCTCTGATTGCAGGGTCTGGTGACAAACCATTCACCAGTCTGTCTCCTCCTTCGAGAACACACGCAGGGCTGGCCTTGAGGACAAAAGGAGAAGGAGGAAGAACCGTGACACAGCAACACCAAACCCAGAACAGATCTTCCCTTGCAGTTGCTGCGGCTGGGTCTGCCTGTCCCGTATTGGCCTCGTCAGCCATCAGCGAGCCTGCAGCAGGCCTGGGCAGCCCCCTTCATTCACAAAGCCAAGCCATGATGATGATGATGTTTATTTGAATATGGTTTGTGAAAGGGAAATTGAACATTCTGTACATATATCAGTTTTATGTTACGTTAATCTAAAGGGGAAGGAAGTATATGTATGGATCAATTTATTTTAGTGCAATGCCTCCCCTTAGCACTACTTATTGTCTGATAACTTACCCATGCACATTGATCTGTGGTTCTCTCTCTGCAAAGTGAATATACCAGTTAATCTCACCTCCGTGTGCATGCTTTTATTTAATTGTACAGACACAACACAAATGAGGTATCCATAATGATGCAATACAGTCATAGGGTCATAGTAAAGTACAGCACAGAAACAGGCCCTTTGGCCCATCTTGTCTGTGCTGAACTATTTAAATTGCCCACTCCCATTGACCTGCACCAGGACCATAGCCCTCTGTAACCCTACCATCCATGTACGTATCCAAACTTCTCTTAAGCACTGAAATCGAGCTCACATGCACCACTTAAGCATGCTAAAAGCTTTCTTTATGACCCTATCTACCTTGACACCACTGTCAATGAATTATGGACCTATTTTCCCAGATCTTTCAGGTCCACCACACTCCCCAGTGCTCTACTGTTCCCTGTGTAAGACCGACCCTGGTTGGTCCCACTAACACCTCGCACTTGTCTTCATTAAATTCCACACTTTCATAACCCTATGAGTGAAGAAGTTTCCCCACATTCCCCTTAAACTTTTTCACCTTTCACCCTTAACCCATGACCAATGGTCAAAGTCCCACCCAACCCTTGTGGAAAAAGCCTGCTTGCATTTACCCTATCTATACCCATCATAATTTTGTATACCTTTATCAAATCTCCTCTCAATCTTCTACATTCCAAGGAATAATGTTCTAAACTACTCAATCCTTCCTTATAACTCAGGTCCTCCAGTCCTGGCAACATCCGTGTAAATTTTCTCTGTACTCTTTCAACCTTATTAATATCCTTCCTGTAGGCAGCCCACCAAAAATGCACACAATACTCCAAATTAGGCCTTTTGCAACTTCAACATAACATCCCATTTCCTGTACTCAATACTTTGATTTATGAATGCCAATGTCCCAGAAGCTTTTTATATGACCCTACCTGTGACACCACTTCCAAAAAAATTATGGACCTGTACTCCCAGACCCCTTTGTTGCACCACACTCCTCAGTGCCCTATCGTTCACTCTGTAAAACTTACCCTGGTTGGTCCTACTGCAGTCCAACACCTCGCACTCATCTGCGTTAAATCCCATCTGTTATTTTTCAGCCCATTTTTCCAGCTGATGCAGATCCCACTGCAAGCCATGATGGCCTTCCTCACTGTCCACTACACCCCTCCCCAGTCTTGGTGTCATTCGTAAATTTGCTGATCCAGTTAACCGATCCTGTGGCACTCCACTAGTCAAAGGCCTCCAGTCAGAGAGTCGACCATCTGCTACCAGTTTCTGGCTCCTCCCACAAAGCCAATGTCTAATTCCATTGACTACCTCATCTTGAATGCCAAGTGACTGAACCTTCTTGACCAATTTCCCATGTGGGACCTTGTCAAACATCTTGCCTCCATGTAGACAACATCCACTGCCTTGTCTTTATCAACTTTCCTAGTAACTTCCACAAAAATCTTGATAAGATTGGTTAGACATGGTCTAACATGCACAAAGCCATGCTGACTATCCCTAATCAGTCCATGTCTGTCCAAATACTCATATATCTGGTCTCTTAGCATACCTTCCAATAATTTTCCCACTACTGATGTCAGGCTCACCAGCCTATAATTTCCTTGTTATTTTGAGAGCCTTTCTCAAACAGCAGAACAACATTAGCTTTCCTCCATCCTCCAGCACCTCACCTATCTCTAAGGAAGATTTGAATATCTCTGTTAGGACCCTGGCAACCACTGCACCTGCCTCCCACAGGATCTGAGGGAATTTCTTATCAGGCCCTGGGGATGTATCCACCCTAATTTGCCCCATGACAGCAAACACATCCTCCTCTGTAATCTGTATAGGGTTCATGAAGTTGATGCTACTTTGCCTCACTTCTACAGACTCTGTGCCCGTCAGCTGAGTAAATACAGATGCAAAAAAATCATTTAAGATCTTTCCTTTCTCTCTTGGCTCCACGCTTGGATTGCTATTCTGATCTTCCAGAGGACCAATTTGCTCTTAACATACCGGTAGTCTCTTTCACCTTGTCCTCTAGGGCAACCTCATGTCTTCTTACCACCTTCCTCATTTCTTTCTTAAGTGCTCTCTTGCATTGGACTAGTAAAACAAAAACTCCAGGCCATTCTAAAAGTTTCTTCCCCCAGGTCTTTAATCTGATTAATATCATTCTAGTTAGCCCCACTCCTTCCATCTAATTTTATAATGCTGTTTACATTGTAAATATGTATTTATGTGCATTTTATTCCATATCCATCTTTTAACCTTCAACTTATTTTAATTTAATTCTTTATTCTTTATAATTGTTGAATGTTGTAATTTTTTGTTGCATGCTTCACACCACAGCAAATTCTAATACATGTAATAAGATGGCGGCACGCATGGTTGCAGCAGCTTCTCTGGGTCCAAACAACAGTGTAATTGTTCATCCTTTATGCCTTTTTTACCAGCACTGCTGGTTATCTAGAACATCAAGTCTATCCCACTAGTGAGTTTCTGAATAGCGGCAGAGCTGGACTTGTTACACACCGTGTTGTGGCCTGTTTCAGCTCCAAGAAAGTCAGATGGTGGTGCACAATCCAACAAATGGTGGAAATGGTTGGCTTGGATGTTTATATTGTGCTCGCAAGACCCTTTTGAACATTGATAATGTAGAATATTCTGAGTCTGATTCACCCGTTCACTGATGCGACGATGGCGGGGGAGCAGCTTAGCCTTGGTTCTGGCATGAACCAGGCCTTCATGCCTCAGGGTCACCTGTTGCAGCTGCCAGGGAACGAGACACTGGAACCAGCTGTGTGCTGCTGGATTCTGTGCTATCTTGTGGACTGGGACCTCCCATCGGTGCTGCCCTCCAGTGTCTGCTTGGTGGAAGTACTTGTATGAGATGAGGAACTGCTATGTGCTTACTCTTGCAGAAACATGGCTCCAGAAACATCCCATCTATCATCAATCTACAGGCCATGGCACTCAGGGACTTGGGCTACAATATTATTTTTTATATAGTTTTTGTAACTGTGTGTTTGTCTACTATAATGTCATATATGCTGTGTACTGTTCGTACTGTTGGTACTGTTTTTTGCACCTTAGCCCCAAAGGAACACTGTTTCATTTGGCTGTATTCATGGACATGGTTTAACGACAATCAAATGATCTTGAACTTTAATAAAGTTGATCCTTGATTTTCTGTGGAGTTCTAATTTGATTTGTTAATATGCAGACTAGAACCATTCACACTGTCAGCCCCCAGCAGCTCGACCATAAAATAGCAGCTGTCTTTCCCACACTGCTAGAAAGCTCTTCCATTCATGATTCCTACTGACAAAGTCCAGCGTCCACACAACTGACTCACAGCCGCCTCAATGGTTGATAATTGATAGCCCTGCTAGCAATGGAATCAGAGGACAAACTGGAGTCTTCAGTCTCCACTCCATATTCGAAGGCTGGTGACACAGACATGGGATGTCTGCAGACTGTCTGGGATGTTGAGCTGACAGAGCAGTATTGGCGAAGCCTGGTGCCCCCTCCCCCCCACAAGGTCAGCGAGTTGGCGCGGGTTCCAGAGCCAGAGTTCTGTGCAGGCAGGAGGAACGAGATCCAATGATCCCCTGGGATCATGAATTGGTAAGACCAGAGTTTGAGGCCTGGTGTAATGGGAGTCTCATCTTTGGCAAGTTCAGAGTTTGAGGCCTGATGTCTGGTGATCTATGGGTCCTGTAGTTGATGGTGAGGACTGAGTCTAGGCCCTTTAGCGAATCTCTGCGAATCCACTGGGGTAATTGTCTGCACCTCCTAGTCTGCTGGAGGCTGGAAGCCAAAGAAGACAGCCTATGTTGGGGTTAGAGTACTGCATTAGTGTGCCTGAGTGGGAAGTAGGAATGCGGCTTCTTTTGCTGTTGTTGTTTTGTTGCTTGTTGTGTTCTGTGTTGTTCTGCCGAGCATTGTGAACATGCTATGTCAGCACTGGATTGTGTGGTGACACTTGCAGACTGTCCCCAGCCTGTCGTTAGGTGTGTTGGTTGTTAACACAAATGACACATTTCACTGTATGTTTTTGATGCACACATGAGGAACAAACTTGGATTTTGAATCTTGAATCTTTAATGGAAAGTTAAAAATAAAATTCAAATGGCAGCAGCCGGACTACGTTATTTTCACAGCAGTTTCAATGCTCAGGTTTTCTGCTTTCTATACTGGGGTCACGCAAAAGCCTCCGCATACATTTCCTGAAAAGTGCTGCTGAGATGGGTAGTTTGTTGATTTTTATCTGTGTCTTTTCTCTTGGTTATCCTTTTATCCTCTGCCAAAAGACTCCAAACCTTTAGGTTCAGTCATCCTTTTAAAAACATGTTCAATCCCTGGATGAGAAAGTGCTTGTCAGGCTGTTTTCCTGTGAGCTGCATCCACAACAATGTCACAATGACACCACTTCCCAAACCATCCCGGACCACAGGATGCTGGGTATAACTCTGAGTCAGGCCTCTTATGCTTAAAACTATTAATTTTAAATTTGAGGCTGATAGGCAACAGGTAAGCATAATAATTAGGGAAATGGGAGAATTACCTGAAGTTGGTCCAAGGTTCAGCCATGATCTTATTGAACGGTAGGCTAATCTGAAGGGTTGAATAGACTCCTTCTATGTCATTATTACTCTGTGATCATCAGGCTCCTGAACCAGTGTGGATAACTTTATTCACCTCAACACTGATCTGACTCCCCAAACTATGGACTCGCGTTCAAGGTCTCTGCAACTCTCGTTTTCTGTATTATTTATTGACTATTTTTATTATCTGCCTAAATTGTCTTCTTTTGCACATTCATTGTTTACTGGTCTTTGTTATGTATAGTTCTTCATAAGTTCTATCGTGTCTATATTCCTGTAAGGAAATGAATCTCAATGTCGTATATGGTGGCATATACGTACTTTGATCATAAATTGACTTTGAACTTTATTGCCAAAATGAAACCCAGCATTGAACGTCCACCTTCATAAATCTTACCTCTTCAAGTTCATCTACAACTAAAGTTAAAAACAGTGATAAAAGTTAAAAAGTGATTCAGCATATGGTGGAAATCTTGAGCAGCACACCAATAGTACTGGAGGAACTCAGCAGGTCAGGCTGCATCTATGGAGGGAAATAAACAGTCCACGTTTCAAGCCGAGGCTCTTCATCAGAATTAAAGTTGTTGGACCAGAATCAGAATAAGAATCAGGTTTATTATCACTCTCATATATGATGTAAAACATTGTGAGTGTGTCTTCAGGCTCTTGTACCTTCTCCCTGATGGTAGCAATGAGAAGAGGGCATGTCCCAGGAGGTAGGGTCCTTTATGATGGTGCCTTTTTGAGTCACCATCTTTTGAAGATGTCCTCCATGGTGGGGAGGACTGTGCCTAATATTGAGCTGGCTGGGTCCAACACCCGTAACTGTAATATCAATTGCATCACATGGCCTATAATTGTGAAGAAAAATGAAACAGGAGTAGTCTCACCTGAGAGACATAAGATTCAGATCTGACTCAGACTCAGTCTTCGGAGTACAGCATGAAGAGGGTTCAATCCCCATCGCTGAGGGTTAGGAGATGTGTTCTGTTTTCCTTCCGCATCACAAAGACATATAGATTAATAGGTTAATTGGTCACAATCACCCCCGATTGGGCAAAAAGGGCCTGCTATTGTGCTGAAAAAATAAACATTTCCAGGTAGTTGCTATGATTTCCCTGCTGTTCTCAATCACTGACGGTGAAGTAAATCTCCTAAAACCGAGGACTTGTACTCTTGGCTCTTGGAATTTGCCATCTCTCTATGCAGCATTAAATCAGAACCCATTGGTACAGGCCTCACTGGCCTATAGAGGGAAGTAAACACAATCCACAGATTATCCTACAAAAGCAATTGTTAATTAAAGAAATAAGCTCCAAGTCCTTTACCAACGTGTGTACAATGCCTTTCAATAGGGCTGACTTAGTAAATACGCAGAATTTGCAGGTTTGTTACTAAACAGGATTCACATCATTATCACCAACAATAATCTGCTAATGCAGCAAATACCAAGAGACCAGGGTCTGTTCCTCTCGTCTGTCAGCTGGACCACATTCCTGCCTCTAGTGCAGCGTACTAAAAGGCTGGAATTGGAACTTAGGCTATGCTCTCTCCTTGTAACTACCATTGAGTAGGACATACTGAAACCTTAGGTCCCACACCACCAGGCTCAGGATCCGTTTTTACTCTAAACACAAGAGATTTTGCAGGTGCTAGAAATCTTGAGCAACACACAGAAAGTACTTGAGGAACTCAGCAGGTCAGGCAGCATCTATGGAGAGGAATAAATAGTCCACATTTCAGGCTGAGACCCTCCATCAGGACTGAAAATGAAGGGTACAGAAGCCAGAAAGGAAGGTGGGGAGAGGAGAAGGTGTGCAGGTGCAAGTGATAGGTGAGACCAGGTGAGTGGGTGGGAGGGCAGTGATAAAGTAGAAGCTGGAGCTGATAGGTGGAAGAGGTAAAGGGCCAAAGAAGAAGGTATCCGATAGGGTAGGACAGTGGACCATGGACCATGAGACGGAGGAGGGGAACCAGAGGAAGGTGATAGGCAGGTGAGGAGAAGAGAAGGGTTGAAATAATACAGAGAAAATTTATGAGGATGTTGCCAGGGTTAGAGGACCTGAGGGAAGATAGAATAGGTCAGGACTTTATTACTTGGAACACAGAAGATTGATGCATTCTGACAGGCTGCATCACTGTCTGGTATGGAGGGGCTACTGCACAGGTCTGAAAGAAGCTGCAGAAGGTTGTAAATCTAGTCAGCTCCATCTTGGGCACTAACCTATGAAGTACCCAGAACATCTTTAGGGAGTGGCGTTTCAGGAAGGCAGCATCAATTATTAAGGACCTCCAGCACCCAGGGCATGCCCTTTTCTCACTGTTACCATCAGGAAGGAGGTAAAGAAGCCTGAAGGCACACACTCAGCGGTTCAGGAACAGCTTCTTCCTCTCTGCCATTTGATTCCTGAATGGACATTGAACCCTTGGACACTACCTCACTGTTGTTTATACAGTATTTCTGTTTTTGCACATTTAAAAAAATCTATTTAATATAGATAATTGATTTACTTGTTTATTTATTATTATTATTTATTTTATTTTATTTATTGTTATTTTTTTCTCTGCTATATTATGTTTTGCATTGAGCTGCTGCTGCTAAGTTAACAAATTTCTCATCACATGCTGGTGATAATAAACCTGATTCTGATTCTGAGGGGAGATTTGATAGAGGTATACAAAATTATGAAAGGTATAGATAGGTTAAAACAGGCTTGTTCCACTGAGGTTGGATGGGACTACCACTAGAGGTCATGGGCTAAGAGTGAAAGGTGAAAAGCTTAAAGGGAACATGAGGGGAAACTTCTTCACTCCGAGGATTGTGTGAGTGTGGAACGAGCCGCTAGTGCAAGTGGTCCATGCGAGCTTGATTTCAATGTTTAAGAAAAGTTTGGAAAGGTACATGGATGGTAGGGCTATGGAGGGCTATGATCCTGGAGTAGGTAGTTTAAATAGTTTAGCATGGACTAGATGGGCCAAAGGGCCTGTATCTGTGCTGTATGACTCAATTGGTATTGGTTTATTGTTGTCAAATGTGCTGCGATACAGTGAAAAGCTTGTCTTGCATACCTTTCATTCAGATCAAATCAATGCAGCAGCGTGTTGAGGTAGAACAAGGTAAAACAATAACAATGTAGAATAAAGTGTAACAGCTACAGAGAAAGTGCAGGGCACGAAAATAATAAATTTCAAGATCATAATGAGGTAGATTTTGAGCTCAAGAGTCGATCTAATTGTACAAGAAGTCTATTCAAGAGTTAATCACAGTGGGATAGAAGGTGTCTTTGCCGATACTTGCTGTTAGGGTTTTTTTTATCTTCTGCCCAATGGGAGTTGGGAGAAGAGAGAATGTCCAGTATGGGTGAGATTATTGATTACGTTGGCTGTTTTACCGAGGCAACAAGAGTTCACGGAGGGGAGACCGGTTTCTGTGTTGAGCTGAACTGCACCTACAACTCTCTGCAATTTCTTGAGGTTACGGGCAGAGGAGTTGTGTACCACTGGTCTATGATGTGACAGCTGTTCTAGGAGACAAAGAGAGTGCTACATGGTTAGGGCCCGGACCTTATCTACCCTTTGCTCTTTGCTTTACCAGCCGGAACTAACAGGACCAAACCAAGTGTGTGTCAAGTTGGGGTGGGTAGTCTTGCCTGAAAGGCTCAGGTCTCACCATGCCGGCTTTGCCCAGTACATTATCCAGGTCAGGTTTGCTGTGTGTGACCCTTGTTCCTGATCAGTAGCGATGTATGGGCAGTGAGCCTCAGGGGATAGGTCAGGTACAGAAAATACCTATACCTGCCGGTTCTTGGGCTCATGTTGAGCTGGCTGCGGTCAGGCCTGCTTCAGATTGACTATTGTGTTTGGACTGGCAGAAGCCAGGCTGGATTTGGATTGGCTGAGGCTAGTTCAGTCTGGGATTGGCTGTGATGTGGTTGGATTCAGACTGGCTGTCGTGCAGCTCGATTCAGATTGGATGTGGTCGGGTCAGATTCTAATTAGAAGGGGACATATCAGGTTCAGGTTGGGTTTTAATTTCATATCCAATCAGATCTCTATTTTGCTTCCACTAAAATCCGGAATCCCCTTTCCAAATCTCCCTGCCTTGTCGTCCCTCTCCTTTTCAAACACAGTCTTCCCACTGTTTTGTCACTGACTCTAATATCTCCTCACATAATTCAGCACCAGACTTGATTTGAAGACACTCTCTAATATTGGTGTTAAAGATGCTCTATAAATGCAAGGTGTGGTCCCTACACTTCCAGAGTCCTCACTTTTCTCTCTTGCTTTGAGAATCTGCCGCTGATGCTTCTGCAGCCTGGAGTTCCCCATTAACCCCAGACTCTCTGCCACAGCGCTGCAAATGAGCCGATGTGACCTATGGTTTAAGGATGGCCCAGGTGAGCACAGGAAGGTTTAATTGGAAGGTTGAGTTTGAAGGCAGAATACAGGGTTAATGGCAGGATTTCAGGCAGTGAGGAGGAACAGAAGCATCTTAGGGTCCCTATCCATAGATCCCTCAAAGTTTCTGCACGTAGATAGAGTGGTTGAGAAGGTGTTTGATGTGTTGGCCTTCATTAGTTGGGGGGGGGGTGGGGTGTGTTTGAGTTCAAGAGCTGTGAGGTAATGTTGCAGCTTGGTCAGACCAGGTGGAAATAGGTAGTACAAAGGAGCATAATTTTAAGGTGATTGGAGGGAATGTCAAAGGGAATTTCTTTACACAGAGAGTGGTGGGTGTGTGGAACGCCTAGCCAGGGGTGGTGGTGGAAGAAGATACATTAGGGGCATTTAAGGAATTCTAAAATAAGCACATGATGAGAGAAAGATGAGGTCCATGTAGGAGGGAAGGGTTAGGTTGATCATAGAGTAGACTAAAAGGTCGGCACCAGAGGACCGGTACTGTTCTGTGTACGTATCTTCTACAGAGAAAGTGCAGAGCGGGTGTAAGGTCATAATGAGGTCAGCTGTGAGGTCAAGAGTTCATCTTTATGGTACAAGCAAGAGCCTTATACAGAGCTGTAATGTTCTGTGTTCTGTGTGCACTATTGATGGTGAGGACGTGGATGTGGTGAGGACCCATGTAGCTGGGGGTGCACCTGGGTGGCAGACTGGAGTGGAGCACCAACACAGAGTCTGTGTACAAGAAGGGCCAGAGTCACCTCTACTTCCTGAGGAGACTGAGCTCCTTTGGAGTTTGCAGGCCTCTCCTTCACTGGTTCTACCAGTCTGTTGTTGCTCGTACAATCTTCCATGTGGTGGTGTGCTGGGGCAATGGCATTGACTCAGGTGATGCCAACAGACTCAATAAACTGATTAGAAAGGCTGGCTCTGTTATAGGAGTCAAACTGGACACACTGGAGGCTGTGGTAGAACAAAGGACCCTACAAAAAACCCTGGCAGTTCTAGACAATGTTTCTCACCTTCTGCGTGCCGCCTTGGCTGAACAGAGGAACACTTTTAGTGATAGACTAAGACAACTGCGCTGCTCTGAAGAGTGATATATGAGGTCATTCTTACCCACGGCCATTAGGCTCTATAATGAGTCAACCTACAGCCGGGGAAGTGATGACCCCCTCCTGTTAGACTGTTAGACTCTAACTTTTTTTTAATTCTTTCTACTTCTCTTCTAATATTTGCATATTTGTATTTCTATGCACTTGCAATGCTGCTGTGACACTGCAATTTCATTTGGGGTCAACAAAGTATCCACCTATCTCTACCTATCCCATATGTCTGGTACTGTGCTGCAGTGCTCCATGTTCTCGGAGGTGCCTCCAGCACCACTTCACTGCCCCTGTAGCGAGCGTTCAGTTCACTGTGCATGAAGCAAGCATTGAATGAGTTAATCCCAGCAGGGAACTGCAGGCACGTCATCCTCTTGGAAACCACCCAATTCTAACAAGGTGGCAAATTGCTGCTAACAGAGGTTTTTTTCTTCTTTCAGTGCTGGCCGAGCAGAATGTTAATTACATTCCCTATTGCCTGCACAACAAAGGCTCATCGTAACCCAAAACTGCAGCCCTAGCCCTAGCGTTCATTGCCCCACCGTTTGTTCCCTTACTGAGAGCCTTGGAAGGTCACCACAGAGCTGAACGCAGGAGTACGGGAGTCACGTGGGCCTTCTAATCTCATTGTCTGTGACTGTCCCTTGGCAAGGTTGGCAACTATTTCCCAGGCCTCGTTGCCATGTGGGTGCAGTGATGGGACGGCACTGTAGTGTGGTGGATAGCGCAATGCTTTACAGTGTCCGTGACCCGGGTTCGCTTCCCGCCACTATCTATGAGGAGTTTGGGTGCTTTCCCCGTGACCGCGTGGTTTTCCTCTGGCTGTTCCGGTTTTCTCCGACATTCCGAAGGTATACGGTTAGGGTTAGTAAGTTGTGGGGATGCTCCAGTGATTCCAGAAGCATTGTGACACTTGCTAGCTGCCCCCAGCGCATCCTCGGACAGAAATAACACGTTTACTGTACAGTTTATGTTTCAATGTACGTAGGACAGATAAGGCTCATCCTTATTAAAAAGAGCTCATCTTTATAATATAAACTTCTCCCTTGCCAGGGTCTGTCTGGATTCTTATGGCTGTTTTATTAAGACCACAAGACATAGGAGCAGAATTAAGCCACTTGGCCCATTGAGTTTGCTCCGCCATTCCATCATGACTGATTTATGATCCCTCACATCCCCATTCCCCTGCCTTCTCCCTGTAACCTTTGACTCCCCATCTAATCAAGAGCTTATCAGCCTCCACTTTAAGTATACCAATGACTTGGCCTCCACAGTTGCCTGTGGCAATAATTTTCACAGATTCACCACCCTCTGGTTAAAGAAATTCCTCCTCATCTCAGTTCTAAAGGATGTCTCCTTATTCTGAGGCAGTGCCCTCTGATCCTAGACTCCCCCCTACAGGAAACATGTTCTCAATGTCCACTCTATCTCACCCTTTCAGTATCTGGTATTGAGATTCTGCTGCCCCCCACCCTAATTCTTCTAAACTGCAGTGAGTACAGGCCCAGAACCATCAAACTCTCCATTTTGCTTGCGATCTCTGTTCTAAATGAACGTTCCTCTGTTCTGAGGCTGTGCCCTCTGGTCCTGGACTCTCCCACTATAGGAACTATCTTCACCACATCCACTCTATATAGCCCTATCTAGACCACTCTATTTAGATCTAATATCTCAGCAGTAAAACATCACAGAGGTCAGTAAACCACACACAGCAGCAATAACATCAAAGAAATCTTTTATTTAAAAGTGCTGCTTTAATTGTCATTCATTGTACCAAATCTCTCTGGCGATTGTTGCTATCGCACTTGTTGCTCTAAGCACTTATTTACTGTAACAGTAGAATGGGACAGGAGTTGCCACGTTCCTGTTATGATAGCCTTGCTTCTAGGCAACCCTGCCTTATTATTAAACGTCCTGCAGTATTTAAAGCTCTGGCCTTTTCTTGCTCAGAGGAAGCGCTGTCAGAATCTGTGATGCTGTTTGAGGTCTGACCTTTACGCATTGCTTTACCGACACAAGGGGTTCCTGGAGAACAAGAAAATAGCTGCTATGCTGCATTTGGAAGTCTCCAGGCGAGGCACAGACCAAATGCTGGTAAATGCAATTGGTTCGAGATTCAAGAATGTTTATTGCCATTCTTCAGTACACGAGTGTAAAGGAGATCAGAATGATTGTCACTGCGGATCTGATGCAGAAGGTTGCACACTCAGCCAGCTCCATCACGGGCACTAGCCTCCCCAGCATCCAGGACATTTTTAAAAGGCGATGTCTCAAAAAGTTTGGTTAGAGGACGTAATGATTTTTCTGAAATTAGAAAAGATTGAATTCACTTTGAGGGGTCTGGGAAAAAGTTCTATTCGAAATGGGGACTTTTCTTGCCATATTTTGGGAGTCTTAAGGAATTACCTACTAGTTGAGGGCATTTGATTTACTTGGGAAGTTGCCTCCCTTTTAACACGCATATGGTTTGCCTCACAGGGTGGTTGATGAATTGTAATATGAGTGCATTCTGGATCATCTGACATGTTGTGGATGTGTGTGGGCCTTCATCTTGAAGTAGTGTGGGGGTATGGCTGTGAAATGTCTGTACTTGTATTTGTGAAGTGTTGTATTGTAAATTTGTAAAAGAAGTGTTGTATTGTATTGTATGTTCGGGGAAGGCGGGTGAGGGGAGGTGATGCACCATCAATAACTCTCGGAGACGGGAGGTGAACGATAGGCTTTTATTAGCAGCAAAACAGAGCACGGCATCTCGGAGACTGAGGGAGGAGCAGTGCCTCCAACTGCCTTTATACCGGGGTCTGTGGGAGGAGCCACAGGAGCAGTCAGCAGAGGGGCGTGTCCAGGCAGGTATACATAGTTTACTACATTCACCCCCCCTTTGTTTTAAAAGAGAGTCCCCACGGGGCGAAGTTTCTTACAAGTATATTTACAGGTCAAGTCTATCAGGCGGTTGAGTCTGTCGCTGTGATCTACGTAGCACCGGTGGTGATTGCACCGGTGACGGTGGTTGTGCTGGCTCCGGCCTGACTTGAGGTGCCAGCCCGTTAGGCGTCAGTGATCCCTCATGCGTGTGCGAGGCGCCCGGTATGGGAGTGTCGTGAGGAGTCTGTGTAGGGCTTGGTGTGCGCAGTGTCTCATGGGTATATACATTGGTGGGTACAGGGTTCATAGTCACCGTGGAGTGTTCGGGGTAGGGGTCTGGTGCTCCTGCGGGCGCCAGGTCGTGGACGGAGACCGTGTCCTCCCGCCCATCAGGTAAGACCACGTAAGCACACTGGGGGTTCGCATGAAGTAGGTGAACCCTCTCGACCAGCGGGGAGTATTTATTGCTCCGTGCATGTTTCCGGAGCAGCACTGGCCCTGGGGACGCCAGCCAAGCCGGTAGGGTGGTCCCAGTGGCAGACTTCCTGGGAAAAGAAAAGAGTCGCTCATGAGGGGTGGCATTGGTGGACGTGCATAACAGGGAGCGGATGGAGTGGAGTGCCTCGGGGAGGACCTCCTGCCAGCGAGAGACCGGCAATCCCTTTGACCTAAGGGCTAAGAGTGTGGCCTTCCACACTGTGGCATTCTCCCTCTCCACCTGTCCATTCCCCCGGGATTATAGCTCGTGGTCCTACTGGTAGCAATGCCCCTAGCCAGCAGGTACTGGCGCAGCTCGTCACATAAACGAGGACCCTTTGTCACTGTGGATATAGCAGGGGTATCCGAACAGAGTGAAGAGCTGGCGCAGGGCTTTTATGACGGACGTGGCAGTGGTGTCGGGGCAGGGGATGGCAAAGGGGAACCGCGAATACTCGTCAATTATGTTGAGAAAGTAGACATTGCGGTCGGTGGAGGGAAGGGGGCCCTTAAAGTCGACACTCAGCCTCTCAAAGGGGCGGGTGGCCTTGATAAGTTGTGCCTTTTCAGGACGGTAGAAGTGCGGTTTGCACTCAGCGCAGACTTGGCAGTCCCTGGTCATCGTCCTGATGTCCTCCAGGGAGTATGGCAGGTTCCGGGCTTTCACGAAATGGTAAAATCGGGTGACCCCCAGGTGGCAAAGATCCACATGGAGGGCGTATAGCTGGTTGAGCTGCACGCTGGCACATGTTCCCCGGGATAGGGCACCAGGGGGCTCATTGAGCCTTCCAGGCCGGTACAGGATATCATAGCTGTAGGTGGAGAGTTCCATTCTCCACCGCAAAATTTTATAATTTTTGATTTTGCCCCGCTGTTGGTTGCTGAACATGAACACAACTGAGCGCTGGTCGGTCAGCAAGGTGAGCTTTTTGCCGGCGAGATAGTGCCTCCAGTGCCTAATAGCTTCCACTATGGCCTGGGCTTCTTTCTCCACCGCGGAGTGCCGAATTTCAGGGCCTTGAAGGGTACGAGAAAAGAATGCTACTGGCCTTCCTGCCTGATTGAGGGTAGCAGCTAGCGCGAAGTCGGAGGCGTCACTCTCTGCTTGGAAGGGAATGGTCTCGTCCACCGCATGAATCGTTGCTTTGGCAATGTCCCCTTTAATACGGCTGAAGGCCGCGCGGGCCTTGGCTGAGAGGGGAAATGTGGTGGATTTGACCAGAGGGCGGGCCTTGTCTGCGTAATGAGGGACACATTGGGCGTAATAGGAAAAGAAGCCTAGGGACCGTCTGAGGGCTCTGAGGGTGGTGGGGAGAGGGAGTTCCAATATACGGTCGGGGTCAGGGCCAATGACCCCGTTCTCCACGACATACCCAAGGATAGCAAGTCGGGTGGTTCCGAACACACACTTGTCCCTATTATAGGTGAGGTTAAGAGCTTTGGCCGCTTGGAAAAATCGTAGGAGGTTGGTGTCGTGATCCAGCCAGGCGTGACCACAGATGGTGATGTTATCCAAATATGGGAATGTGGCCTTCAGTTGGCACTGGTCCACCATCCGGTCCATTTCCCTCTGGAAGACAGAGACACCATTTGTGACACCGAAGGGGACGCGCAGGAAGTGATAGAGCCTGCCGCCCGCCTAGAAGGTGGTGTAGGGGCGGTCCTCCGGGCGGATGGGGAGCTGGTGATAAGCTGATTTTAGGTCTATTGTCGAGTACACCTTGTACTGAACTATCTGGTTGACCATATCCGTGATGGGGGGTAAGGGGTACGCGTCAAGCTGCGTGAACCTATTGATGGTCTGGCTATAGTCCACGACCATCCTATTTTTCTGCCTGGTCCGAACAACAACCACCTGGGCCCTCCAAGGGCTTGTGCTTGGCTCAGTGATCCCCTCCCTGAGCAGCCGCTGCACCTCCGACTGAATGAAGGCTCTGTCCCCCGCGCTGTACCTCCTGCTTTTAGTTGCCACAGGTTTACAGTTGGGGGTCAGGTTGGCGAACAGTGGTGGGGGAGGGATCTTGAGGGTGGAGAGGCTGCAAGTGGTGTCAGTAGCGCAGCTGTCGGCATGGTGCTGGGTGGGATGTGTGGGTCGGCGTGTGTGTGTGTGGTCAGTAGCGGGGTATATGACGAAGTCCCACAAAACTGAGGATTTCTGACAGTGATTGGTGGGAGGGGCCCGTCATACTCCATTGTCACACTTTTCAGGTGGCTCTGGAAGTCGAGCCCCAATAGCACAGGGGCACACAGTTGAGGCATGACCAGTAGCGCAAAGTCCCGATATTCTGTGCCCTGCACCACCAATGTCGCTACACAACCCCCTCGGATGTCTGTGGAATGTGATCCAGAAGCCAAGGTGACCCTCTGGCTTACCGGCCGTGTCACGAGTCCGCAGCGTTGCACCGTGTCCGGGTCAATAAAACTCTCAGTGCTGCCTGTGTCAAACAGGCAGCTAGTCCTGTGCCCCTCCACCAGGGTGTCCATCATTGACCTTGCGAGCTGGTGTGGGGCGCTTTGGTCGAGGGTTACGGAGGCCAGAGTTGAATCGCCGTCTTGGTGCCCGGTAAGTACCCGTGGGTGGAAGGTGGGGCGAGGTGGCGCCGACAAAGATGGCGACCCCCATGCCTCGCACACGGCGGGCAGGCAAGATGGCCGTCCCCATGCCTCGCACACGGCGCTGCTCGACCCCGCTCGCGGTTTGGACTTACAGGCCTTGGCGAAGTGGCCCTTCTTTCCGCAGCTGGAGCAGGTAGCTTCTCGGGCTGGGCAGCGTTTTCAAGTCCACAGAAGTAACACTACGCGTACTTGCAACTGACAGCAGCCATGGTCGATTCGCCGGCGGGTTGCAGGGTTTGCAGCGTCCATGGGACCGGCAGGAGATCGCACGGCTGGACAGTGTCAGCGTTGTGCAGAGCAGCCTCCAGTGTGTCAGCCAGCTCGATCGCCGAAAGTAAGGTAAGATCGGCGTGTTCCAGCAGCCGCTGGCACACGTACACTGACCTGATCCCCGTAACGAAGGCGTCTCTTACCAGGAGCTCCGCATGCTGTTCCGCCTTCAGTCCCCTGCAGTCGCAGGCCCACACGAGTGTCTGTAGGGCCCGGACAAACTCAGTGCTCGACTCTCCGGCCCACTGCTGCCATGTCGCTAAGCGATGTCTTGCGTAGACGGTGTTCACCAGCCGCAGTTATTGTCTTTTGAGGGCATCCATTGCACCCTGGTAGTCCGTTTGGTCTCTGATCATGGAGTAGACCCTTGCACTGACTCTGGAGAGGAGAACCCTGCACATCGTGGCAGGATCGGTCACTTGAATCTCCTCCAGGTACGATTCGAAGCATGCTAGCCAGAGTTCGAAAGCATCGCCGGCTTCCTGGGATTGAGGGTCGAGATCCAATCTGTGGGGTCGTAAAATGCTCTCCATGTTTTAAAATTGCTGCTAATAAAATTGATGCACCATCAATAACTCTCGGAGACTGGAAGTGAACGATAGGCTTTTATTAACAGCAAAAGGGAGCACGACATCTCGGAGACTGAGGGAGGAGCAGTGCCTCCAATCGCCTTTATACAGGGGTCTGCGGGAGGAGCCACAGGAGCAGTCAGCAGGGGGGGCATCCAGACAGGTATACATAGTTTACCACAGGAGGTTTGTTTAGGGGTAGGATATAAAAGCAAAATGGAGGAAAATGTAATCCATTATGTATTCTGTAACGTGTCATTCCTTCAATAAAAACATATTTTAAAAAAGTTGGCATCCATCTTTAAGGAACCCCATTTCCCAGGACATGCTCTCTTCTCATTACTATCATCTGGGAGGAGGGACAGACCCTGAAGACTCACACTCAATGTTTCAGGAACAGCTTCTCTCCACCATCATCAGATTTCTGAATGGACAATGAACCCATGTACACTACCTCATTATTTTCTTCTATTTTTGCTCTCCCTTTGCACCACTTATTTCATTAATTTTTTAAATGTATATTTCTTATTGTAATTTATGGTTGCTTCCATCTGTTTTGTAGGACAGTGGGTGAGGATGATCACCGTCACAAGCCTGGGCGGAAGGTATGGAGATCCTGAGATGCCCAGTCGTCAAGATCCCCCTCCCGACCTCTCCAGTGTAGTCTAAAGGAAAGCTTATGAAGCGATACGTTTGGCACCAGCTCGGCTGCAGGAGCTGCCGGAAGGATGTTCAATGATGTCCAGCCGCCTTAGAGACTCTACTGGATTTGCTGTCCGAGTTTACTCCCGTAGCCCTCGTCTCTCCCGAGGCTGTGCGCAAGGCAGTGGGGCTGTTTACTCATAACTGGGGGCCTGGTTCGCAATTGCCAGGGCACGTCCACACACTGGTGAGCCTGTGTGCTACGTGTGCAGGGGCCAGACCTTCTCCCCATCCTCTGTCGTTCAGCCTGAGTCTGAAAGAGGTTCAGTTCAGTGTGTCACCAGTGAGGAGGTACTGCACGAGGCTTGTTGTTGGGGAGGCTGTGTACTGGCAGGGAGAGACTTACACATCCAGCTCGCCTTTTCATGAGACTGCTAGCCAGCGGTGGAAGCTGGAAATGAAACCGACAAGCACTACCCACTACACTACCACGCTAGACACGTCACAACAACCATCTTGACACCTTATGGTAATGTATAAATTTTATTACGTATTACAATATACTGCTGCTACAAAACAACAAATTTCACAACATATGATATACCAGTGATATTAAACCTGATTCTGATTCTCAACATAACAAACACAATAAAAAAGCAGTAAATATCAATATAAAAGCAATTCTATAAATCATATACATAGACATAAAGTGACACCAGGTGATGTGTATGTAGTGGTGGGTTAATGGGAGGTGTTGATTGGCCTGACGGTTTGAGGCAAGTAACTGTTTCTGAGTCTGGTGGCCCTGGTGTGGATGCTATGGAGCCTCTTCCCTGACGGGAGTGGGACAAACAGCAGGGCGGGTGGCATCCTTCATTTATATTGCTGGCCTTTTTTCGACACCTTTCTGTATGGTGGGTAGACAAGTGCCAGTTGTGCAGTTTAAACCACCAGATGTCGAGCCTTGTTGTCTGCAGCAGTGTGGTTTCCGTGATGCAGCTCTCCACTGCACATCTGCAAAAATATGTCAGTACTGAGGGGCGTATAGTCCAGCTCTCTTCAGAGAGTAGAGGTGTTGCTGAGCTTTCCTGATTGTGTAGAATGTGTTCTGTCTACGATAAGAGGCTGTGTGAGACGTGCACTCCCAGGAGTCTGAAACTGCTCACTGCTGTGCTGCCGATGTAAAGAGGGCTGAGAGTACTGAGGGTTTTCCTGAAGCTGATAGCCTCCTCCTTTGTCTTGTTGACATTGAGGAAGAGGTTATTTGCTTGGCACCAGGCCTCGAGCTCTTCCACCTTCTCTCTCTAGTCCATCTCATCGTCGTTGGTGATGAGACTCACCACTGTCATGTCATCAGCAAACTTGACAATGTGATTGGCAATTTGGTGTACCTGTCTTGGCAGTCATACAGTTGTTAACCAGCAGATGTTGAATGGCTCTTTATAAACAGAGGAAAATGAATGACTGGATTTTTCTTAAGGGCCAGGAAGAACATAAATGGCACTAATCTCCTCAACTGGGTTCAGTCATGGGGAGAACAGGAAAACTCCACACAGACAGCACCTGCGGTCAAGACTGAACCCATGTCTCTGCTCCAGCTCAGAATCTCCCGCCTCTGGTTTCCTGACTAGGACTGACTCCAGGAGGTGTTTAAACTAGTCCCCTTGTGCCTAAACATCAGGGTGACGGGCTTCAGGAGATCAGTGGTGAGACAGGTTAGTGATCTATGGAGCTAACTCAAACGCGCAGCGTCACTCATCGCTGCACTGTATTTTGAGCAGTAACCTGACTTAAATTCACTTAGAGTCATGAAGCAACACAACATTGATAGGCCTTTCGGCCCAACCAGTCCTTGCCAACCATGCTAGACTCAATTTCCTGCTTTCAGCCCATATCTCTCCAAGCCTCACCCCTCCATGTACCTATTCAACTGCTTCTTAAATGATAATACTGTACCTGCCTCAACCACTGTCTCTGACATCTTGTTCCATATATCTGTCACTCTCATTGCAGGGGGAAAAGCTCCATTCAATGCAGGTTGGCACTTCCATTGTATCCTGGGTAATGGACGACCTGACTGGCAGATCACAGTTTGTGCGACTTCATACTTGTGTGTCAGACATGGCTATAAGCAGCTCTGGGGCCCCACAGGGGACTGTATTGGCTCCCTTCCTGTTTACCCTGTATACCTCAGACTTTAGATACAACACTGAATCATGTCATCTGCAGAAATTCTCTGATGACTCAGCAATAGCTGGGTGTATAAAGGGAGGACGGGAGGATGAATACAGGGCCCAGGTGGAGGACTTTGTCAAATAGTGCAAGCTGAATCATCTGCAGCTCTACATCAGTAAGACAAGGGAGATGGTGATGGACTTTAGGAAGACTAAGCCTGCACTGCTCCCTGTTACTATTGACAATGAGGACATGGATGTGGTGAGGACCACAGGTACCTGGAGGTGCACCTGGATGACAGGCTTGAGTGGAACACCAACACAGAGTCTGTGTACAAGAAGGGCCAGAGTCACCTCTACTTCCTGAGGAGACTGAGCTCCTTTGGAGTTTGCAGGCCTCTCCTTCATGTGTTCTACCAGTCTGTTGTTGCTCGTACAATCTTCCATGTGGTGGTGTGCTGGGGCAATGGCATTGACTCAGGTGATCCCAACAGGCTCAATAAATTGATTAGAAAGGCTGGCTCTGTTATAGGACTCAAACTGGACACATTGGAGGCTGTGGTAGAACAAAGGACCCCACGGAAAATCCTGGAAATTCTGGACAATGTTTCTCACCCTCTGCATGCCACCTTGGCTGAACAGAGGAACACTTTTAGTATAGACTAAGACAACTGCGCTGCTCCGAAGAGCGATATATGAGGTCATTCTTACCCTCGACCATTAGGCTCTATAATGAGACAACCTACAGCCGGGGAAGGACCTTGTACTCTTTGACTTGTAAATCTTGTACATCTTTTTTACGGTAACTTAGTTTTATTCCTTCTTACCTCCTCTAGTCCTGGCAATGTCCTTGTAAATCTTCTCTGCTCTCTTCTCAGTTTAACTATGTCTTTTCCAAAACGGGGTGACCACCACCGTGTGCAAGTGATGAATCTGTGTATCTCGCCACTTCTGACCTGAGGTCTGCAAACACACGAAGTGTGAGTGACCAGAGCGAGGGCCGTGGGCTCAAGGTGAGTCAGAGCAGAGTCCTACCCCTGTTGGCAGCAAGTTAGATTGGACGACATTAGCTTTAATTGCCACATGTATATTGAAACATACATTTGATTGTTGATGCAATGTTCACTTGCATCAACAACCAACACAGTCCAAGTGTGCTGGGGGCAGCCCGCAAGCATCGCCACACTTCCGGTGCCCATGTAGCAAGCCCACAACTTACTAACCCTAACCCATACATCGTTTGGAATGTGGGAGGGAACTGGGGCACCCGGAGGAGACCCACATGGTCACGGGGAGAATGTACAAACTCCTTACAGGCGGTGGTGGGAACCGAAGACATGTCACTGTCTGTGCTACTGAGTTCACTGCACGGTGAGCTTCCACTCCTCTGGAAGTAGACCTGTAGCCAAGGAGGAACAATCTTCTTCTGGGAGCCTCTTCTGAGCCAGAATTGCTCCACCATACCCAGGAGGAGGGCAACTGCACAGCAAGAAGGAAAGGTCCTGCAGTCGTCATGAATGCATCTCCACAGCAACCAAGTGGCAACCACAGGGCAGTTCCATAAATACCAAGCTGAGTGCCATAGTAACTGGGATTTCCATAGTAACCAGGAGGAAACTCTGTGGTAACCAAAATTCAGCTCCATTGTAACCAGGGGTAGTCCTACAGGAAATACAATTCTATGGTACCCATGGGGCTGGACCACAGCAACCAGGGGCTCGTGGCTGCCATCAGCCAAAAACCTCATAGCAACCGTGTGTTAATGACATAAATAGTGTGTTTCACTGTATGTTTGGATGTACATGTGACAAATAAAGCTATGCTTCATCGCTGCAGAAGCAGAGAACTTGTGGGAGGATACAGGGAAGGGTGAACAAGCAGTCGGACCTCTGCAGAGGTCTGTCAGATGCCCATGGTCCACAGTGGGATGTGGAAGAACTCTATCAAGGCAACCCAATGTGAAGGGAGTGTGGAAGATCCACAGGAGATAAAATCGAGAACGTTTTGACTGAGCCGTCGACAAATTGCCAGTTGTCTGAACAAATGTATTACATGTGGTGTTTAAGAGTCATCATCAGAGCTTAACTAAGAAAAGGTTTAATTAATATCAAATACAAATGAGAAGGTTATAATGAGTGTTATAGTGAAGATTCATTAACCTCAATAAATATTTAGCATTCACAAGGAGAATAAAACTGAAAATTACATGTCCCAGCATAAAAAAGACAAAGTACAGAAATGTAAATCGATGCAGTTAATGTTTTCCTGCAGTACTAATTACTGCCGAGAGAGAAACTGAATTATGCGTCAACAGCTTGTCCTCAGATATTGTTTCAAAGTGATACTGGGATTTAATATTTGGTAAAAGCACAAAGTGGACCAGACCTGACCTCATACACTCTCTGAACACGTCTGGCTGTTCAATACAGAGAATTACATCCAACATATGCCCATTCAGCCTGTCTGGTCTTGGTAGTCTCTCAGATCCACAACATAGAAACATAGAAAACCTACAGCACAATACAGGCCCTTCGGCCCACAGAGCTGTGCCAAACATGTGCTTACCTTAGAACTAACTAGGTTTACCCATAGCCCTCTATTTTTCTAAGCTCCATGTAGTCATCCAGGAGTCTCTTAAAAGACCCGATCGTTTCTGTCTCCACCACTGCCACCGGCAGCCACAAGAGGGTCAAAAGCTTTAAGTTCCTTCAGTGAACATCACCTGTTCTGATCCAACTACGTAGATGCCATGGCGAAGGAAGCTCACCAGTGCCTCTACTTCATCAGAGGGCTAAAGAAATTTAGCATGACCCTTCGACCCTCACCGATTTTTATTGTTTCCCTGTACAAAGCATCCTATCTCGACGCATCGTGGTTTGGTAAGGCAACTGCTGTGCCCATGACTGCAAGAAACTGCAGAGCACTGTGGGTACAGCTCACCACGTCCTCTACCCCTCTCACCAACATAATCAAAAGCACGTACCACCAGGCTCAAGGACAGCTTCTGTCCTGCTGTTATCCCTTAAAAACGAAAAAATGGACAACTGACCTCACAGTCTGCCTTGTTATGGTCACATCTTACTGCAGTGCGCATGCTCTGTGATTTTAACATTTTTCATTGTGTTATTGCATTTCCCTTGTACTATCTGGAAGTACTGATGTCTGTATAGATAGCATGCAAAACTACTACTTTTCACTGCACCTCAATACGTGTGACAATAACAAACCACAACCAGTTCCAAAGAGTTGCTATTTCTAACAGAAACTAAGTTGATTATTGAAGCACCTACTCAGGAGAAGAAATCTACTGTCTTTTCTTACACAGGGCTGTGTCTCCAGACCCACAGTCTGTTGTTACCCTCCGAAATGCCCCAGAGAGGCAATTCAGAAAGGGTGACAAATGGTCCTGGTCAAAGCTCAAAGATCACAGTAAACTTATTATCAAAGTACAAAAGCACACACACCACCACTGGCTCACTCTCATTCACTCTCCCACACATACACACCCACACCCCCATACCACACACACACACACACACACTCACACACACACACACACACACACACACACACACACTCACTCCCCTCCCCACCCACACACACACTCAATGGCTCACTCACACCCCTCCCCCCACACATTGGCTCTCTCTCTCTCTCTCTTTCACACACACACACACACACACACACACACACACACACACACACACACACACACACACACACACACACTCACTCCCCCCACCCACACACACACACACACACAGGCTCACTCCCATCCCTCTCCCTCCCCCACACACACTCAATGGCTCACTCACACCCCCCCCCACACATTGGCTCTCTCTCTCTCTCTTTCACACACACACACACACACACACCACACACACACACACACACAGACCCTCACACACACACACAAACACACAGAGACACACACACACACACACACACACACACACACACACACAGGCTCACTCCCATCCCTCTCCCTCCCCCACACACACTCAATGGCTCACTCACACCCCCCCCCCCACACATTGGCTCTCTCTCTCTCTCTCTTTCACACACACACACACACACACACACACACACACACACACACACACACACACACACACACACACACACACTCACTCCCCCCCACCCACACACACACACACACACAGGCTCACTCCCATCCCTCTCCCTCCCCCACACACACTCAATGGCTCACTCACACCCCCCCCCCCACACACATTGGCTCTCTCTCTCTCTCTTTCACACACACACACACACACACACACACACACACACACACACACCCTCACACACACACACAAACACACAGACACACACACACACACACACACACACACACACACACACACACACACACACACACACAGGCTCACTCCCATCCCTCTCCCTCCCCTACACACACTCAATGGCTCACTCACACCCTACCCCCCCACACATTGGCTCTCTCTCTCTCTCTTTCACACACACACACACACACACACACACACACACACAGACCCTCACACACACACACAAACACACAGAGACACACACACACACACACACACACACACACACACACACACACACACACACAGGCTCACTCCCATCCCTCTCCCTCCCCTACACACACTCAATGGCTCACTCACACCCTACCCCCCCACACATTGGCTCTCTCTCTCTCTCTCTCTTTCACACACACACACACACACACACACACACACACACACACACACACACACACACACACACACACACACACACCCTCACACACACACACAAACACACAGAGACACACACACACACACACACACACACACACACACACACACACACACACAGGCTCACTCCCATCCCTCTCCCTCCCCCACACACACTCAATGGCTCACTCACACCCCACCCCCCCACACATTGGCTCTCTCTCTCTCTCTTTCACACACACACACACACACACACACACACACACACACACACACACACACACACACACACACACACACACACACACACACAGACCCTCACACACACACACAAACACACAGAGACACACACACACACACACACACAGGCTCACTCCCATCCCTCTCCCTCCCCCACACACACTCAATGGCTCACTCACACCCCTCCCCCCCACACATTGGCTCTCTCTCTCTCTCTTTCACACACACACACACACACACACACACACACACACACACACACACACACACACACACACACACACACACACACACACACACACACACACACACACACACTTTGTTTGTCCACAGAAGGGAAATGGGGAAATGGTGCTTGTAGATGGTTCAACTCTTTATTTCTCTCCATCGATGCTCTCTGACTTGCTGAGTTGGCCGAGTATTTTGTGTGATACAGTATGTACCAGTTTCCTTCCATTTATAACCATCAAGGCAACGTTTCAGGCCAAGACCCTTCATCAGGACTGGAATTAGAATGACTTTACACACAAGATATAATGATGGAGAACAAGGTCAAAAAAATGATCGATCAGGGAGTTAGTGTCATGTGGAAGTGTGAAATTGTTCTTGGTTCTGGAGTCAGCTTTGTTCATGTGGGTGATGTGTAATCCAATGTAATCCAATAAATCAGCAAGGAAGGTTTTCCCAATCATCACCCCTACAGACAAAAATGGCACTCAGGGAAGCCTCTGATTGTTATACATGGGAGGTTTGCTGTCATTTACTAACCAGTCACACAAATAAACAGAAAAGATTCTGCAGATGCCAGAAATCTTGAGAACCACACACAAAATGCTGGAGGAACTTAACAGGCCAGGCATCATCTATGGGAGAGGAATAACAGTTGATGATTTGGGCCAAAACCTTTCACTGTTAGACTGGAAAAAATCTTTTACATTTCGACAATTAAATATACCACTTCTTACATCTATTGAACTTCAAAGAATGGAATTTTGGATCACATATGTCATGTATTTAATACGAGGGGTGATTGATAAGTTTGTGGCCCAAGTTAGAAGGAGTCAGTTTTAGAAAACCTAGCACATTTATTTTTCAACATAGTCCCCTCCTACATTTACACACTTAGTCCAGCGGTCGTGGAGCATACGGATCTTGGACCTCCTGAAAGTGTCCACAGCAGGAGTGATTGATAAGTTTGTGGCCTAAGGTAGAAGGAGATGAGTTATACAGCTCTTGTTACATGTGCATGCAGCTCAACTCTTTGAGAGATTATGCAGAAAGTTTGAAGTTAATAACTCATCAGTTAATAAGTCATCAGGGGTGATTGATAAGTTTGTGGCCTAAGATAGAAGGAGATGAGTTATTATCTTCAAACTTTCTGCATTTTCACTCAAAGAGTTGAACTGCACGTGCATGTAACGAGAGTGTCTTGGGCCTCCAGGTGGTCCACAGCAGGGGTGATTGATAAGTTCGTGGCCTAAGGTACAAGGAGAACTTATCAATCACCCCTGCCGTGGACCACTTCTGGAGGTCCAAGATGCTGACTTCTACAAAGAAGGGATCCGTATGCTCTTGGACTAAATGTAAATGTAGAAAAAATAAATGTGCTAGGTTTTCTAAAATTGACTTCTTCTACCTTAGGCTACAAACTTATCAATCACCCCTCGTATTTCAGTAATTTTGTAAATAGTTTGATTAAGCATACTTTGTTTACGTAATTCTTTATGGATTATACATAAAAGCACGTGAATGACATGTGTCATTATGCCACCACGTCAAATGCGAGCACCTCACTAAAGTAAAAATGGAGTAGACGCATTATACCAGGCTCCTGCGATTTTCTTTCGATTAGTTTCTCGAGTTGCAAAACATAACAATGAAGAAGTTTCAAAACAAACCTGAGATGAGTACCTACCTGTTGAAGCACAGTGAGACAATCAAGTTTAAAAAAAGCACGACACAATTCTCTTCAGGAAGAGGAGAGAGAAAATCGTACCAGTTAAAAAAAAAGAGCAGTTGCAATAGCAGTTGAAATGCCACATCCCCTGCAACAAGAGTGAATTAAGGAAGCTTCTGGATGGTGCCACAGCAGCGTTCAAGGATGGCATTGGAAAACTCAAACATATCAAGGATAAAATAGTGTTAAATCAAAATGCCACACCTATGTTTTACCAAGCCCATCTGGTTCCTTATACCATCCATGATAAAATAGTCAGTGAGCTAGATCCAGGTGTGAACTCCGGAAAGCCATTAAGGGTGCCAAGAGGCAATATCGAGCCAAGTTGGAAGCCTAGGCTAACTGGGGGAATGCCAGTAGACTATGGCAGGATCAAAATGAGATCACTGGGCGCAATGAAAAGGCTGGGAATATCAATAACTGTAGCGCTTTTCTTCCTGATGAACTTAACGTATTCTACGCAAGATTTGAACAGAAGAAGAGTGCCCGCCTCCTCAGGGTGAACCGGATCTGGTGGCATCGAGATTCATCGTCACCGAGGAACATGTTAGAAGAGCCTTCCTGAAGATAAATCCAAGGAAGGCGACGGGCCCAGATGGCGTCCCGGGACGGGTTCTCCGGGCCTGTGCAAGCGAGCTAGCTGGAGTGTTTGCTGACATCTTCAACTGCTCCCTGCTTCAGTCTAAGATCCCCTCGTATTTTAAGAAGGCAACGATAATCCCAGTGCCGAAGAAAAGCAAGGTGGCATGCCTGAATGACTACCGACCTGTGGCTTTGACATCAATTGCTATAAAGTGCTTCGAGCGATTGGTTATGGCACACATTAACCATAACCTACCGGTCAACCTTGATGCTTTGCAATTCGCCTACCGGAGCAACAGGTCAACGGCAGATGCCATCTCTCTGGCACTACATTCCTCCTTAGAACACCTGAAGAATAAAGACCCATATGTAAGGCTCCTTTTCATTGACTACAGCTCTGCCTTTAATACCATCATTCCAAATAAACTGATTCCTAAGCTCCGGAACCTGGGTCTTAGCACTCAGATCTGCAGCTGGGTCTTCAACTTCCTCACAGACAGGACCCAGGCTGTAAAAATAGGGGACAAGCTCTCCTCTACAATCACTCTGAGCACTGGTGCCCCACAAGGCTGTGTACTCACCCCCCTGCTGTACTCACTGTACACCCATGATTGTGTAGCCAAGTTTCCATCAAACTCAATATATAAGTTTGCTGATGACACCACAATCGTAGGCTGTATCTTGGGTAAGCCTAGATACAAGGTTTGAAAGCGCCATGGTTTTCAAGGGATATTAGAAACTTGGTTCGAAAAAAGAGGGATGTCTACAATAGATATAGGCAGCATGGAGTAAAGGAATTGCTCGAGGAATATAAAGAATGTAAAAGGAAACTTAAGAAAGAGATTAGAAAAGCTAAAAGAAGTTACGAGTTTGGTTTGGCAAATAAGGTGGAAGTAAATCCGAAAGGCTTCTACAGTTATATTAAAAGCAAGAGGATAGTGAGGGATAAAATTGGTCCCTTAGAGAATCAGGGTGGTCAGCTATGTGTGGAGCCGAGGGAGATGGGAGAGATTTTGAACGATTTCTTCTCTTCGGTATTCACTAAGGAGAAGGATATCGAATGGTGTAAGGTGTGGGAAACAAGTAAGGAAGTTATGGAACCTATGACAATTAAAGAGGTGGAAGTACTGGCGCTTTTAAGAAATTTAAAAGTGGATAAATCTCCGGGTCCTGACCGGATATTCCCCAGGACCTTGAGGGAAGTTTGTGTAGAGATAGCAGGAGCTCTGACGGAGATCTTTCAGATGTCATTAGAAACAGGGATTGTGCCGGAGGATTGGCGTATTGCTCATGTGGTTCCATTGTTTAAAAAGGGTTCTAGAAGTAAGCCTGGCAATTATAGACCTGTCAGTTTGACATCAGTGGTGGGTAAATTAATGGAAAGTATTCTTAGAGATAGTATTTATAATTATCTGGATAGACAGGATCTGATTAGGAGTAGCCAGCATGGATTTGTGCGTGGAAGGTCATGTTTGACAAACCTTATTGAATTTTTTGAAGTAGTTACGAGGAATGTTGACGAGGGTAAGGCAGTGGATGTAGTCTATATGGACTTCAGCAAGGCCTTTGACAAAGTTCCACATGGAAGGTTAGTTAAGAAGGTTCAGTCGTTAGGTATTAATGCTGGAGTAATAAAATGGATTCAACAGTGGCTAGATGGGAGATGCCAGAGAGTAGTGGTGGATAATTGTTTATCGGGATGGAGGCCGGTGACTAGCGGGGTGCCTCAGGGATCTGTTTTGGGCCCAATGTTGTTTGTAATATACATAAATGATCTGGATGATGGGGTGGTAAATTGGATTAGTAAGTATGCTGATGATACTAAGGTAGGAGGTGTTGTGGATAATGAGGTGGGTTTTCAAAGCTTGCAGGGAGATTTATGCCGGTTAGAAGAATGGGCTGAACGTTGGCAGATGGAGTTTAATGCTGAGAAGTGTGAGGTTCTACATTTTGGCAGGAATAATCCAAATAGAACATACAGGGTAAATGGTAGGGCATTGAGGAATGCAGTGGAACAGAGAGATCTAGGAATAACAGTGCATAGTTCCCTGAAGGTGGAGTCTCATGTAGATAGGGTGGTGAAGAAGGCTTTTGGAACGCTGGCCTTTATAAATCAGAGCATTGAGTACAGAAGTTGGGATGTAATGTTAAAATTGTACAAGGCATTGGTAAGGCCAAATTTGGAATATTGTGTACAGTTCTGGTCACCGAATTATAGGAAAGATATCAATAAATTAGAGAGAGTGCAGAGACGATTTACTAGGATGTTACCAGGGTTTCAGCACTTAAGTTACAGAGAAAGGTTGAACAAGTTAGGTCTCTATTCATTGGAGCGTAGAAGGTTGAGGGGGGATTTGATCGAGGTATTTAAAATGTTGAGAGGGATAGATAGAGTTGACGTGAATAGGCTGTTTCCATTGAGAGTAGGGGAGATTCAAACGAGAGGACATGATTTGAGAGTTAGGGGGCAAAAGTTTAAGGGAAACACGAGGGGGTATTTCTTTACTCAGAGAGTGATAGCTGTGTGGAATGAGCTTCCTGTAGAAGTAGTAGAGGCCAGATCAGTTGTGTCATTTAAGGTAAAATTGGATAGGTATATGGATAGGAAAGGAGTGGAGGGTTATGGGCTGAGTGCGGGTAGGTGGGACTAGGTGAGATTAAGAGTTCGGCACGGACTAGGAGGGCCGGAATGGCCTGTTTCCGTGCTGTGATTGTTATATGGTTATATGGTTATATGGTAATGATGAGTCTGAGTACAGAGAGGAAATTACGAACCTGGTGGCATGGTGCGAAGACAATAACCTATCCCTCAACGTCAGCAAGACGAAGGAATTGGTTGTTGACTTCAGAAGGAGTAGCGGACCGCACAACCCCATCTACATTGGTGGTGCGCAGGTGGAACAGGTCAAAAACTTTAAGTTCCTCGGGGTGAATACCACAAATGACCTGACTTGGTCTAACCAAGCAGAGTCCACTGCCAAGAAGGCCCACCAGCACCTTTACTTCCTGAGAAAGCTGAAGAAATTTGGCCTGTCCCCTAAAACCCTCACTAATTTTTATAGATGCACTGTAGAAATCATTCTTCTAGGGTGCATCACAACCTGGTATGGAAGTTGTCCTGTCCAAGACCGGAAGAAGCTGCAGAAGATCGTGAACATAGCCCAGCACATCACACAAACCAATCTTCCATCCTTGGACTCACTTTACACCACACGCTGTCAGAGCAGTGCTGCCAGAATAATCAAGGACAAGACCCACCCAGCCAACGCACTTTGTCCCACTTCCCTCCGGGAGAAGGTTCAGGAGCTTGAAGATTCGTATGGCCAGATTTGGGAACAGCTTCTTTCCAACTGTGATAAGACTGCTGAACAAATCCTGACCCGGATCTGGGCCGTACCTTCCAAATATCTGGACCTGACTTGCACTACCTTACTTTCCCTTTTCTATTTTCTAATTATGATTTATAATTTAAATTTTTATTATATTTACTTTGATTTGTACTTCAGGGAGCGCAAAGCACAGAATCAGATATTGCTGTGATGATTGTACGCTCTAGTATCAATTGTTTGGTGACAATAAAGTAAAGTAAAGATTGCATGGAAGCTGAAGAAATTCTTTCCAAGATTGAATGGAAACACTGGGCCGCACCAGTGGTCCCAGGAGCTAAAAACGATGGGTATGTAGAGATCTGCTGTGATTTTAAGGTCACTATCAACCTAGTACTGAAAGTAGATCAATGCCCAGGATAGAGGAAACCTTTCTGGAGGGAAACACTTCATCAAGGTGGACTTAGCTGAGGCCTACCTACAGATGGAGATGGAAGAAGAGTCCAAAGTGTTTCTCATCATAAACAATCACAAAGGGCTTTATCACAATAATAGGCTTATTTTTGGAGTAGCATCTGCACTTGCACTCTGGCAGAAAGATATGGACCAGGTGATACAAAGCTGCCCAGGCACTCAGTGTTACCTGGATGACATCATTGTTACCTGTAAGGATGACGAGGAACAGCTCCAAAGTCTCATGACAGTATTAAAATGATTAAACGATTTAAAGGCTCAAAGCATAATGCAACAAGTGTGAATTCTTTAAACCAAGCATCACTTACTGTGGTCACACCATTGACGCACAAAGATGGCGTAAGTGTGGTGAGAAAATTCAAGCAGTGGTGGATGTCGTAAAGCCAAAGGACGTGTCACAGTTGTGGTCCTTTATAGGATTTGTCAATTACTAAAACAGATCCCTGCCAAACCCGAATACTGTGCTCATCCCTTGAACCCATTACTGCAGATCAGGAAGAAACAGCAACGGACAAAGCACTGAGAGGTGGCTTCCCAAAAGGCCGAGGAAATGGTGGTGTCAGACACTATTCACACATTAGGATCCACATCGTCCAGTGATGCCTTGCCTCATGGTGTGCTGTAGGTTCTGTCATGCCACATACTATGAATTCATTGCACAGCCTTTGGAACACACACAAAATGCTGGAGGAACTCAGCAGGCTAGGCAGCACCTATGGAAAAAGTACAGTTGATGTTTTGGGCTGAGACCCTTCAGCAGGACACTATGTTTTGCAACCGCTGCAGATAGATTTAGGGTGTAAAATGTTTTAACCAGTTCCTGTATGGGAGAGAGTTTGCACTCATGACTGATCATCAAACACAAGTCAAACACGAGGAAATCTGCAGATGCTGAAAATTCAAGCAACACACACAAAATGCTGGTGGAACACAGCAGGCCAGGCAGCATCTATAGGGAGAAGCACTGTGAGTGTTCGGGCCGAGACGCTTCGTCAGGACTAAGTGAAAGGAAAGATAGTAAGAGATTTGAAAATAGTGGGGGGAGGGGGAAATGCGAAATGATAGGAGAAGACCTGAGGGGGTGGGGTGAAGCTGAGAGCCAGACAGGTGATTGGCAAAAGTGATACAGAGCTGGAGAAGGGGAAGGATCATGGGACGTGAGGCCTCAGGAGAAAGAAAGGGGGAGGGGGGGAGCACCAGAGGGAGATGGAGAACAGGCAGAGTGATGGGCAGAGAGAGAGTGAAAAAAACCAAACAACTAAATATGTCAGGGATGGGGTAAGAAGGGGAGGAGGGGCATTAATG
Source organism: Hemitrygon akajei (assembly GCF_048418815.1). NCBI lineage: Eukaryota > Metazoa > Chordata > Chondrichthyes > Myliobatiformes > Dasyatidae > Hemitrygon > Hemitrygon akajei. Next base: position 114,072,166 of record NC_133133.1, on the reverse strand, counting down.
GAAGTTAGAGAAGTCAATGTTCATGCCATCAGGTTAGAGGCTACCCAGCCGGTATATAAGGTGTTGTTCCTCTAACCTGAGTGTGGCTTCATCTTGACAATAGAGGAGGCCATGGATAGACATACCAGAATGGGAATGGGACGTGGAATTAAAATGTGTGGCCACTGGGAGATCCTGCTTTCTCTGGTGGACAGAGCGTAGGTGTTCAGCGAAACGGTCTCCCAGTCTGCGTCGGGTCTCACCAATATATAAAAGGCCACACCGGGAGCACCGGACACAGTATACCACACCAGCCGACTCACAGGTGAAGTGTCGCCTCACCTGGAAGGACTGTCTGGGGCCCTGAATGGTGGTGAGGGAGGAAGTGTAAGGGCAGGTGTAGCACTTGTTCCACTTACAAAGATAAGTGCGAGGGGAGATCGGTGGGAAGGGATGAGGGGGACAAGTGGACAAGGGAGTCGCGTAGGGAGCGATCCCTGCAGAAAGCAGAAAGGGGGGGAGGGAAAGATGTGCTTAGAGCAAAGAGGTGGTCTCGGGAGGTAGAAGAGCAATTACGGGATTACTTTGAATCAGTGGACTGGGCCGTGTTCATGCACTTATCTAGAGATCTGAATGACTACACCATGGCTGTAACGGACTTTATTGAAAAGTTGTAGATGAGTGTGTCCCCACAAAATCATTCAGAGTCTTCCCCAATCAGAAATCCCTGGATGAATATGAGATCTGAAATCTGCTGAGGGCCAGAACAGAGGCATTCAAGTCTGACGATCAGGAAAGCTACAAGAGGTGCAGGAATGATCTCTGGAAAGCCAACTCACAGGCGAAGTAGAAATTCCAGGTTGAACTTGTGTTACGAACCCCGTAACTGGGTGTCTTACCAGCATAGATAGAAGTGTCCGTTGGAGTCTGATGATACTATTTTCAACAGTATTTATTAGTAAAAATACACAAAAATAATATCAATGCAAATATACAGATAATATATGTCATCAATACTAAACCTAAAAGTGCGGGTATAATAATAATCAATAAGAAACAAGCTCTATCGTTGTCTAGGGGATAATGAATTGTCAGATGGAAATATAAAGTTCCGTTCAGTTCATGCAGGCTGCGGTAGTGGTCGGTTGATGTGTTGCAATTGTTGGAGAGAGAGAGAGAGAGAGAGAAAACGTGTGAACAGTAACAGCTATTATCTTGCCAACCTTCCTTTACGATTTTGATCTGTCGATGCGTTGTTGTTGTGGCCATTCATGTATGACCCCTCTGTCCTTTAGCTAGACCGTTCTTCCGTGGTGGACTCGTCACCCAGGCAAGGGTGGACACACACACAAGCCCCCACCGGCCTCGCTATAAAACACTGTGAGTTAAAATTTACCGACCCTTCGTTCTGTCTCCGGTCTCCCACCCTGTCTCGTGGGGGTTCTGATGCTCACTAGCGTTTCTCCTAGTGCGTCTGAGGGGTGTTACCCCCAGACCTCACTTTTATCCCCACTCACGGGGTCTCAGGTGTCAATCAGGTTGGGATGATGTAACCCATCAAACCAGCCCACTCTGGTTGCCCCCTGAGGAGTTTCAATGAATAGAACAGTACCAAGTACACAATCCTTCTCCAAAAGACAATAGCAGTAATCAATGGTTCCGCTCTCCTTTTGTTAGCTGTGTCTTTCTCATTAACTTTCATGAGCTGTTATCAATAACAACTGCCCTGGCAGATTTCCTTTTGTCTCTCTTACTTCCTTGTTAGCAGCATCGAAATAGTAGCGATTTGCGATTTTCCAAAAGGGGAGGGGGCATGGGTGACTCTGCACCCTTCTGCCCATCAGAGTTGTTCATCCTTCGTAACACTTGAATCAATGAGGGATGTTTGACAGCTATGGCAGGGTTTGAATGCTATCCCCTCCTACAAAATTATATCAAGAGACATGGGAGACAGCAGGGCTTCATATTCAGATGAGCTCAGTGCTTTCTGTGCTGCTTTGATGTTAGAACATGGAGGAACCATCGCAAACCCAACATTCCCAATGACCCTGTGATCTCAGTCTCTGAAGCTGACTGTGGGCTGCCTTCAGGAGGGTGAACCCACAGAAAGCATCCGGTCCGGACGGAGTACCTGGCCATGGACTGAAGACCTGTGCTGACCAACCAGCTGGGGTGTTCATTCAGATCTTTAATCTCTCATTTCGGCAGTGTGCGGTACAACCTGCTTCAAGGAAGCTTCAATCATACTGGTGTCCAAGAGGAACTTGGTAACCTGCCTCAAATGCTATCCCCATTTGCACTTACATCCACAGTGATGGTGTGTCTTGAGAGACTGGTGATGAAACGTATCAGCTCCTGCCTGAGGTGACTTGAATTCACTCCACTGCAGATGCTCTTCGCTCAACCCTGGAACATCTGGGCAGCAAAGGTGCATACATCAGGATGCCCTCTATTGACTACAGCTCAGCATTCAATACCACTATCCTCCCAAAACTAATCAATAAGCTCCAAGACCTGGGCCTCTATACCTCCTTGTGCAATTGGATCCTGGATTTCCTCACTTGTAGACCCCAGTCAATTCAGATTGGCAACAACATCTCCTCCACGATCTCCATCAGCACAGGTTCACCACAAGGCTGTGTGCTCAGCCCCCTGCTCTATTCACTTTACACCTATGACTGTGTGCCTAAGTACATTCCAAAGCCACATTCAAGTTTGCTGATGACACTGCTATTGTGGGCCAAATCAAAGGTGCGAATCAGCGTACAGGAGGGAGACTGGAAATTTGGCTGAGTGGTGTCATAACAACAACCTCTCACTCGATGTCAGTGACAGCAAGGAAATGATTGTAGACTTTAGGAGAGGTAAATCAGAGGTCCATGAGCCTGTCCTTATCAGAGAATCAGAGGCAGAGAAAGTTAGCAACATTGAATTCCAAGGTGTTATTATTTCAGAGGATCTGTCCAGGACCCAGCACGTAAGTGCAATTGCGAAGAAAGCACGGCAGCGCCTCTGCTTCCTCAAGAGTCTGCAGAGATATGGCACAACATCTAAAATGCTGACAAACTTCCATAGATATGTAATGAAAATTGTATTGACTGGATGCACCATGAACTCCTATGGATACACCAACGCCTTTGAATGGAAAATCCTGCAAAGGTTAGTGGATTTGGCCCAGTCTATTACCACTAAACCCTTCCCAACCACTGAGCACATCTACATTAAACGCTGCCGTAGGGAAGCAGCATCCATCGTCAGAGATCCCCACCATCTGGGTCATGCTCTTTTCTCACTGCTGCTGTCAGGTAGAAGGTACAAGAGCCTCAGGACTCACACCACCAGGTTCACAAACAGTTACTACCCCTCAACCATCAAGCTATTGAATAAAACAGGATAACTACACTCAACTTCACTTGCCCCATCATTGAAACGTTCCCACAACCAATGATCTCACTTTAAGGACTCTTTATCTCATGTTCTTGCTATTTATTTATGTTTCTATTTGCAGAGCTTGTTATCTTCTGCACTCTGATTGATCTTTCATTGATCCTGGTATAGTTACTATTCTTTAAATTTGCAGGAAAGTGAACTTCAGGGTTGTGTATGGTGACTTATACTTTGATGGACCATCATCTACCCTGTGAAGGTGGGATGCCACAGTTTCACTGGCACATCGACGACAAGGTTACTCTGTGATATGGCAGTGACTGGAGCGAGGCTCAGGAAAGCCACCAGAGAGCTGGTTGAAAGGCAGAAACGGGCTGTGGCTGAGGAGGAAGGACTGAAATTTGGGGACCAACTAATCCCATTGAAAGCTGCAGGGGGTGGTAGGGCCACTGCTCTGCTACCAGGAGACGTACTGGGTCTAAGGGAGCAAAACATCAGTGAATGGTGATCTCCATCTGATGACCCTGCAGCTTACCTATTGGAGATGCAGCAGGAATCATCTTCCTATAAATCTCATTGATAATAAAAATTTACTTTGAACTTTAATCTCCCTCTTGGCACTTAACCCTCCAGGCAGCCAAAGTGCTCCACCTGCCCATTCACCTTCATTTAAGGCCATAAACAGTCCTTCAAGGTGAGGCAACACTTCACCTGTGAACCTGCTGTATTGTTCTATTGTATATGATACTCCTGATGCAGCCTCCTCTGCATTGGTGAGACCCATCGTAAATCAGGGTACCACCGTCAAGCACCTCTGCTCCAACCGCTAAAAGTGGAACATCCCAATGGCCAAGCATTTTAATCCTGATTCCCATTTCCATTCTCCGACATGTCGGTCCATGACCTCCTCTTGTGCCATGATGAGGTCACACTCAGGGTGGAGGAGCAACACCTCACGTTGGTGCTAGAAAGTTTGTGAACCCTGTAGAATTTTCTATACTTCTGTATAAATATGACCTGAAATGTGATCAGATCTTCACGTAAGTCCTAAAACGAGATAAAGGAACCCAATTAAATAAATAACACAAAAAAATTATACTTGTTCATTTATTTATTGAGAATAATGATCCAATATCACATGTATTTGTTGGAAAAAGTATGTGAACCTTTGCTTTCAGTAACTGGTGCGACCCACTTATATGGCAATAACTTTAACCAAACATTTCCCGTTACTGATGATCAGTCCTGCACAGCGGCTTGGAGGAATTTTAGGCCATTCCTCCTCACAAAACTGCTTCAACTCTGGGATGTTGGTGGGCTTCCTTGCACAAACAGCTTGCTTCAGGTCCTTCCACAACATTTCTATAGGATTAAGGTCAGGACTTTGACTTGGCCATTCCAAACATACATTTTCTTCTTTTTAAGCCATTCTGTTGTTGATTTACTCTTGCCTTGAGGATCATGATATTTTTGCATTAAACAACTTCTATTAAGCTTCAGGTGATGGACTGCTACCCAGACATTCTCCTGTAAAATAAAATTTTGAATTCATTGTTCCCTCAACGATTGTAAGCTGTCCAAGCCCTGAGGCAGCAAAGTGGCCTAAACCATGATGTTCATTCCACCATGCTTCAAAGTTGGGATGAGGTTCCAAACATAGCAATGTACATTTCTGCCAAAAAGTTCAACTTTTGTGTCATCCGTCTACAGAACATCGTCCCAGAAGCTTTGTAGAACATCCAGGTGGACTTCTGCAAACTTGAGATGTGCAGCAGTGTTGTTTTTTTTGGAGAACAGTGATTTCCTGCATGGTGTCCTTCCACGAACAGCATTCTTGTTCAGTGTTTTTCTTATAGTAGACACGTGAACAGAGACCTTAACAAGTTTTAGAGATTTCTGCACATCTTTTGCTGTTACCCTTGGTTTTTTTTTCATCTCCTTCAGCACTGCACATGGTGCTCTTCGTGTGATCTTTGCAGGATGCCCAATCCTAGGGAGAGTAGCAATAGCACTGAATTTTCCATTTGTCGACAATTTCTCTTACTGTGCACTGATGAGCACACAAGACTTCAGAAATGCTTTTGTAGCCTTTTCCAACATCATTACTTTGCATTAGTCTTCACTGTGGAAGACACTAGCAGTGTGCCAGAGGTCCGTGAGTCACTGACAGAGTGCCATTACTATACAGAAAGAAAAAAGTACTAGGCAAACTGAAAGGTCTTCAGGTGGACAAATCAGCTGGACCAGATGGACTACATCCCAGAGTCCTGAGAGAGGTTGCTGAAGAGATAAAGGATGCTTTGGCCATGATCTTTCAAGAATCTCTTGATTCTGGTATGGTCCTGGAGTACTGGAAGGTTGCAAATGTCACCACTCTTTAAGAAGGGAGGAATGGATAGAGGAATGGCTGATCGGCAGGATTCTGCAAATGGAAATAAAAGGGGCCTTTTCTGGTTGGCTGCCAGTGACGTGGTGTTCCTCAGGGTTCAGTATTGGGACCGCTACCTTAACATTATTTGTCAATGATTTAGATAATGGAATTGATGGCTTTGTGGCAAAGTTTGAAGATGGTACAAAGATAGGTGGAGGGGTAGGTAGTACTGAGGAAGCAATACAATTGTAACAGGGCTTGGACAAATTGGAAGAAAGGGCAATAAAGTGGCAGATGGAATACAGTGTTGGGAAATGTATGATAATGCATTTTGGTAAAAGGAACAATAGTGTGGACTGTTACTTAAATGGGGAGAAGGTTCGAGCATTAAAGGTGCAGAGGGACTTTGGAGCCCTCGTGCCAGACTCCCAGAAGGTTAATTTACAGGTTGAGTCTGTTAAAGAAGGCGTTCATTTCATGGCGAACAGAATATACAAACGTTTGTAAATGCAAGGAGGTAATGCTGAGCCCTTCTAAGACACTAGTCAGGCTGCGCTTGGAGTATTGTCGACAGTTTTGGGCTCTATATCTCAGAAAGGATGTGTTGTTATTGGAAAATGTCCAGAGGGGGTCATGAGGATGATTCTAGGAATGAAGGGGTTAACATATGAGGAGCATTTGACAGCTTTGGGCCTGAACTCACTGGAATTTAGAAGAAAGTTGGGGGATCTCATTGAAACCTATCGAATGTTGAAAGGACTAGATAGGGTGGATGTGGAGAGGACGTTTCCTATGGTGGGGGTATCCAGAACTAGAGGACACAGCCTCAAAACTGAGGGCCGACCTTTTAGAACAGAGGTAAGGAGGAATTTTTTTTAGCCAGAGAGTAGTGAATCTGTGGAGAGCTCTGCCACAGACAGCAGTGGAGTCCAAGTACATTTAAGGCAGAAGTTGATTGTTTCCTGATTGGCCAGTGGATCAAAGGAAAGCAGGTTTATAGGGTTGAATGGAGTCATGATGGAATGTTGGAGGAGACTCGATGGGCTTGTTACGAACCCCGTAACTGGGTGTCTTACCAGAAAAGATAGAAGTGTCCGTTGGAGTCTGGTGATACTATTTTCAACAGTATTTATTAGTAAAAATATACAAAAATAATATCAATGCAAATACACAGATAATATATGTCAGCAATACTAAACCTAAAAGTGCGGGTATAATAATAATCAATAAGAAAGAAGCTCTATCGTTGTCTAGGGGATAATGAATTGTCAGATGGAAATATAAAGTTCAGTTCAGTTCATGCAGGCTGCGGTAGTTGTTGGTCGCTGTGTTGTAATTGTTGGAGAGAGAGAGAGAGAGAACAGTAACAGTTATTGACTTGCCAACTTTCCTTTACGATCTTGATCCATCGATATGTTATTGCTGTGGCCATTCAAATGTGACCCCTCCGTCCTTTAGCTAGACCGTTCTTCCGTGGTGGACTCGTCACCCAGGCAAGGGTGGACACACACACAAGCCCCCATCGGTCTCGCTATAAAACACTGTGAGTTAAAATTAACCGATCCGTCGTTCGGTCTCTGATCTCCCACCCTGTCTCATGGGGGTTCCGATGCTCACTAGCGTTTCTCCTGGTGCGTCTGAGGGGTGTTACCCCAGACCCCACTTTTATCCCCACACACGGGGTCTCAGGTGTCAATCAGGTTGGGATGATGTAACCCATCAAACCAGCCCACTCTGGTTGTCCCCTGAGGGGTTTCAATGAATAGAACAGTACCAAGTACACAAACCTTCTCCAAAAGACAATAGCAGTAATCAGTGGTTCCGCTCTCTTTTGTTAGTAAGAGACATTCCACTCTGTGTATCTCTGAGTTGTCTCTCTCTCATTAACTTTCATGAGCTGTTATCAATAACAACTGCCCTGGCAGAGTCCCTTTTGTCTCTCTGACTTCCTTGATAACAGCATTGGAATAGTAGCGATTTGCGATTCTCCAAAAGGGGGGGGGGGGGGCATTGGCGATTTTGTACCTTTCTGCCCATCAGAGTTGTTCATACTTTGTAACAGGCTGAATAGCCTAATTCTGTTGCTATGTCTTATGCATCTCTACAGTTCTTCTGCTAAGGTCCTCTGAAAGTTGTTTTGAATGAGGCATGGTGCATATAAACAGATCTTTCTTAAGAAGAGCAGGCTCTGCACGGAGGATGTCACTGTGATGAAAACCTTCACCGCACGTGGTTATAAAAAGCCATGGATGACAACAGAGGTGCGTTCGCTACTGAAGGCCCGTGACACAGCCTACAGATCAGGGGACAGGAGTGCGCTTCGCTCAGCCAGGTCTGTGCTTTCACTAGGGATCAGGAAAGCGAAAAGGACCTACGCGGGCAAAATACATGGACACTTCTGTGACACAGGTGACACCAGACAGATGTGGCAGGGAATTCAAGCTCTGACAGATTACAAGATCAGGCAGAAAACTGATGACAGCGACGCCTCTCTTCCAGACTGGCTCAACAAATTCTTTGCACGCTTCGAAGCATCAAACACTACAGCAAGGGGGAGAGCCAGTCCCTTCTTATCATCTGACCAGCCGGCTCCAATCATTGATTCGGAGCAAACACGGAGGACCCTTGCCAGGGTTAACCCACGAAAAGCGGGAGATCCGAATAACATCCCTGGACGTGTGCTCAAGGAATGTGCTGATGTATTAGCAGATGTCCTGACAGACATTTTCAACATCTCCCTTAGTCAAGCCATTGTCCCCAGATACTTCAAAACCTCCACAATCATCCCTGTAGCAAAGAAATCAGTTGTAGCCTGTCTGAATGATTACCATCCTGTTGCCCTGACCTCCATAGTGATGAAATGTTTTGAATGGCTTGTCAAGCCTCTTAGCGTCCCCTCATCGCTGGATCCTCTACAGTTTGCTTATCGTCCAAATCACTCTACGGAGGATGCAATATCCACCACACTGCACACAGTTCTCTCTCACTTGGACAACAAAGTCACTTATGCCAGAATCCTGTAAATTGATTTCAGTTCAGCATTCAATACCATCATCCTGCAGAGACTAGTGGAGAAACTGTCGCTGCTTGGCCTTAACACTGCCATGTGTCGCTGGATTCTGGATTTCTTGACAGAGAGACCACAGTCAGTCTGTGTTGGCAGGAACATCTCTGACTCCATCACACTGAGCACTGGATCCCCACAAGGCTGTGTGCTTAGCCCATTGCTGTTTACACTGCTAACATATGACTGTGCAGCCAGATTCAAGGAGAACCTGATCATTAAATTTGCAGATGATACCACAATGGTGGGGCTCATCAGCAAAAATGATGAAACAATGTACAGGGAGGAGGTCAAACACCTAGAGAGCTGGTGCAGTGACAACAACTTGATGCTTAATGTCACCAAAACCAAGGAGATGATCGTCGATTTCAGACAGTCTCAGCCTGAGCACACACCCCTCAGCATCAGTGGCTCCACAGTGGAGAGAGTGGAAAACATCAAGTTCCTTGGGGTGCAGATCTCGGACGATCTCACCTGGTCCAGGAACACCACTGGGATTGTGAAACGAGCCCAGCACAGATTGCACTTTCTGAGGAAGCTTAAACAAGCATCACTCCCCACTAACATCTTAACTACATTCTACAGAGGAGTGGTTGAGAGTGTGCTGACCTTTTGTATCACAACCTGGTACTCCAGCTGCAGTGCTGCCGACAAAAAAGCCTTGCAGAGGGTGGTTAGGGGAGCAGAGAAGATTATTGGAGTTCACTACCTTCTGTCCAAGACCTCTTTCAGAGTCGATGCCTTCAGAAGACACAGTACATCATTAAAGACCCCTCACACCCTCTCCATGAACTATTTGTTCTTCTGCCATCAAGTAAACATTACAGGAGCATAAAAACTAAAACCACAAGGCTACTAAACAGCTTCCTCCCACAGGCAGTCAGACTGCTAAATAGCTGCTCTACCTGACTCTGCTTTGGACACTTTTAACTTGCACTGGACACTTATAACTTGTTTTTAACTGACATGTGGCTGTTGTGTTTTACTATTTATTGTTATGTTTATTATTTAGTGTTGCGTTTGATATGTTATGATTGCACTGCTCCTGGGAAACGCTGTCTTATTCTGCCCTGCAGAGCTGATGTATGGTTAGAATGACAAAGTTTTTGAATCTTGAATTTTGAATCTCTGTCAGTAACCTGACATTGTGTGTCTTTTTTATAGGGCAGGGCACCTCTACAACCCACTTCTCTAATCTCATCTCATGGATTGGAACAACTAGCTCTAAATAGCTTTTGTAGAAGGCATTACTCCAGTGGTTCACATACTTTTTCTGACAAATACCTGTACATGTAATATTGGATAATTTTTCTCAATAAATAAATGAACACGTATAATGTTTCTTTTGTGTTTTTTATCTAGTTTTAGGGCAAACGTGAAGATTTGCACATTTTAGGTCATAATTACGCAGAAATAGAGACAATTCTACAGGGTTCACAAACTTTCTAGGACCACTGTAGTTGTAGTATATAGCATACTGTGTATAAGATGAGTGGAGAGAAATAGGTTACCTATTTGAGTTGAGTTGCCTCCTATATTGAGTTGGAGTCGATAGCTAAGCAGGGAAGAGTGCAGCGTATTTAATATTTCAGTAGTATTTGAGTAATATTGTAAATATATTGCAGGGTGTTTGATTTAGTATTCTTTGTTTATTTAAATAATTCATTTCGGGTTATATGTAATGGCATTCATCATTACACCATGCAACGCTGTCCGGTATGGGGGGGGGGGGGGGCTACTGCACAGGACCGACAGAAGCTGCAGAGTGCAGTGGGTTGTAAATCTAGTCAGCCCCATCCTGGGTACCAGCCTACAAAGTACCCAGGACATCTTCAAGGAGCAGAGTCTCAGAAAGGCAGCATCCATTATTAAAGACCTCCAGCACCCAGGACATGCCCTTTTCTCATTGTTACCATCAGGTGGGAGGTACAGAAGCCTGAAGGCACACACTCAGTGATTCAGGAACAGCTTCTTCCCCTCTGCCATCCGATTTCTAAATGGACATTGAACCCTTGGACACTACCTCACTTTTTTTAATATACGGTATTTCTGTTCTTTGCATAACTTTTAACCTATTCAATATAGGTATACTGTAATTGATTTACTTATTTATTATTTTTTATTCTATTTTATGTATTACATTGAACTGCTGCTGAGTTAACAAATTTCAGGACACATGCCGGTGATAATAAACCTGATTCTGATTCTGACGTCATATGTGTGTACCTTACTAAAGTATGAACAGAGCCTTACCCCCTACTCTTTCACAGGCATCCATTTCACTTCTTCTTAAAAAGGACAAGGACCCGACTTGATGTGGATCATATCGCTCCATCTCACTTCTGAATGTGGATGTGAAAATTTTGGCTAAAGTGCTTGCGTGCCGTTTAGAACGCCCCCTTCCCAAGATAATCTCAGATGATCAAACAGGTTTTATTAAAAATCATCATTCTTTTTTAATATCCATCGACTGGCTGATGTGGTTTATTCACCCAGTGATTCTCCGAATCCGGAGGTTGTTATCTCCTTGGACGCAGAGAAGGCGTTCGATAGAGTGGAGTGAGTATACTTGTTTAGTGTTTTGGAGAAATTTGGATTTGGCAGAATATTTGCAGCCTAGGTTAAGCTATTATATCACTTGCCTTTAGCGTGTGTACAGACGAATTATTTTCGATCTGACCATTTCCCATTAACATGTGGCACTCACCAAGGCTGCCCATTGTCCCCTCTTCTTTTTGCAATTGCGTTTGAGCCTCTTTCTATTGCACTTAAGTCAACTACGTTATTTCAAGGTGTTAGGAGAGGGAACATGGAACACCGTGTATCGCTACATGCTGACGACCTCTTACTTTATGTTAGCGAGCCTGTAGGTAGCAGTCCTGCTATTGTGTCATTATTAGGTCAATTTGGAGCCTTCTCTGGCCATAAACTGAACCTTCAAAAAAGCAGACGCTTTCCCATTAATAACTTGGCCCTACAGATCCGACAGGAATCTTTGCCTTTTCCTTTATCTCAAGATGCTTTTGTATATCCAGGAATACATGTTACTCACTCTTTTACATCTCTGTTTGAAGCTAACTATAGCCCTCAGGTTAGCCAAGTGAAGGCTGATTTTGAGAGATGGCGCAGTTTACCCCTTACTATAGCTGGGAGAATTCAATCAGTGAAGATGACGATACTTCCCAGATTTCTTCACTTGTTCCACTGCTTGCCAGTTTTCTTATCTAAGTTATTTTTCTAATCAGTCAACCAAGCCATAACCTCCTTTATTTGGGAAAATAAGGTCCCAAGGGTTAATAAGCACATTCTCCAGAGAGGTCGTGACGTAAGTGGAATGGGCCTTCCTAGCTTTATTCATTATTACTGGGCATCAAACATTCAAGAGGTATTATTTTGGCTCCACTGGCCAGATATAAACTGGTGCCTGCTTGAGACATGGTCTTGCCACTCCTCGTTTCTCCCAGCTTTAGTGTATTCTTCCTTGCCATTGAAATCCTCTCAATTCACATCTAACCTGGTCGTGCTCCCTACCCTCAAAATTTTTCATCAATTTCACTGCCACTATACGTTCACATCAGTTTCAGTTTTGGGTCCCAGTCATAGAAATCATCTATTTCTTCCCTCCACACTCGATTCAGTTTTTAGACAATGGGGTTTGAACGGTCTTCTGCGCATTAAGGATTTGTACACTGATAATATATTTGATAGTTTTGATAACCTGTGCAGTAAATATGGCCTTCTGCATAATCATTTTTTAAAATATCTGCAGATTTGCCACCTTGTCAAGGAAAAATTTCCCTCTTTTCCTGATCTACCACCTGCTATGTTGTGGGGAAAAACTCACTCTTAGCTTCAATAATAAAGGGCTGATCTCTGTCCTATACTCTCAGCTGATGTCTTTGGCAGCTCAAGATTTAAACAAAACTAGGACTCGGTGGGAGGATGACCTTGGTATGGATCTGGCTGAGGAATATTGGGCAAAAGCATTGAATAGGGTTCATTCCTCGTCATCATGTGCTAGACTGGGGCTCATACAATTTAAAGTTTTACACAGGGTACACTTAAGTAAAGCCAGGTCTTGCTGACATATATCCTGGGGTAGACACTGGCTGTGACAGGTGTTCCTTCTCTCCGGCTGGTTTAGTGCATGCATTTTGCTCTTGCCCTCGGCTTGATGGCTACTGGGCACTGGCTTTTAAAATTATCAGTGAGGTTTTGGGCGTGACACTGAGACCTTGCCCGCTTATAGCTGTATTTGGTGTGGCGGGTGATGCTTTGGGTTTAAATGCAAACCAGTTGGATATCATTGCATTTACATCACTTTTGGCCCGTATGAGAATCTTGCTGGTCTGGAAATCTGCCACTCCCCCATCTGCTGCTGCTTGGTTAGAGGACGTAATGCTTTTTCTGAAATTAGAAAAGATTAAATTCACTGAGGGGGTCTGTGAAAAAGTTCTATTCGAAATGGGGACCTTTCTTGTCATATTTTGGGAGTCTCAAGGAATTACCTACTAGTTGAGGGAATTTGATTATACTTGGGAAGTTGTCTCCCTATGGTTTACCTCACAGGGTGGTTGATGAATTGTGATGTTTGTGTATTCTGGATCATCTGACATGTTGTGGATGTGTGTGGGCCTTCATCTTGAAGTAGTGTGGGGGTATGGCTGTAAAATGTCTGTACTTGTATTTGTGAATTGTTGTACTGTAAATACATTAGCTGCCATGGTACTGTATGCTCGGGGAGGGCGGGTGGGGGGAGGTTTGTTTAGGAATAAGATATAAAAGCAAAATGGAGGAAAACGTAATCCATTATGTATTCTGTATTGTGTCATTCCTTCAATAAAATTTTAAAAGGTACGAACAGAGTAGACACGTTACCCCAGGCTCCTGTGTTTCTCTTTCGATTAGTTTCTGGAGTTACAAAATATAACAGTATAGTCAAAAACACAATTGTCACACTCGCTGTGGGTAAGCGTGCCCGACGAGGGTCACCCGTTGGGAAAAAACACAGATGGCAAAGGAACACGTTAGTGCAAAGGGTTTTGTTCAGTGCCAGGTGGAAAAGTGCAAAAGCTGCCCAATAGTGGTAAAGAAAAAAAGTATTTACAAATAGACAAGTGAAAATAAACCTGAATGTGCAAAATTTTACAACTGTACAGACACATTTTGTTCTTAGCTTTCCAGTATAACTATTCCCCGACCGTCAACGCCAACCTCCATGCCTCTCAGCGAAGACAGTCTGAGGGTTTAAATCTGCCGCTGCCTGGGACAGTAAATTCTACTGTTGGTGGGGGTGGGGGTGGGGGGAATCACGTGACCAGACCATAATACTGTAATTATTTCAGATGTCGAATTGGAGCATTTTAAACAGGATTCTAACATCCTACAGTTTTATTCCACGACAAATGCCTTAGTTAAACCCACAGATCAGTGCTCAGATCAATATAAAAGAGTAATGCCCCCCCACCAGTGGTGTCGCCTGGTAGGGTGTGGGTCGCCTGCTCCCACTAACCCAGGCATTATTTTAGAAAGCCCCAGACTGTCCCTCCGGTTTTTTGGGGCCGTTCTGCTGTCTACAACCAATGTAACAGTGTGAGTGAAAATAAATGAAAGCATTTGGAATGCCTGTGTCCAGAATCCTTGCTTTTATGAGTTATAAACCAGTGAGCATGTTAAGTGCGGGGATTGTTTTGATTAGCCAAGCTAGCGATTGTTTTACTGTTGGGGTGTGTAAATGGTGAACTCCCAGGAACTGCAGACGGGAGGGCAAAGTGTGCGAACTCCTAGGGAAACTCGACCAGGGGCAGAACGAGGAGGAGTGACAAACCGGCGAAGGGGCGAGGTTAGCGGGAGAATTACCATTGCCAACCTGTTGTGCCACAACAATCAAAGATTGTTATAAACACGAGAGGTTCTGCAGATGCTGGAGATCTGGAGCGATGCACACAAAATGCTGGGGGAGCTCAGCAAGTTGGGCAATATCCATCGAATTTTTGTTTTGTTTTCCTCCATAGATGCTACCTGACCCGCTGCGGTCCTTCATAATTTTGTGTGTGTCTGCGTGCGTATGCACGTGCCTATTTATTTACTTAGAGATACAGCAGGGTAACAGGTCCTTCTGGCCCAATGAGCCCACGTTGCCCAATTACACCCATGTGACCAATTAACCTACGAATCCAAACGTTATTTGGATATGAGAGGAAACTGGAGCATCCGGAGGAAATACACATGGTCATGAAGAGGACCTCCAATCTCCTTACAGACCGCGGTAGAATTGAATCCAGTTCACTGATGCTGTAGTAGTGTTACGCCAAGCGTTATCTGACTGTGCCACGTCTGGTCAGATCAGAGGAACCTTGTTGGAAGGAAACAATATCCTCTGCCTGATCTACATTTTCCACGTTCATTTGGGTTGCCCTGTTCATCACAGATCTCCCCACCCTGGCTGTTGTAATTGCAGGTGCAAGAAACCAGAGCCCAGTGAGATATCTGGTAATCCCTCCTTGACCTGGAGACTCAAGTCTGTAGAAGTTGAAATGTGGAGCATAAAACAAGCAGCTGGGGGAACCCAGAGGGTAAATGGTCTGTATTTCAAGGCAATAACCTGCATCAGGGCTGAGTTCTTTTTACACTCCTCAGTCTCCTGGAGTGATCGAAGCTGAGACCAGTGATTATATTGGTTCCACTGCCTTCAAACTGGTAAAGGGGGTTATTATTGTCACACGTACCCAGCTACTGGGAAAAACTTCATTTTGCATGCCATCCACACTTATCATTCCATCACATCAGGGCACTGAGCTGGTACAAGGGAAACAGTAACAATGCTGAATAAAGTGTTAGTTACAGAGCAGTGCAGTGCAGTAACCGATAAGGTGCAAGGCCATGGTGAATTACATTGTGAGATTAAGAGTCCAGGGGACTGTTTACAATTCTTATTACAGTGGGGTAGAAGCTGTCCTTGAGCCTGGTGGTATGT
Organism: Hemitrygon akajei; assembly: GCF_048418815.1. Taxonomy (NCBI): domain Eukaryota; kingdom Metazoa; phylum Chordata; class Chondrichthyes; order Myliobatiformes; family Dasyatidae; genus Hemitrygon; species Hemitrygon akajei. The sequence goes on along the minus strand of NC_133133.1, from coordinate 114,056,389 downwards.
GTTTTCGTATCTTCTCAGTGGGAAGGGGGAGAAGAGAGAATGTCCAGGGTGTTAATTGTTGTTTATGTTGCTGCTTTGTACCAAAGCAATGAGACAGAGTCCAACATGGATTCCACGAGGTGCTGAGCTGTGTCCAGAACACTCCGCAGGTCTTCATGGTCTTTGACAAAGACGAACTTACGTGGGTAATAAACGAACACATAGTTTATCTACAGAATGGCTTCAGCTCGACCACATTTTACTTGGGACACTCCAGCCTGGCATGAATGTATGTGCACCGTTTACCAACATCACTTCTGGGTTCTGTGTGAAGCATTGCACATTGGGAAATGAAGATCTTTATCATGTACACAGATAATAACAGTCACGTGCAGTGTGGATGCCATACAGAGCTGTGAAACCTCTGGCTCAGATGCTTTCTAAAATGGGGCGCCACTGTAACGTAGCAGTTAGCGTGATGCTATTAAAGCTCAGCGCATTGGAGTTTTCCAGTGCAATTTGTGAGGAGTTTGTACGTTCTCCCCTGACTGCATGGGTTTCCTTTGGGAGCTCCAGTTTCCTCCCACAGTCCAAAGACGTACTGGTTACTGGTCATTGTAAACACAAAGTACACGGCAGATGCTGTGGTCAAATCAACACGTACAAACAAGCTGGATGAACTCAGCAGGTCGGACAGCATCCGTTGAAAGAAGCAGTCAACGTTTCGGGCCGAGACCCTTCGTCAGGACTGAAGAAGGAGGGGGCAGGGGCCCTATAAAGAAGGTGGGGGGAGGGTGGAAAACCAATCAGAGGAAAGATCAAGGGGTGGGGGAGGCGAAGCAGGGAGGGGATAGGCCGAAGAGGTGAAGAAGGAATGTAAGGGGAAAGCACTATGGGTAGTAGAAGAAGGCAGAATCATGAGAGAGGTGATAGGCAGTTAGAAGAGGAGACAGAGTGAAAGTGGGATGGGGGAAAGGGAGAGGGAGGGAATTACTGGAAGTTGGAGAATTCAATGTTCATGCCAAGGGACTGGAGACTACCCAGACGGTATTTGAGGTGTTGCTCCTCCAACCTGAGTTTGGCCTCATCATGGCAGTAGAGGAGGCCAAGTACGGACATATCCAAATGGGAATGTGAAGCAGAGTTGAAGTGGGTGGCAACCGGGAGATCTTGTCTATTGTGACGGACGGAGCGTAGGTGCTCGACGAAGCGATCCCCCAATCTGTGTCGGGTCTCGCCGATGTAGAGGAGGCCACACCGGATGCAATAGATGACCCCAACAGACTCACAAGTGAAGTGTTGTCTCACCTGAAAGGACTGTTTGGGGCCCTGAATGGTGGTAAGAGAGGAGGTGTAGGGACAGGTGTAGCACTCCTCCTCTCTTACCACCATTCAGGGCCCCAAACAGTCCTTCCAGGTGAGACAACACTTCACTTGTGAGTCTGCTGGAGTCTGTTGCATCCGGTGCTCCCGGTGCGGCCTCCTCTACATCGGCAAGACCCGACGCAGATTGGGGGACCGCTTCGTCGAGCACCTCCGCTCCGTCCGCCACAACAGACAGAATCTCCCGGTTGCCACCCACTTCAACTCTGCTTCACAGTCCCATCTAGATATGTCCATACATGGCCTCCTCTACTGCCATGATGAGGCCAAACTCAGGTTGGAGGAGCAACACCTCATATACCGTCTGGGTAGTCTCCAGCCCCTTGGTATGAACATTGAATTCTCCAACTTCCAGTAATTCCCTCCCTCTCCCTTCCCCCATCCCACTTTCACTCTGCCTCCTCTTCTAACTGCCTATCACCTCTCTCATGATTCTGCCTTCTTCTACTACCCATAGTGCTTTCCCCTTACATTCCTTCTTCACCTCTCCTGCCTATCCCCTCCCCCACCCCTTGATCTTTCCTCTGATTGGTTTTCCACCCTCCCCCCACCTTCTTTATAGGACCCGAAACATTGACTGCTCATTTCAACGGATGCTGCCCGACCTGCTGAGTTCATCCAGCTTGTTTGTACTGGTCATTGTAAGTTGTCCTGTGATTAGGGTAGGTTAAATAGGTGGGTTGCTGGGTGGTGTGGTTCATTGGCCAGAAGGGCCTGTTCCACACAGTGTCTCTAAATAAATAAATAAGGTGCATTGATAGAAATTGGCGATGATCAAATGGGACATGCAAACATTTTCTTAGCCTCTTGAGGCACTGGCAAACTTTCTTAACCATGACATTATGTGGTTGGAGCAAAATGTATGGATTAGTTGATGATGTTCACTCCCAGGAATTTCCTCTATTCTCACTGCATTTCCCACCAGTTGCTGTACTGGGCATTACTGTCAATCTAAGTGTCTGTAGAGATATGGCGTCCGCCTGGGAGGTCCCACCAAATTGTTTCTGCTGAATCCTTCTGTAGTCGGAGTTGTCTTTTTCTCAACAATCAGTTGTCAGCTAACTTCACAGTCAAAATATGTAAATGTTACCATGTACAACCTTAAGATTTATTTTCTTGCAGGCATTTACAGGGAAATAAAGTAATGCAACAGAATTTACAAAATGAAGTATACACAAACACTGACAAACAACCAAGGTGCAAAATAAGACAAATTGTGCTAAAGATATATATTGAGAACATAAGTTGTAAAGATTCTTTGAAAGGGAGTCTTAAACAAAAGAAAATCTGCAGATGCTGGAAATCCGAACAACACACACAAAATGCTGGAGGAACTCAGCAGGACCGGCAGCATCTATGGAAAAAAGTACAGTCGATGTTTCGGGCCGAAAGGGAGTCTGTAGATTATGATATCAGTTCAGTGTTGAGGTGAGTGAAGTTATCCATGCCGGTTCAGAAGCCTAGTGGCTGAATCTAGTAGTATGGGACTTAAGGGTCCTGTACCTCCTGCCTTAATGTTGTTGTGAGAAGGGGCCTGGATGGTGGATCTGCAATATAAAACCTTCATTTTGCCATCAATATTTCAGTATTAATAATAATGCATTAATAATTTTTTTAAAGAGCCAGATATTAAAGAGATTGTGGCCGTGTTAGTTTAGTGACACAGCACCCTAACACAAACTGAATTCCATTTACAATGGAACGTGGCAAAGTCTTGAATAACTAAACAGGTTAGTTAGGATGCTATTATTGGGAGGGAGAGACCTTGCTGGAAAGATCAACAGAATAAAACTACATTGCTAAACTTTGCACAGATTGTCACACACTCTGGATTAGCTTGCTTCCGTGTGTAAGCGTTACCTGTCTCTTGCCTTTAGTTACTTTTTGACAATGTGCTCATATACAGTGCCTATGAAAAGTATTCACCCCACCCAGAAGTTTTCATGTTTTATTTTTTTACAACATTGAATCACAGTGGATTTAATTTGTCTTTTTTGACACTGATCAACAGAAAAAAACTCTTTTGTGTCAATGTGAAAACAGATCTCTACAAAGTGATCTAAATTAAATACAAATATAAATCACAAAATAACTGATTGCATAAGTGTTCACCCCCTTTAATAGGCCACACCAAATCATCATAGTGCTGCCCCAATTGGTTTTAGAAGTCACGTGATTGGTTAAAAGATCTGTTTTTGGAGCCCTATGTGCAATCAAGATATTTCAACTGATTGTAGTAAAATTACACTTGTAACTGGAAGGTCCAACTGCTGGTGAGTCAGTATTCTGGCAAAAGCTACACCATGAAAACAAAAGAACACTCCACGAAAAGGTTATTGAAAAGCACAAGTCAGGAGATAGATACAAGAAAACTTCCAAGTCACTATCCATTGGAGTACAGTTAAGCCAATCATCAAGAAATGGAAAGAATGCCTGTATAGGGAGGTGAGGATGTCAGAGGTTGGTTTTCTACACAGAAAATGGTGAGAACGTGGAACACCCTGCCAGGGGCAATGGTAGAATCAGAATCTGATTAATATCACCAGCATGTACATTAGGGTTCCCTCTTCTTCCATTTCCCATTCTGGCACCCTTCTCTTCTCTCCTGTCCCTGATGCCCCTCCTCCTTCCCTTTCCCTAATAGTCCACTCTCCTCCATCAGATTCCTTCTTCTTCAGCCCTTTTCCACCCATCACCCCCCAGATTCTCACTTCACCACCTCCCCCACCCAGCTGGCTTCACCCATCTCCCTCTAGCTTGTACGTCTCCACCCCCACCAACCTTCTTATTCTGGCATCTTCCCCCTGCTTTTCCAGTCCTGATGATGGGACTTGGCCCAAACTGTCGACCTGACCTGCTGAGTTCCTCCAGCATTTTGTCACTCTGCATTTCCAGCATCTGCAGAATCTATTGTTTATTTTAGGGACATTTAAGAAATTCTTAGATGGGTATATGGATGACTGGAAAAATGGGGGGGGGGGAGGCTATGCAGGAGGGAAGGGTTAGACTGATCTTAAGAGTAAGTTAAAAGGCTGGCACAACATAGTGGGCCAAATGGCCTGTACTGTGCTACAATGTCCTATGTTTCAATCTGATTACCAGCACGTCAATACCATTAACCCTGGTATTATCAGATTGGATGGCGAGACACAGAGCGTGGTGGAGAAAATGTACAACTTCTGCCAAAATACACTTTGAAGGAACAGAGAAACATGACATACTGGAAAAGCTTGTGGAGTAGCACCCTGAAATGGACTTCTCAAAGGCTACGTTCAGTTAAAGAAACGCCTGTCCTGGGGCAGAAGGGACTCAGATTATTGGGACCAGAGTTCGGAGAAATTGGTGTGAGACCAAATACTCTAGCAAGTTTATACAGGTGTATGGTAGACAGTATTCTGACTGGTTGTGTCACCGTCTCATGGAGGGGCCTCTGCACAGGATCGGAAAAAGCAGCAGAAAGTTGTAAACTCTGCCAGCTCCATCATGGGCACAACCCTCCCCACCTTAGAGCACAGCTTCAAATGGTGATGACGCAAGAAGCTAGGATCCATTATGAAGGACCCCACCACCCAGGACATGTCCTCTTCTCATTACTACCATCGGATAGGTGTACAGGATCCTGGAGATACACACTCAATGTTTTAGGATCAGCTATTTCCCCTCTGCTATTGGATTTCTGAACAGTCTATGAATCCATGAACACTACCTCACTATCTCTGCTCTCTTTTTGCTATCTACCTGTCTACTTCTCTTTATTGTAATGTATAGTAATTTTAAAAATATATTGCTCTGTACTGACGCCACAAAAGAACAAATTTCACAACATTTGTCAGTGATAATAAACCTGATTGTGATTCTGCCAGGAGTTGCTCAAGGAGGAACCAAAGACAAAGACGTTCTCACTAATGCTTTCAGCGGACAGTAACCCTGTCCTCCAACTCTTTCAGTCAATACATCCCAGAGTGTGTCAGCCAAATGAACGATTTGGCTGCATCTCCAGTTACCTGGCAGTGTGCAGGAACAGACTGTTCCATCAATCTTATGAGTGGTCTAGACCGAAGAAAAGATGCTGTATCCATTACAGTGCTATAAAAGCATATTAATGAATGAGTGTTAATTACAAAGAAAACTAATACCAAGTGCACATCCTCGTGTTTTATTTGGTTACAGTCTCTGCTGGTAATTTGAAGGAAGAAGTGTATTTATTAAGAATACCTATATTTCTACTGCATTGATATTCAAGATTGTTTAATGTCATTTAAGGGGAACAAAATAATTGTTACTCCAATCTGATGCAGCACAAAATAAACACAAAAAGATAAAGAATACAATGATTAAAAAACACAATTAATATAAATACACAAGATAGCTTATATACATAGATTGATTGTATGTCCATAAAGTGATGCTAGGTACAGGAGTGTCTGTATATAAAGTGACTCGGACTTTAAATAGAAATGATTTATAGGAAATGATAAAGTAGTGGTGGGGGTGGGTGGACGTGTTGATCAGCCTTACTGCTTGGGGAAGGTAACTGATTTTGCTAGAGACGCTACTGTGCACCTCCATTTGATGTTGTTCATTCTTGACTAATATACAGGTTAACTAGGGCGGCTCAGTGCGCAGCAGGTAGTGCTCATTGCCTCAAAGCTCCACTGACCCAGGTTCAGTCCCGACCTTAGAAGCTATCTGTACGGACTGCGCATGTTTTCTCTCTGACCATGTTGGCTTTCTCTGGATGCTCCCATTTCCTCCCACATCCCAAAGGTGCCTGACTCCGCTGGCTGCTGTAATTTGCCGGAGACAGTGGATGCATGGTAGAATCTGGATGGAAGATGATGGGGCTGCAATGAGAGAACGGGTTAGAGGGAAAACTAATGGGGAAAAGGGATTGCACTGTGAGCTGGCAGAGATGTGGAGGCTGAGATATCCTCCTCCTCTGTTGGAATGAAATATTAAAATCTCCCTTTCTGGTCATTCTCTCTTCTCTCCTCTTCCATTGGGGAGAAGATACAAAAGTCTGAAAGCACATACCAGCAGGATGAAGAACAGCTTCTATCCCACTGTTATAAGATTGTACAATAAAGACAAACTGCTGATCTCCCGGGATACCCTAAATGTCTTCCTGCACTGCACATTCTCCGTAAGACAACAATAATGTTGCTGGGTCAAAATCTTGTCAATTGTTCAGCCTGAAAATATTGAATGGATCCAACACGCCTTAACCACCACCACCAACCCACCCCCCCAAGCCTCGGGAACCAACAACTTTAAAGATTAGCTTTATTAACTGTAACACTATATTCTACAATCTGTTATTACTTTTCCCTTAATGTACTGATATGATGAAATGACCTGTATGGATGACATGCAAAACAATGTTTTTACTGTATCTCAGTACATGTGACAATAAAAATTCAAGTGGGACTAGGCAGAATAATGGACTAGATGGGCCAAAGTGCCTGCTCTATAACTCTAATTACAGATTAATTTAATGAATTGGAGATAACTTCTGAGAAAAGTTAAATAATTTCAGTGATTTTGTCATTTTGAGGATTGTTATAACAAGAGCTGTAGGATCATGGGAACAAGCTCCAAAATCCTTAACCACCCCTCCCCACAAAACCCCCCCTAGGTCACACACCATTGCTTAATGGAGCTACATTGATGTTCCTTCAATGTTGCTTGTTCAAAATCTTGTCCAAGTTTAAAATTGAATATGGATCCAACACCCCTGAAACCCCTCAAAAGCCTCAGGAGGCAGTACAATTTTAAAGATCAGAAAAGATTCGCTTTATTTGTCACACGTACATCAAAGCATTCAGTGAAATGCATTGTTTGTGTCAACAACCAACATAGTTTGAGGATGTGCTGGGGCAGCCTGCAAGTGTTGCCATGCTTCCAGTGCCAATATAGCACGTCACAGCTTAACGACCTGTACATCTTTGGAATGTATGCGGGAGGAAACTGGAGCACCTGAGGAAACCCATGTATTCATGGGGAGAACCTACAAAGTTCTTACAAATAATAGCGAGAACTGAACCCGAATCACTGGAGTCATAAAGTGTGATGCTAACTGCTACACTACTGTACTGGCCCACACCTGCTCAAGTTTCAACATCGGTGGACTAATCATTTAAAATAAAGTCAGGCCTCTCATTCAGCGGTAGGGATCACAAATCTTTATTAAATTAGCGATCATAAATACCATATTACAAGTGCCTGTGCTTTAACAAGTGGTTATTGAGTGAATCCCAACAGTCCATACCTTGTTGCTAGTTTGCTACCATTACCATGTCGATAAAAATCATTCCCCAAAATAAAGAAAACCTGACAGGCGGACGTAAGTGTAAGTGCTTGTGGTCCCCTGACCACCTGTTTAAGTATTTATTAGTTAAGTCAACATCATGAGAAAATGTAGAATATATGGAAACAAAGACCTTTGATAAATCTTAGCAAACAAAAGATTGTTTTGTGAATAAATACTGAGGTACATTGATAAAACATTTACATGATCCCATCAATAATAATGTTTGACTTCCAATATGTAAAAGGAATACACAACACTGTTGTTTGAAGTGTAATCTGCTTTTTTTCTAACAGTCACTATAGGTTTCTGCGACAATAACATTTGCTAAGATTCTAATTTAAACATACAAGATGTGCACAAGTCACTTTTGAACTGTATGCTCAGAAATCAAAACTACTGTCCAGTGCTAAGATTTGCAATGAGTTGGGAAGGATGGAGGTTACCGACAGAAAAACAATTGGAATAACTGATTCAAAGTATAAAATAAACAAGTTCGGACCATTTTTACATCAAATGTCAGAATAGAGTCTGAGTTTACAAGCTACCACATAGATATTAATGGCAGTGTTAGGTCATGACAACTTGAGAAGTTAACATAAGCTTAAAGGACCAACTCTGGAATGTTGTAAGGCTTTTTTTTCTCCCCACTATGGCACAGCCCTGACATATCCTGAACACTGGTGTGAATTCACGCACAAGGCACTGCTCTCTATCACTCCAACATCCTGCCCTCCAGAATACTTTTTAAATGTACATAGGATGCTGACGAAAGTACGCTAATCTGAATTGAACATGAATGCTAAGCTCACATGGCTCTCTTTAAAGGACAGCACCATTCATAGACAAAGCACTGGCTCCTCAGGGGAAATACTAGAAACAGCGTTCAGAAGTGGCTATAAGTGCACACCGATATAACAGGCGAGGACTTGCACTGTTACTGGCATTCTAATACTTGCACATCATTTAATATATGGCTTCTGCTGAAACTGGCCTTCCTAAAGGAGTTGTAAAAACTGATTTAAGTCTGGAGCATCAACACACATCGAGTGTCTTTAAAGGATTGTGGCTCATTGCAATATAAGTCAATACATATATGAATATTATGTATAATCAAAATCTTGAAAGCACTTTGTTATCGAACCTGGTCCAACACTGTGCCTAGTGCCTATACTCAGAGATTCACTCATGGTGAAGAAAACGTTGCTCCTTGCCTCTTCTGTTTATGGCTTCATTTGGTCAGGTCATGGTTAATTGAAAATGTAATTAATCGTGATCTGAAGCAGGATAAGGAAAAAAATGATGGCATAGTCCCTCTGCTGCAAAAAGTGGCCATTTGCACTGGGCTGGTTTGTGAATGTCCGATTCCGTAGAGCTGCCAAACTTCTGAAGGAAGAATTCAAACACCATTTAGTGCAGGAAATGTAAATTGCACCAGAATTAATAAACAATATTTAGAACATACAAGAGTACAGCACAGTACAGGCTCTTCGGCCCACAATGTTGTGCCCACCTTTTAACATACTCTAAGATCAATCCAATCATTACCTCACACATAACTGTATATTTTTCTTATCAAAGAGTCTCTTTAATGTCCCCAATGTATCTGACTTTACCACCACCCTTGGTACTGTGTTCAACACACCCACCACTTGCTGAGTAAAGAGCTTATCTCCCTATACTTTTTTCCAATCACCTTAAAATTATGCCCTCTCCTATTACCTATTTGTCAATGCTTTTTGATAAAAAGGTAAATTTAAATTAAATATTGGGGCATGCATAAAGATTCACTAAATGATGACTTGCTAACCATCTCCTTTCATGTTACCTGTGCATCTTTCTCTGCCTTATCATTCAGCAAGGTAACTGGAGAGGTTCCAGACAATTTAAGATTAAGAATATCTTTATTTGTCACATGTACACTGAAACATCGAAACATACAGTGAAATGGGTTGTTTGTGTCACCAATCAACACAGTGTTTACTTGTATTCTTAAATCAAATTTGTCTGTAAAAGGGAAAATTCATAGAAATCACTCATTATGGTAATGTACTTCTATTGTGTTGAAATGAACGGCATCAAAAGCAGACAAGTTTGCTGAGGAGGAACAATTACCAGATGTGGAGAGTAGGGAAGGAGCTCTGCCATGTCCCAGACTATTGAAAATAATAACATTAGGGGAGCTCGTTTGTATGTAGGGGTATTCATAAGTTGGGTGTTTGTAACCTGGGGAGAGCCTGTAACCTACTGGCCCTGGTAGGTTAAAGTTCAGGACAAGAATGGTTAAAATTTAAGTGAAGTTAACCTAATTTCAAAATGCTTTATTTACAAGTGGAGTAATCAGTGGTCACTATTGTTTTAAAAAGACTGACAGCAAGTTAAGTGACAGGAAGTATTAGAAGTTGGCGAAGCTTCAAAATCCATTGAGGAACTAAAAAGAGGAGAAACAAGGAGATGAATTGAAGTTCCAGATTGACTTCATGACAATGATGTAGAGGGTAAATTGTTTTGGGGATGACATTCCAGAATTGGTCTGGATTTACTGTGGGAATGTCCCTGATGGTCAGGTGGGTCTCTGCTGTCCTCTGGTGGCAGTCTCTGATCAGTTCAACTTGTAGCCCTGTGAGCAGATTGGAAATGGAAAGGTGGAACAAACGAACTTGCTGGGAGGACTCAACAGGTCAGGCAGCATCTGTGAAGTTGGCTTTTGGGGTCTGGTCCTGATGAAGGACATGAAATGTCAACTGTCCATTCCCCTTCACAGATGCTTCTTGACCTGCTGACATCCTCCAGCAGTTTGTCACTCGAGACTCCAGCCACTATTTCTCTGAATCGCAAGCCAGCCACACCTTTGGAAGTTGCAATATACAAGAACTGGTTAAAGAAATCTGTGTAATTCTTCTTATTAGAGGATCTCTCCTTTAATTCCAAATCTATATTCGATACTCTTTAGACCTGACATTCCTAGTGGAAAAGATGAATCGATATATCACACAGTAAGAGCCTGTTGTCACTGATGAGAACAGCTGCTCTGGGACAATGCAAGACTCAGATGGCTGCGCTTTAGACTTTTTTTTACCCCATCATTATTCATTGGAATAACAATTCTCCCAAATTTGCTATTTAAGAGTGCATCAACCAAAACTAATTACATAGAACAATACAGCACGTTAACAACCAGCAATACGGTTTGGCTGCTAATGCAAATGATGTATTTCTCTGTATGTTTCAATGTACATGTGATAAATAAACTTGAATTTTAAATGTCCTTCAGACCACAATGCTGTGCCAAACTAATTAAACTAGTTACTAAATGCTTAACTAAATTAACCCCTTCTACCCACACAATGTCCATATCCCTCTATTTTATGCAGATCCATGTGCCTCTCTAAGAGGCTCTTGAACAGACAGACAGACAGACTTTATTGATCCCAAGGGAAGTTGGGTTTCGTTACAACCGCGCCAACCAAGAATAGTGTAGAAATATAGCAATATAAACCCATAAATAATTAAATAATAATAAGTTAATCATGCCAAGTGGAAATATGTCCAGGACCAGCCTATTGGTTCAGGGTGTCTGACACTCCGAGGGAGGAGTTGTAAAGTTTGATGGCCACAGGCAGGAATGACTTCCTATGACGCTCAGTGTTACATCTCGGTGGAATGAGTCTCTGGCTGAATGTACTCCTGTGCTTAATCCGTACATTATGGAGTGGATGGGAGTCATTGTCCAAGATGGCATGCAACTTGGACAGCATCCTCTTTTCAGACACCACCGTCAGAGAGTCCAGTTCCACCCCCACAACATCACTGGCCTTACGAATGAGTTTGTTGATTCTGTTGGTGCCTGCTGCCCCAGCACACAACAGCAAACATTCCTATTGTATTTGCTTCCACCACCCCGGCACCCTCCACCTTGTCCACCACATCCCCTTCGAACTTACCTCCTTTCACCTCTAGCATTAGAACTTTGACCCTGGGACAAATATACTGGCAGTCTACTCCATCTATGTCTCTCATAATTTTATATACCTCTGTCAGATCTGCAATCTCCAATGGAAAAGTACATCCATATTTTGAATCCCTGGAATTCTTCAGCTTGGAGTGTTGTGGAGGCTGGAGTATTGGAGTTTTTTTTATAGAGGAGGTAATTAATTTGTGAAAGATCAGGAAATTCAGGGAAATGGTGAAACAGCTTGGGAGAGGAGTTGAGGCCTGGGGCAGGTCAGGGCAGGCTTGAGTTTTATAAACTTCCCGACTGTTGAAGTTAATACCTCGATAACAAGGACAAGCATTCCATATGCGTACTTTACCAATTATGAAAGCATTCTAGATAAGATCGTGGGTCCATCTGCAGAGAAAGACACCAATCCCACACCACCTGGTATGGGTGAACTTTGGTACCCTGTTTCATACCTATTGATCTCCTCCTGGGTGTTCTTTATTGAATCTATGGCACCAAGTAGTTCGCTGAGATCATTCACTTTCTTCCTCAACCTTGCACTGTGTTTCCCCGTCTTTTGTTCTGCAAGTAGAGCATGGGGGTCTTACAAGATGATAATCACCATTAAAGGAAACAGACCCAAAATTGCCAACAGAAAAAGGAAAAAACAGACCCAGCGTTTGCTAACAGAAAGAGGTAAAAACTGTAACCACTCTTGCTGTCTTTACCATAGGCAAATATCCCAATAACTCCACAGAAACATTCCAAGCAAAAATTGATACTCAGTTCAAAAAAGGAGATATTTAGAACAGTAATGATGAAAAGGTGTAGATTTTCAAGGAGGGGTTGAGGTGGAGGGAATTACAGATTGTAGATGTCAGGCAGCCAAAGCCATGATTGCCATGTTGGGCTGATATGGTGAGAATATACAACAGGCAGAGGTCAATGTAAGGTTGGAAAGACAAAACACTTCATATTCCTTCTGGGTAGCTTCCAACCTAATTACATGAGCATTAATTTCTCCAACTTCTGGTAATTCTCCCTCCCCCTTCTGTTTTTCCATTTCCTATTCTGGTTACCCTCTCACCTATCTATCCCTTTTCTTCTCCTCTCCTGCCTATCACCTCCATCTGGTTCCCCTCCTCCTTCCCTTTCTTCCTTGACCCACTCTCCTCTCCTATCAGATTCCTTCTTCCTCAGCATTTTACCTCTTCCACCTATCACTTCTCACTTCATCCCTCCTACCCCATCCACCTACCTTCCCCCTCACTTGGTCTCACCTATCACCTGCCAGCTTATAACTCCTTCCCTCCCCCCACCTTCTTGTTCTGGCTTCTGCCCCCTTCTGTTCCAGTGCTGGTGAAGGGTCTCGGCCCGGGACGTCAACTGTTTATTCCTCTCCATCGACGCTGCCTGACCTGCTGAGTTTGTGTGTGTTCCTCAAGCTTTCTAGCATCGGCAGAATATCTTATGTTTACCCTTTGAAGGAAAGTTGTTCCAGTTGGCCTGATCCAGTAAAATTAATAGCACTGTAATCATCACATATTTGTGCTGGTGTCATGTTTATTTGCAGGGTGTGAGGCAAAAGAAACTATGAACCACTGTTGAATGTCCAGTGGAGCATGGACCTAAACCCAGTTGAAGATACCTTGAGGAACAGTGGGTAAAGAGGTAAAAAGGAAAGAGTTCTGGTGGAACAAGAAGCAACAAAAGACCATACACACTTTCACTCTCCGAGGAGTCCTGCTGATCCAGTTCTGGGCTGGAGCAGCCACTCTCAGGACTCTGTTGTCCACTGTGTTTGCTCCGGCTTCGCTTTGGTGCAGAGACCTACAACAATGACACGGAACACACAATCAGTCTTAAAGCCCCTTTATTGCTAAACAGCAATTATCACAGATCACAGGATTGTTCAGCACAGAAGTGGCTGTTTGGCTTTCCTTGCCCATGATACCCATCTCTGCCACTTCCATTTACTGCATTAGGCCCATATCCCTCTGCCCCTTTCTGATCCATGTACCTGTCCAAATTACCCTTACATAGAATTGTACCTGCCTCTAACACCTCCCATGTGTGAAAACTTAACCCTTTATCTCTCCTTTAAAATCTTCCTTTCTCATCTTGAAACTGTAGTTCCAGACTCCCTTGCCCTATGAAAAAGATTTTGATGAACCGTCTTCACAATGACTCTCATGATTTTGTCAACCACTATGTGATCATATCATACCCATTTTGTTAGGGTTATAGAGCACTGCAGCACAGAAACAGGCCCTTCAGCCCATCTAGTCCATTCCAAACATTATTCTGCCTAGTACCATCTGGACCATAGCCGTCTGTACGCCTCCCATCCACGTACTTATCCAAAACACTGTCCAAACTATTCTTCTATAATATTTTCTGACTATTTTTCTATTTTTCCATCTCTAACACAATTTTTTTCTAAAACACTATTTTTATCAGATACTCCAAAGCAGAGTTTCATTGCTGTAAACTGAATTACTAACAGTAATAGAATCATTAAACATAGATGGTGGTCTATTTGTACAATAAATGATTTCCTTGAACAGGACGTTATACTACCACATATAATCCAATAAGCTGACATCAACTAGAATACCACAGGATTTTAATCAAAACTGACAAAGCTGATGACGACACTTACCAAGATACACTCACTATCTTGTGTCTTGTTAACAATGAACATTTGCTCTAGGAAACAATTTTTGTCCAACTCCTGATTAACAGTTCAGTAACAAATTTAAAGATTGAATAAATGTCGCTCCATGCTTTGTCAATAGATTTTTTAAAAAAATTCCAATTTAGGTAAGAATCCAAATTGGCTACAGGCCAGATCTCAACTCTATTCTCTAAAAGACAGAGGAACAGAATTAGGCCATTCAGCCCACTGAATCTGCTCTGCCATTCTATCATGGCTGATTTATTATCCCCCTCAACCCTATTCTCCTGTCTTTTTCTGTAATCTTTAACACCCTTATTAGTCAAGAACCTATCAAACTCCAGTTTAAATATACTCAAAGACTTGGTCTCCACAGCCGTCTGTGGCAATGAATTCCATAGATACACCACTCTCTGGCTAAAGAAATTCCTCCTCATCTCTGTTCTAAAGGGACATCCTTGCATTCTGAGGCTGTACTCTCTCATCCAAGACTCCGCCACTGAAGGAAACATCCTCTCGACATCCACTCTATCTAGGCCTTTCAATATTCAATAGAATTCAATACTTTGTAATATGAGAATGAGTTCAATACTTTGAAAAATCTGGAAAACCAAGGGTAGCAACTACATGGAAACATTACCACCTCCAGTAAGGGCAAGATCTTGGCTTGGGCGTACATGAGCCAATATTTCATCACGGAAAGGCCAAAATCTAGTAATTACCAACTGAACAGTTCAGTGGGACTACTTTGATCACACAGAGGCTGCTGCAGTTTAAGTAAATTAATGACCACATTCTCAAGGCCATCAATAAAGTCTAATTTCACAAGTGATGTATATACCCTGAGAGTGAACGAGGTTTTAAAAAACTACCTAACCTTATGACATGCCACAATCAAGAATTACTAGTCACATTAAAGAAGTAAAATGTTATCACAGTATGTTGATATATCAGCGCTCTGTGTTTTAGTGCAGTAAGCAGATTTGTACCCACAGTTCTGTACAATCACTACTCGTTATGGGTCATACCATCCCATCGAGAGGAAAATAACAGTAGCTGCTAACAATTCCAATGCCTTTGTGTGGAGTAATGCTGGCAGGACTAGGAGAAATGAAAGAGAGGAAGGAGATGGGGAGATGAAGAGAAGGACTGAGATTATATAAATGTCCTGCATACCTCAATGGCTGTCCTGGGTTGAAGATGTGTGAGAGAGAGTGGGAAAGGGGCTTGTTTTGCTGTTGTTGTTGCTGCGTTGTTCTATGCTGTGTGTTGTGATGACAACTATGGGCATGCTCTGTTGGCACTGTAATGTGCGGCAACACTTGCAGGATGCCCCAGCAAACTCTTAGGTGTGTCGGTTGTTCACTGTGTGTTTTGATGTACGTGTGATCATTAATAATGAATCTGAATCTGAAGGGGAAGGGAAAGTATCAACATTGTTGTTAACCACATTGGGAGTGGATAAAGTGCAGGATAACTTCACTCACCTCATCACTGAATGTAACCTATTGATTAAATTTTAAAGACTCTACAACTCTTGTTCTCAATATTATTTATTTACTTACTTATTATTATTATTATTTTTCCCCTAGGTCAAGCCGGTAAAACCTGAGATACGGGCATTGCCAAGCACACTCACTTGACAATTGTTAGGAACTTCCGGACAATTCTACTGGTGTTAAGTATTGTGGCTTTCTTAAGATTTACATAGATATACTGTGTAGCCCTATTGTGTAGTGCCTTTGGGATGATACCAATTGTAGTTACTACTATCTACTGTATACCTTGTTCATGTTCCAAAGTCTTTCAATTTTCTCTTTTAATTCAGCATATTTCTGGTGTCTTTCACTTACTGATTTCTGTAAGTTGTGTGTGTTTGGAATGGTTATATCTATTAAGTAAGTTGTTCTTGTTTGTTTATCCTATATTATTATATCCAGACAGTTATTATGGATTGTCCTCTCTGTAATAACTGATTGGTCATAATATAATTTGGGGTATTCTGACTCTAAAACTGGATCAGGCTTGTATTTATGATAAGGTATGATTTCTGTTATGAGTTTGTATTTTAAAGGCAAGATTTTGGTGAGTGATGTTTGCCACTTGATTGTGCCTGTGTAAGTCATCAGATTGAGTTAAACTGCTACAGGATCCTACAATGTGTTGGATTGTTTCTGGTTTTTCAAGGCATTTTCTACATTTATTGTCTTGAATTTGTTGGTCTTTTATTATTATTTTTGATTTTTTTTGTGTTAACCACCTGGTCCTGTATTGCCAAAAGGAGCTCCTCTGTTTCTGGGAAGAGGTCTCTGACTCTGAGCCAGGCGTTCAATGCTTCCTTATCGACATTCAGTCTGCTCAGATCATGGGGATGTCTTCCATGGAGGGTCACGTTCTTCCATTGGTTAAATTTTTCTTCAACGTGTCTTAATTTTTCTGGGTTGCACTCTCATTTAAGTTTTGTGGTGTACACTTCTTATCAGAATTGCATGTGCTCACATGGAGTGCTGATCATGTTTTCGATGATTAAAGTACATCCATAGAAGTTTTATAGGACTGTTTTGTAGATTTTTAATGTCTGTTATTCCTCTTCCTCCTTCTGTCCTAGGTAGTGCTAATCTAAGCACATTCAAATGTACATAATGTTTTCTGAAATTTGTCATTTCAATTCTTTTTTTTGGTAAATTTTTCAGAATGGTTTCAGACCATTATGCCAAAAGAATACATTAAATATCAGTATAGCGAAAGTGTTTATTCCCTTTGTTATACGTTTACTGTCGAGCTCTGTTTGGCAAATTTTTTTAAGCCTTGAAGTAAGTTCGGCAAAAGTCTTTACTTTATCAAGCTATGATCTATTTTCTTTCCTTGTTGATATTCTAGGTACTTGTATGTTTCATATTTGTCCATCCTGCTGCTGTTTTGTTTTCTATTGGCTCTATTGCGCCTTTCTATATGTTTAATGTTCTGCATTTATCCAGTCCTAAGGTCATGTTTATACATTTTGAAAATAGTTCTACTATTTGAGTTAATTGCGTTAGCTTAACTGATGAAGGAGTGTATAATTTCGAACTGTCCATGTATAGAAGGTGTATCATGCTATAGCTCCCTATTATTATTTTTTATCTTTGAACAGCTTGTCTTCTTTTGTACACTGGTTTCTTGTCTATCTTTGTGTGTGGCTTTTCATTGATTCTACTGTATTTCTTTGATCTACTGTGAATGTCTGCAAGAAAATGAATCTCTACAACTCTACGTGGTGACCTATACGTACTTAGATAATAAATTTACTTTAAACTTTGAAGAAGTAAAAGCCCAAATGACTTATTTATTCCTAAAAAGCAAGCATGGTTGAGGTTCAGCTCTTTGGGGCACTGTGTCTCATAAACGAATAGCATCATATAGCAAAAGCTCCACTGTGGAAGAGGGTGACAAGAATGGAAGGAGGATAGAATGGCTGCCTGAGATGGTGATGGGTGCCAGAAACAGTAAATTTAATATTATGCAATCTTAAAACCTACCTGCCGCTTGTAACTTTCTTTCCTTCCCCCTTGGTTACTGAGACTAATTATACTGGCAGAACGTACCATTGGAGTGCGGTGCCACACTTTTGACTGAATGACACCACCTTTTTCATACTGGATGAGGTCATTCAGTGGATCCCACGGCCTGGTGCTGCATGCAATAAAATACACTACATAATTAGCTTCAGGAAAAATACTTTCGGTAACTTAATTCACAGTGCTTAGGTGCTATGAAATCACAGTTGTGGCAGTATTGTGATATTAACCACACTTACAACATAGAAACCCAGATGAGAGAAGGAACAGAATTTAATAAAAGACAGTGACAGGGGTTTGCATGTACAAACTTGTAGATAACACTTTACCACATCTCCAGAAACATCCAAAAATTTTATGTATGGTGTTATTGCACTGTTATTTCACAACCACAAATGTCAATGAGGTGCATGACTTTATATGTTCAAGAGCAAGTCCATTAGACCATTAAGACATAGGAGCAGAATCAGGCCATTCGACCCATTGAGTTCGCTCTGCAATTCCATCAGGACTGATTTATTATCTCTTTCAATCCCATTCTCCTGTCTTCTCCCAATAAGCTTTGATGCCCTGACTAATCAGAATCAGAATCAAGTTTATTATCACCGGCATATGACGTGAAATTTGTTCACTTAGCAGCAGCATCTAGTCTAATCTAGTCTAATCTTAGACTAGATTTACAACCTTCTGCAGCTTCTTTCAGTCCTGTGCAGTAGCTCCTCCATACCAGACAGTGATGTAGTCTGTCAGAATGCTCTCTACGGTACAACTATATAAGCTTTTGAGTGTATTTGTTGACATGCCAAATCTCTTCAAACTCCTGATAAAGTATAGCTGCTGTTTTTCCTTCTTTATGACTACATTGATACGTTGGGACCAGGTTAGATTCTCAGAGATCTTGACACACAGGAACTTGAAGCTGCTCACCCTCTCCACTTCTGATCCCTCTATGAGGATTGGTATGTATTCCTTCGTCTTACCCTTCCTGATGTCCACAATCAGCTCTTTCGTCTTACTGATGTTGCGTCCCAGGTTGTTGCTGTAGCACCATTCCACTAGTTGGCAAGAACCTATCAACCTCTGATTGGAATATACTCAATGACTTGGTCTCCATGGCATCTGTGGCAATAAATTCCACAGATTCACCTCTCTCTGGCTGAAGAAATTCATCTTCATCTTTGTTCTAAAGGGATACCCTTGTATTCTGAGGCTGTGCCCTCTGCCTCAGAGAAGAAGCAAGGAATATTTGTGAAGAATTCTCTTCTCTTTTAACACTGTAGGACCCATAGATTTTCACAAAGCCATCTGCCTGAAGCTGCCAGGAGGCTGTAATATGGGCTGTGAACTCATGACCATGTTTCAACAGGTTGATATACACCTGCTTGAACAAACTGCCACCACCATCCCTCTCCTAAAGTTCTAAATAAATTGATGATCAAAGTATGTATATTGTGTTACCATATACTACCTTGAGATTCATTGTCTTGCAGGCATTCAGGTAATATAAGAGAATAAATTAAAAACTTCACACAAGTACTGACAAACACCCAATGTGCAAAAGAAGACAATCTGTGCAAATATAAAAAATAATTATATCTATCAACCAACCAATAAATAAATAAATAAATAAATGAGATCAAGGATATGAGTTGTAGAGTCCTTGAAAATAAGTCCATAGGTTATGGAATTAGTTCAGAGTTGAGGTGAATGAAGTTATCCACTCTGGTTCAGGAGCCTGATGGTTGAGGGGTAATAACTGTTTCTGAACCTAGTGGTGTGGGGCCTGAGGCTCCTGTACCACCTTCTTGTTAGCAGCAGTGAGAAGACAGCATGGCCTGGATGGGGGTGGTGGGGATCCTTGATGGTGGATGCTGCTTTCCTGTGACAGATCTCCTTGTAGATGTGCTCAATGGTGGGGAGGGCTTTTCCTGCGATGGACTGGGCCGTATCCACCACTTTTTATTAGGCATTTCTGTTCCTGGGCATTGGTGTTTCCATACCAGGCCACGATGCAACCAGTCAGGGATACTCTCCATGGCATCTATTAAGGTTTGTCCAAGTTTTAGATGACATTCTGAATCTACGCAAATGTCTTTCTTATAATGGCACCTATGAGCTGGTCCCAGGCAAATCCTCTGTGTGGCTAAGCACAACTCCAATGCTACATTCAAGTTTGCTGATGACACCACTGTTGCACGCTGAGTCAAAAGTGGTGACTAACTAGCATATAAAAGGGAGATTGAGATGGTGCTATAACAACAACCTCTTACTCATTGTCAGCAAGACCAAGGAGCTGATTACTGACATCAGGAAAAGAAGACCCACTCTCATTGGAGGATCAGAGGTGGAGAGGATTAGCAACTTTAAATTCTTCAACACTATTATTTCAAAGGACCTGTCCTGGGCCCAACATGCAAATGCAAATATGAAAAAAGCACAGCAGCACCTCTACTTCCTTAGGAGTTTACAAAGATTTGTCAGGACATCTACAACTTTGACAAATTTCTGTCTGCATCATAGCCTGGTATGGAAACACAATGCCCTTGAATGCAAAATCCTACAATGGATATGGCCCATTCCATCATGGGTAAAGCTCTCCCAACCACTGAGCACATCTACACAAAACACAATCATAGGAAAGCAGCATCCATCACCAGAGATCCCCACCACCCAGGTCATGCTCTCTTCTTGCTAATTCTATCAAGGTGGTGGTACAGGAGCCTCAAGACTCTCACTGCCAGGTTCAGGAATGCTTACTACCCCTCAACCATCAGGATCTTGAACCAAAGGAGTTAACTTCACTTGCCCCATCATTGAAATGTTTTCACAACCTATGGATTCACTTTCAAGGAACCTTCATCTCATGCTCTTGATACTTATTGTTTATTTATTTATCATTATGATTATTTCTTTCTTTTTGTACTTGCACAGTTTGTTGTCTTTTGCATGGTGGTTGAATGATCAAGTTGGTGTGTGGTCTTTCATTGATTCTGTTATGGTTATTATTTAATTAATTTATTGAGTATGCTGCAAGAAAATGAATCTCAGAGTTGTATATAGTGACATAAATGTACTTTGATAGTAAGTTTACTTTGAACTCCTAACTCCAA
This sequence comes from Hemitrygon akajei, assembly GCF_048418815.1. Taxonomy (NCBI): domain Eukaryota; kingdom Metazoa; phylum Chordata; class Chondrichthyes; order Myliobatiformes; family Dasyatidae; genus Hemitrygon; species Hemitrygon akajei. The sequence continues at coordinate 114,035,433 of NC_133133.1, read as the reverse complement.
GGAGTGAGGACTGGCTCATGGACCAAACTACTTCTTCCTCCTGTAGTCAATAATCAGCTTTCCTACACTGTACCATACCCCATAACCAAGGACAAAATGCTAACAAGTAGAAAAGGGAAACAGAACATGGAACAGTACAGCACAATATGGGCCCTTCATGCCACAACATTGTGATGACATTTAAACCTACACCTCTCTACGGCATCGGTAACTTCATTCACCACTTGTTTGAACTGATTCTATGACATACAGACTCACGTTTAAGGACTCTTTTCAACTCACATTCTCAATTCATTCATTATGTGCCATGTTGTATGATGTTGGTGATCATGGTCTTTCCATGACCATGATTGTTCTTGGCAAATTTTTCTACAGAAATGGTTTCCCTTTGCCTCTTCTGGACAGGGTCTTTACAAAACTTGTGATATACACCAGCTACTTATTTGACCATTCAGCACTTGCTCTCATGGCTTCACGTGACCCTGATTAGGGGGCTAAGCAAGTGCTACACCTTGTACAAGGGTGACCTGCAGGCTAATGGAGGAAAGGAACACCCTACCCCTCCTTTGATAGGGATGCATCTCCATCCCGCTACCCAACGTTTCAGTATTATTTTTATTTGCAGTTTGTCTTCTTTTGTACATAGATTGTTTGTCAGTTTTTGTTTATATACAATTTTTCATGAATTCTGTTGTATTACTTTACCCTCCTGTAAACGCCTGCAAGAAAATCGATCTTGGGGAAGTATAAAGGATTCTAACTAATTGGGCCATTGGTTAATTGGGGCAGTCAATTATTTGGGACAGCTCTTAAAGAAAAAAAACTAACTTGAGAAAATAGCTGGGATTCCTTTCGTTTATTTGGGACACTATGCCACTTATTTGGGGCAGGGGACTGTTGCCGAACAGTTTCTAATTAGTGTCAGTTGTGTTCAAAAAGCAGTGATTTTTGTCACTGATAGCTAACGAGAAATAAGCAGGAAGACAATTCAGGATTGTTTTGTTCACTACGGTTTCAAGCATTTAGGCTTGGAGATGCTAGAAATGGCTGGGCCTGAAAATGAAACGATTTCACTACTTCAACAAGTTTGGACCTATGAAGGTATCGGCAATCATCTTGAATGTTACAATGAAAATGAAGATGTGGTGGATGTAATCGTTGACAGCATTGTATAAAGGCAGTCATTATCTGTACCAGATGTCTGTGCTGATTTTGTTCATTTACAGTCAATCAAAAGAACAGAGCAGACGAATTCCTCAGTCAATAACTACTAGAAAGTAATACACATTTTCCTAGTACTGTAGAGGTATTGGTAATGTTCTAATTTGTTCTGTATTTCATTCAAATACATAAATTGTTACACATGTTAAACAATAATTTGCCTTTTTAATACCTTTTAACCATTTCCACGAAACTTTGGCTAATTGGGCTAAAACTTATTAGTCCCAATGTTTCCCAATTAACTAGAATACACTGTATATAGTACAATATACATATGTATTTTGATAAAACAGTCAGCCCTCCTTATCCATCGGTGGACTTCAGGACCCGGCGGAGCTCGGGACCCGCCGCCCACAGTGTTTCTGTTCCGGAGAACAATCACGATTGAAAATAAAGTGGAAATAATAAAGCAATTGGAAGAGGTGAAATGCCGTAAGTCACTGGAAAAGCATTAGGCTACGTCGGTCAACGATCGGAAGAATTTTAAAGGATAAAGTGAGAAAAATGGAGCATGTGAAGGCCCTGCCCCGATGAAAGCTACAACTATTACTAAGCAACGCAGTAGTTTAATTATTGAAATACATATGTTTCTTAAGTGTTTTCTATGCATAGAAAGGTAAAATATATACTATATACTAAGACAAACGTTTGACTAACTGATGCTAAATAATACCAGCTGTACCTGTTCTGAGTTAGAGAACTTACGTTTTTTTTCGGTTCCCCATCCATGCATATCCTCCCATATACTTTAAATCATCTCTAGATTACTTATAATACCTAATACAATGTAAAGGCTATGTAAATAGTTGTTATACTGTATTGTTTAGGGAATAATGACAAGAAAAAAGTCTGTACATGCTCAAACAACAAATGCTGGAGGGAGAACTTCCAGGTTTTCCGCGGTTGGTTGAATCTGCGCATGTGGAACCCGCGGATAAGAAGGGCCAACTGTACACTTGTTTTGAGCTTCCCTCCTACAGAGCCCCTAAGCCTCCAATTTCCTTCCATCCATGTACTGTACCTGAGTATCTTAAATACCCTAATGTATCTGCCTCTACCACCACAACAAGATAGAGAAAAATTAAATGATTTGCAATTAACTTTTATCCTGTAGATATTAAAATTGAATTTAGCCCTGGAAACTCTTGTAAACATTTCTCTGCATATGGCAAATATAAGAGATTGTGCAGATGCTGGGAATCCAGAGAAACACACACAAAACATAGAAAATAGGTGCAGGAGTAGGCCATTCGGCCCTTCGAGCCTGCACTGCCATTCAGTATTATCATGGCTGATCATCCAACTCAGAACCCTGTACCTGCTTTCTCTCCATACCCCTGATCCCTTTAGCCACAAGGGCCATATCTAACTTCGTCTTAAATATAGCCAATGAACCGGCCTCAACTGTTTCCTGTGGCAGAGAATTCCACAGATTCACCACTCTCTGTGTGAAGAAGTTTTTCCTCATCTCGGTCCTAAACGGCTTCCCCTTTATCCTTAAACTGTGACTCCTTGTTCTGGACTTCCCCAACATTGGAAACAATCTTCCTGCATCTAGCCTGTCCAATCCCTTTAGAATTTTATACGTTTCAATAAGATCCCCCCTCAATCTTCTAAATTCCAGTGAGTATAAGCCTAGTCGATCCAGTCTTTCTTCATATGAAAGTCCTGCCATCCCAGGAATCAATCTGGTGAACCTTCTCTGTACTCCCTCTATGGCAAGAATGTCTTTTCTCAGATTAGGGGACCAAAACTACACACAATACTCTAGGTGCGGTCTCACCAAGGCCTTGTACAACTGCAGTAGAACCTCCCTGCTCCTGTAATCAAATCCTTTTGCTATGAATGCCAATATACCATTTGCCTTTTTCACCGCCTGCTGTACCTGCATGCCGACCTTCAATGACTGGTGTACAATGACACCCAGGTCTCGTTGCACCTCCCCTTTTCCTAATCGGCCACCATTCAGATAATAATCTGTTTTCCTGTTCTTGCAACCAAAGTGGATAACCTCACATTTATCCACATTAAATTGCATCTGCCATGAATTTGCCCACTCACCTAACCTATCCAAGTCACCCTGCATCCTCTTAGCATCCTCCTCACAGCTAACACCGCCGCCCAGCTTCGTGTCATCCGCAAACTTGGAGATGCTGCATTTAATTCCCTCGTCTAAATCATTAATATATATTGTAAACAACTGGGGTCCCAGCACTGAGCCTTGCGGTACCCCACTAGTCACTCCCTGCCATTCTGAAAAGGTCCCGTTTACTCCCACTCTTTGCTTCCTGTCTGCCAACCAATTCTCTATCCACATCAATACCATACCCCCAATACCATGTGCTTTAAGTTTGCACACTAATCTCCTGTGTGGGACCTTGTCAAAAGCCTTTTGAAAATCTAAATATACCACATCCACTGGCTCTCCCCTATCCACTCTACTAGTTACATCTTCAAAAAATTCTATAAGATTCATCAGACATGATCTTCCTTTCACAAATCCATGCTGACTTTGTCCGATGATTTCACCTCTTTCCAAATGTGCTGTTATCTCATCTTTGATAACCGACTCTAGCATTTTCCCCACCACCGATGTCAGACTAACCGGTCTATAATTCCCCGGTTTTTCTCTCCCTCCTTTTTTTAATAAGTGGGGTTACATTAGCCACCCTCCAATCCTCAGGAACTAATCCAGAATCTAAGGAGTTTTGAAAAATTATCACTAATGCATCCACTATTTCTTGGGCTACTTCATTAAGCACTCGGGGATGCAGACCATCTGGCCCTGGGGATTTATCTGCCTTTAATCCCTTCAATTTAACTAACACCACTTCCCTACTAACATGTATTTCCCTCAGTTCCTCCATCTCACTAGACCCTCGGTCCCCTACTATTTCCGGAAGATTATTGATGTCCTCCTTAGAGAAGACAGAACCAAAGTAGTTATTCAATTGGTCTGCCACATCCTTGTTCCCTATGATCAATTCACCTGTTTCTGACTGTAAGGGACCTACATTTGTCTTGACCAATCTTTTTCTTTTCACATATCTATAAAAGCTTTTACAGTCAGTTTTTATGTTTCCTGCCAGCTTTCTCTCATAATCTTTGTACAACTGCAGTAGAACCTCCCTGCTCCTGTAATCAAATCCTTTTGCTATGAATGCCAATATACCATTTGCCTTTTTCACCGCCTGTTGTACCTGGTGGAGGAACTCAGCAGCTCAAGCATCACCTATAGAGGGAAATAAACAGTCATTGTTTTGGGCTGAGCCCCATCATCAGGACTGGGAAGGAAGGGGGAAGAACCCCGAATAAGAGGTTGGGGGAGAAGGGGAGGAGAAGGAGGACATCGGAAGGTGATAAGTAAAGCCAGGTGAGTGGGGGAAGGTGGAATGAAGTGAGAAGCTGGGAGATGATAGCTGACAAAGGTAAAGGGCTGAAGATGAAGAAAAGTGATAAAAGATGAAAGTGGACCATGGGAGAAAGGGAAGGAGGAGAGGCACCAAGGGAAGTGATAGGTGGGTAAGGTGAAGAGAAGAGGTAAATGGGGAGGCAGAGTGGGGAATGGAAGAAGTAAGGGTGAAGGGGAAGGATTACCAGGAGTTAGAGAACTCCATGTTCATGCCTTCACGTTGGAGGCTACTCAGACAGAGTATAAAATGTTGCTCCTCCAACCTGAGAATGGCCTTGTTGTGGCAGTAAAGGAGGCCATGGGCAGATAGGTCTGAATGGGAATGGGGAGTGGAATTAACATTGTGGCTACAGGGAAATTCTCCCTGTTGTGAATGGAGTGAAGGTGCTAGGCAGGGGAGGAGAAGAGGAGGAGAAAGAGGGGAACCAGAATGGGCAATGGAAAAGGAGAGAGGGGGAAAGAGGGGAGCCAGAATGGGCAATGGAAAAGGAGAGAGGGGGAAAGAGGGGAACCAGAATGGGGAATGGAAAAGGAGAGAAGGGGAAAGAGGGGAACCAGAATGGGGAATGGAAAAGGAGAGAAGGGGAAAGAGGGGAACCAGAATGGGGAATGGAAAAGGAGAGAGGGGGAAAGAGGGGAACCAGAATGGGGAATGGAAAAGGAGAGAGGGGGAAAGAGGGGAACCAGAATGGGGAATGGAAAAGGAGAGAGGGGGAAAGAGGGGAACCAGAATGGGGAATGGAAAAGGAGAGAGGGGGAAAGAGGGGAACCAGAATGGGGAATGGAAAAGGAGAGAGGGGGAAAGAGGGGAACCAGAATGGGGAATGGAAAAGGAGAGAGGGGGAAAGAGGGGAACCAGAATGGGGAATGGAAAAGGAGAGAGGGGGAAAGAGGGGAACCAGAATGGGGAATGGAAAAGGAGAGAGGGGGAAAGAGGGGAACCAGAATGGGGAATGGAAAAGGAGAGAGGGGGAAAGAGGGGAGCCAGAATGGGGAATGGAAAAGGAGAGAGGGGGAAAGAGGTGAACCAGAATGGGGAATGGAAAAGGAGAGAGGGGGAAAGAGGGGAACCAGAATGGGGAATGGAAAAGGAGAGAGGGGGAAAGAGGGGAACCAGAATGGGGAATGGAAAAGGAGAGAGGGGGAAAGAGGGGAACCAGAATGGGGAATGGAAAAGGAGAGAGGGGGAAAGAGGGGAACCAGAGTGGGGAATGGAAAAGGAGAGAGGGGGAAAGAGGGGAACCAGAATGGGGAATGGAAAAGGAGAGAGGGGGAAAGAGGGGAACCAGAATGGGGAATGGAAAAGGAGAGAGGGGGAAAGAGGGGAACCAGAATGGGGAATGGAAAAGGAGAGAGGGGGAAAGAGGGCAACCAGAATGGGGAATGGAAAAGGAGAGAGGGGGAAAGAGGGGAACCAGAATGGGGAATGGAAAAGGAGAGAGGGGGAAAGAGGGGTGCCAGAATGGGGAATGGAAAAGGAGAGAAGGGGAAAGAGGGGAACCAGAATGGGGAATGGAAAAGGAGAGTGGGGGAAGGGGAAAAATTAGGGAAGCTGCAGGAATTGATGTTCATGTCATCAGGTCGGAACGCTACCCAGAGGGTATACGATGTGGTTTAGGAAAGACCTTTTGGGGAACAGTTTTATTGCAGAACAGAAATCCATACCATTCTTTAACCAGCAATGCACTGCATAAGGACAGCAGAAACTCTGTGAAGGCTTACTCTGCATATTTGTACTGCCACTCCCCTGTGACCTGATCATGTTCAAACAAGCGGGGGATCCACTCTTCCACCTTGGCTTTCCGCTGTTTGGCAGCTTGGCGCTGAGCTTCTTCCAGTACGAACTTCTCCCTGGTGGCCTCATGCTGGTCCTTGTTGTGTATCGCCCGTGTTACATGCTGCCAGAGTCTATGGAGATAATCACAAGGAAGACAAATAAAGGTAATGAGAAACTAAACTCCTCCTTCACAAGAAAATGAATCTCAAGGTTGTATATGGTTACATGTACGTACTTTGATAATAAATTTATTTTTGACTTTCACTTATTTTTTGAAGATGTCTTTAATTTCAAAATCATTTACAAGTACTGCAAAGTATTTTTTACCTTTAAGACTTTTAAAACCTTAAACCCTCTACAGGTCTACCCCATCAGCGAGTTGCTCGTTGGTAGAGAAACTGAAGGAGCTGAACTTAGTGCAGGTCATGCTGCTGTCTGCCTCAGCGTGGCTGCGTGAAGGAGGTGAGAAGTCTAACAGCGAGTGGTTGTCTTTGTCGCTTTTCTTGTGATCACAAGACACTGTTGGACATTGTTAGTGTGGAAGGCTGCAAGTTTGATACATTGGTTTAGTGGCAGACAGTGGGGAAACTGCATTGCCTTGATCGTCACGAGGACTAGGCCTCAAGCTATGAAGTTGCCTTTTTGCAGCCACCCAGGAGAGAGGTGGAGTCGATGCACTCCAACAGAATGCTGTTGGCGGTGTGGCGTGGCGTACGTGCTGGAGTTGGAGCTGCTCTCCAGTGTTTGCCCCTGCTCGACAGAAGACAAAATGTGTTGTGTTCGACTACAGGCTGCTACAATATTTGTGGATTCAAGGACTTGGACAATATATTTTTTAGTGTGACTGTATCTTACTCCTGTCTTATATGTGCCTTGTGCTGGGTATGACTGTTGGTACTGTGTTTTGCATTCTGGCCCTGGACTAAAGTTTTTGTTTAGCTGCATTCATGTATGGTTGAATGACAATTAAACTTGGAACTTGTAATGTATTTTTTGGTGAACAATCTCAAAATGAATGTCATCAGGGAAGTCATTTTTTTAATCTCCAAGAGAGAGCTTGTAACTGTTTGCCAATATCATAATTCTCTGCAGTTTTGAGGGTTACCAAATAAGAGAGAGTAGTTTTAAAAATGTATTCTTGACTGAGCTATGTAGAAGTGCCATAGGTTGACTATGTAGAAGTGGAAACAATATCTGTGACGTCCCAGAAGCTTTGACTGGAATATATGGCTCATGTTCCTTGAAAGTAGCATCACAGGTAGATAGGAGCATAAAAAACACAATTTGGCCTTCATAACTCAGAGTATTGAGTACAGGAATTAGGATGTTATGCTGAAGTTGTATAAGACATTGGTGAGGCCAAATTTGGAGTATTGTGTGTAGTTCTGGTCACCTGGCTACAGAAAATATATCAATAAGATTAAGAGAGTACAGAAACAACTTACTGGGACTTGAGAACCTGAGCTATAGGGAAAGATTAAATAGGTTAGGACTTTATTCCCTGGAGCATAGGAGGACGACGAGAGATTTGATAAGGATATATAAAATTATGATGGCACAGATATGGTTAATAAAAGCAAGCTTTTTCCACAGAGGTTGGTTGAAATAAGAACTAGAGGCCATAGGCTAAAGGTTAAAGGTGAAATATTTAAGGGGAATCTGAGGGGAAACTTCTTAACTCAGAGGGTTGTAAGACTGTGGAACAAGCTGCCAGTAGGGACTTTGCGGTTAATGTTCTGTGTGTTATTTGCTTACATTTTATTGTTTCAACACATTGCTCTCTTTTTTCGCACATTGTGTATTTGATGGTCTTTGTTGTGTGGTGTTTTTAAATGAGTTCTATTATTGTTTCTTTATTTTGTTGTCTGCAAGAAGATGAATCTCAAGGTTATGTACATACTTTGGTAATAAGTGTACTTTGAACTGTGAACAATTTCAATTTCTTCAATGAAACTTCGGCTAGGTAAGTAATTGGAAAAGACTATTCAAATACTTAATTAGCATTTTTGAGATTCTGTACTTCCAAACAAATTGATGGGCTGATTAAAAATGTCCTTTATTATTGCCTGCACTGTATAATTGTATTGGACATTCATTAGTTGCTTTGCTTATTGCGAGGGCATACTTGCCATCATTTACTGAGATAAGGTGGCCTTAGTTCTGTTGTTTTTATTACCGTGTTTACTGTTAACTCTGTGACCTTCAAGTGAGCGAGGAATTTCATTGACCCTGGTATAAATGACAATAAATTAATCTAATCTGAATTTGAGGAGGATAAGCTAAATAAATCAGCTAAAAGATGAAATAAGTGAGTCACTGTCCTTTTATGTAAAGAATCAATTGCCATTCCTGCACTCATTCTAGGTATGAAAATATTCTCCTAAATACGAGAGGTGATTGATAAGTTCGTGGCCTACGGTAGAAGGAGTCAATTTTAGAAAACCTAGCACATTTGTTTTTCAACATAGTCCCCTCCCAATTTCCCTCGGGATCAATAAAGTATGTCCGTCTGTCCTACATTTACATACTTAGTCCAGAGGTCATGGAGCATACGGATCTTGGACCTCCAGAAAGTGTCCACAGCATGGGTGATTGATAAGTTCATGGCCCAAGATAGAAGATGAGTTATACAGCTCTCGTTACATGCTCATGCAGTTCAACTCTTTGAGTGATTATGCAGAAAGTTTGCAGTTAATAACTCATCTCCTTCTACCTTAGGTCACAAACTTATCAATCACCCCTCGTACCATTCACTGATTGGCCTAACTTGGAAAGTCAACCTTTTTAATATATTTTTGAAGAATAAAAAGATTGTACTTGCTAATAAAGTTTTTTTTTACTAAACCTTGGAAATAGTTGTTATACTGGCAACACTACAATATGCACAAGGTTCCCCAAATTATTGCGGCTTCATAGAACTCTGGTCATGCCACATCTGGAGTATTGCAGTTAATTCTGGTCGCTCCATTATAGGAAGGATGTAGAGACTATGGAGAGAGGTCAGAAGAGATTTACCAGGATGCTGCCTAGATTAGAGAGCATGTGCTATAAAGGAGATATTGGACAAACTGAGGTTGCAACACACACTAAATGAGGACACTCAGCAGGTCAGGCAGTATCTATGGAGGGGAATAAGCAATCGTCATTTTGGGCTGGGACCCTTCATCAAGACACTTTCTCTTAAGCAGTGATGGCTGAGATACCTGTGAGAAGTTTATAAAATTATGATAGGCATAGATACCCAGACGGCATCTTTATCCAAGGGTTGAAATGTCCGATACTATGGTTTCCAGGGGTTTTCCATTTCTAGCCCTGTCGCACATAATCACCTTTTTTTACCTACCACGTTCGATTCAGCATTCCATGTTTGGTACAGGAAGGGCATTAGACATTTTGAAGATCTCTTCATTGATAACCGCTTCGCTTCTTTTCAACAGCTCTCTGTTAAGTTCAACCTGCCTAACGCTCACTTTTTCAGATATCTCCAAATCCGACACTTTACTGCTCCTTTAATTCCTAACTTTCCTGAAATGCCTGCGAAAAATGCTATGGACCTATTTCTCTCCATTAATCCACTAGGTAAAGGTTTAATTTCAATTATCCAAGATAAACTAGCAGCCTTACGACAGGCCCCTGTGGATAAAATTAAAATGGCCTGGGAGCAGGATTTAAATATCTCCTTATCCGAGGAGAGCTGGGACTCAGTTCTCAAATTGGTTAACTCAACCTCTCTTTGTGCTCGCCATTGTCTCTTACAGTTTAAGATTGTTCATAGAGCCCATATGTCTAAATCTAAACTATCTCGATTCTACCCTGGCATTAGTCCGCTCTGTGATAAATGCAAGAGGGGCGTGGCCTCTCTCATCCATATGTACTGGTTCTGTCCTAGCTTGGAGAAATTCTGGAAAGATGTCTTCACTACACTATCAGGTATTCTGAATCAGCACCTAGAACCTAACCCCTTAATTGCTCTGTTCGGTTTTTGGGGCGAGACAGATTTATGTCTGGGTCCGACCAAATGCCGAATACTATCCTTTGCCTCTCTCCTGGCGAGACGCTTGATCCTCCTCAGATGGAGAGATGTTGCCCCGCCCACTCATGCGCAATGGCTTAACGACATTATGGCCTGCTTGGACCTCGAAAAAATTCATTATTCAGTTCTCAATTTGGATTTAAAGTTCCATAAGATCTGGGGGCCTTTTATCGAGTACTTTCATAACCTTCCTCTTGACTAGGGTTTTTTTTCTTTTCGGTCCCTTGCTTTCAGCTCCCTTTTTTTTTCTGGTAGTAGGCATTATTATCCTCTGTTGCTAAGTGTATTCACAGTCTGGGAGTTTGACTGTCCGGACTTATACTCTTTATACTGTGTGGTGGTTGGTCTGGAGTTGTTGTTGTTTTTTTCTTGTGTTGTGGGGTTTGGGGGGGACACTAAGCTCACTTGTCTTTAATTTAGGTGCTTTTTTGTTAAATTCTCTTCCTTTGTAGCATATTGTTATTGTATGCTTAACCTTGCTTTGTATTAATGCTCCTCATTGGGATTTGGGGTTTTTAATTTTGTAAAATGTTTTGAAAAACTAATAAAAAAAATAAAAAATAAAATAAAAAGAAATGTCTGATACTAGAGGATATGCATTTAAAGTGGTGGTGGAGAGTGAATATTCAAAGGAGATGAGTGGGACAAGTTTTGTTTTTCTTTTACATAGACAGTAGAGGATGTCTGGAATACCAGGGATAGTGGTTGGAGGGATATGGACCATATGCCAGCAGAAAGGAAGAGGAGTCACTTCCTTAATCTGTCTCATATAACACTGTGAGCTGAAGGGCCTGTTCCTATGCCCTAATACTCTATGCTCTAGTATTGGATGCAAGACCAAACAGCACACAAAAGAACTCAGTGGGTCAGGGAGCATCTATGGTGGAAAGTGGACAGTTGATGTTTTCAGGTCAAGACCCTTCATCAGGACTGGAAACAAAGAGGAGAGATAGCCAGTATAAAAAGGGTGGAGCAAGAGCTGGTGGGTGTTAGGTGGATCCAGGTCTAGATACCTGGTCTTACGTCCAATAATAAAGCATAGAAATATTCCCTTTGTTAGGTTGGAGACTGCCAAGGTGGAAAAGGAAATGCCATTCACCTCATCTGTGTTTAGCCTCAACTTGACAAAAGATTAAAGATTAGGAGGAGGGATGAAAGGTACTTGGGGGAGACAGAGAGTGGGAATGAAGCAAGAAACTGGGAGGTGATAGATGGCAGGAAGAAAGGGCTGAAGAAGATGGAATCTGATAAGAGAAGACAGTGGACGATGGAATAAAGGGAAGAAGGTTGGGAGGGGAACAGGTAGGAGGAGTGTGTGTGTACTGGGCAGATTGAGAAGGCAGGAGGGGAAAGAGGCAAGGTAATGGGGACTAGTGGGATAAGGGAAAAATAGAAGGGGCAGAGGTTACTATAAGTTAGAGAAACTGATATTCATGTCATCAGGTTGGAGATGACCAAGGTAGAACATGAAGTGCCATTAAATATATGCCACTAATATATGTTGTGAAGTTTGTTGTTTTATGGTAGCGGTACAGTGCAAGACATAAAAACTGACAATAAGTTACAATAACAAATTTAAAAATATAAGTAGTGCAAAAAAGAGAGCAAAATAGTGAGATAGTGTTTATGGTTTAATTGACCGTTCAGAAATCTGACAGCAGAGGGGAAGAATTGTTCCTAAAACTTTGTGTGTGTGCCTTCAGGCTCACGTACCTTCTCCTTGACGGTAGTAAAGAGTTGAGGGCCAGTCCTGGAGGACATATCCTTAACCTGGCAGTGGTAGAAGCTGCTTTAGTGTTTTGATAAAGGACTGTCAGCTAGGAGACCAGAATGCCTCCCTATTTTTTAAATAGTACAGAGCATCTCTAATGTTAAAGTTTATAATTATTTTGTTTCTACAGAAGTACAGACCTCCGGAGCATTAGGAGTCTTTCTTTAGTCAGATTTTGAATTGTAAAGAAACATTGGATGCTATGGTAGTGGTTAAGCATGACGATATTACAGCTCAAGGCGTCAGAGTTCAGAGTTCAATCCCAGCGTCCTCTTTAAAGAGTCTGTACACATGGATTTTCCCTGGGTGCTCTGGTTTCCTCCCACAGTCCAAAGACATACTGGTTGGTAAGTTATTGGTCATGTAAATTATCCTGTGATTAGGTTAGGGTTAAATTGGGGTTGTCAGGGGTTGACGGGGGTGGCGTGCTATGAAGGGCCAGAAAGACCTACCCTGCACTGTATCTTTAAATATGATACTAAATTCATTCCACATTAACTAGAAATTGAAGTGCATAAAGCATGACTTAAGCAAAATAAATGAGCATCGATGTTGCTGGCTGGAATAACTGAAAAGCTATATCTGCAGAGGGATGCACAGATCAGGATATCATCAGTGTGATTTATGTACTCAGTCCCCCAGGAGTCCAAAAGGTTACAGCAAATTAATCATGTACACTGAAGGGAAGTAAAGGCAGCTGCAAACTTCAGGGGAAAGGAGAGGTCTGATTCTGCAATTCTGAAGTGAATGTTTCAATAGAAGTGATCTTCTGACCTGTTCTCCCCCAAAAATATGAAATATCACAACATACAGAAATGACCTTACATAAACTTGGCAGTACAGAAACAAGTTGTGAGTTCAGCTAGCCTACAGTGTTTATGTTCCACTCAAGCTGTCTCCTTGATATCTCCATGAGACCATAAACATAGGAGCAGAATTAGGCCATTTGACTCATTAGGTTATGGCTGATTTATTATTCCCTCTGTAACCTTTGAAGCCCTGACTAATCAAGACCCTATCCACCTCAGCTTTAAATATACCCAATGACTTGGCTTCTTCAGCCATCTGTGGCAATGAATTCCACAGATTCACCTCCCCTTTGCTAAAGAAATTCTATGCTACAAAGGGACATCCTTGTATTCTGAGGCTGTGCCATCAGGTCCTCTGGACCTAGATATTCAGTTAATCCTTCTGTATAACCTTCTATTCCCATATATGTTGCTAGCTTTTCCTTAAAAGCTTTGCAATTTGAACAGTTTCCTGTAGTTGCAAGTTTGACAATACTGTATAATAAGCCTCTCTCGAATTTCAGAAAAGCAGGAGATTCTGCAGATGCTGGAAATCTTGAGGAACACACACAAAATGTTGGAGAAACTCAGCAAGTCAGGCAGCATCTATGAAGAGGACTAAACAGTCAACGTTTTGGACTGAGACTGTTGATCAGGACTGGAAAGAAAGGGGACAGAAGTCAGAATAAGAAGGTGGGGGAGGGGACAGAGTTACAAGCTAGAAGGGGATGGGTGAAGCCAGTTGGGTGGTGGGGGGGGGGGGGGGGGAAACGAAGTTAGAAGCTGGGAGGTGATAGGTGGAAAAGGTAAACGGCTCAAGACAGACAGACATACATACTTTATTGATCCCAAGGGAAAAATGAACAGATGTGATAAAAGCAAAAAGTGGAAAGGTGAGACCAGGTGAGATACAGGTGACAGATGAGAGCAGTGAACGACAAGTGACGGGTGAGACCAGGTGAGGGGGGAGGTGATAGGTGCAGTGAGGAGCAGATGATAGGTGATACCAAGAGAGGGGCAGGTGATAGGTGAGACTATGTGAGGAGGAGTTAGGTGAGAAGAGGTGGGAGTATTTTTAATTAACTTTGAAATTTGGATACCTATTTGATTTGAAAGAAAAAAACGTTCTGCAAGACAACATATTTTATATTCACTGCCCTTGACATCTATGAATCTCCTGAAAGCTGAAGTAGAAAATGTCTTAACTCAAATTCTAAGATAAATATCTTTAATGGATTTAATCACAGTCAAATGAATGTCAGTTTAGCAGACTTACAAAGTCAATGATGCCTCAATCTAACTCAAGTGAGGATGCCACCCAAGCACATATTCTCCTCATCTAATGGAGCATTAATTACATTGTAAATTCAAATCTAAGTGGTCTACCTGAACTAAAGAGATACTACTACAACTTGTGGGTTTGATTTTCTCCTTTTTCAATACCAATACGATGTTTTAATATACTTGACCTCAATATTTCCATTTAACTCTCCCCTTTATGTCAAGCACCCATGAATTTGGGCTGGATAATTGAACCCTCCCCAAACTTTTGTCAATAATGCAGGGAAATTATTTCATTTTTTATATATTTTATAGTTTATACCTTGCCCGCAAGTGGTGTCTTCATATTTCTGTACTCTATTCTGTATTTGATATGCTCTTCCACAATATGGCACTGACAGGCTACTATGTCTGTGATAGATATACACATCTGGAATATTGTGTTCAGCTCTGGTTGTCTCATTATAGGAAGAGCGTGGAAGCTTTAGAGAGAGTGCAGAGGTGGTTTACGTGGATTGGAGAACATGTCTTATGGGGACAGACTGTGCAGGCTAGGGCTTTTCTCTTTGGAGTAGAGAATGAGAGGTGAATTGATAGATGTGTACAAGATATAGAGTAGATAACCAGAGACTTTTACTCAGGTCAGAAATGGCTATTACGAGAGTGCATAATTTTAAAGTGATTGGAGGGAAGTATAAGGGGGAATGTCAGAGATAGACTTTTTTTTAGAAAAAGAGTGGTAGGTGCATGGATCACACTGCCGGGGAGGGTGGAAGAAGCATTTAAGAAACTCCTAGATATGCACATGCATGAAAGAAACATGGAGGGCTGTGTGGGAGGAAAGAGTTAGATTAATCTTGGAGTAGGTTAAAAGCTCATCACAACATTGCGGGCCAAAGGGCTTGTACTGTGCTATGTTGTACTGTTCTATGTTAAACTCCACTTGATTACACTATTTCTACACCCCTACTCCCCAACCCCAAGTGTTCTCCTTAAAGGGGAAACTCGAGGTTCTAAACCCTATTATTGACTGAAACACTTCCCAATTCATAGTGCTAATTTATAGTACATGGAAGGGATTGTATTTCTCAGTATCAAATAGCTGAATAATGGACAGTAGAGGGATAACTGCACAGAAATTCAAGCTGAGCAGTGCCCAGACTGTCTGAGCATGTCCTGAGTAATTTATGAATGGATGCCAGATACCGTGAACTTTATCTGCCACTCGGTTTTATCATCAATTTCATTTAGTCTTTCCGTGCTCGGTGGTGTAGCAGTTAGCACAATCACTTTACAGTGACAGTGACCACTGATCAGAGTTCCATTCTGTAAACAATTTGATTGCTCTCTCTGCAACCACACGGGTTTCCTCCCACATTCCAAAAACATATGGATTAGGGTTAGTAAGTTGTGGACATTCTACATTAGTGCCCGAAGTGTGGCAACACTTACGGACTGCTCCCAGCACATTCTCGGACTGTATTGGTTGTTGATGTAAACAATACATGTTTCGATTTACAAGTGACAAATAAGCTAATCTTTTTTTCTCTATTAAAACCCTAATGCAGAACTTACCTCCGAGAATCCTGCCAACTGTTTGGGCCAAGCAGTTAATTACAAGTAATTACTGCAGAAAACCAGGTAACTGCAAAAGATTCTCAAACTTTTTCTTGCCACGGTATATTTCTCACTGTAATTTATAGCATATTTTATGTATTACACTGTATTGCTGCTTCAAAAGAACACGTTTCATGACATATGGCAGCAATAATAAAGCTGATTCTGATTTTCCCTTGAAGAAATTAAACAACAAAGTACAAAGCGAAAGCATTTTAAAGTAAAATGATTTTTATCTATAACTGGCTTGGAGCTTCTTTGTTATCATTGGACACAACTGATCAGGTGAAAGAAATTTAAATGGAACTTCCCAGTTTTTCTGTGTAAGCCATTAGGGATAGGAGCAGAATTAGGCCATTCAACCTATCGAGTCTGCTCCACCATTTCATCATGCTTGATCCATTTCCCTCTCAATCCCATTCTTCTGCCATAAATAAGCCATTCTGCCTATCGAGTCTGTTCTGCCATTAAATCATGGTTGACTTATTAATCCTCTCAACCCCATTCTCCTGCCTTCTCCCCATAACCTTTCAAGCCCTGAATAATCAAGAACCTATCAACCTCTGCCTTAAATACACCCAATAACCTGGCCTCCACAGCCGCCTGTGGCAATGAATTCCATGGACTTACCAATCTCAAGCTAAAGAAATTCCTCTTTATCTCTGTACTAAATGGATGTCCCTCTTTTCTGAAGCTGTGCCCTCTGGTCCTAGACTCTCCCCACTATAGGAAACACCCTCTCCACATCCACTCTGTCTAGGCCTTTCAACATTTGATAGGTTTAAATGAAATCCTCCCTCAATCTTCTAAATTCCAGCAAGTACAGACCCAGAGTCAACAAATGTGCCTCATATTATAACCCTTTCATTCCAAGAATCATTTTCGTGAACCTCCTCTGAACCCTCTCCAATGTCAGCACATCCTTTCTTAGATAAAGGGGCCAAAACTGCTCACAAAACTTCAAGTGAGGCCTCACCAGTGACTTATAAAGCCTCAGCATTACATCCTTGCTTTTATATTCTAGTCCTCTCGAAATGAATGCTAACATTGCATTTGCCTTCCTCACCATTGACTCAACCTGCAAGTTAACCTTTAGAGAATCCTGCCCAAGGACTCCCAAGTACCTTTGCACTTCGGACTTTTGAATTTTTTTGCCCCTTTAAAAAATAGTCTGTGCTTTAGTTTCTTCTACCAAAGTGCAAGACCATACAGTTCCCGACACTCTATTCCACTGGCCACTTCTTTGCCCATTCTCCTAATCTGTCTACGTCCCGCAGCCTCCCTGCTTCCTCAACACTCCCTGCCCCTTCAGCAATCTTCGTATTTTCCACAGCCATCGATTCAGTCATCCAATTCATTGACCTATAACGTAAAAAGAAGCGGTACCAACACAGACCCCTGCGCAATACCACTAGTCAATGGTAGCCAACAAGAAAAGGCCCTCTTTCCTGTCTATCAGCCAAACCTTTATCCATGCTAGTTATCTTTTACACAGCAGCAAAATGGAGTAAAATGTACTTCTGTGGGTGAATGCCAGCAAGTTACAAACCTCCCATGGCAATTAATAGTGGAAAGCACCTACAGTGGAAAGTCTGAATGAAATTGAATAAGTACACGTGGATAAGAGTTTGAGAGTACAAAGTAAATTCATTATCAAAGTACATATATGTCACCATATACTACCCTGGGATTCATTTTCTTACAGGCATTCACAGTAGAACAAAGAAATACAAATGAAAAACTATATCCAAAGACTGACAAGAAACTAATGTGCAAAAAAAGCCAAACTGCGCAAATACAAGTAAGTAAATAAATAATACTGAGAACGAGTTGTCGAGTCGCTGAAAGTGAGTCCGTAGGTTGTGTTCAGTGATTGAGTTGAGGTGAGTGAAATTATCCACACTTGTTTGGGAGTTTGATGGTTGTAGTGTAACGACTGTTCCTGAATCTGGCGAAGCGGGACCTAAAGCTCCTGTAACTCCTTCCCAAAGCAGCGGTGAGAAGAAAGAATTCTCCTAATTGTTTGGAAGTATTCCTGTTGGTGGCTTGACACCGCATTGAAACTCAGATTGAATGGGAGTGCAGGAAAGCGGAGATTCAGTTGGCTGGATGCTTAAATCATGATAAATTAGCTTCACTGATGATGTGTAACAGAGATAAATTTACAGCATAAATCTGCATTTAAACCTGAGCTGGCTCCAGGGAGAAGCCAAACAGCACTCACAGGAAGACACATTCTTTGTTCAGCCCTGGCACACCTTCAAATCATTCTTTAAGGATTCTGAATTTTCTGGTCACTGCTTCAGACTAACAAAGGTCAATTAAAATAGATGGGCACCGGTGGTTCTGCCAGATTCTTTAAACATTAACATTTAGTGGCCTCTTTATTAGATAATTCTTGTAGCTAATAAAGTGATTTACTGTAATTACAGAGTGCATGTTCGTGGTCTGCTGCTGTAGCCCATCCACCTCAAGATCTGATGTGTTGTGCATTCAGAGGTTGTCTTCTGCACCCCTCTGGCACACTGGAGATCACCTTGCTTTTCTGTCTGTTTGAACCAGTCTGGCCATTCTCCTCTGACCTCTCTCATTAACAAGGCATTAACTGGATGTCTTTGTTTCTCGCGCCATTCTCTATAATCTCTCGTGACGGTTATGTGTGAAAATCCCAGGAGATCAGCAGTCACTGAGATAATCGAACCACCCTGCTGGCACCAACAATCATTCCACGGTCAATATCACTTAGATCATATTCCTTCCCTGTTCTGATGTTTGCTCTGAAAAACAACTGAACCTCTTGCAAACAAGAGAAAATCTGCAGATACTGCAAATCCAAGCAACACACACAAAATGCTGGAGGAATTCAGCAGGCCAAGCAGCATTAATGGGAGAGAGTATAGTCAATGTTTCAGGCCAAGGTCTTGGCCTGAAACATCGCATTTTTTGTGTGTTAACTGAACCTCTTGACCATGCCTGCATGCTTTTATACATTGAATTACTGTCACATAATTGGATGTCAAGGACTTTAGGTCATTACCCTGCTCCCTCAGTAAGTACCCCCAATGACTCTTACTCGACTGCTGGCCGAATTCCCAAACCTCACCAAGCACCCAAGTTTTCCACTACAGTCACAAAACATGGGGTCGAGCACCACATTTCCACATCTGGCCCGCCAGTCCATGCCCACACGCATAGACTGGACCCGGAAAAGCTGGCAAAGCAAAAGCCGAGTTAACCAATGGGGAAAGACTTGGCATTGTACATAGGTTAAATACCCCCTGGGCTTCACCCCTCCATATGATCCCTAAGTCCGATGGTAGTTGCCGCCCATGTGGTGATTACCGATGCTTTAATGAGGCCACCATTCCCGATTGTTACCCGGTCCACACATCTAATACATTTTAGCACATTTAGTCGTAAAGTTAATTTTTTCCAAAGTCAATTTAGTTAGGGGCTACCATCGGGTGCCTGCGTGCTCGGAGGACATTCCCAAAGTGGCTGCGATAACCCCACTTGGCCTTTTTGAGCTTCTGCACATAATATTTGAGCTGAAAAGTACAGCACAGACTTTCCAACAGCTGGTCTTTCTTTTTATTTACGCACTTGTTGCCAATGCATCCAAATACAAACACATATCTTATCTCTGCACACATTTTGAGTGCTTAAGCCAACATGGTTTATCAACATGGGTTGATTATTAACCCTGCTAAATGCCAGTTTGGATTGTCAACCATTGACTTTCTCGGCCATCACACCTCCACAGAAGGTGTGAAAACCCCTCCCATCAAAAGTAGCCACTATTATGGATTTTTCACTGTCCTGAACTACAAAAAGACTACAGGAATTTTTAGGGATGGTGAATTCTATCACTGATTAATTTTGAAAGCTGCTAAACTTGTATTGTGCTCTGTATTGTGCACTGAAAGACAACACCCCTAATCATGCGCTAGACTGGTCAGCAGACATGACCAGGGCATTCGATGATACCAAACGAGCTCTTTCTAATGCACCCCAACGCACCCAGAATCTGCTGTGGGTGCTGTGCATGAACAGTTGGTCGGGGGCGTGTGGCAGCTGCTCACCTTCTTCAGCTGACAGCTCTGTACCCCCAAAAGGAAGTACAGCACGTTTGACAGTAAGCTTCTTGGTCTCTATCTGGCTGTCCGCCATTTTCGTTTTCTTTTAGAAGGATTGCCATTTCATGGTGTTTGTTGAGACCACAAACCCCTCATGCATATAAAATATCAGACCCTTGGTCTGCATGGTAACAATGCATCTGGATTACATATCAGAGTTCACAACTGATATACAACATATCAAGGGGAAAAATAATGCTTTGGCTGATTGCCTCTCATGACCAGCCGTTGGAGCCATACACATAGGGGGTGACTATGCTGGCATGGTAGCCGACTAGGTTACTAACCCAGAATTCCAGGCTTAACGAACGGCAGTCAATGGACTGCAGTTGGCCGATATTAAGTTCAGAGAAGCCAGGGTTTCTCTCCTGTGTGATATCTCAACCAGTTGCCCTCGTCCCATAGTACCTGCAAACTGGAAACAGACTGCTTTTAACTCCATACATGGCCTCTTGCATCTGGACCAGAAGGCCTCACAGAAACTGGTTGCACTAAAGTTTGTGTGGCATGGTCTTAGAAAGAATGTAGAAAGGATATGCGCGATTGGACTGCAGCTTGTGTGGAGTGTCAGTGGTCAAAAATTAATCATATTCAGGCACCATTGCCACTTTTTGAGGTCTCTGAGCTATGGTTTGACCATGTCAATGTGGACCTTGTTGGTCCTCTTCCACCCCACGGTTTCATCCCTCGAGCGTCAATGAGGGCATTTATCAGCACTAGTTGCTTGGTTTGGCACCCTATCTGATAATTCCTCTGAACACAGTCCCCAATTCATTTCAGACCTCTGGGCTGTGACAGCCCAGAATCTCGACGTTAGGCTACATCACATCATGCCGCATCACCCACAGTCCAATGGCCTATGTGCGGGGTTTCACCGCACCTTAAAGGCTGCTTTGGCGGGGGGTGCTGCGTAGGGTAATGTAGTTGGTGGAAACATACATAATTCATTAACACATCGATTTGGGGTTCACTTTAAGAGACTGGCTGGATGTGATAACATATCACGTGAAGTTCTGTTACTGCGCTTTTTGTGTTCAGTGTTTGGAGTACAATGAATGCATTGTTATGTTTTTTCTTAAACATTAAATGCCTCATGCTGTTTTATTTGCAAACACCTGCACCAGCAGGTCAGGCAGCATCTATGGAAGGGAATAAACAGTTGATGTTTCGGGCCGAGACCCTTCATCAGGACTGGAAAGGAAGAGGAAAGAAGCCAGAATAAAAAGGTAGGGGATGGGGATAACAACCTAGCAGGTGATAGGTGAGACCAGGTGAGGGGGAAGGCAGGTGGGCTGAAGTGAGAAGATGGGAAGTCATGAGGGGAAGAAGGGCTGAAAAGGAAGGAATCTGATAGGAGAGAAGAGTGGACCATGGGAGAAAGGGAAGAAGGAGTGACATGAGGGAGGTGTTGGGCAGGTGAGAGAGAAGGGGTGAGAGGGGAGCCAGAATGGGGAATGGAAAATGAGAGAAAGGTGAGGGGGCAGAAATTTAGGGAAATCGATGTTCATGTCTTCAGATTGGAAGCTAGCAGACAGAATATGAAGCACTGCTCCTTCAACCTGTGAGTGGTTTCATTGTGGCAGCAGAGGACGGGGAATGATGTGTCAGAATGGGAATGGAAAATAGAATTAAAATGGGTAGCCACTGGAAATTCCACATTTTTGTGGCAGGCAGTCAACAAAGCAACCAACACCATGGACTATATGTGGAACCACTATGGTCAATGCTCCTTCACAAAGTTACACTGCACAGAAACAGGCCCTTTGGCCCACCATCCAATACCTACACCAACCTCTCTGAGCCGAACTTGGTCTTGACGAGTACTTATCCAGATGCTTCTCTGGTGTTGTAAGAGTACCTGTCTCCTTGTGATTGTAAGCACTCTCTGGGCAAAACAATTCTTTCTCAGATACCCTCTTGTTCCTTGCTTTAAACGAGTGCCATATCTTCCCTATCAATGCCTCTTGGAATTTGGTACGTCTCTCCGCTGGGACTCATTTGCTCCAAGCAAAACAGATGCCATGTCTCCAGTCTCTCCTCGGGAATCATTCCACACGAGGCAACATCCTGGTGGAGGAATAGTGGAGGAAGAGCAAAACTACACAAACTAGCTCCCAAAATCCTTACAAGGCTAACACAACTGGCCATAAGACACAGGAGCAGAACCAGGCCATTCAGCCCATTGAGTCTGCTCTACCATTCCATCATGCTGATTTATTATCTCTCAACTCCATTCTGCCTTCACCCCGTTACCTTTGACAACCTGACTAATTAAGAACTTATCAACTCTGCTTTAAATATACCTAATAACAGACTCCACAGATTCACCAAACTCTGGCTAAAGAAATTCCTCCTCATCTCTGTTCTGAAGAGACATTCTTCTATTCTGAGGCTGCGCCCTCTGGTCCTAGAGAACTGACACTGAGGATGAGTTCTGAATACATTACTATACACAATAGGAACATCACATATAAAACAAGTGATTTAGCAGTTACCTCAGATCTTAAAGGGAGATTAAAGTGAACTGAAATGGGTGAAGTAAGAAAATGCTCTCACTTTTCTGATTCCATATTCTCTTGTTCATCAAACAGCACAGTGCATCTGGTTAGCCTCTGTTGCCGGATTTCAGATGTGGGGTTCCAGAATACTTCTGATACACCTGTCTTTTTGTCATTGATTATCACCTCACCATCCTAGAGGAAAAATGGAAATTAAGGAAATATATTTATTTATTTAGTGATAGAGTGCGAAGTAGGCCTTCTGGCCCTTCAAGCTACGCCGCCCCAGCAATCCCACAAGCCAGAAAATCCTACTCTGATTACATTGACCAATTAACCTACCCGGTACGTCTTTGGACTGCGGGAGGAAACCAGAGCACCCGGGGAAAATCCATGCATTCCACAGGAAGGATATACAGAGGCACCTTACAGAGTGGCATCGGAATTGAACTCCAAATTCCAGAATGCCCCGAGCAGTAATAGGGTTGTGCTAGCTGCTACGGTACCGTGGACCCCAACATGCTTTTGAAATTAATCGTCTCAAAAGCATGCAACATAATTGTGACAAGTATCAGAATCAGACTTATTGTCAATGACATATGCCATATGCAAAGCAGCTTAAGTTTATTTGAACTCTTTCAAGCAATCATAAAAATAAATTCTAGATTATTTGCTTTCTACTGAGAAGCACATTCGTTATCAAATACCATTTGTAATTCGTATTCCTTCAAATTGAGGAGAATGAGGGGCAACTTCATAGAAGAGTTTTAAATTATGAGAGTGGCAGAGAAGGTGTCGCTTCCTCAGGATGGAGGAAGTGTGTGAGGCAGGTACATAGCATCATTTAAGAAGCACTTGGAAAGGTACCTGGAGACGTGGGGCTTAAAGGGATATGGGCCGAACACAGGAAATTGAGACTAGCTGAGTGGAAAATGTGGTCAGCATGGACAAGTTGGGCCAAAGGGCCTATATCTGGGCTGTATTGCCTCATTACTCTATGCACAACATATAAATGTACATACACACACTTTCTCTACTCACCCAATGTCCTTCCAGATTGGCTAAAACTTCTGATCCCAGCTTGATTTTTCCAACTATCTGGTTAACATTGTTGCTGTTGCCTAAGAATGGCTAGAGACAATATGGTTACAGATTATACCACTGGAGAGAAAAACACTGTTTATATTTTTTTATGCTGACAGTTTTAAATTAAAGTTGAGATAATTTCACCAGCTTATTATTGGCAGTATAGAGATGGACACAAATATTTTTGTACAATACAAAGCATGGGCAAAAGTTAAGGGCAAGTGAAGACCATTGTTTTGGTGAGCTAACCCTTCTAAATCTCCTATCTGATTTGGAACTGAATGTCCTACATTTACTCCACATAAGATTTCATCCAGTCCCTCAAGTGGTTATCTGGTGGGAAGCACAAAAAAGACAGTATGTCACATCATCACATTGCCCTCTGCCTCTGATATTCCATTCCATTGCTATATAATTCTACTAAAAGTAAGGAAGCAATGCTGACGCTTTATAAGGTGTAGATCAGACCCCATATTTGGAGTATTGTGAACAATATCTAAGAAAGGATGTGCTGGTGTTGGAGAGGGTCTGGAGGAGGTTCATGAAAATGACCTTGAAAATGAAAGTTCACATATAAGGAGTATTTGTACTTGCTACAGTTTAGAAGAACTGGGGGATCTCATTGAAACCTACCAAATATTGAAAGACCTAGACAGAGTAAACGCAGAGATGTTTCCAATAGTGGGGGTGTCTTGAACCAGAGGGCACAGCCTTAGAACAGAGCTGAGGAGGAATATCTTTAGCCAGATGGTGGTGGATCTGTGGAATTCATTGCCACAGGTGACTATGGGAGGTCAAGTCGTTAGGTATGTTTAAAGTGGAGATGATAGGTTCTTGATTAATAATGGCAATAAATGTAATATGGAAATGGCAGGAGAATAGGGCTGAGAAGGAAAATAAGTCAGCCATTATTAAATGGTGGCCTAATACTCTAATACTCCTCCTAATTCCTACTAACCAGAGATCTACTGTATATTTAGTCAACTAAGGCCTTAGATCCTAAAGCTCACCTAAGATAGGACATGGAAGTCTTAACCTCCCAACTTCCTTTTTAAGTTCAAATTTAATATTAAGGGATATAAACCATATACATCCTTGAGTTTCATCTTCTTTCAGGTACCCACAAAACAAAGAAACCATAGAATTCATTAAAGAAACATACACAAGACCACCGCATTTCCAACTGGCAAGATTGCAAATTGTTAAAAAAAAAGTGAAAAAACACATGGACCATGAACTGCAGATCCCCAACAGTGAGTCCGCAGCGGTGGAAGCCGTTCAGTGCTGAGGTAAATGAAGCCGGTCCAGAAGGCCGATTGCTGCAGGTCAACAACTGCCTCTGAATATGGCAGCAGGGGACCCAGGACTCCCGCACCTCCTGCCTGATAGTGAGATGAGAGAGACCAGTCGAACGCAGGCAGATTACGCTAAACACCTGTTCATTTCTGCTTTCGTCTTTGACGATTTCAATTTTGCTCAATGCTTTAATTGGTGCAGGGTAATGAAGCCGAACACGAGTTCATCTACCGTTATAAAGCCTTGGCGCAGCGACCACCCCCAGTGGTGACTGCCCTGGCCATACCTGCACTTTGAGAGTCTAATTTGTTGAATCCACCAGGAGATCGCAAAAGCACCAGATAGTTAGTTGGTTCAAAAGTACGTCCTTAAAAGGGAAATTCCAGACTGCAGACTGCGGCATCCACAGTTCAGAAGAAGACAGTCACTAGAGTATCTAGTAGTTTTGTGAGCTGTCTGCGAAATGCTGCCATTAGTTGCTGGCACCACCTTGTCTTTCCTTTCAATACAAATACGTACATTCATCTGGGATGATTCAATAGGCTGGAATTCAAAATTGGAAATAGAGCACTATACGTTGCATGACCAACTTAGCTAACTGGAACTGTATTTACACAGTTGTCTTATAATATTAACTTTGATATATCTGGGTGACACAACCCTGCGACCATTGAAAGTAAATAATTCTACTTCTCTTCCAATGTAAAACAGAAATTTGGTTTAGTTAACAAATATAACAAATAAATTCCAAGATAATATCTAAATTTAAAATGAGTGAAGGAAAATGTCAACTAACCTTCAGTTTGAATTCAATTATTGCACTGTATCCTGTCTTCTCACACATGATGTTAACAAGACCTCCAAGTTCAAGAGTCATTGGACCATAAACAATCCCTATTGATAATTTATGGAAAAGTCTGAAATAAGTTGTATGTTTTTATGTATCTTGGCTCTAGTATACTGTATATCCAATGCACACCGATGTCACATTTTGTAAACAATATATAACAACCCCAATGCTGTACTGCAGCCATAAATTTGCATTGGTATTCTTACCCTAAAATAAACTGAATAACCAATTTCCTGAATTTAATGATTGTGGATTGCCTTTAAAGATTCAGGTCACAAGTTGGCAGTTAAATGTCACACAGGTTTGAGATTTGGAAAGAAATATGGAAGATCAGATTATTATTTAAATGGTAAAACATTGCAGCATGCTGCTGTGCAGAGGGACTTGCCAGTGCTTGTGTATGAATCGCAAAAAGTTGGTTTGCAGGTGCAACAGGCTATGAAGAAGGCAAATGGAATGTTCACCTTCATCGCTAGAGGGATTGAATTTAAGAGCAGGGCGGTTATGCTGCAACTGTGCAGATATGAGACCGCATCTGGAGTAGTACGTGCAGTTGTGGTCTCCTTACTTGAGGAAGGATATACGGGCTTTGGAGGCGGTGCAGAGGAGGTTCACTAGGTTGATTCCAGAAAAGGTGGGGTAAAACAATGAGGAGAGATCAAGTTGCCTGGGACTTTATTCACTGGAATTCAGAAGGATGAGGGGAGATCTGTAGAAACATATAAAATTATGAAAGGGATAGATAAGATACCAGGAAAGTTGGTAGGTGAGACTACAAAAAGCCTCAAAATTCAGGGGAGTAAATTTAGGATGTAGATGAGGAGGAACTGCTTTTCCTAAAGAGTGGTGAATCTGTGGAATCCTCTGCCCAATGAAGCAGTGGAGGCTACCTCAGTAAGTACATTTAAGACAAGGTTGGATAGATTTTTGCATAGTAGAGGAATTAAAGGATATGGGGAAAAGGCAGGTACATGGAGATGAGTGCATAGTCAGATCAGCCATGATCTTATTGAACAGCGGAGCAGGCTCGATGGGCCAAATGGCCGACTCCTGTTCCTATTTCTTATATTCTTAATACTAGCAAACCTGAGATTGTATTGCGTGCATTACCACCCTTTAGAAATATCAAGTCTCTATCTCCACAGATGCTTGCTGACTTGGTGAGTACTTCTAGGATTGCCTGTTTTTATTCATTTAAATGTGAAACTTGATTTTACAGTTACAGGGTTTGATAAATGTAGTAACTTCAAAGGAATATTTTCAAAATCAGATGTATAGGGAAGGAAAATGGATAAAATTAAAAGGCTCAGTGGTTAGTGTAATACTTTACAGTGCCAGCAAATGGGGCTCAATTCCAGCCATTGTCTGTAAGGAGCTTGTACAGTACATTCCCCCAGTGACTTCCTGTGTTCCCTCCGGGTGCTCCAGCTTGCTCCCACATCCCAAAGATGCATGGGATAAGGTTAGTAAGTTGTGAGCATGCTATGCTGGCGAGACTTGAGGGCTTCCCACAGCACAGCCTCAAACTGTATTGGTTGTTGATGCAAACAACACATTTCACTGAATGTTTCAATGTACATGTGACTAATAAAGCGAACCCTTAATCTAGATCCATAAGATGCCCAAATTAAATGTCTTACAGTGGCATCTAAACCATTTGAAAAAGGCAACAGCTTTGCACATGGATTACAAATGATAATAACACCAGATGCAGTGTTAGACTGCTCTTTAGATTAAACAGACTTTAAATTAATTTCAGCTTCCACAGACCTTAAAGAAATAATCATCACTAGAATGTCTTTTGCTCATCTGCTGCAAACAGTACAGGTTTAATACCCTTTATCCAAAATGCATGGGGCTAGAAGTGTTTTGGAATATGTAATGAGATAGCTTGGGATCGCCATCATTTCTGACTGTGTATTCTGTGCTACTGGTTGTTTATCATGCATTTGTACTTAACAGTAAAAATTATGACACACCATTAATATAATGAAAATGGATTGTGTGCAGGGTAACAAAAGCACCACAGCAGCATCGGGAGAATACCTGAATCAGCTGTGGAATGACAAACAATGACAGGCTTTCAGTCTCCACCTATGATACTGTGCTTTGAATAAAAGCTTACAGTACACTGTATTTGTATTTTACCTTTTTAGATTTATGTAAGGTATAAAAACAGTCATCATTGTAGAGTTGTTCTAGTGTTATATTTTCATCAGTGATATATTAAAAATTTAATGCTGTTATGTAAGGTATAAAAACAATCAGCATGGTAGACTTGTTCTGATGCTAGATTTTCATAATCAGCAGACGCTTTAAGAATTAAACGCTGTGCCTTTTCTTAAATTTCTGCTGAATATTCACAATATCTTCAATTTTCAGTTTGTTTGCTTGTTTTGTGATTAGCATACTGTGAAGCAGCATATGCTCACTCCGACACTGATGATACACGATCGAGATATTCATTTTTCAACTTATGGCTTTCTATTTTTGATTAACTTATGTGAGATCACTTTTCAGAAACGCCAGTGCTGTGCAGTAACCTGCGCGTCGCCTAAGAATCTCCCCATCGTCCTGTGGAATTTTCCCTTTGTGACGTTGTGTCAGCGCTAAAAAATTATTGGATTTCGGTGTTTTCAGATTTTGGAATTTCAGATCAGGGCTATTCAGCCTATATTAGACCACTCGTTATATAGGTAGTCCCAGGTTACTGAGAACTGTTTGTACGTCAATTTCTTCATGAGTCAGAAGCGCCCATTTTCCAAAGCTACCCATTTTGTATCAATCTGGATATACTTGCTATAATTCTTCTGAATATTTACCCTAACACCAGGCATAAATAAAATAATGGAATACAAGCTAGTCACTAATGAATACCAATGAAACATTTTATTATTATCACTAGCTTCAAAAATTCTTTACAAATACACATAGCACTTGAAAGTGGCTAAGTCATAGGTTAATTGCTATCACTGGTAGATGCTGTATCTCTGTAGTAAGCTATATTTTTTACATTTAAGTTGACCACAACTTCTTCCTTTTTCTCTTTTCTTTGTTTTCCTCTTCGCTTTCTCTCTTGCCCTTACAACTGAGTGATTTAGAAAATGGAACAGTATTGCATAGACCCTTTGACCCACAAAGTTGTGTCAATCAATTAAATTAGTAATTAAATGGACAACTAAGATAAACCTTCTGCCGACACAATGTCCATATCCTTCCATTTTCCTCACTTTCAAATGTCAATATAAACGTCTCTTTAAAGTCCTAAATGTATCTGCCACGGGCAGTGCATTACAGGTACTCTCTGTGCAAAAGATCAGCCCTTCACATCTCCTTTGAACTTATGCCCTCTCACTTTAAGTGTGTGCCCTCTGGAATTAGATATTTCAACACTGGGATAAAAGGTACTGTCTGTCTACTCTGTCCATGTCTCTCGTAATCTTATAAACCTCTATCAGATCTTCTCTCAGCCTCCACTGCTCCCAATATTTCCATCCAGTTGATTACCATTATTTTTATTGTTATGAATGCCTAATTTAAAAATTTGTGTTAAGTCAGGTTATAACCTTGCATCTTGAAATTTCTGCCTGAGGGAATTATCTACACAAAATTATTTTTTGATTCCGAAATTTGTTAAAATGTTAAGAGGCCATTAGAGAGGCACATGAATATGCAGAGAATGGAGGATGTGGACTGTATGCAGGCAGAAGGGATTAGTGCCTTTATATTGAATAGATTAGATTACTGCAACACACTTTTTACTGGACTTCCAAAGCAATCTACTGACAAACTTCAACACATTCGGAATCCCGCTGCTAGAGTTTTAACCAAAACCAGGATGAGGGAACATTTCACTCCAGTACTAGCTACTCTGCATTTGCTTCCTGTGTCTTTTAGAATTGATTTGTAAAGTTCTCTTACTTGTTTTTTAAAGCTTTTAATGCTCTGGGACTGGAGTACATCACAGAATCATCTCTGCTTTATAATCCCACTCGACCTCTCAGGTCTTCTTCCACCGGTCTCTTAAATTTAAACAATCTCTCTCAAAAGATAATTGGCAGGTCAGCTTTTCTGAACTACGCTCCAAAACTGTTGAATTCAAATACCTAAAACTATAAGGGATGCAGACTCAGTTGACTCTTTTAAACGCCAGCTCAAAACCTATTTCTTTAACCTTGCTTTTAACTAACATCTCTTTGTCTTTTATGTTCATGTTTACTTTTTAAAATTTTATTTTAATACTTTGACTTTTATCCCATTGCAAAGCATTTTGAACTACACCATCTGTATGAAAAACACCAAAGTTATTATTAGTGTAACTAGGCATCGCTTGCTTTATTAGTTCTGCACAGCATCATCGACTGAAGGGCCTGTTTCTGTGCTGTAATGCTTCATGTTTTATGCGATTGTAGCTCAGTACATGATTAACATTCAGCCATTTAACAAATCCCAATGTTCTCTTAATATTTTACAGCAACAGCTGCAGGTAGTTTCAGTAATTGTCAAGTCAGTGATTACTGAAGGTTAGTTAAACTGGAAAAGGATGGTGAACAGCAAAACATCACTGATTGCAACCACTGAACCTCTTCACTTAATTCCACGTGTGCAGTTGCTAGAATCTCAAAGTCTGTTGGGTTAGAGTATAAAATTGTTACTTTACTCATAGTTTAACTTTTCCTATGCTTGCTTGTATTTTTATATAATCACCTATATGCGTGTAATTGTTCAATTAATTTTCCAGTCTTGGAGGATAGCTGATTCTGTATTACCCGAGAAGCTTCTTTGTTTTTCTGTAGGAGGTGTCGTGCCACTTGAATCTGGCTATTTCACAGGTTAATTGTTTTCATTGGACTGTGCTTTATCTCTGAGTATAAAATGACCTCAACTTTATTGTTTTTTTCTCTCTTTTCTTTATTCTCCTCCTTCAAATGCAATGTTAGCATACATTTCGAGAGGACTAGAATATAAAAGCAAGGATGTAATTTTGAAGCTTTATAAGGCATTTGTCAGACCACGTTTGGAGTACTGTGAGCAGTTTTGGCCCCCATATCTAAGAAAGGATGTGCTGACATTGGAGAGGGTCCAGACAAAGTTTATGAGAATGATCCTGGGAATGAAAGAGTTACGTATGAGGAGTATTTGATGGCTGTAAGCCTGTGCTTGCTGGAGTTTAGAAGAATTGGAGGGGAGGGGGAAATCTCATTGAAAGGCCAGGATGGAGAAGTCTCAGTATACCCAGACGGCCCTCTAGAAAAGAGATGAATAGGAACTTCTTAACACAAAGGCCAAGGCATCAGGTATATTTAAAGTGGAGTTTGATGGGTTCTTGATTAGTAAGGGTGTCAAAGGTTATGGGGAGAAGGTAGGAGAATGGGATTGAGAGGGAAAATAAAGCATTCATGATCAAATGGCAGAGCAGACTTGATAGGCCTTATGGCCAACTTCTGCTCCCAAGCCTTATAGCCTCTATCTTACAATAGAGTGACTTGGTCACTTTTAGATTGTTTATTATGGATGACTGATAAATCAATTATAATTAAAAGATTTACTCCTCATGCTTGACTTCCAACAAACTTCTAGATCATTATCACTGGATCCACCAAGTTTCAGGTTGTAATGATGGTGAAGGAGAACTGCCTGTGCAGCAGTACAACTGCAGAGTTGATAGTTACGATGACATTGAAAGGTCAACTAGGATAGAAATAAATGTTTCATGCATCTTAAAATAATAAACAGTATCTAGATCAGAAAATACAAAACCCCAAGATAAACTGGATTTGGAGATGAACTGATGATAGGCTAGAATGGAGCAATTTATCCAGAAGACATGCATCTCAGGGAGACCTTAGTGAAGTGTTCATAATGGTGTTAAACCAAAGCATTAATGCTGAATTAAACACACAGACTGTCAATCTGTACTGCTCCTAAAGAATGGCCACTGTGCCGGCAGAGAAGTTTGACTTTACTTTAAAAATTCTCTCTCTTGGAAACATCAGAGATTAAAGATTGCTCTTTATAAAAGATTTTATTGAGTTTTGTTCACAAAAGGAATGAACAACTGCTTAGAGTGATTGTATCTAAAGCAGATTCAAGTGCATTTTCTTTCCAGCTAAAGTAATTTAAGTGATTGATTAAACATCACTCTTTCTAGGTAATAAAAACCGAGTGACATAGGCACATCAAGAAGGACATGGATCCATTAAGCAAGAGATATGAATTGGCAGAAGAATTCTGATGTTTAAAAGTACGATTTTCTTTGGAAAAGGAAGCAGCATGTGCACAGAACTGTCATTCATTAGCAATGTTTCCAAAGAATTTGCAATTTATCATTTGATGACGGCAATGTTGGATCCTGATACTTTAGCGATCCAAAGGTGCTTTTGAAGTCAAGTATGAGGCATAAGACATATTGCTTACGAACATTTTACTAAATGTTACAAAAATGAAAAACCAATGGGAAAGAACTGAGAGAACAAAGAAAAGATGACGGAAAAAAGTAATTCTGGTCGTCTCATACTCAGATTAGAGATAACAAAAAATCCAATGGTAACAATTAACCAATAAAATAGCCAATCAAGTGGCGTGACACCTGCTACTGAAATATCAAGCAATTTCGAGAAAAATACAGAAGCAACTATACTGTAATTACTGGAAAATTTACTGAACAGTTACGTATATATAGATGATTATATAAAAATACAAACAAACATAGGAAAGTTAAACTACAAGAAAAATAACAATTCTACACCCCAATCCAACAATACTAAACACTGTCTGTTTAGGATTGATCATGATAATTGACTAGGAATCAAAATCAAGTTGTCTTAATCACTGGTGTGGTCACAAACATATACATCACATTAATACATGACACATTACAATGCAGGATCTTAAATAATGAATTTTAGATACACTACACAAATAATTAGAGGAACTCAGCAGATCAGGCAGCATCTATAGAGAGGAATAAACAGCTGAGGTTTCGGGTCAAGACCCTTCATTGAGTCCTGTTTTCCATAGATTCTGCCTGGCCTGCTGAGTTCTTCCACCATTTTGTGAGTGTTGCTGTAGAGAAGGGGTCCATTTGGTCCAAAGTGCCTCTGCCATCTCTTTGGTAGAAGTAGCCCCAGGCTCATTCTCCCGGAAGTTAGGAAGTTTCTTAGACAAGTATTAATTCAATTTTGAATGTTACTATTAAAGTTGATAGGGTGCTTAAGAAAGTGCATAAAGTGTTGGCCTTTATAGTCACAGGTTTGAGTCCAAGATCTATCAGGGAACGTTGCAGCTCTATAAAACTCTGGTTAAACTGTGGCGACCCACTTCCCAGTGCACTCGAACCGGCTCACAAAGCGGCGCGCGCCGGCATTAAGGCTGGTCGCAAAAAGGGCGCCAAGCCTGCTTCACCAGCAAGGGGAAAAGCCCGCGCGCAGGACGAGACTGTGAATATGCGCCCCCTACAGCATTCCCACCCAGGGAGGGCGGGATCAGGAAAGCTTTAAAGCGAGGCTGCGAAGTTTGAATAAATCTCTTTCGCAACTGCACCTCACCGACTCCGTGTCGTTATTTCAGTGCTGCGTGTAGCACACCGCTACAATTGGTGACTCCGACGGCCCAAACGATATTTGGGCCGAAGATGAACGATGCCGCATCTGTTCATACAGTTTCGTTAAAACTGCCAAGCTTCTGGACGCTGCGACCTCACCTATGGTTCCAGCAAGCAGAAGCCCAATTCCACATTCGACAGATAACCTCGGATGCCACACGTTACTACTATGTGGTGAGCTCCCTCGACCAGGAAACAGCGGCCCAGGTTGAGGAGTTCATACAGTCGCCCCCAGAGGACGGCAAATACACAGCATTCAAAGCCCTGCTCATAAGGACTTTCAGACTCTCACGGCGCAAGCCAGCTGCCTGCTTACTGCACCTGGATGGTTTGGGAGACAGACCGCCATCGGCTTTGATGAACGAGATGCTCTCCCTGGCCGGAGGTCACAAGCCCTGCCTCATGTTTGAGCAGGCATTCCTGGAGTAGCTGCCCGAGGACATACGCCTGCTGCTGTCTGACGCGGATTTCAGCGACCCCCGGAAGGTGGCGGCCCGGGCAGACTTGCTGTGGAAAGCCAAGGAGAGTGGTGCGTCCGTCGCACAGATCACCAGGCCACGCTCCCAGCAGCAAACCAGACCAGGCCCAGCCACAGAGCCCGCTAACCCCAGAGGCAGGGGTGAGGAGACGAACAAACAATACCACCAGCGGTGGGGCGCAGAAGCCCGCTGCTGTAGCCTGCCCTGCAAGTTCCCGGGAAACGCCAGGACCAGCCGCCGCTGATGGCTATGGTGGCTGGCCATCGGGATAGCCTCCTGTATGTCTGGGACAAGCAGTCGGGACGCCGCTGTTTGGTCGACACCGGAGCCGAGATCAGCGTCTTACCTCCGACGAGTTATGACACCCGCAACAGAGCACCGGGTCCCACCTTGAGGGCCGCGAACGGCAGCACAGTAAGGACCTATGGCACCCGTACGATGCGGCTACAGTTCGGCTCCAGCCGGTTCACATGGGACTTCACACTGGCCGCCATAGCCCAACCGCTCCTGGGAGCAGATTTTTTGCGGGCTCACAGCCTACTGGTCGACCTGCCAAGGAAGAGACTGGTCCACGCCGAGACCTTTCAAACTTTCTCCCTGGGTGAAGCCCAGTTGCTGGCCCCACACCGAGACTCCATCATGCTGTCCGACTACGACTTCACCAGAGTCCTGGCGGATTTCCCATCGGTTCTGGCACTGCAGTTCACGGCAGCCATGCCCAGACACGGCGTACAGCACCACATCTCGACCCAGGGATCAACCCTCCACGCCCGTGCTCGAAGGCGTCCTCCAGACAAGCTCTGACTGGCAAAGGAGGAGTTCAAGAGGATGGAGGAATTGGGGATCATACAGCAGTCCAGTTCAGAGTATTGTGTCCAGTTCTGGTTGCCTCATTATATGAAGGATGCGGAATCTTAAAGGGTGCAGAGCAGATTTACCAGGATGTTGCCTGGATTAGAGTGCATGCCTAATGAGGAAAGGTTGAGTGAGCTAGGGTTTTCTCTTTGAAGAAAGAGGCGATAGAGGCACACAAGATGACAAAAGGCATAGATAAGAGTCGACAGCCACAGACTTTTTCCCACGATGGAAATGGCTAATACAAGGGGACATAACTTTAAGGTGATTGGAGGAAAGTATAGGGGAGATGTCAGAGTTAAGTTTTATTTTACACATAGAGTAGTGAGTCCCGGGGGCGGGGGGGGGGTGGCAGAAGCAGATATATTAAGGGCACTTCAGAAACTCTTAGATAGATACATGGATGATTAAAAAAAATGGAGGGCTATGTAGGAGAGAAGGGTTAGAATAATCTTAAAATAGGTTAAATGGTTTGCATAAAAGGTTTGAAGAACAAAAGGTTGACAGGAGTGAAGATAGGACTAATTAAAGATAAAGGTGGGAAGATGTGCCTGGAGGCTGTGGAAGTGAGCGAGGTCCTCAATGAATACTTCTCTTCGGTATTCACCAATGAGAGGGAACTTGATGATGAGGACAATATGAGTGAGGCTGATGTTCTGGAGCATGTTGATATTAAGGGAGAAGAGGTGTTGGAGTTGTTAAAATACATTAGGACGGATGAGTCCCCAGGGCCTGACGGAATATTCCCCAGGCTGCTCTATGAGGCGAGAGAAGAGATTGCTGAGCCTCTGGCTAGGATCTTTATGTCCTCGTTGTCCACAGGAATGGTACCGGAGGATTGGAGGGAGGCGAATGTTGTCCCCTTGTTCAAAAAAGGTAGTAGGGATAGTCAGGGTAATTATAGACCAGTGAGCCTTACGTCTGTGGTGGGAAAGCTGTTGGAAAAGATTCTTAGAGAAAGAATCTATGGGCATTTAGAGAATCATGGTCTGATCAGGGACAGTCAGCATGACTTTGTGAAGGGCAGATTGTGTCTAACAAGCCTGATAGAGATCTTTGAGGAGGTGACCAGGCAGATAGATGAGGGTAGTGCAGTGGATATGATCTACATGGATTTTAGTAAGGCATTTGACAAGGTACCACATGGTAGTCTTATTCAGAAAGTCAGAAGGCATGGGATCCAGGGAAGTTTGGCCAGGTGGATTCAGAATTGGCTTGCCTGCAGAAAGCAGAGGGTCGTGGTGGAGGGAGTACATGCAGATTGGAGGGCTGGTGTCCCACAAGGATTGGTTCTGGGACCTCTACTTTTCGTGATTTTTATTAACGACCTGGATGTGGGGATAGGAGGATGGGTTGGCAAGTTTGCAGATGACACAAAGGTTGGTGGTGTAGTGATAGTGTAGAGGATTGCCGAAGATTGCAGAGAGATATTGATAGGTTGCAGAAGTGGACTGAGAAGTGGCAGATGGAGTTCAACCCAGGATTGCAAGAGGCTGCATAGGGTTATAACTCAGCCAGCTCCATCATGGGCACAATCCTCCCCACCATTAATGACATCTTCAAAAGGCAGCATCTATCATTAAGAATCTTCATCAGCTGGGATAGTCCCTCTCCTCCATCAGGGAGATTAAAGTCCCACATTCAATCCCTTCTCCATCAGATCTTTGAACACTCCATGAATCCAAGATCATTACCTCATATTCCTTTTCTTTGCACTAATAAT
The DNA here is from genome assembly GCF_048418815.1 of Hemitrygon akajei. Taxonomy (NCBI): domain Eukaryota; kingdom Metazoa; phylum Chordata; class Chondrichthyes; order Myliobatiformes; family Dasyatidae; genus Hemitrygon; species Hemitrygon akajei. Next base: position 113,999,007 of record NC_133133.1, on the reverse strand, counting down.
GTATGACAACTTTAAATTTTTGCACTGTACTGTTGCCACAAAACACATATCACAACATCTAAGTCAATATTAATAAATCTGATTCTGATCTGTGCACTCTGTTGTAGTGGACAATGGCCTGTGGCAGCTGGACAAACATACAAACTGTCAGTGATTCCTTGTTTCTCAATAGCATGCAGTTATATCCTTCTCCAGCATAACCAGTGAACTGATGTGAACATGAACTAACTATTCCTGCTGTTGGACTCTGATTCTTTTGTGATCCAAAGATTCTTCAGAATCAGGAATGAGTCATAAAGTTATTGAGTTACAAGGACGAAGAATAACAAAGTAAGAGGAGCCGAGAGAATAAAGAAGGAAAAAGCAGTCATGGTCCTCTCATACTCAGACTAGAGATAGCAAAATTTCAGTGATAACAGTTAACACAGATTCATATGGCATGATACCTGCTGCAGAGAAATAAGAAGCTTCTATAAAAATAACTGCACCTTAATTGCTGGAAAATTCATTGAACGATTAAATAAATATATAGGTTATTATATAAAAATACAAGCAAGCATAGGAAAATTAATCTCTACACCCTAATCCAATATTTCTGTAACAAGAGAATGTAAATGTTTTACCTTTCTGACTGAAATACAGCTGTTTTCTATCAATAGGTCACAATCACTAATTAACAACTGCCTTGGGCTTTGAAAATTAATTTCATATATGTCTGGATAGTCATTCCCTGAGAAATTACATATTTTCAATACAATTAGAACAATTTTTACCTTTAAGAATTTGACACTGAATGAGTAAAGTAAATTGGGCTGATGAACAAACCTTTTTCTAGATTTAAATCCTCAAACAGCTTTTCCTTTGCACTTTAGGTACTGATTCAAAGGCTATTGTTGCCGATTAACTGGGCTCTGAAAACTCGCTCTCATTCCTTAATCATACTTTATTTTACTTGTGCACAAGGGGAACAGCATGGTCCCTGTCACCCGCACTGTTCTGAAGTCAGAACAGAAAAATGCAATTAACTAGCAGTTACTGATATTGACCATTTGGTAAACTGTGCATGTTTGAATTTCTTACCTGCAAGATCAATCGCCATTCGTAATAGAGGTTTTAAAAGTCAATAGAAACTACAAACTATTAACCAATGATACTTCGAAGTTAGTAAAGCAACTGTTCCTTAGTTGATGTATGTGTTTTTGTTATATGCTTATCTCAACTCCAGTAAGTGAAACTAGTTCCAGGAATCTGCTCTGTGAAGTGAAGTTATTCTCTTCAAAGACTTTTCTTGCCTGGGCTGTCTGCACTCTATTTGCAATCTATCCTTGCCTGAGTATTATATTAACCCTTGCCTTACTACAACTTCCACACTATACCATAATCATCTTACTCCACAGAGAAATGTAACGTCAACATAAGAAACTAGAAATGCTACCTTTGCAGTGAGCATAAGGCATATTCATTATGTAATCTTCTCCTCGGCTAAGGAAAGAAAGCCTTGCTTCACCATCTAATATTGCTGATAATGAATTTCCTGAAAAACAGAGCAAAGAATACACATCATTTGGCCATTGAGATCTTCTCATTATTTGTACCATACTATATGCAGATAGATACACAGGTAAGTAGGGTCATAGGGAAAGCTTTTTGGCACATTGGCCTTCATACATCAGAGTACTGAGCACAGGAATTGGGGTGATATGGTCAAGTTGTATAAGATGTTGATGAGGCCAAATTTCATGTATTCTGTACATTTCTGGTCACTTACCTACAGAAACGACATTAATGAGTACAGTGAAAATTTACTAGGATGTTGCCAGAACTATCAGGAAAGGCTGAATAGATTAGGACTTTAATTCTTGGAGCATAGGCGAATGCATGGGATTTGATAGAGGAGAATAGATAGGGTTAATGCAAGCAGGCTTTTACCCCTGAGGCTGGGTGAGACTAGAACTAGATGTCATAGGTTAAGGGTGAAAGGTGAAATATTTAAGGGGAACCTGAGTGGGAACTTCTTCACTCAGAGGGTTGTACAAATGTGGAAGTGGTGGATGTGAGTTAAATTTCAACATTTAAGAGAAGTTTGCACAAGTACATGGAAGGGAAGGGTATGGAGGACTACGGACCACGTGACGGGAAATAGGACTTGGCAGAATAACTGTGCAACATGGACTAGATAGATAGATAGATAGATAGATAGATACTTTATTCATCCCCATGGGGAAATTCAACTTTTTTTCCAATGTCCCATACACTTGTTGTAGCAAAACTAATTACATACAATACTTAACTCAGTAAAAAATATGATATGCATCTAAATCACTATCTCAAAAAGCATTAATAATAGCTTTTAAAAAGTTCTTAAGTCCTGGCGGTAGAATTGTAAAGCCTAATGGCATTGGGGAGTATTGACCTCTTCATCCTGTCTGAGGAGCATTGCATCGATAGTAACCTGTCGCTGAAACTGCTTCTCTGTCTCTGGATGGTGCTATGTAGAGGATGTTCAGAGTTATCCATAATTGACCGTAGCCTACTCAGCGCCCTTCGCTCAGCTACCGATGTTAAACTCTCCAGTACTTTGCCCACGACAGAGCCCGCCTTCCTTACCAGCTTATTAAGACGTGAGGCGTCCCTCTTCTTAATGCTTCCTCCCCAACACGCCACCACAAAGAAGAGGGCGCTCTCCACAACTGACCTATAGAACATCTTCAGCATCTCACTACAGACATTGAATGACGCCAACCTTCTTAGGAAGTACAGTCGACTCTGTGCCTTCCTGCACAAGGCATCTGTGTTGGCAGTCCAGTCTAGCTTCTCGTCTAACTGTACTCCCAGATACTTGTAGGTCTTAACCTGCTCTACACATTCTCCATTAATGATCACTGGCTCCATATGAGGCCTAGATCTCCTAAAGTCCACCACCATCTCCTTGGTCTTGGTGATATTGAGACGCAGGTAGTTTGAGTTGCACCATATCACAAAGTCCTGTATCAGTTTCCTATACTCCTCCTCCTGTCCATTCCTGACACACCCCACTATGGCCGTGTCATCAGCGAACTTCTGCACATGGCAGGACTCCGAGTTATATTGGAAGTCTGATGTGTACAGGGTGAACAGGACCGGAGAGAGTACGGTTCCCTGCGGCGCTCCTGTGCTGCTGACCACCGTGTCAGACCTACAGTCTCCCAACCGCACATACTGAGGTCTATCTGTCAAGTAGTCCACTATCCAATCCACCATGTGAGAGTCTACTCCCATCTCCGTTAGTTTGTGCCTTAAGATCTTGGGCTGGATGGTGTTAAAGGCACTAGAGAAGTCAAGGAATGTAATCCTCACAGCACAACTGACCCCCTCTAGGTGAGAGAGTGATTTGTGCAGCAAATACGTGATAGCATCCTCCACTCCCACCTTCTCCTTATACGCAAACTGAAGAGGATCCTGGGCGTGCCTGGTTTGTGGCCTCAGATTCTGACTAATAGGCCAAAGGGCCTGTTTAAGTGCTATAGCACCCTATGACTCTAAGCAAATTCACCTTACTTGAGATACCTGGACTTTCCATCAGTACTCCCCTACAATCTGGACCCTGAACTGTGCCATTATCTCACCTAACCCCATGCTTGGACATTGACCTATGAAGAATTTTGCTGTCTGTTGTGCAGGGGCATCTGTGCAGAGGCTCGTGCAGAACAACTTACCATTGGAGCAATGCAATGGAGTTGGAGGAACTGGGATCATCTCCGTTGTATTTGTTCCAATGCACAGCACCACGAGGCTGCAGGAGGTTGTAGATGCAGCCAGTTCCATCACATGTATAATCCTCTCCACCACTGAGGACATCTTCAAGGAGGTGGCAACTGTCACTAAGGACCCTCACCATCCGGGACATCCCTCTTCTATTACTACCACTGACGAGGTGGTACAGGAGCCTGAAGTCCCACACTCAATGTTTAAGGAACAACTTCTTCTCCTCCGCCATCAAATTTTTGAATGGTCCATGATCCATGAACACTATTTTATTGTTCCTGTAACTTTACATTATTTATTTTGTAACTTATAGTAATTTTACATCATCACACTACTGCTGCCAAAAACTGGGTTCTCTGGTTTTCTTCCATATTCTAAAGACTTAAGGGTTCGTAGGGTGATTGGTCATATAGGTGTAACTGGGCAGTGCAAGCTCACTGGGCTGTAAGGGCCTGTTACTGTACTGGATCTCTAAAATAAAACAACAAACTGCATGACATATAAGTCAGTAAAAATACACCTGATTTGGATTATTCTGACTGTGACAGGGGAGTATCTGCTGTATCTGCCTTCTTCCTGAACTGTGACCTCTCTACTACAGTGGAGCCGGCTTTGGGCCAGTATAGTGGTTAGCATGACCCTACTACAGCTTGGGTGTCAAAGTTCAGAGGTCAATTCCGGTGTCCTCGAAAAGGAGTTTGTATGTCCTCCCTGTAAACATGTGGGTTTCCTCCGGGTACTCTGGTTTCCTCCCATAGTCCATAAATTGTACCCGCTCATAGGTTAATTGATTATTTTAAATTGTCCTGTGATTAGGCTACGGTTAAATAGGTGGGATGTTGGGCCAGAAAGACCCGTTCCATGCTGTGCCTCTAAATAAATGGCTTACATCTCATCTATTTGCAAGCTCTGCTCCTGCATGGTCAGCACAGAGCTCTCTGGTCACCACTTCTCACCCACAGTTCCCACATTCTCTGGACCATTCTTGGCAAATTCCACCAGCAACCACTAAGATATTTCATCACCTGACACACATTCTCCCCAACCCTTTCTGCATTTTTTAGGGGCTGTTTCCCCAGCTACTCCCCGCCACATCTTCCAGCGCTAACATAGCATGCCCATAGTGCTCAGCCACCATCCCCTCTACCTCCCGTGCACATGGCAAACTGTTAATATACTCCTTACACTTTATTTTCAGTCTGACCTGGGACTGAAATCAAGCTTTTCCCTAACACTATTCTCCAACATTGTAAAGCATGGTTCATCCAATGTTTTTGATGTGAAACGATCCACTTATAATAGTGTCTGTATCAATGCACTTGCAAGGAAACCAAAACTCACCGTAAAACTTTGATTTGGCCAAGATGCTACCACAGATGCAGAATCCATCCTTTCTATTACTTACATAGAAGGCAGACACAGGTGGATGGTGAGATACCTATTACATAAAAGGCAAGTCAGTACAAAGCAAACTTAGCTGAGCACATATCAACAGTTGTGTAACGGTTAGTGTAATGATATTACAGCACCAGCGACCCGGGTTCAATTCCAGCCTGGGACTAAGGAGTACGTACATTCTCCCTGTGTCCGTGTGGGTTTCCTCCAGGTGCTCTGGTTTCCTTCCACATTCCAAAGATGTACGGGTTCGTAGGTTAACTGGTCACATGGTTATGACAGGGTGGAGCAGGCTCATTGGGCTGCAAGGGCCTGCTACCCTGTTATATATCTAATTCATGATTCAAGATTGTTCAATGTCATTTCCAGTACTCAAGTGTAAAGGAGAACAGAACAATTGTTACTCTAGCACCGACGCTGCACAAAAATAACACAATAAGATAAAGAACACAATAATAAAAAATACAATAAATATAAATACATAAGATAGATTGATTGTATGTATGCGCATAAAGTGATGTGAGGCACAGAAGTGTCTGTACATTAAGTGACTCTGACAGGAAATGATAAAATAGCGATGGTGGGGGTGTGGAGGGGTGGGCTAGTGGGTGGAGATATTGATCAGCATCACTGGTTGGGGAAGGGAACTGTTTTTGAATCTGGTGACTGGTGTGGATGCTACAGAAGGTGCAATGATGCCCTCCGTTGGTCGGTTTTGACCACGAATGTTGCGTCCCAGCTGTCTAGGTGATACACGAGCCAGTACGCAAGCTACGCAGTGCAATCTGGAGAGCAAGCTGTTGCCCGTGCAGCAGGGTCCCCCTCTCTGCGCAGCTGATCAATCCAAAGGCAGGTAGGTGCAACAATACTTAAAAGACACTTGGCAGGTACATGGATAGGAAAGGTTGAGAGAATATGGGATAAACACAGGCAAATGGGAATCTTGATTGGCATGGTCCAGAGGGCTGAGGGCTGACGAGCCTACTTTTCTGCTGTGTGACTCTCATTCTAGCATACTATAGTTAGGCAATAATGTGTGTGAAGGACACCCTAGAAGTGGATCATTTTCTTATACCTGTTCGGCGATGTAAAATGTCCTGCTGTTGCCTTTTGGATGAATCCACATACACCGGAATGTTTCACCAATAATTGGATTGTATGGTTTCTTCAGGCCCTTACCATAGAAAGAAAAAGACTTACAAAGCCGAGAATTTGACCACAAAACTTTGGAAAAAGAAGTTAAAAGGTTGTATCCATTTAAAATTCTATCAAAAATCTGATTAATTTATGCAGTGGGAATAAATGAAGTTCAGCAATTGCTATTTGATAGTTATAATATACAAACACACCCACTCCTTCTGAAAGAAGACCTTCACCCTCTTGGCTTTAGCATTTCAGATTCTATAACATTACTGTAAAATGGCAAATTGGTTTATTATTGTCATAAGTACTAAGGTACAGTGAAAAACTCTAAACACAAGAGATTCTGCAGGTGCTGGAAACTGGAAAACTTTGTTTTGCATGCCATCCATGCAGATCATTTCATCACATCAGTGCACTGAGGAAACAGTAACAGAATGCAGAATGAGTTACAGAGAAAAAGATCTTTTTAACACTGAAGGAAATTTGTTTTGGAAAACAAACCTTTGGTTTTTTGTAGAAGCCGGACAAGTACCACCTCACAACTTTCTTCAAACGTTGGTAAGGGTTTTCCTCAGTGGCTGCGCTGCAAGAAACAAACACTTCAGCATCACACAAAACAACAAATAGAAATAAAATAATTACATGTAAATTTAAAATAAAATTATACATAATAATTTACTTTGTGGTTTTTATATAATCTTCAAATCTCATTAACCTAGAGGAAAATATGAAGCCTAATTTGCAGTATTAGGTGCTGTTTTATGTGATGTCAATAAGATTGAAAGACTGCAGAGTGTTACGTCAACAAAAATACTCAAAAGCTTCTACAGATGTACCGTGGAAAGCATTCTGACAGGCTGCATCACTGTCTGGTATGGTGGGGGGGGGGAGTTACTGCTCTATTTAGTCAGCTCCATCTTGGGTACTAGCCTATACAGCACCCAGGACATCTTCAAGAAAGGCAGCATCCCAGCACCCAGGGCATGTTCTTTTCTCATTGTTACCATCAGGGAGGAGGTACAGAAGCCTGAAGGCACACACTCAGTGATTCAGGAACAGCTTCTTCCCCTCTGCCATCTGATTCCTAAATGGACATTGAACCCATGAATGCTTCCTCACTTTTTAATATATTTCTATTTTTGCACTACTTTTAATCTATTCAATATACAAATACTGTGATTGATATATTTATTTATTTATTATTATTATTAATTTTTCTTCTATATTATGTATTGCATTGAACTGCTGTTGCTAAGTTAACAAATTTCACAAAGCATGCCGGTGATAATAAACCTGATTCTGATTCTGAGAAATTTTACAAGGATGTTGCTCAGTTAGAGGGAAAGGTTGAATAGGTTAGTACTTTATTCCCTGGATTGTAGGAGATTGAAGGATAGATTTGATAGAGGTATACAAAATTATGAAGGGTACAGATAGGGTAAATGTAAGCAGGCTTTTTCCATTGAGGATGAGTGAGACTATAACTAGAGTTCATTGGGTGAAAGGTGAAATGTTTAAGAGAGCCATGAGGGGGGAAGTTCTTCACTCAGAGGGTGAGTGTAGAACAAGTTGCCAGCAGAAGTGGTGGATGCAGATTTGATTTCAACAGTTAAGAGAAATTTGGATAAGTACATGGATGGGAGGGATATGGAGGGCTATGGCCCAAGTGCAGGTTGATGGGACTAGGCACAGACTATATAAGACAAAGGGCCTGCTTCTGTGCTGTAGTGCTTTATCCGTCTGAAAAGTGTAAGGACTATGAATTGAGCTCTGCAACTAGCATCCATCATAACATTCTCCGGAAGCTAAAACTACAGCTGAAGCCTGGCCCCAGGCTTTAGTTGTGTTGTGAAGAATTTGTGTGATTCAGATCAAAGTTAAAAGTACATTTATTATCACAGTATATATACATTATACAACCCTGAGATTCATCTCCTTACACGCAGCCACAAAACAAAGAAACTCAAAAGAACACATAAAAAAAAGACTATCAAACAGTTAATGTGCAGAGAGAGAGAAAAAACAAATCGTGCAAGCAATAAAGTAAGCAAATAGCATTCAGAATAGAAGTGAACCCATAGACACGAAGCCCGGAGCAGCCGGATCAGGCCTCAGCTTCAGCCTCAGTTCATGCAGAGCCGAGTAAGTGTTGCGGAGCAGTGAGCAGAACCGACCTGACCCTTGTTTCTTGTTCCAGCACCCTGACTTTTCAATCCATTGGGCCATGCGTTTAAATTGTCCAAACATTGGACCGTTTCTCACACTGTCGCATTGATATGCGATGTGCTTAAGTGAAGACCATAATTATCTTTAGTGCTCACTAGTCAGGAAGAGTCATGGGGTGGGAGTATAGAAATTACATACAAATTTCTGGAGACCCAAAGCTCATCAAGTTAAAGGATGCACCATTTAAAATCATAACAAGAGCAGGAAATGGCTATGTGATCATATGAACCCACTCCACTATTCGATAAACTTAATGATGATCCAGTATATCAAGATCACTTTTTTAAAAATCTACCTTTTGTACCTTCTCAGCCAAAAATAGCATTGTGACTATGTCACCTGTGCAGAAGCATGAAAAAAATAGAAGAATATACCAAGAGTTTGGGATAATAAAGGACAATCATCTATGGATAAATAGTAACTTGGAGGTTGTGTTGTGGGAAAGCAAATGCACTCACTCCGACAGAAAATCCGCATGATAGTAATAATCTGATAGCTTGTCTAAGAAAGAACGAGGCTCCAAGATAAATGTTGGCAGTACAACTTTTGAGAGATCCATTCCTGGCCGAACTTGTTTCAGTAGAGTCCAAATCAGACTTTTGTTCTCTTCGGATACAATTTCTGTCTGACACTCCTCACCCATCTAAATTATTCAGAGATATAAAAAATTAAGAGCTGGTATTAGAAGGAGAGGTTTGGAGAAGGAAGGACGGTGAAAAAATTGCTCTCAGATTTTACCATTTCATGGTGTAAATAACAATTGTCAGGAAAGGCATAATTTAATAAATATGCAGTAGATATCGGCAGCATTCTCTAAAGTGCATGAAAACAAACGAGTCTGCAGATGCTGGAATCTGGAACAAAAAAATCTAGAAAAACTGAACAAGTCAAGCATCATCTGAGGTTTTTGATTAGTACGGGTGCCAATGATTATGGGGAGAAGGCTAGAGAATGGGGTTGAGAGGTAATATAAATCAGCCATGATGGAACGGACCCAATGGGTTGAATAGTCCAATTCTTCTCCGATATCTTATGGTCTTATCTGTGGAGGTAGAAGGTGCAAGTCCATGTTTCAGGTTGAGATTTTGCAGCAGAAAAGGGAAGAGGAGAGCTTGCCAGAATATAGCAGAATGGTTAGGGGTGATGGGACAGAGGCAGGTAGGTGATTGATGGAATGGAATGGAATGGAATGGAATGGAATGGAGGAGGAGACAATGGGCTGGTGGAACCAGGTAGGTGGAGGTGGATGGGACAGTGACCAGTTGGTAATAGGTGGAACCAGATGGGGAGGGGATGATGAGCAGATAGGACAAAGTGGACAAAGGGGGGTTGGTGAGAGATGAAGAAAGGGGAAGTAAACTAGGTGAATGGGAGGGCAACACATGGGGTGTGGATTATGTAAAACTGGCAGATTCAACATTAATAGCATTGGGTTGTGGACTATCCAAGTGGAAGATAAACTCTAAATGGTGCTTGTAGAAAAGTCCTATTAATAAAAAACCCAGTTATTTTTCAATCTCTACACAGTACCAAAAATAAAACAGTAGGTAACAGGGTCTTAGGGATTAACTGCAGAAAGCTGGGTCAATAAGCCCACCACCTGTGGATTTCCATTACGTTAACTGGGAGGGCAATGAGTTCCACCAGCAGCAATAGTTTCAGCTGAAGCTTTGGCTCCTGGACCATTTACTCGCTGAGGGCCTGGACTGAGATACACAGGGAGTGAGGGCCAAACTTCTCTCTACAATAAGCTAAAGCTCTGCCAGTCAGCAATGAAATAGAAGGTTACTTGTTTTAATTGGATTAAAATCCACCACAAGGGCTTCTTGATTTGACCAATTAGTGCCTTAGGATTTACACTTGCTGCCAACTCACATATCACTTTTGAGCAATTTCCTGTCCTTTGGTTATAATAGTTCAATTAAGTATTGTCTGCCTTCTGCTCCAGTTTGGGTGTATTGATCATTGGGTGGCATGTTAGCATAGCTGTTAGTGTAATGCTATTATATCACCAATGATCGGGGTTCAATTCCACCGCTATCTCTCAGGAGTTTGCATGTTCTTCCTGTGTCTGTGTGGGTTTTCTCTTACATTCCAAAAGATGCAGGGGTATGTTTCAATGTACATGTGATAAATAGAGCTAATCTTTTTGTTTAGAACTACTTTATACTGGTACTAGGTGCAGAAACATTCCATTTCACAGTAGAAACAAGCAACTTCTTCCTATAAGGAGGAAGGGATGTTACAGGTAAGTTCTTTACACAGACTGGTGAGTGCGTAGAACGCCCTGCCGGGGTGGTGATAGATTCAGGGACATTTAAGAAACTCTTAGATGAGCAAGTAGATGACTGAAAAATGGAGGGCTATGTAGGAGGGAAGGATTAGATTGATTTTAGAATAGGTTAAAAGGTTGGTGCAAAATTTTGTGCCGAAGGGCCTGTACTGTGCTGCAGTATTCTACAAATATGGACATTAAAACAAATTGCAAAACAATAGTATCACTGACCAGTATAAGTATCATACTTCATTTTCATTTTGGTAAAGTATGTCGATATGATGTGATACTCTCTTACCTCTCCCAATTCTTCATGAGCTTCTTCCACGTAAGTGGTTTCCTTTACGATATCTATTGGCTCAAGGTCAGTATGCAGAACATCCTGTTTCTCTGAGATGTCAGAGTCACTTTCCTCACTCTTACCACTTTTCTCCAGTGGATCATTGTCAGATTCCTCGTGGTCTGGCTCATTCTCTCTGTCGGATTTATCCGAGTACAGGTCATGATCTCTGAAGTGCTGCTGTTCAATCTCACTTTCATTTAACCTAAAAATGTACATTTTATTCACTGTCAATTAGGTTTTCTACAATTGCATTTTATTGCTGCTACAAAACAACAGAAATGTGGCGTATAGGTTAGTGCATCTCCTTGCAGCACCAGCTGTAAGATTGGGGTTTGATTCTCGCCTCTGTCTGTAAGGAGTTTGTATGTTCTTCAGTTCAATGTTGAGGTGAGTGAAGTTATCAATGCTGGTTCAGCAGCCTGATGGTTGAGGATGGTATCTTGATGTTGTGATGACCTACTCTTAAGATCAATTTAACCCTTCCCTCCCACATAGTCTTCTGTTTTTATTTCATCCATGTGCCTATCTAAGAGTCTTTTAAATGTCCCTGATGCCTCTACCACCACCCCTGACAGTTAACTCCACTCACCTATCACTCTGTAAAATAATTTACCTGTGACAAAACCCTACATGTATGTTGGATTGGTCTGTAAAATTGTTATTTTTCTTTTAGGTTAACATACCTATGCTTGTTTGTGGTTTTATATAATTACCTATATACACTGAGTGTAGGTCGTGGTCTTCTACTGCTATAGCCCATCCAATCCAAGGCTTGATGTGTTGTGCATTCAGAGATGCTCTTCTGCACACTACTGCTTTAACACATGGTTATTTGAGTTACTGTTCCTTCCAGTCAGCTTGAACTAGTCTAGCCATTCTCCTTTGACCTCACTCATTACAAGGCGTTTTGCCTACAGAACTGCCACTCACCGGATGTTTTTTTGTTTATCACACTAGAGACAGTGTGCACAAGATTTCCAGGAAATCAGCAGTTTCTTAGATACGCACACCACCCCATCTGGCACCAACGATCATCAAAGTCAGTTTGATCACATTTCTTCCCTATTCTGGTGTTTGGTCAGAACAACAACTGAACCTCTTGACCATGTCTGTACTACGTTGCCACCACATGATTGGCCAATTAGATATTTGCATTAACAAGCAAGTATACAGGTGTACCTAATAAAGTGGCCACTGAGCGTGCATCTAATTGTTCAGTGAGTTTTTCAGTGGTTACAGTCACCTCTGTATTTTTCTGAAAACTTCATGGTTTCAGTGGTGGGTGTCACTTTATTTGAATTAATTAACAGTTATTTGTTGGAATTTCAGTGGAATCCACACCACCTTTCTTTGCTCTCTTTCCTTCCCCTCTCACTTTCTCCATTCCCTCTCCTCATGCTTCTCCCTTTGTTCCTGTACCATTTCATAAAACAATTGTAAGCAACAAGATTTATGCCTCATACTCGACTTCAAAGAACCTTGGGATTGCAAAAGCAACAGGATCCAACACTTACCACCAATCATCTTAAAATTATGTCCCCTTGTAGCAGCCCTCGCAATTATAGGTATTTTCTAAATGTATCTCTGTAAAATGCATATTACCACATTAACACAGCTCTAGCACTAAGACACTTTCTTTGCCTTTGATAACTGGAGAATTAAGAAGAAAGTACACTTGCCAGTTTATATTCAACCCCTCCTGCCTAAATGTAAACTACCAAACACATGAGTAATGTCCCAACAGCCACTCATTATCCAGTGAACAACAAGCAACTTACTGGTCGTGTTCAGGGCTTTGCAGAGGATTTGCTCGCAGCAGCCCAAAGAGGGCAACGTGACAGCCCTCTGAGGAGTTTAGATCATATTCTTTGCCTTCTCTAATTGTAGTTCGCTTTAGGAGACTAGAACACTTCAGAGCAAGTTCCAAAGCATCCATCCAACATCTTCCTGCAAAAGAAAAGGTGCACATTACTAACATCTAAGGAAGTTCAATGTCTTGAACCATTGTTTCTCCAACCATTATAAGGCATGTCTGTATTCACTGGAGTTTAGAAGAATGAGAGGGGATCTCATTGAAACCTATTGAATAGTGAAAGGCCTAGATAGAATGGATGTGGAGAGGATGTTTCCTATAGTAGGGAAGGTGTAGGACCAGAGGGCACAGCCTAGGAATAGAGGGATGTCCATTTAGAATGCGAGATTACTTTTGAACTTATAGTCTTTTAACATCTTTGGACTATTTTTACTGTGCCCATGGTCTGTTTTTTTTAAATCAATTATGCTATTGTTTGCACTATTGTAACTATATGGTTTTGTGCAGGTCTTGTAGCTTTAGTTTTTGGTCTTGTTTTTGTCTAGTGGATTTGGAGCTCCTTTCCGGGGAACACGCTAGATGGAGGCGCGATATTAATACGCAGCAGCCTCTCCGGACTCTGGATTGGGGATTGCCAAACGTTATGTGGATTTTCTGGTGTAGTCTGTTTTGTCATATGCTTTTGTGATATCATTCTGGAGGAACGCTGTCTCATTTTTTAAGTGCATTGCATTTGTGGTTTCTAAATGACAAATAAACTGAATCTGAATCTGAGAAGTAATTTCTGTAGCTAAAGGGTGGTGAGACTGTGGAATTCATTGCCACAGATGGTTGGAGAGGCCAGGTCATTGGGTATATTTGAAGTGGAGGTTTATAGGTTCTTGATTAGTAAGGGAGAAGGCAGGAGAATGGGGTTGAGAAGGAAAATAAATCAGTCATGACAGAATGGCAGAACAGACTGGATGGGCTGAATGGCCTAATTCTGTTTCTATGCCTTATGGTACATGGTTTCAGACTCTGCTTGATCTGCTGATTGTTCTTATTTCAGATTTCCAGTATGCCCTGAGTGTGCAGGCAAATGGGGGTACTTCTAAATAAACAGGTTCAAATTTTTAGCAACAAAATGTTGGAGGAACTCAGCAAGACAGGGAACATCTATGGAGGAGATAATAGTCAGTGTTTTGGCCTAAGATCCTTCATCAGGACTGGAAAAGGAGGGGAAAAACATTTTAAACATTCTCTTTGATGTAGGAAAATAAACCATCGGTGGTTCAGACCGAGATCTTTAATCAGGACTGGAAAGGAAGGTTGGGGTGGGGGGGGGGGGGGGTGAGAGAGAGGAGTACAAGCTGATGGTGGTAGCTGAGACCAAGTGAGGAGGAAGGTGGGGTAGGTGGTGGAGGAGGACTGAAGTAAGAAACTGGGAGGTGGAAGAGGTAAAAGGCTGAAGAGGAAAAAATCTGATGGAAAAGACAGTGGACCATGGAAAAAAGGAGAGGAGGGGAACCAGAGGGACATGATGGGCAGGTGAGGTGTAAAGAAGGGGTGGGTGAGATGGTAACCAGAATGGGGAATGGTAAAAGAGAGGAGGGGGTTGAAATACCAGAAGTTGGAGAAATCGATGTTCATGCCAGCAGGCTGAAGCCTAACCTGATGGAATATTGGCTGTTGCTCCCCAATCCGAGTTGGAGGTTCAAATGTTATAAGTTCCTCATATATTCTTGTATTTCCTTACAATGTTGGAGATCATTTGGCCCATCGAGTCTGTGTTAGCTCTGAAAGGCATCCCATCAATCCCATTCCCTCACAATTTGTGAGACCTATTCTCTCGTACATGCCTATCAGTGTCCCGTCCCCCCCATTCTTCCACCTGCATTGGGGGCAATTTACAGCAGTAGTTAGGGCAGTATGGTAGCATAGTGGTTAGCATACGCTATTACATCACCAGTGACCCAGGTTCGGTTACCTCCGTAGTCTGTAAGGAGTTTGTACGTTCTCCCCGTGTGTGTGTTTCCTTCAGGTGCTCTGGTTTCCTCCCACCTTCCAAAGATGTAGGTTAATTGGTCACATGGGTGCAACTGGGCCAGGACGGCCTGTTACTGTGCTGTATCTCTACATTAAAAAAATAACCTACTAGTCAAAGTGTCTTTGGGATGTGGGAGCAAACTGGAGAATCCTAAGGAGGCTAACACTATCACAGTGAGCGGGTGCTATTTCCATGAAGACAGCACTGGAGTATTCTGGTTGCTGGAGTATTCTGGTTGCTGGAGTGCTTTCTGCTTTCTCCACATCCAGCAACTCACTGTATTGCTTGATATGACTTGATAATGTGTAGAAAGTAGAAATAAAACCCCTAAAGCATCACAGGGTAATAAAGCACGTTGAAGCATAACGATGACTTATTTTCTATGAGAAATAAGCAGTGTCATGGCAATTTACTGTAACTCAGCACCAAGATTTAATTGTGATCAGATACAGGCTTGTTGAAAGCCAGAGGATCACGGCTAGCAATAGATTAGAAAAATAGCTGGAGATCTGAAACATAAGCAGAAAATACCGCTGAAAGAACTCAGCAGGTCGGGCAGTATCTGTGCAGAGCAGTCAAAGTTTCATGCCCTGATCCTTCATTGGAACAGGTTAGCTCGCAGACTGCAATGAGTTTCACTCAAGAATTTCCATCTTTTACTTACAGGATTACACATTTAAAAAAAACTTGCCAAAGGAAAAAATGCTGCAAGAAATGTTTTTTCAATTGAAAGTGCATATCATAACGTTGATCACATTTTTATTCAGTTACTCCATTAATTCAACTCATAAGATTAACTGAACGTTCCAAGAAAAAGAGATTTCTTTTATGTAAGTTCTTACCATCAGATTCTGAAGCAGCTCGAAATATCAGGTAACTACTGGGCAACGGCTGAGTTATAGATCCAACAGCTTCACCTTTTGGACCCTTCAAAACAAATTTGGATCATTTGTGCTGAATATCGTATACTTTGAATAAGTAAAGCCTTATTAAATGGACAAAGACCAGGGCTATTTGCAGGTTATGTGCCACTCAAAGAAATCTTTAAAATTACGAAAATATCTAAAACTTTGACAAACTTCTACAGATGTGTGGCAGAGAGTATCTTGACTGGTTGTATCATGGGCAGAAATGGACACACCAATACCAGGAACAGAAAGGTCTACGGAGAATGGTAGACCTTTTCCGTCCTTCTCACCATTGAGCACATCTGCTTGGAGCACTAACACAAGAAAGCAGCATCCATTATGAAGGACCCCCACCATCCAGGCCAGGCTCTCTTCTCACTACTACTATCAGGCAGGAGGTACAGGAAGGAGTCTTAGGTCCTACACAATTAGCTTCAGGAAACAGAAAATTACAATACTTAATTTATGAATCATGAACTTACTAACAGCTCTCTTTCTGAATAACGTTACTGGCACATGCAAAATTGTAAAATCTCAAGACCAGTTTCTGAACATTTGGTCTATAGCACGGTCTATATCTACATCTGCAAACACGAACTGCTTAGCATCCAAACCTCCTTGATGAGTAGTGATTATGAGTAGGATAGTGAGCTGCTTATTGTTTACCTGTGCTATGTACTACATGCACTTTGAATTCAAAGTCAAAGGTCATAAGAAATTTATTATCAAAATACATAAACCGGTATGTCACCATATACAATCCGGAGGTTCATTTTCTTGTGGGCATTCACAGTAAGTACAAGAAACACAATAGAATCAGTGAAAGACCACCCCCAACAGGAGGACAACAACCAATGTGCAAAATTCAACAAACTGTGCAAATACAAAAGGAAGAGAAGAAAAATATTAATAATTATAGTATTAGACAATTAAACAGAAAAGCATTTTATTAACTTACTTGTAGTAATATTGTATTTGCACTGCGTGTGCTGTGTGTGATATGAGTTTTGTGGGTGCACTGTGGCCTGGAAGAACACTGTTTTGTTTGATTGTATATATGCACAGTCAGATGACAATAAACTAAACTTATGGAGAGAAAAAAGAAGCAGCAACAAACCTTCACAGCCCAAATGGACTGTTCCAAGGGATGGAAGACTTTAAAACAGAAACCATCCTTCTTTGATGGCCTTTCAATGAGTTCACAGGCATTCAAAAGTACTGTTCCCACCCACTGGCCATTCTTTGGAGTTTTGTAGATTAGTAAAACACCAGGCTTCAGGACGCACCACAGTTTTGTCCAACTCTTCAACGTTCCACGAATCTGACAAAAGATGAAGTGAATTTTTGTTTAGCTAAAATAAATTGCCCCAAGAAATATGAATAAAAGTACAATTCATATTTTCAGCATTACTGCATCAAAAAGATACATATCAATTTTCAAAGAATTTGAATTAAAATAACCTGCCTTAAAGCTAAAAACATACATCCTTTCCCAATGAATGATCTTTTCCCTCATAGTCAAATCTATCAAGAGAGCTTGATAAATGCACAGTCTAATGACCAGAATTCAAGTATTATTTACAAGTTATCTGGTCCACCATGATACAATTGTCACATCCCTCGGATATTGAAAGAAACCTTACTCTATTGACTGGTAACACAGACACTGTTGATTCATTAACCATTTATTCTGAAGTCCAATATATATTCAGTGGATCCTGGTTTATTGGGCCAATGGTTAACTGGGACAGCCGCTTATTTGGGAAAACTCTTAAAGAACAAAAACAAATCGATAACTATCCGGATTCTCTTCCGTTATTTGGGACACTGTGCTGCTTAATTGACGCAGGAGTCTGTTGTCAAACAGGTTCTAACTAGCATCAGTCACATGCTATTTGCATGACCATTAAGACATTAAACTGGGCTTCGAGTAAACAGTTTTTAAAATAGCTTCAGTTGCGTGCGTTTGTGTTCAAAAACCAGCGATTTTTTTTGTCACTGATAGTTGGTGAGAAATAAGCAGGAAGACAATTCTGAATTGTTCGGCTCACTGTGGTTTCAAGCATTCAGGATTGGAAAATGAAATGATTTCACTACCTTAACAAATTCAGAATTATGAAGAATTTGAAGTATCCACAATCATCTTGAATGTTACAATGAACTTGAGATTTGAAGGATGCAATCGCCAAAAGGATTGTATGAAGACAGTCCATTATTTACACTAGGTGACTAGTTGTCTGCCCTGATTTTGTTCATTTACAATCAAAAGAATGCAATGCGGATAAATTCCTCCATCGATAAGTACTAGGAACTCACACACAGTTTGAAAATACTGTAGTAGGATTGGTAGTGTTCTAATTTGTTCTGTATTTCTCTTAATTACATCATTTGTCACTCGGTTTGTTTTTTTTTAATATATCTTTTTAACCATTTCCATGAAACTTGGGGCACACATAAATAACACTGCATATTTCCTTGGTGATAACAGCACAATGTCAATCTTTGATTTTCTGGTTTTCCAGAAGCAAAAAGATGCCAGACAGGTTTTCGGATAAAAAGGTTCCCAGCTTTAAAACTATCAGGCTAGGGATGGTAACAAGAAGATATAAAGTATTACAATGTATATATTTGAGAGAAATAAGAAAAAGAAAAAAAGAAAAATTAGAAGTGAGGAAAAAATAGAGTGGCGATGTTAGAGTAAAGTGTCACTCCATCAGCAATTTCTCTGTCTCCCTATATCTCGGACTACAGATGCTAAACACTATTCTGACTAATGCTTTTCAAATATTGTATGTCTACAAGTTATTGGTTAAATAATATGGATGATTTTGTATCAATTCATTAACTACCAATACAATTTCCATTTACTCAAACAGAAATGGATTCAATACTTTATATAGTCATGTTCAGAAAATGGATACATTTATCCAATAACTTGTCCAATGATTTAAAGCAGGGATGGCCAACCTAAGGCGCATTGCACCCCAGTGATAATAATAAAAAAGTAAGCCTACTCATGCAAAAAGTATTAACCAAAAACTGATTTGTAGAAAAAATATCTGTAACAGGAATTCAAGTAGCTTAGAGCTAGAAATGGGTTTTACTGAGAATAAATCTAAAACTTAGCAATTATTTTTAGCGATTTTATTATTTTGTGCACATCTTTTGGCGAATGTTATCTTCTTTCACATTAATCTGTTTTCAATTAAAAAAACATTCAATGAGTCAAACTATGAAGAAGGGCTTTTGTTTTGCAGTCGTTCCATAACTGTTCAATACACGTTTGATACTTGTTTGATCCTGAGGCGCCAGGCATCGCAGGTTTTTTTTTACAATTGACACTCGTGCGCTACTGAGTTGTACTTTGTTTGTCCTTTGTGAACATCTGGTTTTGTACTTTCTTGAAAATTAAGGCTTGTTTTTACATTCAGTTACCATCACAGTGCAAAAGAAAATGAGCAAAAGAAAAGCAGAAAGTGATAGTAAGCATGAATTCAATGAACAGTGGGAAAATGAGTTCTTATTTATAGCGGGTCTGTCAGGAAAACCGTTGTGCATTGTTTGTGAAAACACTTTGTCACATAATAGAAGACACGATCTTAATAGACACTATAAAACACAACATCAGACTGAAATAGAAGGAAAACTGAAGCTGGTGCTTGGGTCTGAGTTACGGAAAGAATATGTGATTAAGAAAAAGGAAGAAATCAAAAGAAGACAAAATATATTTGTTAAAATTCTCATTAAGGTAAGTACTGTATATCTTGTTTTTATATTAAATCAATATATCATGTAAAATGCTAAATATGTCTATATTAATATATTTTTACAATAATTGAATGGGGGTACAAGAGTTGTATGGCGCATCTGAACTCATGCGTGAAAAAATTGACGCTGGAATATAAAAGGTTGGCCACCCTTGACCTAAAGGGTGATAGCGAGAAAAAAACAATAAGTCACAATGTCACAAAGCACAGAATGAAGCCTTTCAGCCCACCACATCCATGCTATCCATCAAGTATTCATTACTTGAATCCCCTTTATCAACATGGACGATGGATAACTAGTCCTTCAGATTCATGTATTTTTATTACATGCACATCAAAACATACAGTAAAATATGTCATTAACATTAATAACCAACACAATTTAAGAATATGCTGAGGCAGCCAGTCAGTGTCGCCACACATTTCAGCACCAACATGGCAGGCCCATAATTTCTCGCTGGTCCATTGATCATTGTGGGCCACAGGATCTGTTCTGGGCGCAACACACTAAGGGAATCATAAAGGAGCTCTACTTCATTCAGAATCTGAGGAGATTTGGTATGTCATCAAAGACCGTGAAAAAGGTGATAGAAGCACTGAGCATGTATGTTTTTAACTGCTAATCGGTTAATTAATAATTAAGTCTGCTTTGTGTAAACAGAAGAAAATTAAGAATTTGCATTATATCATTAATCAGAATCAGATTTAATATCACCAGCATAAGTTGTGAAATTCGTTAACTTTGTCAGCAGTACAATGAAATACATGATAAATAGAGAAAAAATACTGAATTACAGTAAGTATATATACATGTCTATTAAATAGTTAAATTAAAATAAATAGTGCAAAAAAAAGAAATAAAAATAGTACTGAGATAGTGTTCATGAGTTCAATGTCCATTTAGAAATCAGATGGCAGAGGGGAAAAAGCTGTCCCTGAATCACTGACTGCGTGCTTTCAGGCTTCCGTATCTTCTTCCTTATAGTAACAATGAGCAGAGGGAACATCCTGAGTGGTGGGGTCCTTAAGGATGGATCTTCAAGGAACCGCTCCTTGAAGATGTCTTGGATACTACAGAAGCCAGTACCCATGACAGAGCTGACCAATATTTATTTATTTAGCAATACAGTGCAGAATAGGCCCTTCTAGTCCTTTGGCCCACGCCACCCCAGCAACGCCACAAACCTGATTAACCCTAACCTAATAACTGGGCAATTTACAATCTACCCGGTACATCTTTGGAGGGAGCCCGAGCACCCGGGGAAAACTCATGCATTGCACGGGAAGGACGTACAGAGACCCCTTACAAAACAGCACCGGAACTGAACTCCGAACTCTGGAATGCTCCAAGCTGCAACACCGTGGCCCTAACTGCTACGCAACCGTGGCACCCAAATCTTGGAAAAGAAACAAAAGGCAGGTTATTGTTTTCTGTGCTTGTGATACAATTTAAAATTGGGGAACTTGCATAACTGACCATAAACTTGTCAGAGTATGAAGATCTAAATGAACAAAAATGTTTCTGTATAGCTGATAGCTACTCACACACCTTCAGCCAATCAGCCATGACTATTACAGATGGATCAGTAATGCTGCTGAGCAGTTCCTTGGTGGCTCTTTTCTTTTCTTCTCTGTAATTTTTCTTTTGAACCTGAAATTAGAATTTTTTTTGTAACAAAATTACAGGGGCATGGTTTGTAAGCTTGCAGATGACACTAAAATATCAAAGACACAGAAGAAGGTTATCAAAAATTGCACGACATCTTGATCAGTTACGTAAGTGGGCCAAGGACTGGCAAATAACTTTCAATTCAGATAAATGAAAGGTGCTGCATTTTGGAACACACACAAAATGCTGGAGGAACTCAGCAGATCAGGCAGCATATTCCTCTCCATAGATGCTGCCGGATCTGCTGAGTTCCTTCAGTATTTTGTGTGTGTGATTCTCTAGATTTCCAGCATCTACCGAATCTCTCAGGTTTATTATTTGCATTTTGGAAAGTCAAATCAGATGAGGATATTCACAGTAAAAGTTCACATCAAAGTCAAATTTGAGTTTATTGTCATTTGGACAAGTAATCTATGCAATGAAAACTTACAGCAGCATCACGGTCACACAGCATTAGAGATATAACATACATAAGAAAAAAATAGTGTTGTTGGCAGAATCTCAGATAGTTTACGATTTAATCTTCAGCACAGAATGTGAGCTGTACCGTACTTATTAATTTTTTGTTACAAATGTTGTGTTTCTCGAAATAATACTGATACTCAGAAGGCAGTCTCTGCATGGTTTGCCTGTGCTACCCTTTCTGTGTTCAAGTGCAC
Organism: Hemitrygon akajei; assembly: GCF_048418815.1. Classification (NCBI taxonomy): domain Eukaryota; kingdom Metazoa; phylum Chordata; class Chondrichthyes; order Myliobatiformes; family Dasyatidae; genus Hemitrygon; species Hemitrygon akajei. The sequence continues at coordinate 113,977,039 of NC_133133.1, read as the reverse complement.
ATGTACCAGTGTTGGAGGTTCCAGGGGAACAGCGGAATGCACAGCGGCCAATTCCTGAAGACAAACCTTTGCAGCTTCATTGAACATACCAGCAATCTCACTGAACTGAGATTGGATTAAACGTCCTTCCTTTGTCATTAGCAAAAAGTCAAAAAATTTTACTTCATCAGTTTGGGCTGGATTCGAATAGAGTTTATTGAGAATTGTGCCAAATTTCACATTCACAGGGAAGGTAGTAATTTACTTGCAGGAACCACAGTGACAATCTTCCCATAGTTGAAACTCTCCCTTTTGCTGCATTTCAATGGTCCCTTATAGTCTTTGGCAGTGTGGCAAATCATAAGCACAAGAGATTCTGCAGATGCTAGAAATCCAGAATAACACACACAAAATGCTGGAGGACCTCAGCAGGTCAGGCAGCATCCATGGAGAAGAACAGTCGACGTTTTGGGCCAAGACCCTTCATCAAGACTGGAAAGGAAGAAGGCAGAAGCCAGAATAAGATGGGGGGATAGTGAAGGTGTTAGGTGATGAAAGGTAAGAGGGGAGGTGGGTGGGTGGGAGAGGGGGGATAAAGTAGAGCTGAGAGATGATAGGTGGAAAAGTTAAAGGACTAAAGGAGGAGGAATCTGATCGGAGAAGAGAGTGGACCATGAGTGAAAGGGAAGGAGAAGGGGTACCAGAGAGGATGATAGGCAGGTGAAGAGGAGAAGGAGTAAGAGAGGTGCGATAATGGGGAATGGAAAAGGAGAGAAGGAGGGAGAAATTACCAGAAATTGGAGAAATCGATGTTGCTCTATTTGTAAAATATAAACTTACCTTAAGAGACTCTTTCTTTGTGAGTTTGCTTCCAGGTGAGACAAGATCCTTTTCCATTCCATTGTATAATTTGGACTCTGACTGTAAATTATAATTTAAACAGAAAATTTCAGTTTTGTGGTGAAAAGAAATGGCAGAGCTGGCTGGTCTCACTGGGGACAAATATTATGTTTGACTGGCCCGAATGAACAGCTGCTTCCTACATTCAGTGGCCACTTATCAGGTACCTCCTGGAACTAAGGAAGTGGCCACCGAGTGTAAGTTTCTGGTCTTCTGCTGCTACAATCCATTCACTTCAAGGTACGACATGTTGCACATTAAGCAATGCTTTCTGCATACCAATGTTATAACACGTGGTTATTTGGTTACTGTCACCTTCCTTCCTGTCAGCTTGAACCAGTCTGGCAATTCTCATCTACGTGAAAATCCCAGGAGGTCAGCGGTTTCTGAGATACTCAAACCACCCCGTCTGGCACTAACAATCATTCCACGGTCAAAGGCACATAGATCACATTTTTGCACCATTCTGATGTTTGATCTGAACAACAGCTGAACCTTTTAACTAGGTCTGCATGCTTTTATACATTGAGCTGCTGCCGCATGATTGGCTCATTAGATATTTGCATTAACAAGCAAGAATATAAGTGTATATCCTCATGTTTTGTGCCGTGGCCCATTGAGTCTTTGTTGCTTTCCAATGATTTTACCAAGAAGAGTAAGGGCAGCAGAACATACAAACATCAGCACCCTCCATGCTAACCTGACTAGCTCCTCCATCATCTCAAATGATCCTGGGAATGAATGGGTTAACATTTGATGAGTGCTTAATGGCTCTGGGCCTGTACTCTGGAGTTCAGAAGAATGGGTGGGGGGGGTGGGGTGAGATGTCACTATAACCTACTGAATATTGAAAGGCCTAGATAGAGTGGACATGGAGAGGATGTTTCCAATAGTGGGAGAGTCAAGGACTAGAGAGCACAGATTCAGAAGGACGTATCTTTAGAACAGAAATGAATAGGAAGTCTTTAGCCAGAGGGTGGTGAATGTGTGGAACTCACTGGCACAGATGGCTATACAGGCCAAGTCATTGGGGAGATTTAAAGCATCACTTTGAGCCAACAAAATTGAAGGCTATAGAGCTGAAGACATTTGATATAAACAGAGAAATTTGAAAGAATAGAACACAAAATAAGTTAAGTTGCATTTAATATAAAATTCTGTGGCTAAAATGGACTGTGAGAAAAAACGAGTTAGGAGTGGCGGTTTTTGATTTCCTCTGACAGCAGAGTCAGAATTTTGATTTGACGTCTCTTCACGAAATCATGCCCAAATTGTGTCGATATTTTTGTACTTGAATCTCTAGTCTGACACCAGAGGCTGCAAATAAAATCCCCTTCTTAAAGGCAACAGTGGAACAATGGCACTGGATTATTGATTCCATCAGGAAGATAATGCAGGATTATCTGAACTACAGTTCCAGAGAAGCAGGGTTTTAAATTAGTTTTATTCTGATTAGCAGGGTATCCAATACCAACACTGAGCCTCAAGTTAGCAGCAGCAAAATTTCACAATCTCAAACACGAGAAAGTCTACAGATGCTAGAAATCCGAACAATACGCACAAAATGCTGGAGGAAATCAGCAGGCCAGATAGCATCTATGGAAAAAAGTACAGTCGACATTTCAGGCCAAACCCTTTGGCAGGACTGGAGAAAAAAAAATGAAGAGTAGATTTAAAAGGTGAGGGAAGGGGAGAGAGAAATACCAGGTGATAAGTGAAACTTGGAGGGGGAGGGATGAAGCACAGAGCTAGGAAGTTGATTGGTGAAAGAGACAGAAGGCCATGGAAGAAAGAAGCGGGGGGTGGGAGAGGAGCACCAGTGGGAGGTGATGGGCGGGCAAGGAGATAACATGAGAGAGGGGAAAGGGGATGGGAAATAGTGAGGAAGGGGTGGTGGAGGTATTACTGGAAGTTTGAGAAATCGATGTCCATACCATCAGGCTGGAGGCAACCCTACAGGAACATAGGGTGTTGTTCCTCCAATCTAAGTGTGGCCTTATCCTGGCAGTGGAGGAGGCCATGGATGGACAGATCGGAATGGGAATGGGAAGTGGAATTAAAATGCGTGGCCACTGGGAGATCCCACTTGTTCTGGCAGACGGAGCGTAGATGTTTGGCGAAGCGGTCTCCCAATCTACGTCAGGTCTCACCAATATACAAGAGGCCACACTGGGATTCCAAATCTCAATGCAGATACCTGCTAAAGCAATTCAACTAAATGTGCCTGTTCATCTAACCAACAATATTAGCATGTTTGCACTGCTCACATGTTAGGGCATTGATTTGCAAGATTATTCTAAAGCTTTAGGTCTCATCTTAATGACAGTATACTACAGTAAACTAGAGAAGTGCAAGTCTGAAGATCAGAAAATGCATTACCAAATTTACCACTGAGGTTTGAAGTGGTTCTATACTTCCAAAGCTAAACTCTTACTGGTGTCAGTCAGTTAGACATTTGCTATTTTTGGTCCCGACTCTGAGAAACAACATAAAAAATATAGAGTGACACTTCTATACTGCACTGACAAAGTCTTTCAGATGCAATATAAAACTGAAATGAATAGAAAGCAGTGTACATCATTTCAAGTAGCCGATGCACCCTTCTGGAGCTCGCAATCATATCATGTTTCTATTGTTAAAGGGGAGGGAATAATATGGGCGAAGAACTAGTGACTAGGGAAATGGTTTGTGCTAATGTGATTACAAGGAACCGCAAACAAAGCCTAGAAGCAGAGACGTGTAGCAGCAATGACGCCCAAGTTTCAGGAACTTCTCTAATTATGTTACAGTGGGCACCCATTGCTGTAACAGAAAATTGAATTTGCTGTTAGACCTGTGGATAATCATTTTATTCTGAAATCAGGACCTAGTCTGTTACTGAATTAAGTCTTCCTGTAGCCACCATTCTGTTTTACCGGTAATCTCACTAATTGAGAATGTAACAGCTGTACCAAATTCATGCTCAGGTAGATCAGCTTTGACTGGTCTCCTGGTGTGCACCACTTTTTAATAACTCACCCTTTATTCTGAATACCAACTCTGCACGGCCATTCAGTTTGCTCCTACAGTCAGAAGCAAAGCCAACATTTATAAAGCATATATCAGGATTTGCAAAGCACTTTGCAGTCAATGAAGCCTTTTCATCATGGTCATCTGTTGTAAAAAAAATAGCAACTAATCTGCCTCTGCAGCCATTCCTTTTTCTCTATGAGTTTCTTGTAGACAAGGAAGTTTACTGCCCTCTGATATATATGACAATAAACCAATCTCATCTGCACAAGCAACAATGCAACCTGACTACCAGATATGTTCTGGACAATACAGTTAATCAGGATAAACTTCCTGGATGTTTGTAGAACTACCAATGTCAGACAATATCTAACAATGCAGAAAAACTACAGCAAACTGTCAGGTCAGCAGAAAAGGTCACTGGATGCAGTTTACCATCCCTGCAGGACCTGTATGTGTCCAGGACAAAAAAATGGGCAGGAAAGATCATTGCAAACACTATCCACCCATCTCATTCTAATATGATATTTTAAGCAAGAACTAAGCACAGTATTCCAAGTGTGGTCTAACTAGAGTTTTGTGACCATGCAGAAATGGGACAATGATAGAGGATATTGGTATGTTTTTTTACCAGGTCAGTATTGTTCTCAAACTGAGTCCTAGCTTTAGGAAGACTTGCAATTGGAGATGTCCTCAGGCCAATGTAAAGCACTTTGTAGACATGGATTCTCAATCAGCCGAGCACCAGTACGGAGTAACCATTCAACAAGAAGTCTGAATATCTTTTTCACCTTGGTTGTCTAGTGGTCTAATGCTAGCATGCTGAAAAGAGGAAGCTCTTCTGAGTTAATCTGGTGGAAGGCTGGAAAGCTTCCAAGCCAGATCAGACAAGGCAAACAAATTCCCAATTGACACAGTCACAGTACTTTGTAATCTGCTACACAGAGGTTGAATGGTTACTCGGTGTTGGTGCTTGGCTGATTTCTGCATGGTCACAAAACTCTGGTTAGACCACGCTTGGAATACTGTGCCTAGTTCTGGTCACCTTATCATAGGAAGGATGTGGAAGTTTTAGAGAGGGTGCAGAAGAGATTTACCAGGATGCCACCTGGATTAGAGAGCATGTCCTATGAGGATAGGTTGAGTGAGCTGGGGATTTTTTCTTTGACGAGAAGGAAGAAAAAGGTGTCTTGACGAAGTTCCATGATGATAAGAGGCATAGAAAGAGTGGACAACCTAAGACTATCTCCTGTGGAGGAAATGGCCAAAAGAAGGGGCACAATAGAAAGGGTGTTTGGAGGAAAGTATGGAGGGGGGTGACAGAGGCAAATTTTATTTTTCCATAGAGAGTAGGGGGCGTGTGGAATATAGTGGAGAGCGGAGTTGGTGGTAGAGGCAAATGCATTAAGGATGTTTAAGGAACTCTTAAAAAGGCACAGGATGAAAGAAAAATTGAGAGCCACAGGAGGGAAGGATTAGATTGACCATGGAGTAGGTTAAAACGTGGGCACAATACTGTGGGCTGAAGGGCCTGTACTGTGCTGTATGGTTCCATGTTCTAAAAGTACGCCAGTGATTTGGATCACTCATCCTCTTGTAGCTTAGCTTTTGAAGCTTTCCCCCTCTAAATGCAAGCAAGTCACTCCAACTGTCAGATTTTATGTTAGGGAACAGAGAAATATGGAAAATATTTTACCTTGCTTTTTGATATTGTGTGAGTTGAGTCATCCTTTGATATGGACACATCATCTCTGCCTCTATCCAAGCCTAAAAGAAAAAGTTGTTAAATAACATTAAGGCACAAAATTATTGTAAAAGACAGCAGTAACCAAGACAGGTGTAAACCACATGCGACAGCATACGTCTAAAGAGTCTAGCAACAACCTCCAATTCTGAATAACATTTACTGCAAATCATTAAAATAATTACATCTAAAACAAAATACTGCAGACTCTGGAAATCTGAAATATTTACAGCGTTATTTGTTTGACCTACACAGATAATGCTCAAGACAATGGTGACTAAAAATAGATATGTACATATTAGCTCAGCAATATCTTTCCAGATGGTGTTTATATCCTTAATATCATCTGCACACCTCAAACTCAAGACTGCTGTTCAACAGTCTGGGGATTAGAATTTGAAATCATTCACTGTAAAATCCAGAACAGAGTTCATACTGACCCAGAAATCTCTCCAATTTACATATGTACACATTGATGCTTATAAACAGAGGAAGTATAGTTGATCTTTTTCACTTAAATATAAACAGTGAACACTGATCAAGAGCACAAAAGAAAATAAGTTATTTTCAGACAATCAAGAATGCTTGAAGTGGGTAATTAGAGAGAAAACACCATAGTTTTGATGACAATCCAGTGCCTCTCTTGTGTATTAACACCGGAAGTATATGATGGGTGGCAAATCTCAATTCTAATTCCCTCAAAAGACAGAAATCAGGCTGACATTTTAATGGACATTTTATTTTCAAACTGCTCTCAGAGGAACATAAAAGATGTGTTTTACACTGTTCAATGCAATCTGACTGACAATATGTGTACAGTTATAATGAGTATCACTCAAGTACTTTTTTGGTGGAATTTGATTAAAGGAGGCATGTTCATTTGGAAAATGAACTACTTTTCATATGATCTCAGGATCTCTTACAGCCAACAGCTAAGTGAAATAAGACCATATGGCATAGAAGTAGAATTAGGCCATTCAGCCCATTGAGTCTTTCTCCGTTGTGGCTTACTTTTGATCCCTCTCAACCCTATTCTACTGCCTTCTCCCTGTAACCTTTGACACCCTTACTAATCAAGAATGCTGCTGCAGCAGCGCGCAGCGGCCACTCCAGGAATGAATATGTTATCTGTAAGTAGGGGCCGTGTACAATCCTGATTTGATGGAGACGGATGGGTGAAGCACGGAGGAACATCTGGTGGAACTTTTGACATGCCTGTTTTGCTGCCGCTGTTACTGTGTGATCGGAAAAATCTCCGGGAGGAAGGCCCCGAATCCTCGGCTTTGCCTGTTGCTTGGCGGCCGGGGCTGGGGTCAAAGCGCTCGGCAGAGATGGTGCTCGGTGCTCGGTGTCGGAGGGCTGGTCGGAGGCTCGAAGTTTTCGGATGGACTCGGAGTTGGCTGAAGTCGGGTGCTTCCAGGGGCCTGTATCGGGAAGGTTGCGGCGCTGGAGGTTCATGGCAGAAAGAGTTTTTCTTCCTTCTACCGTCTGCGTGAGATGATGGGCTGTCGGGACTTTGAGACTTTTTTTTACCGTGCATGGACTGCTCTTTATCAGATTACAGTATTGCTTTGCACTGTTGGAACTATATGTTATAATTATGTGGTTTTTGTCAGTTACTCTTTTATCAATTATAGTATTGTCTGCACTGTTGCAACTAAACATTAACTATAACTATGTGGTTTTGTGTAGGTTTTTGGTTTGTTGGGTGGTAGTGCTGGTCTCTTGACTTGGTGTGTCTGGGTAGTCTTGTTTTGTCTGATGGGTTTGGAGCTCCTTTCCAGGGAACGCGCTAAGATGGTAGCACGATATCAATACACAGCAGCCTCTCCGGACTCTGGATTGGGGATTACCAAACGTTATGTGGTTTTTCTTGTGTGGTCTGTTTTGTCGTGTGCTTTTTTTTGTGATATCATTCCAGAGAACGTTGTCTCATTTTTTAACTGCATTGCATTTGTGGTTTCTAAATGACAATAAACTGAATCTGAATCTGAACTTATCAATAACTACTTTAAATATATCCAATGACTTGGCCTCCACAGCCACCTGTGCCATTGAATTCCACAAATTCACCACCCTCTGGCTAAAGAAATTTTTCCTAATCTCTGTTCAAAAGAGATATTGTTGTATTCTTAGGTTGAGCCCCCTTGTCTTAGCTTCCCTTACTAAATATACCCCTATGTCTTATATGAACCTACAAGGAGCAATAATTTGGATTTAACCAGCTTTATGCAAGCAATCAAAAATATCATTCATTTAACACCAACAGTGGCCATCTATTTTTTTTTACTATATTTACAAAGTATAACACATACCATTTGCAGGTGAATATACTCAGTGGCCATTTTATTAGGTACACCTGCTCATTAATGCAAATATCTAATCAGCCAATCATACTCAATGCATAAAAGCATGCAGACATAGTCAAGAGGTTCAGTTGTTGTTCAGACCAAACATCAGAATGGAAAAGAAATGTGATCTAAGTGACTTTGACAGAGGAACAATTGTTGGTGCCAGATAGAGTGGTTTGAGTTTCTCAGAAACTGATCTCCAAAGAATATCACCCATAACTGTCTCTAGTGTTCATAGAAAATGGCATAGGAAACAAAAACATCCAGTGGGCAGCAGTTCTGTGGGCACAAACGCCTTGTTAGTGAGAGGTCAGAGGAAAATGGCCTGACTGTTCAAGCTGACAGGAAGGCAACAGTAGCTCAAACAACCACGCGTCACAACAGTGGTGTGCAGAAGAATACTACACGTTGAATCTTGAAGTGGATTGGCTACAGCATCAGAAAACCAGGACCATAAACTCAGTGGCCACTTTCAAATCTGCTAAAATATCTGTTTGCTAAAGATTTTGGAGCTATTTAAGTTAATTAAACCACTGAAAAATCTTTGGCAATGTCTCAGCATTTCAGCATAAAGATACGTCCATGGATCTGCAGCACAGGTCAAGCACGGAGTTATGAACTGTGCTATAGGCTGTGTTGACATGAATGTACTCTGTTATGACCCCAGCCCCCTCCTTTGTGAGAATCGCAAGAGAGAGAGAGAAGCCTTACGGTTTGGAATGTGGTCTGGCCTCTCAGCCAGACAAAAGCCACGGACATGGCCATTGTCTTGGGAGACACCTTTGTGGAATAAGGGACTGGACTACGTGCAAACCCTCAGGGCAACGTGGGCTGGGTGATGGGGGAAAGATTGCCTCACCCCCACCCTGATTGACATCTACAACCCTGCCAGTCCAGATAAAAGGTGGGCTGCCGAGGCGGGGCCTCAGACGCACCAAAGAGACACTAGGAAGACACGATAGCGCTTCCCGTCGGAGCGGGAAGCCATTTTGAAGGAATCCACGTGTGTTAGATTCCAGATCGGGAGTCTGTGGCTGAAACCAAAGGAAAACCGTTTTAACTAACAACAGGGATTTGCTTCGCAAAGACGACGGGCAAGTGTTCCTTCTTTCTCACCACTCTCTCTCTCCAACACGTGAAATGCCAGTGGTTCCCAAAACGGGAAAGCCTGCAGATTTTGAGTGACTCTTATATTCCATTGGACTCAGTATTATCCCCTAGACAACGATAGAGCTTATTTCTGATTGATTATTACTATACCTGTGTTTTAGATTGAGTTTTGACGATGTATATGATCTGAATGTTTTGTATTAACCATACGTTTGTGCCCCTTTATAAATAAAAACGTTTGAAAATAGTACCATCAGACTTCAGCGGACCTCTCTATCTTTGCTGGTAAGTCACCCGGTTACTGGGAACATAACAAGTGGGGGCTCGTCCGGGATCTGAAACCAAAGGGGAGGGTCAGTGAATCGGGCTGTAAGTCCAAACTTAAATCTGGTTACGCAGGTAGCCAGACAGGAAACCAGCAAAGATGGATGTGGATGAATTTATGAGAAACCCGACTGTAGAGGCGCTAGGGGCGGCTACCAAATTAGACTTGGTAAATCTGGCAAAGGAGTTAGACCTCACAGAGGTGAGGTCATCAATGAAAAAGCAGGAAGTGCGAAGGGTCATAACAACTCTGACAGTGGATTATCACACAGACCTGAATACATCACATCTCAAGAATGAAGCAAGGCTGCTACTATTTCAAAACAAATCAAAAATTTTAAAAAAAACAAAAATTCCAATGTGGCTCTAATAAGCATCAATGAAGGATTTAGCATGCTAAAAAAATATAAATTGTGAAATGGTAACCTTCATTTTAAAAATTCTGCATAAATCTTTACAGTAAGTCTTTGCAAGCATGTAATCAATATAATAAGATTAATTACAGTCATTGGCACAAATTCATAACTAAAAATATGCTACAGCATGCAAAACAGTTTTAAACCTCTGATTTCCTCTATTATTTCAAATATTTGAATCCCCCCCCAAAAAAAATGCAGTTCAATCATTTTAAATGGACAAAATTTAAGACTTAATCAAAACTACCATGCTTGAAAACCACACAGAGACTGGGAACCCTGCAAACTGTTGAGGTACTGAGGTGAAATGGGTGGCATGAGGTGGAAGTGGACACAAAATTTGACTTCATTGCTCCCATCATGGAGGAGGTACAGGAGTTTGAAGACTCAGATTGAATGTTGAATATGAACAGCTTCTTCCCCTCTGCAATCAGATTTTTGAATGGCTGTGGATAGTACCTCACGTTTTGCTCTCTTTTCACACACTTAATTATTTCTTATTGTAACAGTAATTTTTTAATGGATTGCACAGTTCTGCTACCACAAAACAACACATTTCATGACATATACCAGTGATAATAAGCCTGATTCTGATTCTGACTTGTACCTCAGCACGGGAAATTCTTGACTTTTGGGTAGTGTGGTGAAATTCCTCCCCTCAGTGGTTAGGTTAAGGTGACCAGATGACTGCCCAAAATACTGAAAGAAGCATGACCATGGGGTGGGAAACACAAAGTGCTGGAGGAACTCAGCTGTTCAGGCAGGATTAATGGAGAGGAATAAACAGTAACGTTTTGGGCCGAGTCTTTTCATCAGGTCCTGATGAAGGGTCGCAGCCTGAAATGTTGACTGTTTATTTCTCTCCATAGTGCTTGACCCACTGAGTTCCTACAGCATTTTGTGTTTGCTCCTATGGATTGTCACCATCTGCAGAACCTCTTGTGTTTGTGATCATGGTGTGACTGGATGACCATGATTTCTCGTGGAGTCAGCAAAGTGACTTGCAATGGGCTACAGAATTTTCCATTACATCTCAGAGTGCTTATAAAAGTATCTTGCCAATTAACATCAGCAACATGAAAGCTCCACACTCACATTAACAATATCAACGATGCACATCACTGTTTATAGTTATCTGATTTTGGTTACCCATCCTCCAATCTATGATCTTGCTAATTAGCAATGGTAATGACTTTGCTTCACGAATACATTAAATGCAATTGATATTTAAATAAACATTTATTTCACTTATGTTGGGCAGCAGGACAGCATAGTGGTGATTGCATTAGCTTTACAGTGTCAACGATCAAACTCGAGTTCGATTCTTGCTGCTGTCTGTAAGGAGTTTGTATGTTCTCCCTGTGACTGTGAGGTTTCCTCCCACATTCCAAATTGATACCACTCGTAGGCTAGCCTAGCATAATCCTTGCTGATTTGATTTGAAGCAAATGATCCATTTCTCTGCATGCACACTGTGGGTTCGCGGAGAAGGTGTGGAGGAGGATGGAAGGGGCTGTGTCGAGGTTCATCCCCAACAGCTGCGTAACAGAGGACTCTCTGATCTACGGGCTGTTCCCGGGGACGCACACCGAGACCAACATCCGGTGCTGCTGGCAGATCATCAACTCGGTCAAAGACGTTCTTTGGTCGGCCTGAAACTTGATGGTCTACCAGCACACGGGGATGTCCGTGGGGGAATGCTGCTGACTGGCACATTCTCGGCTGCAGGAGTACATGCTGAGAGATGCACTCAAACTCGGTGCAGCCACCGCAAGGGCCCGGTGGGGAAGGACCACAGTCTAGGGTCCTTCTCCCGTGGGAGTTGAGGTGTGAGGGGTTGGGGGTATACCCCCTGAATGTAAATATGAAAGAATAAAGTGCCACGTGGGTGGCAAAACATTAGAACTTTGAAAATGTAAAGACAGTAATGGTACCAACTGTAAAGAATTGAAAGTCTTTGAATGGTTATTGTATATAATTTTATTTTGGAATAAAGTATATTTTGTTTAATAAAAAAAAAATTTCTCTGCATGGTTTGCTGTGACAAATAAAACCAATCCAATCTGTGTTAAGATTCATTGTAATCACTAGTTATAACATTTAGCAATTCAAAATTCATAACAAGAATAAGGCACTATGTTTATGCTTACTAGTTGATGGCCTGTGGATGCTGCTGACAACACTATCACTAAACCCATCCCTAATTTTTTTTTTACACAGGCATGCTTTCTACTGAGAGTGGTGGGTCCCTGGAATCTACTGCCTGGGTGATGGTAGAGGCTTTTAAGAGATGTTTCAATAGGCACATGAATGTGAGCAAAATGGAGGGATGTGGACAGAATGGATTAGTTTAGTTGGCCATTTGAATACTAATTTATTCAGTTCAACACAACACTCTGGGCTGAAGGACCTTTTCCTGCGCTGAACTTAATGTTTTAAGTTCCATTATCTAATAGACTCCAAAATGAACTGGCAATTAAGATCAGATTAGTGGCATCTACACTCACACCTGGGAAACAGATCAGGATATGAGGATACAGGTAGACCGGATGCTTCCTGATCAACATTCCAGAATCCTGACTTAAGATTGTTTAATGTCATTTCCAGTACACAAATGTAAAGGAGAATGATATAATTGTTACTCCGGTTCCAATGCAGCACAATAAAAACACAATAAATATAAATACAAATACAGAAGATATTATAAATGTATAGATTGATTGCATGTCCATAAAGTGTCTGTACTAACAGGAAATGATGAAATAGTGGTGGTCGATTAGTGGATGCAGGTGTTGATCAGACTATCTGCTTGGAGAAAGGAACTGTTTTTGAGTCTGGTGGTCCTGGTGTGGATGCTACGTAGCCTCCTTCCTCATGGGTGAGAACTACCAAATTACATTACAGGTTGACCATCCATTTTCCAGCACCCTCAGTTCCTCAGCCTTGCTGGATTAAAAGAGGTCACACAATAATAATGGGAAAAATTGAATTTAGAAGCTTAAAAAGGATTATTAATTAAACAAAAATTAAATATAAATTTACTAATTACCGTGTTTACAAAGAATGTTGCTTATCGGTTATCTTTTTAAACATTTCATCCAGGCAAAGTTGTTTCATGTGTTTTGATCACTCCGTATGTAATTTTACTTCCATCACATAAAAATTTATTAGCTCGTTCCATCACAATGGTACATTTTTCTAACCCTTTGATTAAATCCCTCAACAATTCAATTAACTTGTCAATAGTAAATCTTCCAGTTTCATCGCTTTCATCATCATCGCTGCCATCTTCATCACTTACAGTGTTTTTATCAGCACTCAGAACACTGTCTATCATTTCCGAGTCAGTAAGGTGATGCACAAAGGTGTTTCATTGTCAACAATCACACACTCAGATAGATTTTCTTCATTAAGACTACTTGCTATATCTTTGAAAGCAGGTCCTGTAATAGCTTTTGCATATGCAAGCAAATCATGAACATCTACTTTCTTCCTTGGTACACAAAATCCTGTAAAATAGTTGCATGCATGTTCTGATTCCAGTTCTTTATGGAACAACTTAGTTTGGTTCATTATCATACTGTCTGACAAGTTGGCGAAACCATTCAATCATCACTCAATCATGCTCAATGCTCTTACCAACTTTCAGAGAACTGCAATTTTTTTTGCTTTGGTGCTTTCTGTCATAACACAGTTAACAAATGTAACTGTGTAAGTCACACAGCTTAAGCACAGAAACACCTTGGTCCAGTTTTTTAAACATTTCAACCTCCTCTTGGATCAATATGGACTAATGTTTATGTTTGACACCACCATTGGTACTTGAAGTAATCTTAGAAGCTGCAACTAGGGTTAAATTTACATAAAATAAACAAAAATAGGCACAAAATATCAGGAGTACCACCAACAAGTGCAATGTAAATAATAAAAATGGCGTGCTTTTGTCAAAATGAGTCTCACCACAAATGGCGCTGCATGCATTACACACAGTGCCATCTGGTGGTCACCCAGTAAACCACATCTCATAATTTCATCTGAATTAAAAGATGAGCCAAAAAAAAATGATGGTCAACCTGTAATTATTTGTGAATGTGCAGTGATTTACCCATTTCTCTGTCATTTAACATGATCCAATGATAAAAACATTTGGAAATTCAAAACTCTATTTCCATCTTTCACCCTCTTAGAAAAGAAATCCATGTATTGTTGTTCTCCTCTATGTGTTAACAGCTCCATAAAATCCAAAGAAATGCTTTCTGAAAACCATGGATTGTTCGTGGGTTCCCTCACCATAATTGGGGCTGCCCTTTGGAAGCCTTGCTGATCATCATGTTGGCAATCTTTCAACTGTCTCGTAAGATGATGGTGCGTTTGATCGCAGTGGCTACTATGGGGTCCACCAAAGGTGTTATTGTCCTTTTTAAACATATTTTTATAATTACAAGATCCAGCTGGACATTAAGAACTTAAAGTATGGCAAGTCTACCCCATCAGCAAGTTGCTCATTGGTGGGGAAACTGAAAGAGCTGGACGTGGTATAGATCATGCTGCTGCCTGCGTCAGAGAGATGTCCAGTGTGCAGTCTAACAGCGAATGATCATCTTAGTCACTTTTCTTGTGACTGCAAGACCCTATCAGACATTGTTAATGTGGAATGTTGCAAGTCGAATTCACAGGTTTTTTGGCGGATGGCAGGGGAGCTGTGTGACCCTGATTGTGGTGAGGACTAGGCCTCAAGACATGGAGTCGCCCAGGAGAGAGGCATTGGACTCTGCACTCCACTGGAGGTGGTATGGCACGGTGTCCAAGCTGGAGTCAGTGCTGCCCCCCCAGTGTTCACTCGGCAGAAAGCAGGCTGCATTGTGTTCGACTGCAGATTATTGCAACATTCATGGACTCAAGGCCCTGGACTATATTTTTTTTGTGTGATTGCATTTTACTGATATCTTATACGTGCTATATGGTCATTGTGTAACATGTCACTGTTGGTGCTGTGTTTTGCATGTGGGCCCCGGAATAACGCTGTATTGTTTGGCTATATTCACGGGTATTCACATATGGTTGAATGACAATTTAACGAACTTGAATCTCCACTGCAATCCTTAATCCCCTTGCCTTATGTGCTATGAAGCTGTCTAAGTGATATTATATCAACTGGGATTGACTCACCTATCAGATTCCTTCTTCTTCAGCCTATTACCTCGCAGCTTCTAACTTCAACCCCCCCCCCACTTTACCCCTCACCTGGTCTCACCTATCACCTATCAGCTTGTACTTCTCCCTCTCCCCACTCACCACTTAACCCCTCACCTGGTCTTACTTATCACCTGCCAGCTTGTACTTCTTCCTCTCTCCACTCACCTGGTCTCACCTATAGCAACCAACTTGTACTTCTCTCTCTCCCCTCACCTTCTTATTTTGGCTTCTTCACCCTCCCTTTCTAGTCCTGATGAAGGATATCAGCCTAAAACACTGACTGTTTATTCTTCTCCATAGATGCTGCCTGACTTGCTGATTTCCTCCAGCATCTGGTGTGCATTCATCTGGATTTCTAGCATCTGCAGAATCTCGTGTTTATGGCATTCAGTCTCAATTGTCTTTTCCTAACAATTTTTCTTCTTGTCTTCAAAATCCTGTTTTCCTTATTGTATTACATTCAAACTATTCTCCACGGGCTACAAAATATTCAGTATTATACCAATGCAAGGAGTTCTTAATGATTCAGAAACTGCAATTTGATTGACATTGGAAAGTCTTCATATATAGAGAATAGCCAAAAAGGTGAAAACCAATTTTAAATTGCTTAAACATTCAATGCCTTAAGAAATTAAGAGGGATTTGAAGGTTTTGTAAATACCTGGTCTGTGGGATTACTCATTTCTTTGTTAGATCTGCTAAAAATTAAGATCTCTGCCTCCCTAAAAGAACATCATGAAGTTGTTCATTGCTGGAGGCAATCCTAATTCGAAAGGAAACCTACAGTCATTGACCATTTTATTAGGTACACCTGCTCTTTAATGTAAGTATCTAATCAGCCAATCATGTGGCAGCAACTCAATGCATAAAAACACGTAGACAAGTAATTTCTTCCCCCACCCCCAGTAACCCTGTCTGGCAGTGCAGATGTTATGCTGTTGGGTGCACACGCTGGGCTGATGCGCAGCATGGACACTCCTGTTTGTGCTTGTGCACACAGGACAGTGGCCTTCCTTGGTGTGCCCTGTTCGTTGTTGCTTCCGCTTTCAGGGAGGGGACCTGACTGATAGGTTGGTGTGTCCTGTTTGTGCTGGCACGTGCTCTGTGCTGGCCCAGTGGAACAGTTCATTTGGGGGGGATGGGAAAGAGTGCTGGCTCCAGGAAAATGGTTAGTTATTGACTGATTTTGTTGTGCGGTGTCGTTGTGATCTTGTTGTGATGAATGTATTTGTGGACATTTGTGATTCCAAAGAAGATTATGAATTCCTTCTTTTCTTTTTATGTAAATGTTCCGGCTCATGGTAACAATTCCCCTCTCCCGCATTCTAAGGAGATCCTTATTCAAGGGCTGATTTTGGTGTAAGTGGGGTGGGAGAGAGGGTGCGGTAAGGTGATGTGTTTTACTTTAGATTTATGCTTTGGAGATGTAGTCCTATTGGTCTGATGGTATATACCTGCATTTTCTCTTTTGTCATTGTTGTTATTTTTGCCATTTTTCTGCACTGTAAATATTTTTGCACTTTTTCCAAAAATTTTTCACCTTTGCACTGAGTGTACTATTGCAGACTGCTGTCTGATTTTTAAAGTCCACACCTCCATAAGGGCACACAATCCTCAACAAAACCCACCGTGTGACAAACCCCTTTAAAAAAAACCCCTCACAACAAAGACCTTCAAACATCTAATGCACAAAAAACAAAAGAACAAATTGCACAAGCAGCAAAACACAAGCAAATAACATACAGAACGTTAAACATCAAACTGCAGAGTCCTCGAAACAGTCCAGGAGCCATAGCCACTGAGCCAGCCAGTTCAGCACTGTATCGATGGCTGCAGGCTACAGCACACAGAGCCAGTTCCACACTGAAACGTCTCAATCAAATCGCACAAATTGTTTAAAAAAAAGAGTAAACAAACACACATGGAGACTGTGGAATGATTGTTGGTGCCAGACAGGCTAGCTTAAGTATCTCAGAAACTGCTGATCTCCTGGGATTTTTATGCACAACAGAGAATGGTGTGAAAAACAAAAAACATCCAGTGAGAGGCAATTCTATGGTTGAAAACACCTTGTTAATGAGAGAGGTCAGAGGAGAATGGACAGAATGGTTCAAGCTGACAAGAAGGTGACAGTAACTCAAATAACCACATGTTACAATATTGGCGTGCAGAAGAGCATCTCTGAATGCTTAACACGTTGAACCTTGAAGTGGATGGGTTTCGGCAGCAGAAGATCACGGACATACACCCAGTGGCCACTTTATTAACTACAGGAGGTATCTAATAAATTATCCACTGAGTGTACATACCTCTACACAAATGCTTCAAATCATCCAGACACCACTGCCAGCTAATTCTTTATCATTTTTGTGGCTTAAAACTGTAGCTGACATTTAATACACAGTTGTCATATTAATAGCTGAGGCACAATAATAATCTCACTTTCAACCTGAAAGGAGCAAAAGATTAATTAAGTTACTGATGAACGTGTTCTCCAGGCAGACAGTGAACAGTCCGAGATGGAATTGTCAATGAGTAAGCATACAGAGGTCATAACTTTAAACCACCATATTAAAAAAAGTGCTCTGTTAAATTAGATACAGTGCTTTCAGATTGTTGAATTATGTACTCTTCTGGAACTGTCACCAGAAAGTAATCTAACCTCACAATTGACAATTTGCTTAATTGTCATTAAATGTAAGAATGAAAAGGTATTGTATGACTTATTCGTGTAAATAATTTGTTATGAAGGAAGCTTATGCAAAAAAGTAACAATTTCCTTAAATGTTTCTTTCATTTTCAGTTAATTAGCAAGTACTTACTTAAGTGCTGCAGATATTCCAGGTTGTCCAAAATAAGGTATTAAATAATTCTATAAACAAAGTGACTGATAAGCATTGTAATTGAAACTGGCACATTTTGTCTCGATATTCTGTACCCAATCGAAACTACAGCCCTCTAAGCTAAAATAAAGCACATTGTATTTTAATCTTTTTATATGTTAGTAATGCTTCAAAAAACTGCAAGTTGTTGTGAGGAGAGCAAATGATACTACACACCTGATAATACTGGAGCAAGCTCATTGTAGCCACCAAAAGAAGCATTTCTGGTGAGTTTCCGTCCATCAACACGGGATGAGAGCACACTCGGAAGCCCAGCGCACAGGGAGAACCTGCGGCGCATCAGATTCTCGTCCTTCATGCTGTGGATATTCAGCCTGAGACACAGGTCTACCCATAAGCTGAAATCAGTGTGCCGCTCAGGTGGAGGCTGAAGCAACTGCAGCTGCAAGGCTACTAATCAATGACTGAACAACTAAAGGAAAACACTGGTCCCTGTGAACAAGACGAGACACTGTACTCTGCTCCCAGCAACTGGACAACAAAATGAAAGCAGATTTACAGCACTGTAGCCAAGTACCACCTTATTTATCCCTGAATTTGGAGAACACTCTTTTTAAAAAATTTGCCTTCAGTACTCAAACCCAAAGCATTAAAACTTGTTTTTGAACTTCAAGTTAATATCACAAACATCTTTGAAATCTATAAAGCATCTAATCTCTCCATGCCTGCCAATAAAATTAGCTCCTATATTGACTCCTCTCTGCCGTATCAGCGATTCCAGTTCAGTTTTCTATTGAGTCACAATCTCATAAATTTTCTTTTCTTAATTCCTTTCAATTTTACTTAGAATACCATTCAAAATTAGGAGAAATGTGTAGATCTACAGTTATTACAAATTAAACTATTCCCTCCACTTATATTCAGTTATAAGATATGTCACACAGGAAGCAATTTTATTCTTAGACCGCAATCTCCCTTTGGAATTCTTTTATACCAAGAACATCAGATATCTGGTTGAGAAATACGTTTTTTCTAGAGGCCCACCATATCAGTGGTGGATGCAATTTCGATTTCAACATTTAAGGGAAATTTGGATAGGGACTTGGATGGGAGGGGTATACAGGGCTATGATCTGGGTGCAGATCGATGGGACTAGGCAGATTAAGAGTTTGACACTGACTAGATGGGCTAAAGGGCCTGTTTCTGTGATGTAGTGTTCTATGACTACATCAGCATGTAACACTATTATGGTACTGACACCTGATAGCATGAACATTGATTACTCTAACATCCAGTAATTTCTCTCCCCTCCCCTTCTCTCTTTTTCCATTCCCCATTCTGCCTTGCCTCTTCTCCTCACCTCCCTCCGATTCCTTCTTACTCAGCCCCTTACCTTTTCCACTTATCACCGCCCAGCTTCTTACTTCATTCCAACCACCTTGCCTTCATCTGGTCTCACTGATCACCTGCCAGCTTGTGCTCCTTCCCTTCCTTTCACTTTCTTATTCTGGCTTCTGCCCCCATCCTTTCCAGTCCTGATGAAGGGTCTCAGCCCAAATGTTGATTATTTATTCCCTTCCATAGATGCAGCCTGACTTGCTGAGTTCTTCCAGCATTTTGTGTCAGGAACACCATTAAATAATCTGAACTCCCACTTAACCCACTGAAACTGGATCCCCATGTATTTCATGAGAACTGGAGTAGGCATGGCTCAAATGCCAAACATAATCAACACCTGATTTTCAAATTTCATGAATTAATAATAACCTCTCAGGCAAGACTTCAACCTATACATCGATAAAGTTTTCAGAACCCTTTGGGAAGGTGCATGCTCAAAATTCGGATGGGTTATAGTCCCTAAACATCTGTGGGCTCCAGAAGAGAGACATGAGCATGGATTCCCATGTAGTCCTGACCTAATGAGATGCCTAATACACAATAGCAAGAACAAATTCATTCAATTATTAACACTAGGACAAGGACCAGGGTGATGAAGATAACTTAATTTCATGGGGGATGGCTTGAAATCAACACTGGCAGATCTCAAGGATGTATGCTTAGCCCATTGCTCTACCCTCTCTACACCCACAATAGTATGGTTAAGCAGAGCTCAAGCGATACCTATAAATTTGCAGATGACACAACTATTGTTGGCAGAATTTCAGATGGCGAGGAGGCAGACAGGAGCAACATAGATAAGCTGGTTGAGTGTTGTCGTAGTAACAACCTTGCACTCAATGTCAATAAGACTAAAGAATTGATTGTGGATTTCAGGAAGAAGAAGTAGAGTGAACACACACTCGTCCTCATCGAGGGATCAGAAGTGGAAAGGTGAGCAGCTTCAAGTTCCAGTGTGTCAACGTTTCTGCGGATACATCTGGGCCCAACATATTGATGCAATTACAATGAAGGCATGACAGAAGCCTTAGGAGTTTGAGGAGCATTGGTATGTCACCAAAGACACTTGCAAATTTCTACAGATGTACTGTGGAGAGCAGTCTAACTGGCTGCATCATTGTCAAGTATAGAGGGGCCACTGCACAGGATCATAAAACACTGCAGAAAGTTGTAAACTCAATCAGCTCCATCATGGACACTAGCCTCCAGGTTTCTGTACCTTCTTCCCAATGGTAACAGTGAGAAGAGGGCATGTCCTAGCTGGTAGGGATCCTTAATGATGGACGCCGCCTTCCTAAGGCACCAGCATTTAAGACATTAAACAACATTTAAGAGAAATATGGATAGGTACATGGACGGAAAGGGTATGGAGGGATGTGGTCCAGCTGCAGGTCAATTTGACAAAGCAGAATTAGAGTTCGGCAAAGATCGAGATAGGTTGAACGGCCTATTTCTATGCTGTAGTGCTCTATGCATCTAACCAGCCAACCTATAAACACAACACAAGAAATCGTTATATCAAGAGGGGTATTTGTGACAACAATTGAAAAGTAAGCCTCCTCCATTAAAGCCCTGTACAACTGCTACTGCTTCCAATTTTTACTTCTGAAATAGTCACTGGGAAAGCATTCCTTACTCCAATGCCCAGCTGCAGAGAAGAAAATTCTTCACACTCTTTCCTTAACTCTCTGAATATTTTAAATCAATATTCTTTGTGACTGATGATTCAATGAGGAAACAATGATACCTTTCTCAATCAGAGGTCAGAGTTATTATTTATCCTCTTTTAGGCCTGCCTATTCCAAAAGTTTCTCCCCATGGCCACACTTAACATAATCCAAGTGGATGCACTTTCCAGTTTAATTGTGCTGTTTTTACTCTATAACGAACACTGCTCCAAGTGCAGCCTAAGAATTTCTTGCACAACTTTATCTTCACTATCTCCACTCTATTCTTCTGAACAAGCGAAACACAAAATATAACAGTTATTTTTATCTGTGACTTTATCGATGTTTATACTTGCTTATTTTATGTAGAGATCTTTGGCATCTTTTGAGCACATTTCAGTAACAAAGCAATTGGAGAGCTGATCTACATTTTCATCTCAATTTACAGTCCCTGAACGACACTTTGCTAGGGCTTAGTTGAGAATCAGATTAAAATTACAATTAAAAGTGAAAATACCATTAAAACAATATTCAGTGCTTGTTGAACAATTCAGTTAGCTATTAAACTTCTGATAACATACAACTAATTTGAAAATAATCTTTCCCCAGTTTGTTCCTGGAAAATTAATTTACATTTGCTTTCAAGAAACATTGTCCATTTCAGTTAATAAAGACTGACATCCTCACACTTACAAACGGTGACCTACCTCTTCCACAGAAGCTTAACAATAATTTTCTGCACAAAATACAAAGCAGTGGCAACCTGTCTAACTATGTATCAGTAGCCTTGCTCAAACCAAGATAATCCACAGTCTTTGCTTTAAAGGTAACTGTCTATAAAAAAATGACTTACACTCAAAATAATTAGCAGTTTGACTAAGGCAACGAAAGTGAATTGCATCCTGCTGAAATGAAGGACAGCCTCTACTCCGAGTGCCAGCTGTTCTTGACAATCATCCTTCCTATATTAATAAGCAACTCAGAATAATCACATCAGCATTAGTATGTGGTGGAAGTAGGTCAGATTTGACCTGTTTTCCAAACGGCAAGCTTTGCACTGCTTAGCATTAATCTGACAAGATATTATTCATCATAACGGTTAATGTGCAAGGACATTTAAATGTTCGACATGGACATTTCCAAATGCAGCTATCTATACTTGTTGCTTTTTAAAATACACCTGAACAACAATACTAGTAGTTCATGCAACAATCAAAATTCTTTGTATATCAGTTTGAAACCATAGAGTAATACAGAAGTCATTCAGCTCATCTATGTTTGATATGCACCCAGTGGCCACTTCATTAGACATACCCACTCATTAATGCAAATATCTAATCAGCCAATCATGTGGCAGCAACTCAATGCATAAAAGCATGCAGACATGGTCCAGAGGTTCAGTTGTTGTTCAGACCAAACATCAAAATGGGGAACAAATGTGATCTAAGTGATTTTGACTGTGAAATCCTTATTGGTGCCAGATAGGGTTGTTTGAATATCTCAAATTGCTGATCTTCTGGGATCTTCACACACAACAGTCTCTATAATTTACTGATAATGGTGCTCAAAACAATAAAAAACAACATTCAGTGGGTGGCAGTTCTATGGGTGAAATAAGTGAGGACATGGAAGATGAAATGCATGATGGAAAAGTGTGAGGTCATCCACTTTGCTGGAAAAATATAGAAAAGTGGAGTATTTTTCAATGGTGAGAGGCTGGAAGATGTTATGTTCAGAGAGATCTTTGTTTCTTTATAGATGGACTACTGACAGCGCTGACATTAGTTGCAGGAGGACTTTCATAATCTATTTTACTACTAATGAAGATCCTAGATGCTAAACACTTGATATTTTAATTTTAACACATAAAATCAAAAAAGTCATCCTCAAAGCACCAAGCACAAAATTCATTTTTTTTAGTTCTCACAGATAAAACGCAATGCTAGCAATAAATATTAAATAGGCAGAATTTATATTTTCATTCATTTTGTTTTAAGGTGTTATATATGGCTTTCAATAGGCCTATGATGGCTACAGACCAATCTTACTGATCTGGATGACTCAGAGGTGGGGGGAAAAGGCCAGAGAAGTGAGAGTGGGCTGAAATGGATTTCAAAGTAAAAGCACCAGTAATTACCTGAAAGAAAGTGTTTTGCAGAAAATAACAAAGGTGACACCTCATAAGATCTGAATTTGTCATAATCGCTGATTTCAACTAAATTGGGCATGTAGAGAACAAAAGTTGATAAATTTTGACATTTTTGTCTAGTAAAAGCAGTCTTCAATTTCCAAAAGTTCTTTCATGAGTTTATAATTACTTTTAGACTTAGTTATTTTTCAGAAACAAATACTGCACCATCTCCATGCATAGGAACACATTGTACCAAAATACATATACAGTGATTTCCTGTTAATTGGGCCACCTGTTAATCAGGCAACCACTTCCTTGGGCCAACTCTTAACATACAAAAACTAATTGAGAGAATAGCTGGGATACCCTTCATTTATTTGGGGCACTATGCTACTTAATTGGAACATGTTGCCAAACAGTTTCTAACTAGTGTCAGATGTATGTACTTATGTGGCTGTTAGAGCAAACAGTTTTTAAGTAGCATTAATTGCATGTGCTTGTGTTCAAAAAGCAGTGATTTTTGTCACTGATAGTTGCCGAGGAATAAACTGTAAGACAATTCAGAACTGTTTTGCTTACTGCGATTTCAAGCATTCAGGCTTGGATATGCCAGAAAGAGCTGGGAGTGAAAAAGAAACTATTTAATTACTTCAACAAGTTAGGCACTACGAAGAATCTGAAGGTATCGACAATCAATGTTAAAATAAAAATGAAGATTTCGAGGATGCAATCATCAAAAACATTGTATGAAGGCAGTCCATTATCTGCATTGTCTGTGCTGATTTTGTTCATTTACAGTCAATTAAAAGAACGCGGGCAGCATGCGATGAATTCCTCCTTCAATAATTATTAGGAACTAATACAATTTTATAGTACCCTAGTAGTATCGATAGTGTTCTAATTTGATCTGTATTTCATTCAAAAACATAATTTGTTACTCGGTTAAATGGTAGTTTGTACCTTTTTAACTATTTCCACTTAATTGGGCTAACATGTACTGGTCACAATGCATACGAAGGAGGGAGGGAGAGAGAGAGAGAGAGGGAGAGAGAGGGAGAGAGGGAGAGAGGGAGAGAGGGAGAGAGGGAGAGAGAGGGAGAGAGGGAGAGAGAGAGGGAGAGAGAGAGAGAGAGGGAGAGAGAGAGAGAGAGGGAGAGAGGGAGAGGGAGAGAGAAGGAGAGAGAGAGAGAGAGAGAGAGAGAGAGAGAGAGAGAGAGAGAGAGAGAGAGAGAGAGAGAGAGAGAGAGAGAGAGAGAGAGAGAGAGAGAGAGAGAGAGAGAGAGAGAGAGAGAGAGAGAGAGAGAGAGAGAGAGAGAGAGAGAGAGAGAGAGAGAGAGAATGAGAACAAAAAAAGTGAGGTTACTGTAATGTTCATTGTCCATTCAGAAATCTGAAGGCAGAGGGGAAGAAGCTGTTCCTAAAGTGTTGAGTGTAAGTCTTCAGGCCACTATACCTCCTCTCTGATGGCGTTAATGAGATAAGGGCATGTCCTGGGTGGTGGAGATCCTTAATTATGAATGATGCCATTTTAAGGCGTTGCCTTTTGAAGGTATACTCAATGATGAGGAGGCTAGTGACCATGATGGAGCTGGCTCATCATCACAAAAACAGTAATGGCTAGTAAATGAAACAAATGTACATAAACAAATTCAGGACTGACATATACTTAACATCCTAATTTGTCCTATCAACTTCAAAGATGTGTATTACTCCACCTTCAAAGGTCCCTTGTCTCTTCACCAATTTAGAAATCACTTTGTCCACTTCACCAGATTATCATCAGCTTCCTGAAGTCCCTTCTGTTCAGTTCAATGTTTTTTGGCCTATATAAGGTCATAAGACATCAGAGCAGAATTAGGCCATTTGGCCTATTGAATCTGTTCCACCATTCCATCATGGCTGATTTATTATCCCTCTCATTCTGCTGACATCTAATTGTAACTTTGATACCCTTACTAACCAAGAGCCTATCAAACTGATTTAAAGTCGCCCAAGGCAACAAAATCCACAGATTCATCACCCTCTGGCTAAAGAAATTCATCTTCATCTATATTCTACAGGGACAACCTTGTATTCTGAGGCTGTGCTCGCTGGTCCTAGACTCCCTCACTACAGGAAATATCTTCTCCACATACACTCTATCCAGGCCCTTCAATGATCAATAGGGTTCATTTATACTGTTGTACATTACTGAAATGTGTTAAAAAGGACAATAGCGTCTGACACTGACACTAAGGGACACCACTAGATCATTCCTTTGAATCACAAATATTTACTCCTCTTCTACTTTTAACCTATTTGAAATTTTCTGCTCAACAATTATAGTGGCTTTTTATGTGTTTAATATTAAGAAGCTTATTGTAGATACACAAAATGTTGGAGGAATTCAGCAGGTCAGGAAGCATTTATGGAGAGGAATAAACAGTCATCAGGATGGGAAAGGAAGAGGGAAGACGCCACAATAAGAAGGTGAGGGGAGGAGGTGGAGTACGAACTGGCAGATGACAGTTGAGACCAGGTGAGGGCAAAGGTGGGTGGGTGAGGGAGGGTGGAAGAAGTGAGAAGCTGGGAGGTGATAGGTGGAAAAGCTAAAGGCTGAAGAAGAGGAATTTGATAGGAGGAGAGTGGACCATGGGAGAAAGGGAAGGAGGAGGGGCACCATGGGTGGGTGAGAAGAGGAGGAGGAAGAGGGAGACAGAATGTGGAATGGAACAAAAAAAGGAGAGAAGGAAAAATTAATGGAAGTTGGTGAAATTGATTTTCATGCCATCAGCTTGAGTCTACCCAGATGAAATATGACGTGTTGCTCCTTCAAACTGACAGTGGCCTCATTGTGGCAGTAGAGAAGTCCGTGGGACCAACATGTTGGAATGGGAATGGGGAATGGAATTAGAATGGTTGGCCACCAGGAAATCTTCCCTGTTGCAACAGATCATCATCTGGACTCTCCTAGGTCTAAAGTACTAACATTGTAGTACTTTCTTATTGACCTACAAAGAGTTAAAATACACAAATACCACTTGCATTCAAAAAACCCACGGCAACTCATTTATTAGCTCATACTATTTCCAATGGCAATTAACTTTTCCTAGCTTATGGTTTAATCAGTTTCCTTCTAAGAACTCCTGCATTTTTTAAAAAATGTAATAGAATACTTCAAATCTTTGTCGGCTTCATTCTCAGTGTTATAATTTATTCAACAAATAAATAGGTAGTATTACAGATAACATTTCAGGTTGGAAGAAACCTATCATAGATTTTAATAAATAGCACTGTATCAAGACGAGCAGATGGAATACAGTGTAGGGAAGTGTATGGCCATGCACTCTGGTAGGAGGACTATTTTCTAAATGAGGTGCAAATTTAGACATTAGAGGTGCAAAGGGACTTGGACTCCTCGTTCAAGTTTCCCCAGAGGTTAACTTGCAGGTTGGTAGTAAGGAATGTTAGCATTCATTTCAAGAGGACTAGAATATAAAAGCAAGTATGTAATAACTTGGCTTTTTAAAGTATTGGTCAGAATGCACTTTGAGTATCCTGAGCAGTTTTAGGCTCCTTTTCTAAGAAAGGTCGAGCTGGCATTGGTGAAGGTCCAGAGGAGGTTCACAAGGATAATCCTGGGAATGACTGAGCATTTCAAATCTTTGTAGCCTTTATTTTCAGTGACAGAACTCAATCAATGCAAGCAATCACTTGTTTTGGCGAGGCAGCATGAAATAGCAGGGCCTTTTGTGACTTTTCTGAGGGCTTCAATCATCGTGACTGGTAATTGGTAACTGGTAACTGGTAATTGGTAAACTATTAAAACATTATGTTCAAGCAGAGCAGCAAAAGTTTGGAATTTTTAGAACAGTGAGCCTGACTTCAGTGCTGGATGTTGGAGTCCATTATTAAGGATGAAGTTTCAAGATACTTGGAAGCACATAAAAATATAGGTGTAGCCTGACTTAAAACACTTAAATCCTCATGACAATCTTGGCCTTGTCCACTACTTAACTTGCAATGTAATTCATAATTTGTTAGCTTTGTTGGTTGCTAGTCTGTAATTATTGGTTGATTAGTCTAGCTACTAGTCCATTACCATGCTTCTCTTCAGCCTCGTGACCAACTTCCTCAATAACATTCAGGGCCTTTAGGTAGCGGCTTGGTGATTACAATATTGGGCTGATGATGAACTTTACACTGTACTCCCATGTCATGGCAGCTCAGGAAATGGAAATTCTTAAATCACTAACAAATAATTTGCGACAGAATAAAAATTCACTATTACAAAATCTATGTGAAAATGTAAACACAAAATGAATACAGAAAATAGAGCTAGTTTACCAAGGAGAATAACTGCAGACTGTCAGTTTACAATGGGACCCTAAAGAGATTGGCTTTAGAAACCGACCTGGCAGTCTCTTCTAGCAATTGGTTAATTATTGTCACATATAACTGAGGGTACAGTGAAAAAGTCTATGCTATTCACATTTGTGATAGGGATGATTTTCTAGGAATGCAATTCCTCCATAACCTTGGGATAAAATGAGGTTTGTAACTGTAAGATTTATACATTATTTATGTACAATACAGTATTACCCTTGTTCCCCATCAGATTCCTCCAACTGTCTGACAATAACAGGCCAAAATAAATAGCAATAGTTGGTGCTACCATCTGAGATTGACTTGCTGCCATGGAGCTGACTAAACTCTCAATTCATCCATATGGGTTAGTTATCCTGTGCTAGACAGAGCTGTGCTTTACAGCTATTAAGGGAAAATCCGAGGGTTGGAAATAAATTTGCCTATTCTAAGCGAGCATGCAAATAACCACAAGAGCTCTTCTCACAAGAGCTGTGTGGATCAGTGGTCGTGCCTGTAGTAGGTTAAAACTGCGGACTCTTAACAATAAATACAAACACTGCACACAAGTCTGAGGAAAAGACGCCAATTCATGCAGAATTCAAATTGGAACAGAAATTTTAAAAGGTTTCTTGGCACAATTTTTAAAAATTTACTATCTTTGTATTACCTTCCATGTTAGACTGAAAAAGAAATTTTGCTTTCTGGTTTATTATGCCCATAATAAAATATAAATGGCCAAATTTAATAAACCCTTCAGAATCATATTGTTTGCACTTGAAACATCTGAAACAACAAATACACCATAGAATAAAGAAAAACTAATTTAAAATGAAAAGGATCTAGAAGTGGAAAGTAATGTATTCATTATTAAAAGCCTGAAAAAAAAGACAATGAGATACTTCTATTAGATTGTACAAGAGAACGGATTGCTTCAATTCATTCATCATTACAACTACTTTGGAGTAGAATAGAGTTGATTGCAACTGATGTTACCTAGCAACTAGTAAAGCACAGAAAAAAAAATCGATGTTGGTATTATACTTTGGTTGTTCATACCTCTCCTCTAACATCTTAATGAAGAATCCCATGAAAGCATTCTTAAATGTCCAAAACAAAATCAAAGGAAGATACACGAGAAAGATCAACTTGACACAACTGTAGACAAAATGGGAGTCACAGTTTTGGATTAATTTTCTTATAAAGTTCCATTTAGCTTTGCTGATTTGAATCTCGGCTCTAGGGCAATATACTGTAGAATCAATGGCCACTTTATTAGGTACACCCTATACCTAGTAAAGTCAAGTGAAGTCGCTTTTTATTGTTATTTCGACCATAAACTGCTGGTACAGTACACAGTAAACACGAAACGATGTTCTTTCAGGACCCTGGTGCTAGATGAAACAACACAAAACTACACTAGACTATGTGAGACAACTTGAGGCTACACTAGACTATGTAAAACTCAAAAACAACACTAGACTACAGACCTACACAGGTCTACATAAAGTGCACAAAACAGAGCAGGGCAGCACAATAATTAATTAATTAATTAATTAATAATTAATAATACACAAGACAATAGGCACAGTAAAGGACAAATTTCAATAATAACCGATGTAGATGTCAGTCTAGACTCGTGAGTATTGAGGAGTCTGATGACTTGGGGGAAGAAACTATTGAACAGTCTGGTCGTGAGAGCCTGATTACCTTGGTACCTTTTGCCAGATGGCAGGAGGGAGAAGAGTTTGTATGAGGGGTGTGTGGGGTCCTTCACAATGCTGTTAGCTTTGCGGGTGCAGCGTGTGGCCTAAATGTCTGATATGGTGGGAAGAGAAACCCCAATGATCTTCTCAGCTGACCTCACTATCCGCTGCAGAGTCTTGCGATCTGAGATGGTGCAATTTCCGAACCAGGCAGTGATGCAGCTGCTCAGGATGCTCTCGATACAACCCCTGTAGAATGTAGTGAGGATGAGGGGGTGGGTGATGGACTTTTCTCAGCCTTCGCAGAAAGTAGAGACGCTGCAGGGCTTTCTTGGCTATGGAGCTGGTGTTGAGGGACCAGGTAAGATTCTCTGCTAGGTGAACACCAAAAAATTTGGTGCTCTTAACAATCACAACGGAGGAACCGTCAATGTTCAGCGGAGAGTGATCACTCCATGCTCTCATGAAGTCAACAGCCACAGAGTGCATGTTCATGGGTCTCTGCTGCTGTAGCCCATCCACCTCAAGGTTCGATGTGTTGTGCATTCAGAACTGCTCTTCTGCACACCACTGTTGCAAAGCACAGCTATCTGAATTACTGTTGCCTTCCTGTTAGCTTGAACCACTCAGGTCATTCTCCTCTGACCTCCCTCTTTAACAAGCCTTTTTTTGCCCACAGAACTGCCCCTCAGTGGATGAATTTTGTTTTTGTATCATTTTCTGCAACAGTCTCTAGAAACTGTTTGTATGAAAATCCTAGGACAACAACAACTGAATCTATAAACTCTTCGTGGGTTTTCTGCTAGGTACAGGTATTGATTATAACCAATGTTTCGATGACAAACTCCGCCTCTTTCTTCAGAGATGATGCCTGGGTAAGTCTAGTCCAGTGGTATTTATACCCTGTTGTCCATCCCTTCTGATTGGTTAGTCTTCACCTTCTCCTACTTTGCTTATAATTGAATTCTAGTTTTTAGTTAGAGCGAGAACTTTGTCTTCGTTAAAATTCTTTTCCTCTAGTTTTATTTCAAGGATTTCCTTTACTAGGAGGTCCCAAAAGCCATTGGCATGGCACAGTAGTTTTGTGCCATTGAAGTCAATCCTATGGCCATTATGAATGCCTGGCCATATAGAGAGCTAGAATGCCTAAGACTTTTGCACAGAAATGTTTTTGTAGTCAAATTCTACCTTGAGATTCACTTTCTTGCAGACATATACAGAAAAATAAAGAAATACAATTGAATTTATGAAAAAAACTATACACAAACAACCAATGTGCAGAAGACAACAAGCTGTGCAAATAAAAAAAATAACACTGAGAACACAGAACAATTGTGCAAAACAAAATAATACTGAGAACTTTTATGTAAGACTGATCACATTGCCATTCCTGAATCAGAATCAAAGATAGGCTTATTACCATTGTCATGAAATTTGTTGCTTTGCAATAGTACAGTGGAAGACTTACAATTATTATAAGTTCCAAAGATAAGCAGTCCAAAGATGAATATTCTCATTTCTGCCCCTTTCCTTTCTAATGCTGATGAAGGGCCCCGGCCCAAATCATCCACTGTTTATTCCTCTCTGTAGATGCTGCCTGACCTGCTGAGTCTCTCCAGCATTTTGTGCAGGTTGCTCTGGATTTCCAGCATCTGCAGAATGTCTTGCGTTAATGAAGCAGTTCCACTGTAGATGGATAACGTGATGCGGTGGGAGAGGGGTGGAAAGGTGAGGATGATGCTGTTCAATCTGGTGTAACACACACAAAATGCTGGAGGTTCTCAGCAGGTCAGGCAGCATTTGTGGAAAGCAATAAAGAGTTGACATTTCAGACCATTTCAGGACTGACGAAGGGTTTTGGCCCAAAACGTCAACAGCGCTTCTCCTTATAGATGCTGCCTGGCCTGTTGTGTTCCACCAGCATTTTGTGTGTGTTGCTTGAATTTCTAGCATCTGCAGATTTCCTCGTGTTTGCCCTTCATCAGGACTTAGCTTTCCAGGAGCCGTTCAGATTGGACCCTGCTGCATAGTTGAACAAATATCCTCAGTTTTGTCACAGGGCACAGCAGAGTTTTCATTGCTGGGTGGCAATCTGGGTGAGACCCTGGGAAGGAAAAGGTTCTCTGATTCTGGCAGTGATCCTAAATGCAGAGAGACCCTCCCTACCCTCAGTGTGCTAAAGAATACAGCTCCAAGTCCAGATGTTTTTCTTGCTGCTTATATGACGCAATGTGCTTGAGATACTGCTGCAAGTAAGTTTTGGAAATAAACTTTACTTTGAAACAATAGCAAATTTCTACAGATACACTGTGAAGAGCTTTCTGAATGGTTGCATCACTGTCTGGTGGAGGCTCCAAAGCACAGGATTGGAAAAATTGCAGAGAGTTGTAAACTCAGTCAGTTCCATCACAGGCACTAGCCTCCCCATCATTGAGGAGATCTTCAATAGATGATGCCTCAAGAAGGTGGAATCCATCACCAAGAACCCTTACAACCTAGGACATGCCCTCTTCTCATTTCTACCATCAAAGAGGAAGTACAGGAGCCTGAATGCACCCACTCAACATTTTAGGAACAGCTTCTTTCCCTCTGCTATCAAATTTCTGAATGGACCATGAACCCATAAACATTATTATCTCACTATTTGCTCTCTTTTAGCACTACTTTTTTAAAAAAAAACTAATTGTAACATAGATTTTTTTATGCAATGCACTTTACTGCTGCCACTAAACAACGAATTTCACAACATATCAGTGAAAACTCTGATTCTGACATGAAGAAAGGCAGGTGATCTCATTGAATCACATATGATCCTGAAGGAGCTTGACAGGTTAGATGTTAAGAGAATTAGATGTTAAGAATATAAAGAATTAAGAGCATAAATAAATAGTGCAAAAAGAGAGCAAAAAAGAGAATCTAATGGCAGAGGGAAAAAAACTGTTCTTAAAACATTGAGTGTGTGTCTTCAGGCTCCTATACCTTATCTCCTCATTGATGATGATGCCGCCTTTTGAAGATGTCCTGATGCTAGGGAGGCTAAAGGCCATGATGGAGCTGGCTGAGTGTGCAACCCTGTGCAGTTTTTTCTGATCTCATGCAGTGGCCCCTCCATACCAGACAGTGATGCAACCAGTTCGAATGCTCTCTACAGTACATCTGTGGAAATTTGTTAGAGTCTTTTGGTGACATACCAAACCTCCTCAAACTCCAAATGAAATATAGCCACTGATGCTTTCCTATATGGGAATTAGAACAACAAGGCATGGCTCCAAAAGAAAGGGCCAGCCCCTGAAGATGAAAGGAATTTCTTTACTCAGAAAAATCATAATTTGGAATCATTCCAAAGTGCTTTGAAAAAGAGCCATTAAATATATTCAAGTTATAATTGATAAGTGTCAGTTCATCAGGAAAGTCAAAGATTGTGGGGAACAGATTGAAAAGTAGAATTGAGACCAAAATCAGATCAGCTATAATCTTAGTGAATGATGCAATAGGCTTGAGAGACTGCATGGCCTACTCCTGCTCCACTTTCTTCTGATGTTATCTATTCTTCACATCTTTCCAATGGCTTTTTCCTTGATCTCCAGCATTTCAAATTAAATGTTCAGCACTTAATACCTCATATGTCTACTTCTGTCCTTCAAAACCAAACTAAAGTCACTTATATATAATGCAGAGCAACAACTGAGCATGAGTAATCTGCCTTTATCAAAAGGACTCTGCAAATGTCAGTGTGTATATTTTTGCCATTAAGTGGGTGAGTGAGAGAAATATATAGCCATTTCTAAGAGATAGAACATTAGCACCTAAATCTACAACTTAGAATGAGTCCATTCTATTGCATTGTTTATAATAATGTTATAGTTCTTGTATAAATAATGCACTTATAAACTACAGGTGAAATGTAATATAAGACAGTTGAAAGCAAGTATTTGTGATTTACAGAGGAAATAAAAGCAAATGCACAACTTCTTTCAGCAATATTAATTTAAGTCTGCATTCCAGGCAGTTAGTTGCAGTAAACATGTTTTCAATGTAGTTACCAAGTAACTTTTAAGTGTTTTACCCTCACCATCTGGACATGCCCTCTTCACATTATTACCATCAGAGAAAGATTAGCTTTATTTGTCAAGTGTACATCAAAACATGCAGTAAAATGAATTGTTCATTGAGGATGTGCTCGGGGCACTTGTAAGTGCCGCCATACCATGCTCACAACTCACTAGCCCATCTTTGGATCACAGGGGGAACATATAAACTCTTTACAGACTACAGTGGAATTTAAGCCCAACCTTTCAGCTGCAACTGTGAAAAGGTGAAAAGTTATGCTAATTACTACGCTACCATGCTGCTCACTCAGTATAGGAGGCACAGAATCAGAATCAGGTTTGTTATCACCTGCAAGTGTCGTGGAATTTGTTAACTTAGTAACAGCAGTTCAATGCAATACATAATATAGAAGAAATAAATAAATAAACCGATTACAGTATACGTATATTGAATAATTAAAAATCGTGTAAAAAACAGAAACAATATATATTTAAAAAGTGAGATAGTGTTCATGGGTTCAATGTCCATTTAGGAATTGGATGGCAGAGGGGAAGAAGCTGTTCCTGAATCGCTGAGTGTGTGCCTTCAGGCTTCTGTACCTCCTACCTGATGGTAACAGTCAGAAAAGGGCATGCCCTGGGTGCTGGAGGTCCTTAATAATGGGCGCTGTCTTTCTGAAATACCACTCCTTGAAGATGTCCTGGATACTTTGTAGGCTAGTACCCAAGATGGAACCGATTAAATTTACAACCCTCTGCAGCTTCTTTTGGTCCTGTGCAGTAGCAACATCCCCCCCGCCCCACCCCGCCAATACCAGACAGTGATGCAGCCTGTCAGAACACTCTCCATGATACATCTATAGAAGTTTTTGAGTTTGTTTGTTGACATATGAAATCTCTTCAAACTCCTAATGAAGTATAGACTCTGTCTTGCCTTCTTTATAACTGCATCAATATGTTGGGACAGGTTAGGTCCTCAAGAGATCTTGACACCCAGGAACTTGTAACTGCTCACTCTTTCCACTTCTGATCCTTCTCTCAATGTTTTAGAAGCAGTTTCTTCCCCTCTACTGTAAGATTTCTGAATCACCAAAACTCCGCTTAGTTGCTCAGATAATCAAAGTTTAAAGTAAATTTATTATCGAAGTACATTCATGTCACCATATACTACCCTGAGATTCATTTTCTTGCAGGCATTCACAGTAGAACAAAGAAATACAGCAGAATCAACAAAAAAACTACACACAAAGACTGACAAACAACCAATGTGCGAAAGAAAATAAATTGTGCAAACACAAAGGGGGGGGGGGAGGAGAAGAGGGACATAAATAAATGGATGATGCTGAGAACATGAGTTGAAGAGTCTTTGAAAGTGAGTCCATAGGTTCTGGAATCAGTTCAGTGTTGAGATGAGTAAATAATAAAAGATTCTGTAAATGCTGGAAATTTTTAGGAACACACACAAAATGCTGGAAGAACTCAGCAAGTTAGGCAACATCTATGAAGGGGAATAAACATCAGATGTTTCGGGCCAGGACCCTTTATTGGGACTGGAAAGAAGGGAGCAGAAGCCAGAATAAGAAGGTGGGGAGGGGAAGGAATACAAGCTGGCAGGTGATAGGTGAATCCAAGTGACAGGAAGGTTGGAGGGTGGGGGAGGGGATGAAGTGAGAAGCTGGAAGTGGATAGGTAGAAGCAATGAGGAGCTAAAGAAGAAGAAATCTGATAGGAAATGTCAGGAGACAAGAGAAAGGGAAGGTGGAGAGGAACCAGAGGGAGATGATGGGCAGGTGAGAAGACAAGTGGTGAGAGGTTAACGAGAATAGGGGATGGAAAAAGAGAAGTGGGGGGGAGAGAGAGATTACTGTAAGATAGAGAAACTGATGTTCGTGTCATCAGGTTAGAGGCTACCCAGAAGGAATATAAGGTGTTGCTCTTCCAACCAGAGATTGACCTCATTATGGCAGTAGAGGAGGTCATGGACAGACACATTGGTACAGGAATGGGAAGTACCTGTAAACATGTGCTGGTGCCGACAGTGAAATAATCCTCGCCAGATCAAAGTTCGAGATGTAAAGACCATGAGCTGGGAAACGTAGATGATGAGATACAGCAGAATGGGTCATAAAGGGACCCACAAAGCTGGTAGCAGAGTTTGAAATTACAACTGACACCTGCAAGGATCTCACTTCAACCATAACATTATTTTTGTTGGCAATATAAATGCAAAGTTGTCCAGCAAGTCAGCCTCCACAACTACTGAGATTATAACTGGGCAGAAAAGAAGGGAAATGCTGGAAATACATCAATTATAAATCAGCATCTGTGGAGAGAGAATCAGAATGAATCGAAGACCCTCCTCCAGAATTCCCTGCTAACCCTGCTTCTCTTTCCACAGATTCTAACTATACAGTTAAATGTTTCCAGCATTTTATATATATTTCAAATTTCCAGCATCCACTAACTATTGTTTTAGCCCACCCCCCCACTCTACTCTCTCTACAGTCACAACTGTATGGCAAGATTCTACTCTAACTCCATCTATAAACTTGCAGGTGACTGACTCCATTGCAGTGGACCGCATCTTAAATATTGATAATTTGGAGTATGGAAGGAGATTGGCAACTTAGTGACATGGTGTCATGACAGTAGCCTTTCCTTCATTGACTTCAGGAAGGGGGCAGCACACATCCTGTTTATGTCAATGGTGCTGAGGTCAAGAGGGTTGAGAGCTTCAAGTTCCTTGGAATAAACATCACCAATAGCCTGTCCTGGAGATGCCATAGCCCCCTCCCACCCTAAGCATTCTCCCTTTATGCAGAAGGCACAAAAACCTGAAAGCACTACCACCAGGCTGAAAGACAGCTTCTATCCAGCTGTTGTAAGATTACTGAATGAACCTCCTGTATGATAAGATGGTCTCTAGACCTATTTAATGGCCTCTCAGCTTATTTCTCTTTCTCTGTAACTGTAACCCTTTATTCTGCACTGTTATTATTTTTCCTTGTAGTACCTCAATGCATGGATGTGATGAAATTATCTGTATGGATGGCATGCAAAACAAAGCTTCTCACTGTACCTTTGTACATGTGATGACAATAAAGCAATTTACCAATTTAGTTTTCAATTATTATAATTGGGAAGTTAAAATTAGAAAATGCAAGGCTAGGAACCTAAATTACAAGTTGACAATCAAACATAAGGGCTGAATCCTTCAGTGTTTTTCATTTCCAATGAAATAGAAAATCAGACACTGGGAATTTGCTTCATGCCAAATCCTCTCAACAGTCTGGTAAAAATAAAGCAGATGTTGTCATGTTTCCTGGAGGCTTGTTCATGTGATACAATTAAAATTACTCCAACAAAGACAAAATATGTCCTTCCAGCATCTGAAAGGAGAAAAACATCACTTTACTAAGACCTGTTCAGTGCATTCAAATCATATTTCCTCCAAGCACCCCTAGAAGGTCTTCCACAATAGTATCTTCTCAATCCGTAATCTATGCTAAATGTGGGCTTCTCTGTTGAGCTTAATTCTGTGCCAGCTTCATTGAATTTGAGTGCACTGAATGGAGGAGAAAGTTTGAAGGGCCAAATGGCCCAATTCAGCTCCTATGATTCCATGCAACATTCAGCCTTTCAAAAACAATGTTAAATTTATTTATTATTGAAGTACATATATGCCACCATATACTACCCTGGTATTCATTTTCTTGCAGACAATCATAAGAAAATTAAGAAATACAACAGAATCTATGAAAGACTATACAAAAACAAAGACTGACAAACAACCAATATGCAAAAGACACACTGTGTAAATTAAAAATAGCAATATAAATATAATTGCAAAGAAAGCATGACAGCGCCTCTACTTCTCAGGAGTCTGCAGAGATTCAGCACGTCATCAAAAACCTTGGCAAACTTCTATAGATGTGTGGTGGAAAGTGCGCTGACTGGCTGCATTATGGCCTGGTATGGGAACACCAATGCCATGAGTGGAAAATCCTACAAAAGGTAATGGATTTGGCCCCATACATCACAGGTAAAACCCTCCCAACTACTGAGCACATCTATATGAAACGTTACATTAGAAAAGCGGCATCAATCAAAGATCCTCACCTCCCAGGCCATGCTCTTTTCTCACTGCCTAATCAGGTAGAAGGTATGGGAGCCTCAGGACTCACACCACCAGGTTCAAGAACAGCTAGTACCCCTCAATCATCAAGCTCTTGAACAAAAGAGGGATAACTACACTCATTTTGATCTTTTTATTTATTGTTACTTTATACCTGCATTTGCACAGTTTGCTTACAGTTAACAGTTCTTGATGTTTATAGCTTACAGATCCTGTTTACTGTTACTGTTCTATAAATTTGCTACGTATGCCTGCAAAACAGAATCTCAGGGTTGTATGTGGTGACATGTATGTACTCTGATAATAAATTTTACTTTGAACTTTAATACTGAGAACCTAAATTGTAAAGAGTCCTTGAAAATGAGTCAGTGGGCCACAGAATCAGTTCAGTGTAGTGGTGATTGAAGTTATCCATGCCGGTTCAGAAGTCTGATGGTTGAAGGGTAATAACTCTTCTTGAACCTGAGGTGTGAGAACTAAGATTTCGGTATCTCCTGCCCAATGGCAGAAGTGAGAAGAGAGCATGGCCTGGATGATGGGTGAGTGGGGGGCTTAATGATGGATGCTGCTTTCTTGTGGCAGCGCTTCATAAAAATGTGTTGAATGGTGAGAAGGGTTTTGTCTGTGATGAACTGGGCTATGTCCACCACTTTCTATAGACCTTTCCGTTCCTGGGCATTGATGTTTCCATACCAGGCCATACTGTAACCAGTTAGGATACTCTCCATTGTACTTCTATAGAAGTTTGTCAATGTCTTTGGTGACATGCCAAACTGATTCAAACTTCTAAAAAAGTTGAGTTGCTGCTGTACCTGGACAGATCCTCTGATATAACACCAAATATTAGCTATTGTTCGAATTCCAAAACGTCAAGATCAAGCTCTTCCAGACAACACCAGATATCTAGGACACAGTTAACTCCCTGGATTTCCTACATGAGACAGGATATAGTATATTCCAGCATTGGAGGCAATCCAGTCAGTGCGCTCTAATTCATGTTACAACAAATCTTTGGAAGTTTTTTTATACACAAGATTATGATCCCTTTATGCTGGTATTATAAAATTATTTATCAATAATCTTCCACAATCCAGAACAAAAACATTAACAAACTGTAATGAAAATAATTAAAAATATTTCCTTGTTCTTTTCTGATTCAGCAGCAACAGGTAGCCACAAACAAAGTACATGTATTCAAGGTTATAAGACATCACTTTATTAGATTAATATAAAGAATAAAGGAAGAAAAATGGTTAATGAAACTGTGAAAGAGACAAACGCTAACCTATGCTACACAATGTACTGCTAGAGGGAACCACAAGTGTCTGACAGCTTTTCCAATTTCTCCTCTTCTCTCTTAACACTGGTTATGATCCGGCCGAGCAGATTCCCCATTACACAAATAAATTTTGCCTTTTAATATCCTTCAGGACTCTTTACTCTAATACTTTTTTAGACCACCATTATCTACTCTCAAGGCTGTAGACTGGTACTCAAACTAAGTTCCCAAAACATGGCTGTGGACTTTCTCAAAACAGTCTCACATCCAGCTTGACGGAGGTTTGTCTTACAAACTTCCATTTCATGTTAAGTATTTTAGGGATATCAAAGAGGAATCAAATTTAACTCGTTCCTAACACAAACCTAACTACAACTTCTTGGTACTTCACTCCTGCCATGGTATCATACAAAGCGCAAAGAGGAAAAGCTATTTCAGGTGCAGATTTATTCATCTATTTTGATTTAACATCTTTAGTCACTGTGAAAGTTGACCACTTTTAAAGATTAAAATATTAGCTTTATTAGTCACAACTCCCATCATGGGTGGTCCCAAGCCTGGCATGGAGTGAGCAACCCCATCCCGTAAAACCTGGAGTAACAGAAATGCAAACAGAAGCTCTAAAGACCTCAACCATGCGAGAGGAAGGATCTTCAAAGATGGGCTACATCTGAGGTAACTTGAAAGAGTGGCCCAGGATAGAGAACTCTGGTGAGCTACTGTCAGTGGCCTATGCCCCAATAGGCAAGTTTATTTGTCACATGTACACTGAAACATACAGAAAATACACAGCGTTATTTGTGTCAATGACCAGCACAGTTTGATGATGTGCTGGGGATAGCCCACAAGTTTCACCACATTTCTGGTGCCAATGTAGTATCCCTACAAGTTACCAACACTAATCTGTACGTCTTTGAACTGTGGAAGGAAACTGGAGCACCCAAAGAAACTCATGTGGTACGGGGAGAACGTACAAGCTCCTTATAGACAACTGGTCACTGCTGCTGAAATAGTGTAACGCTAACCATTGCCATACTATGACACCATTACTTATCCAAATTTGTGGCAAAAATGACAATTTTATTTAGGTAGCAAATTACATTTTTGTGATTTAAAAATGAATGTGTAATTGTTATTCTCCACACACATATTAATATCTCTGAGGAACTAACCTGGTCACAACATACTGATGCAGCTATAAAGAAGGCATGACAATGGCTATTTCATTAGGAGTTTTAGGAGATTTGGTTTGTCATCATTAAGGACCCCTTCATGACATGGCCTCTTCTCATTGTTTGATGGCTCTAGGCCTGTACTCACTGGAATTCAGAAGAATGATGGGTGACCTTACTGAAACCTACTGAATGGTAAAAGGCCTCAGTAGAGTGGATGTGGAGAGGATGCTTCCATGGGGGGAGAGTCTAAGATCACAGACACAGCCGCAAAATTTCTTGATTAGAGATGAAAAGGAATTTCTTTAGTCAGAGTGGAGAATCCATGGAATTTGTTGCCACAGGCACTGCAGAGGCCAAGTCACTGGATATCTTTAAGGCAGAAGTTGATAGATTCTTGATTAGTCAGGGCATGAAGGGAAACAGGGAGAAGGCAGGTTATTGGGGCTCAGAGGAGAATTGGATCAGCCGTGATAAAATAATGGAGCAGACTTGATGGGCCAAATGGCCTAATTCTGCAACTATATCTTATAGTCTTATGGTTATACGTTCTAAATTCAGTCATTGCCAAATAGCCAAAAAATATCAAAAAGGGGGACATGTCTGCAAGGAAAGAAAAATGGAAACGTAAACTTAATAAATACATGGAGAGCTCTAGCGTTCCAGAAAGTTGAATCAGAATCAGGTTTATTATCAAACATGAGGAAATCTGCAGATCCTGGAAATTCAAACAACAACACACACAAAATGCTGGTGGAACACAGCAGGCCAGGCAGCATCGAAAGGGAGAAGCGCTGTCGACGTTTCGGGCCGAGACCCTTCGTCAGGACTAACCGAAAGGAAAGATAGTAAGAGATTTGAAAGTAGTGGGGGGAGGGTGAAATGTGAAATGATAGGAGAAGACCGGAGGGGGTGGGATGAAGCTAAGAGCTGGAAAGGTGATTGGCGAAAGTGATACAGAACTGGAGAAGGGAAAGGATCATGGGACGGGAGGCCTTGGGAGAAAGAAAGGAGGGGGTGGAACACCAGAGGGAGATGGAGAACAGGCAAACAACTAAATATGTCAGGGATGTGGTAAGAAGGGGAGGAGGGGCATTGATAGAAGTTAGAGAAGTCAATGTTCATGCCATCAGGTTGGAGGCTACCCAGCCGGTATATAAGGTGTTGTTCCTCCAACCTGAGTTTGGATTCATTTTGACAATAGAGGAGGCCATGGATAGACATATCAGAATGGGAATGGGACATGGAATTAAAATGTGTGGCCACTGGGAGATCCTGCTTTTTCTGGCGGACCAAGCGTAGGTGTTCAGCGAAACGGTCTCCCAGTCTGCGTCGGGTCTCACCAATATATAAAAGGCCACACTGGGAGCACCAGACGCAGTACAACACACCAGCCGACTCACAGGTGAAGTGTCGCCTCACCTGGAAGGACTGTCTGGGGCCCTGCATGGTGGTGAGGGAGGAAGTGTAAGGGCAGGTGTAGCACTTGTTCCATTTACAAGGATAAGTGCCGGGGGGAGATCGGTGGGAAGAGATGGGGGGGACGAGTGGACATGGGAGTTGCGTAGGGAGCGATCCCTGCGAAAAACAGAAAGGGGGGGGGGGGAGGGAAAAATGTGCTTGGTAGCGGGATCCCGTTGGAGGTGGCGGAAGTTACAGAGAATTATACGTTAATTCTCTCCCATTTCCTGCACATCTGCCCTCACCCCATCCACCCACCACCCTACTCGGGATAGGGTTCCCCTTGTCCTTACCTACCACCCCACCAGCCTCCAGGTCTAACGTATAATTCTCCGTAACTTCTGCCACCTCCAACGGGATCCCGCTACCAAGCACATTTTTCCCTCCCCCCCCCTTTCTGCTTTTCACAGGGATCGCTCCCTACGTGACTCCCTTGTCCACTCATCCCCCCATCCCTTCCCACCGATCTCCCTCCTGGCACTTATCCTTATAAACGGAACAAGTGCTACACCTGCCCTTACACTTCCTCCCTCACCACCATTCAGGGCCCCAGACAGTCCTTCCAGGTGAGGCGACACTTCACCTGTAAGTTGGCTGCTGTGGTATACTGCGTCCGGTGCTCCCGGTGTGGCCTTTTATATATTGGTGAGACCCGACGCAGACTGGGAGACTGTTTCGCTGAACACCTACGCTTGGTCTGCCAGAAAAAGCAGGATCTCCCAGTGGCCACACATTTTAATTCCATGTCCCATTCCCATTCTGATATGTCTATCCATGGCCTCCTCTACTGTCAAAATGAATCCAAACTCAGGTTGGAGGAACAACACCTTATATACCGGCTGGGTAGCCTCCAACCTGATGGCATGAACATTGACTTCTCTAACTTCCATTAATACCCCTCCTCCCCTTCTTACCCCATCCCTGACATATTTAGTTGTTTGCCTGTTCTCCATCTCCCTCTGGTGTTCCACCCCCTCCCTTCTTTCTCCCGAGGCCTCCCGTCCCATGATCCTTTCCCTTCTCCTTTTCCTCTTCTGTATCACTTTCGCCAATCACCTTTCCAGCTCTTAGCTTCATCCCACCCCCTCCAGTCTTCTCCTATCATTTTGCATTTCCCCCTCCCTGCACTACTTTCAAATC
Organism: Hemitrygon akajei; assembly: GCF_048418815.1. NCBI lineage: Eukaryota > Metazoa > Chordata > Chondrichthyes > Myliobatiformes > Dasyatidae > Hemitrygon > Hemitrygon akajei. The sequence goes on along the minus strand of NC_133133.1, from coordinate 113,934,685 downwards.
TCTTACTATCTTTCCTTTCGGTTAGTCCCGACGAAGGGTCTTGGCCCAAAACGTCGACAGCGCTTCTTCCTATAGATGCTGCCTGGCCTGCTGTGTTCCACCAGCATTTTGTGTGTGTTGTTGTCAGGTTTATTATCTCTGATGTATGTCATGAAACTTGCTGCTATGTGACAACAGTACGGTGTACACAAAGTATACTATAAACTACAAAAAGCAATATACATTTTTTAAAAATTAAATAAATAGTGCAAAACAAGCAAACATAGCCAGGTACTGTGCATGGTTCATTATCTGTTCAGAAATCTGATAGTGGAAGGAAAGAAGCTATTCTTAAAATGTTGTGATTGTGTCTTCTAGCTCCTGTACCCCTTCCCGGATGGTAGTAATGAGAAAAGGCATGTCCTGGATGGTGGGGGTCCTTAGTAATGGATGCTGCCTTTTTGAGTCATCCACCATTCGGGTCAAACAGATGAAGAAAATAGAGAAAAAAAGAGTGACAAAGCTTTCTCCATGTGTTATAAATGTGAAGTGTTCAGTAATTTAAAAAAACATGCTTAACTGTATATTTACATAACAAATCAAACATTTTCAATCTCATTGCATACAGCTGATAGAAAATGCATATCTAAATCTTAAGAATAGAATATGATGAACAAGGGAATATTCACTTATCAATAAATCTATTAGCATGAGGTAAAATATTGTATGCATCAGTGAACTGAGAGCAAAACATCTCATGTAATCAATGGTAAATGCAGACTACCTTGCTATTAATAAACACAATGCACGCAGCCTTCTCTCGTTTACCATTATAACACTAAGGTTGAAGTTGCTGTGGTTAGGTAATGTCTAGATATATAAAGACAAATGAATATGCAAAAAAAGTCTGCTTTTGGTAATAATGAAAATGCATCCTTGTGATCAGAAAACAAACTGACCTCTCGATGTGGGACAGAAGCTATATGGTCAATTAAGGCTGATTTTAAATTTATGCATATCCATCTAGAATATTCCCATTATGACAATCTTAAATGCAAGAACACTAGAAATAGGAATGAGCAGTTCAGCTCCTCGTCTCCTTCATCATTCAAAAAGGTTACAACCAATCTTTTACTTTAGTGCCATTTCCTGCATTAACCCTATATCACACCTACGGTGATGAAATGCTTTGAGAGGCTGGTCAAAGCTGGAAGCAACTTCTGCCTCAGTAAGGACCTGGACTCACTGCAATTTGCCTACTGCCGCAATAAGTCTATGGTGGAGGCAATCTCAATGGCTCTCCATGTGGCCTTGGGTCATCTGGACAATACAAATACTCATGTTAGGATGCTGTTTATTGACTATAGCTCAGCATTCTTACAGTCTTGATCGAAAGGCTACAGAACCTGGGCCTCTGTACCTCCCTCTGTGACTGGATCCTCCACTTCCTAACCAGAAGACAACAATCTGTGCGGACTGGTAATAACATCTCGACCTCACTGACTATTAGTACTGGTGCACCATAGGGGTGTGTGCTTAGCCCGCTGCTCTACTCTCTCTACACCCACGACTGTGTGGCTAGGGATAGCTCAAATGCCATCTACATATTTGCTGATGATACAACCGTTGTTGGCAGAATCTCACGATGGTTACCAGAAGGCGCCTGGAGCGAGATATACCAGCTATACTCAAATAGTTGAGTGGTGTTGTGGCAACAGCCTTGTTCTCAACGTTAGTAAAAGTGTTTGTGGCTATCTTTAAACAGACACAATCTTTCCAAGCTGGTTCAGAGTAAAGGATACTGAGGAAGGGTGGATGCAATGGGATCCCTTTAAGTTATACAACCTGATTTAAATGAAGGATAAACATCTTGCAGATAATCACTTTTTGAATTACAGTCCATATGATCAAAATTCAGCTGGAGTCATTTCAGTCCTGACTCATCCCAAGCTGTTACCATAGCAGCAGTTTATGCAAAACCAACATCTTTAAGATTAAAAAATTAAAACTCAATTTGTAGTCATGATTTAACAAAAGGCTGCTGTTTATAACCTCATTCAGAAAATTCAGTGCCAATGACAAGGCACCTTTAGTAGAGGATTCAGAAATCAGAATCAGGCAGCTTCTGAAGAAGTGAAGCATCATTAAAGCAAAATATAATTGAGACAGAGACAGGGGAGGGAGAAAGTAGATGCCACAATGTATTGTGAGGACAGCGGAGACAGAGGTAGTCCAGTTTGGTGTTCGAAGCCAGGAAGGTAAGGCAGGAGAGTGAGGACATTGAGGCGTACAAAGCTCCTCACCCCCATTCTAACAACTTTCTACAGGAGCACCGTTGAGAGTGGCCTGTCTGGCTGCACCATTGTCTGGTATAAAAGCTGCAAGGCATCAAACCTCAAGACCCTACAGAGGATAGTAAAGACACTGAGAGGATCATCGGGGTCTCCTTCATCCTATTTATGACATTTACCAGGAGTGTTGTATATGAAGTGTCTAAAGCATTGTTGAGAATCCCCTACCACCCATCACACAATCTCCTTGACCTACTACCGTCAGGAAGAAGGTTCAGCAGCATCAGGACCAGGGCTGCCAGACTAGGTAACAGCTTCTTCCCTCAGGCTGTGAGATTAATGAATACCCTGCCTTCGCTGAGGTCTCGTCACTAGGATAGTGAGCTGTTTACTATACTTGTGCTGTGCACTACATGCATTTTCAATTATATTTTATGAACTTACAGTAATATTTGTTTTATGTGCTGCGAGTGGTATGCTGTGTGAGTGCACCGCGGTGTTGGATTAGACTGTCTAATTGTTATTTTCTTTGCAGCTTAACAATTAGTTGTCTGCTTCTGTTTCATATAATTACTTATATACATGTAACCTTTTAGTAAATTTCCTAGTGGTTACATTTTTGTATGATTCTGGAAAGCTCTGGTGCTGCATTATTTGAATAGGGTGTATTTGTTTGGCGAATTTGAACGGAATGTTCCTTATCTATGGAACATAAAAAGAGCTGACCACACAGCAGCACCATCTTTTTCCTTTCTTTTTAGATAGATAGATAGATACTTTATTCATCCCCATGGGGAAATTCAACTTTTTTCCAATGTCCCATACACTTGTTGTAGCAAAACTGATTACATAGAATACTTAACTCAGTAAAAAAAATATGATATGCATCTAAATCACTATCTCAAAAAGCATTAATAATAGCTTTTAAAAAGTTCTTAAGTCCTGGCGGTAGAATTGTAAAGTCTAATGGCATTGGGGAGTATTGACCTCTTCATCCTGTCTGAGGAGCATTGCATCGATAGTAACCTGTCGCTGAAACTGCTTCTCTGTCTCTGGATGGTGCTATGTAGAGGATGTTCAGAGTTATCCATAATTGACCGTAGCCTACTCAGCGCCCTTCGCTCAGCTACCGATGTTAAACTCTCCAGTACTTTGCCCACGACAGAGCCCGCCTTCCTTACCAGCTTATTAAGACGTGAGGCGTCCCTCTTCTTAATGCTTCCTCCCCAACACGCCACCACAAAGAAGAGGGTGCTCTCCACAACTGACCTATAGAACATCTTCAGCATCTCACTACAGACATTGAATGACGCCAACCTTCTTAGGAAGTACAGTCGACTCTGTGCTTTTGCTTCTTTTCTCCTCACTGCTACTAGCCTCTGCTCCTGTTACCATCCATTTTAGATTTTCTTCCTTCTATAAAAGCTTAATAAAAAGGTTGTGAAGCAACAAGTTTCATGCCTTTTTGAACCTTGGATCAAAAAACATCAGAATCCAACAGTGGTCCAGAGGAACATTCTTTCTTTTGAACAGTCAGATAACAATAAACTTGAACTTGGGGTATACAGTACTGTGCAAAAGTCTAAGGTACCTTAGCTCTATATGTGCCCAAGTCCGAGGGGGTGTGTTGTTTCTACCACAGTAATGGGATGTGTTGTCTGTACTGCACTGATGAGGTGTCTTTATAGCAATGGTTGTCTAATGTTCTGCCACTAGAGTATGCTGTTTGTGGTGCAGTGACTGAGCAAGGAATCTTAAAACTATATCATAAAATTACAAAACTTCCTCTGACTCCTGGAAGTCACTGGCCCACAGCCACTTCACATGGAGGAGGAATATGTAGGATGATATTGAGACCTGAAATTCATCGGATATACACAAAAGCCCCAGTGCAGATGAGAGAAGGAGAGCAACACCTCACACTTGTCCAGACTCACCCGTTCCATCAGTCACATTCACATCTCACCCTAACCATGGACTCTTTACTCTCCTCCCATCCGGTAGGTGCTACAGGAGCCTCCACTCCCGCACCAGCAGGCACAGGAAGAGCTTCTTCCCTGAGGCTGTGACCCTGCTGAACCTCACATCACAGCGCTAAGCAGTATTGCGCCCATATTGGACTGTCTCAGTACTTTTATATTTGTGTGCTGTAGCGCTTACTTTTTATTCGCAGTTATTCTGTAAATAACACTATTCTTTTGCACTTTGAACAAAGGAGGATGAGAAATGACTTGATACAAGATGAAAAGAGGCATTGATAGTGCAGACAGCCAGATACATTTTCCCAGGGCAGCAATGGCTAATATAAGAAGGCATAATTTTAAGATAATTGGAGAAAAGTATAGGGGGATGTCAGAGATAAGTTTTCTTCACACAGAGAATGGTGGGTCTGTGGAATGTGCTGCTGGGTTGGTGATAGAGGTAGACACATCAGGGACATTTAAAAAACACTTCAATAGACTCATAGAGGATAGAAAAATGGAAGGCTATGTGTAGGGAATGGTTAGATTGATCTTTGACTAGGTCAAAAGATTGGCATGGTCCAAAGAACCTGTACTGTAATGGTCTATGTTCTATATATTGGCCTCATTAGAACCTCAAAACCCACAGACCCAATGCAGAAGCAATTCATCCTTAATCTTGAGGAGGCGGCCAGACAAAAGACAAGAGAAAAATTAACTGGAAGCTCAAAGAGAAAGACAGAGGAGAAAGATACAAATTAGAATTAAACCACAAAGTTGGGAGTGGGGGGGGGGGGGTAAAATTGCAGATAAGACCATCATACCATAAGATACAGGAGCAGAATTATGCCATTTGGCCCATCAAGTCTGCTGCACCATATCATCATAGCTAATCCAATTTTCCTCTCAGCCCCAATATCCTGCATTCTCCCCAAATCCCTTCATGCCCTGACCAATCAAGAATCTATCAACCTCTGCCTTAAATATACATAAAAACTTGACCTCCACAGCTACCGGTGGCAAAGAATCCGGCTAAAGAAATTCCTTCTCATCACTGTTCTAAAAGGATGCCCCTCTATTCTGAGGATGTGTCCTCTGGTCTTAGACTCACCCATATCTCTCCACATCCACTCTATCAAGGCCTTTCACCATTTGACAGGTTTCAATGAGGCTACCCCTTATTCTTCCGAATTCTAGTGAACAGAATTTGCTATCCAGTGCTATCAAACACTCTTCATATGACAAGCCGTTCAAACCTGGAATCATTTTCATGAACCTCCTTTGAACCCTCTCCAGTTTCAGCACATTCTAAGATAAAGGGTCCAAAACTGCTCACAATACTTCAAGTGAGGCCTCACCAGTGCTTTATAAAGTCTCAACGTTATATCCTTGGTTTTATATTCTAGTGGTCTTGAAATGAATGCTAATATCATATTTGCCTTCCTCATCACAGACTGAACTTGCAAATTAACCTTAGGGAATCCTGCACAAGGACTCCCAAGTCCCTTTGTGCCTCAGTTTTTTTGTATTTTCTCTTCATTTAGAAGATAGTCAACCCTTTCATTTCTTCTACCAAAGTACATGACCTTACATTTTCCCACACTGTATTCCATCTATTTCTTTGCCCATTCTCCTAAGCTGTCGAAGTCCTTCTGTAGCTTCTCTACTTCCTCAAAACTACCTGCCCCTCCACCTATCTTCATATCAACTGCAAACTTTACAACAAAGCCATCAATTCCATCATCCAAATCATTGACATATAACGTAAAATGAATTGGTCCCAACACAGTCCCCTGTGGAACACCAATAGTCACCAGCAGCCAGCCAGAAAAAGGCTCCCTTTATTTCCACTCTTTGCCTTCTGCCAGTCAGCCACTGCTTTATCCATGTTAGAATTTTTCCTGTAATACCATGGGCTTGTAGCTTGATAAATAGCACCTTGTCAAGGGCTTTCCAAGTATACAACATCAACCAATTATTCTTTGTCTATCCTGCATGTTATTTCTACAAAGAATTCTAACATATTTGTCAGGAAAGATTTTCCCTTGAGGAAACCATGCTGACTATGGCCTATTTAATCATGTGCCTCCAAGTACCCTGAGACCTCATTCTTAATAATTGACTCTAACATCTTCCTAACCACTGAGGTCAGACTAACTGGCCTATAGTTTCCTTTCTTCTGCCTCTCTCCCTTCTGAAGAGTGGAATGGGATTTGCAATTTTCCAGTCTTCCGGAACCATTGCAAAATCTATTGTGAGAGAGAGCAAGAAAATAAGTTTACGTTCTTCCTTGACAGCCAACACCACCTCCCTATCAACTTCCAATAATAGCAGCATCTGTTTGGGAGAGACGAGACACTGGGAAGAGAAAAGTAAAACATGACTTTCTTTACTTATTTTCCATACAGAATTATCACTTTATTAAAGATTTGCACTTTCAATGAGACAATCATCTCCCAACCTCTGCTGCCACCTACCAGACTATTTGATCTTTGCAGCAACATTGGTCTTAGGTTATCACCGTCCATATTATGCAATGCAAAGAAAGAATCACGTTAAAATGCTCTTATTGCCATCTCCTTTTACAGAGTTATAAAGCCATACAGCACAGATACAGACCCTTCAGCCCAAACAGTCCACGCCGACCATGGTGTCCACTCAGCTGTATTCACCCCATATCCCTCCGAGCCCCTCACCTCCATGTTCTCATCAAAATGCTTCTTAAATGTTACTTCAACCATTTCCTCTGACAGCTCATTCTATAAACTCACCAGCATCTGTGTGAAGAAGTTTCCCCTGAGGTCCCATATAAACCTTTCTCTTCTCAGCCTAAATGTATACCCCTAGTTTTGGACTTCATTACCCTGGCGAAAGGATTGTTACCATTAAGAGTCATTATTTATTATTTCCTCATTATTTATTCACATATTATTAAGGCCTTTGTCAATTCAACCTCAAAGTTACAATAATCAAGATTAGCCAAACTACATGATTTAACTATTTATTCATCAAGCAAATATTTCCTAATCCCAGCAAACTGCCTGTTCCAAAAGCTCCCTTCTATAGGCTAGGTTACAGCACTATAATACTGGAAAGTGTTCTCGGGCGATGAAAACAAAAACTTCACGACATCTTAAAAGTTTCTTCCGCCCAGCAGTTAATCTGATTAATCATTCTGGTTAGCCCCCATCCCCTCTATTACCTTGTTCACTGTACAGTAAACACTTTAAACCACGGTTTATTATGCTGTTTACATTGTAAGTACATACTGGTATTTATGTACTTCCAGACATTTTATACCATATTGTCCTTTAAACTCTACCTTTATTTTTATTTAATTCTTTATTCATGGCGAATATTGTTGCTTTGTTGCATGTCTTTGCCCTTATTTATTTCTTCACCTTTACTCAATTCACCCCCCAAGCCCTTTCATTCTCAGTCTCATTCCTTCAGTGATGAGATGAGTGAAGTTATCCACTCTGTTTCAGCAAGCTGATATTTGAGGGGTAATAACTGGTTCAGGAAAAGTTATTACCCCTCAACTATCAGACTTCTGAACCAACATGGATAACTTCACTCACCTCAACTCTGAACTGGTTTCGCTATCTCTGGATTCACTTTCAAGGACTCTACAACTGGTGTTCTCAATATTATTTCTTATTATAATTATGTTATTTTCTTTTTTTGTATTTACTCATTTTGATGTCTTTTGCACATTGGCTGTATGTCCATCTTTGCGTGCAGTTTTTCATTGATCCTATTAACTTTCTCAATATTTGCTGTGAATGCTTGCAAGAAAATGAATCTCAGGGTAGTATATAATGACACATATGTACTTTGATAATAAACTTACTTTCAACTTTGCACTATACTTTCTGGTATTCATCAATCTCGTCCCAAATCTTTCTCTCTCCCACACTAATCTTTACTTTGCCTCCTGACACGTTTTTGGGGCCTGACTTCAAATATACAATATAACAAATAATGAGCTGATTATATTTAAAACTGGAGGTGATCTGGAGGGAACACATTTTCAGAAACATTTAGTGCAGAGTCTGAAGCGAGCCTCACTATATTCAGACACAGTAAGCAGAGAGCCCAGGGAGCTCCATCTTACAATGATAAAGCTTTACTTTGGCAAAAGAAAATTCAAAGTCTGAAAATAAAATACAAAAATGCACTAAGTCCAAGAGTAGGAAACTTTAAATGCAGATACTGAACGAGAGCTATACAGAGTCGGAGAGAGTATATGCAGTAATTCTGGGCGAGGATCGGCCGACTGATCAATCAATTTCAACCTCACTCGGACAAAGCTTTACCCGTGAATGGGAAATGAACTTTACCAATGCACTAAGGCACAAAATGTGAAATTGACAGACTTTTGACAGCAAGAATAGCATGAGTAGGTCATAAAAATCCCCTTCTCCACATTCAATTTGTGATTCCCAACATATAAAATAATGGCTGGGGAATTTGCAGAGATGTCAAAATATTTTTCAGGAGTTTTTGTGGCAGAAGCAACAAAGAGCATGCTGTAAGTTATAAGGAACAGGTGGCTTAATGAGAATGAGAATCACAATGCTTCCTACAATCTTCTGACTCATTATTTATCCTGCATCTGTCTTTAACGGACATCAATCTATCTTTTCCCTTTGCATACATGTAAAACCTTTTAGAGCCAGATTCTAGTTCTTGCTAACTACTGCCATTGTATTTTATATCTATTTATTGATAATTAAACTGCCTCCACATTTTTGTCAACACTGTCAGTTCCTTCAATTAATCTAAAGCTATGAACTTACAAAATAGCTAGAGTTTGACCACTTGAATTAACTTTTAAAACTCCTCAAATGAATATATCAATGTTAGAAAATCCAAACTTTATTTGAAAGTACACACAACACACACAAAATGCTGGTGGAATGCAGCAGGCCAGGCAGCATCTATAGAAAGAAGAACAGTCAATGTTTCGGCCAGCATTTTGTGTGTGTTGCTTGAATTTCCAGCATCTGCAGATTCCCTCATGCTTGCGTTTAAAAGTACACAGCTGCTTAGGTATTATAGTTTATTTGTCAAAATAAATATTAACTGGAGGCATTAATTTCCTTTCTTTCTTCACAGATGCTACCTGAAATGTTAAATACATCCAGCTTGCCCCGCATAATAATGAAAGTGACTTTGTTTAGACTTGACCAAATCGTACACAACCACAAATGGAAATTAGAACACAGAACATAACAGCACAATACAGGCTCATTGGCCCACAATGTCGTGCTGAGCTTTTAACCTACTCCAAGATCAATCTACCGCTTTCCTCCACCATAGCCCCCATTTTTCTTTCATCCATGTGTGTAAGAGTCCCTTAAATATCCCTAATGTATCTGCCTCTAGCATCCGGGTAAATCTCCTCTCTAAAGCTTCCACATCCTTCCTATAATGAGGTAACCAGAACCGAACACAATACTTCAGGAGTGGTCTAAGCAGGGTTTTTATAGAGCTGCAACATTCAAAAGTAAGCTCTTCCTAAACGATCACATCAGTCAACATTGCTTCTGTGGTGTTTCTTCCCTACATGCCTCCAAATTTCACAGCTCTGCATGTCCAGTTGAGCTGGAGTACTTACTGCCGTTGCACTACCACGAAGCAGAGCAGCCATGGCCTTCTTGTAAATGATTCCAAGATTCAGAGATATAAAAACAATCCGATGGATTTAAGCCGAATTTTTAAAATCCTAATAATTAAATATAACTAACAGTAGTTATAGATTCATACATCATGGAAACAAGCCCTTTGGCCCAATTAGTCCATGCCAACCAAGATGCCCGATCCAACCAAGTCACGTTTGTCAGTATTTGGATTCATACCTTCTAAACCTTTCCAATCCATATACCTGTCCAACTATCTTATAAAAGTTGTTATTGAACCTGGATTCCCCCAATCTATGCCCCTCATGATTTTATACACTTCTATAAGATCATTTCTCCAATTGTAAATTGATTGAAAAGATATATGAAGATAGCACAGCAGTTAGCGTAATGCTATTACATTGTCAGCAACCTGGGTTCAAATCCCAGCACTGTATGGAGCTTGTACATTATGCCAATGACCACACGGGCTTCCTCCGGGAGCTTCGGTTTCCTCCTACTTTCCAAAGACGTATGGGTTAGCAAGTTAATTGGTCACGTGGGTGTAGTTGAACAGCATGGCTCGTTGGGCCGCAAAGGCCTGTTACTGTGCTGTATCTAAGTAAATAAATAAATAAAGAGGAAAACTGTCCTAAATAAAGCTGAACTTTACTTTAGACTGGTGGTCAGTAACTACAGACAAATGAATTAGGTTGCCACATATCCAGTAGCCATGTCCTGGCAAATGTAGGAGGTTAGATGTACTCAACTCCTAACATGTTCTAAGATCCCTTGTTGCATTACAGAAATGTGCAAGTCAAAGACGTGCTGAATATTGTAGAGCACAGGCAGCTGTTCCCTATTAAACTGGTGCCCACATCAAAGCTCAATCCAGTCTAATAACTTATTATCCTGGTCTTTGACAAATTATATAGCCTTGAGCCAACTGTGACATAGATACTTATTTCATCTCTCCAATCACTGCAACAAATGTTTCTGCTTCTACACTGCCATATGGTTACAAATAAAACTCATCCCTCGCCAAATATGAAGTCATGAAAAGAGATGACTACATCAAAGCTGAAATTAGGTTCATTTCTGCATATCAAAAAACAGAAGTATTACAGTTCGCAACTGAAGCCTCCCATTTTTAAGCAATTCACAATTTGGCAGCAGCTAACTTAATGAAAAGTGCACACACTGAATTATTTAATGTGATACATCAGTGCCAACAGTCATGAATTATACTTTTTTGGTTCAAATGGGCAACTTAACCCAATGTGAGTCACTGCAGAACAGCTCAAGAATTACAATGCGTAACTAGTTGAAAGGCTTCAGCTGGTCTTAATCAAAAGAAATTCTGCTGATACCATCATATCTTATTAAGCAGATTACACTCATTAGTATAGCAGAGAACATTCATGGCATTACTTGTAAGATTTTTACCAGTAAGACAGAGTGGGTGCGGAGAGGATATTTCCATGTATAGAATGGAAGGATGTGTTCTTTAAACAGAAATAAGGAGGAACTTCTTTGACCATATGCTGGTGAATCTGTGGAATTCATTGCCAAGTCATTGGGTATATTTAAAGCGGAGGCGATAGGTTCTTGATGAGTAAGGGTGTCAAAAGTTATGGGGAGAAGGCAGAAGAATGGGGTTGAGCAGGATAATAAATTAGGCATGATGGAATGGTGAAGCAGACTCAATTGGACGAATGGCTTAATTCTGCTCCTTTGTCTTGTAGTTTTCTGGTATTACGAGGGCAGACTGTATTGCCCTCTTTGCACTGTCTTTGAGCAGGTGACACCAAGCTACCTTCCTGAAGCAAGACAGTCCATGCATTGAAAGTACTGGTGAATACAGAGTTCCAAACCTTCCACCTCAGCAAAGATGATAAACGAGTGACCAAGGATGGGAGGTTGGAGGCCCAGAGGCTGCCTCTCCTGGGGTTGGAGGCCTCTCTGTGTGTGTGAGTGGGTTGGTGGGAGGTGGATAAAAGGACTTGTTTTACTGGTGTTGTTTTGTTTTGTTGCATTGTTGTTGTTTGTGTCCTTCTGATGGACGTGTTCTTTTGGCACTGGAATGTGATGACATAGTGTGCTGGTTGTTAACACAAACAATGCATTTCACTGCATGTTTAGATTTACATGTGATGAATTAATTAATCTGCATCTGAATATGGTGGAGGGAACTGGTAGTTAGTGGTGTTCCTTGATGCCTGTTGCCCTTGTCTTCACAGTCGTACAGGTCATCAGTCAATGGTGCTGTTAGAGTAGCCATTGTAGATAGCACAAACTGCAGTCACTATGCACAGGTGGTGCACAGAGATCCCTTTAGGGAAACAGCTTTGTCCTGAATATTGTTGCCTTCCTCAATGTTGTTGTAACTACATTCATCCAGTCAAATGGTGGGCTTTCCATTACAACCCTGATGCCTACTGTACCTTGTAGACGCAGGAGAAAACTTTGGGTCATCAGGAAGTGCATTACTCCGAGTAGAATACTTATTAGCCTTTGAGTCGCTCTTGAATCTTGTGTGTAAGGTGCACTTGAGTATCTGGTCATTAGTGACCCATCCTCCCACATTATGATGGTAGGGAACTTAGCCATCATCTAATGTTAGGGGTAGGTGGTTAGATTCTCTCTTGTTGGACTTCATTTGTGTGGCATAAAGATTACTTTCTGCTTTTTGGCCCTGTCAGTCCAAGTCCTGATGTGTACAGGTATAGATAGCTTTGCTCTCTGAGGAGCTGAGAATGTAATATCTCATTGTGCAATAGGTGGCTAATTATACATACTTCTGATCTTGCAGCTGAGGGCAGTTGAAGGTTTTAGGGCCTGAGACACGCCCTGAAGAATCTCTGCAGCCATCTCCTGGGGCTGGGATGACTGATGCCCAACAATCACTGATTCTTCAAGTATTTTCCCTCCAGGGGCCTTCTGTTTAGGTTTTACCATATTTCGTCAAATGCTGTCTTGATGTCAAGGACAATTAAATTTGTCTGACTTCCGGAATTCAGCTCTTTGTGTCATATTGATGGAAGGGGCAGCTATGGAGAGCTATGGTCCTGGTGCAGGTTGATGTTCAAAAGTTCAAAGTTAAAAACAAAAGTTTTATCGATGTATATGTCACCATATACAACCCCAAGGTTCATTTTCTTGCAGGCATTCGCAGTAATTACAAGAAACACAATCGAATCAATGAAAACCACCCCCAACAGGACAATCAATATGCAAAAGACAATACACAGAGCAAAAACACAAAGAAATAATAATAATAATTCCAGACAATAAGTGAAGAAAATGCCAAGAGAAACCAGAAACAGTGCAACACATTACAGGCTCCTGCAGCAGTTTAATTCAATCTGATTACTTACACAGGCACAGTGACAAACATCATTCACCAAAACTTTGTTTTAAATTACAAACTCATTAAAGACATCATACCTTACTATAAATACAAGTCTGATCCACTTTTAGAGTCAGAGTCTGACAAATTATATTATAGCTGATTCATTATTACAGATAGGACAATCCGTAATGACCATCCAGATATAATATTACAGGATAAACAAGCAAGAACAAATTATAACCATTCCAAACACACAAAGCATACAGAAATCAATACTGAAATATACTGAATTTGAAAGACTTTGGAACATGAAGAGGGTATACATTGTCCCAATAGTAATATCTGCAACTGGTATCATCCCAAAGTAAATACACAGTAGCATTAAACAAACGGGCTTACACAGCAATATTTATGTAAATGTCCAGAGAGCCACACTACTAAACGCCACCAGAAAAGTCTGAAAGTTCCTAACAATTGAGAAATGAGTGTGCCTAGCTATGCCTGTACCTAGGTTTTACCAGCTTGAGCTGATAAGAAATAAAAGTATAATAATAATAATAAGTAAATAACCCATAAATATCAAGAACATGAGATGAAGAGTCCTTGAAAGTGACGAGGCAGAATTACAGTTTGACATGGACTAGATGGGCCAAAGAGCCTGTTTCCATGCTATGACACTCAATGACCCATCTGGAGACGAACTGCCTGAACATCATTGAGGAGTGCTTGTCTCCAGACAACTGTATCTATGCTAGTTCTCCAACAATTAGTCCATCTTTCTTTGCTTTTGACCTCCCCTCCCCAGCTCATTAAGTCAATCCCTCCTGCTCCAATTCCCTTGCAAATGTTATCACTGAAATTGCTTCAATCATCTTTTCAAGACATGCATTCCAGACTGTAGCTTGTCCAGAAACTAAATTTTACATCTGTTGTGTTTCTTCTGCCAATTTTCTTCAATCGTTCCTCTGGTTACTGATCCCCTTGCAATAAAATCAGTTTCTCTTCAGTTATGCTATGAAAACCCAGTTTTGAACACTTCTTTTAAAGTTAAAGCACCATTTCCTCCTTTGAGTAATATTAACAGCTTCTAAAGGTTCATCACAACTTCTGCCATCATTTGCTTTCCAAGCATGAAAAAGATTTTGCTTTTTTTGATTCCATTGTTAACACTTTAATCCAACTGAGTCATATTGCTAATTTTTTGATGCGTTGACAAAGTAACCAGCCATGTATCTGTCTTCAAGGACGACCACTACTACTATCAGCACTCAATTCCTTCAAAAGCAAAACTAATTTCAAGTGCATAGTTTATCAAACTGCTTTTCTCATTTGAGGCTTTTCAGATCTCTATTACCAAGTAGTTTTCAGCTGTAGTCATTGTAAAAAACAACGGCCAGTTTTCACAGAACCAATTATATTTTTATAGTATGACAGATTTTGAAGGTAAATACAACAGCAGTTCAAAACACTCCACTATAAGGTGGGCAGTTCAAAACACTCCACTATAAGGTGGGAAGCAATAATAAGAACATACACCCACAGAGAAGATAAAGAAATGCTTGTCCCTTAGCCCATGAAAAATTTAGTGGGCGAGCAGTTTACAAAGCAATCAAAATGAGCTCAGTAATGACAAGTCATTTATGAACAGAGCTAATCAAAAGTAGGCTTGTCTAGATATCCTACATTTGCAAGCAACTGTAGAAAGGAAGCGTACTAGAGAAGGCTGTGAAACTAACGGCCACGGTCCCAAATTTACTGTGATTGCTATCCTTACCGTGATTGCTGTTGGCTCCTGGGCTGATTGATGAGTGGACCGACTCCTTAGTCTGGGAATAAAATACTTCCTTTCCTGGACGCAGACTCATTTTCCCTGGTGTCACTGGCTGAGGTTCATCGCTAATCATTGCTGCAGCTGACAAGGTAACAAATAGATTGGTTATACAGTTAGCAATCTTCTTTATTTTCTTTTCACAGATGAAATTTTCTTCAAGGGAAATGCAGGGAAGTTTCAGTGGGACATCTCTTGTAAAACAACTACCCGGTTACTACTTTTCAATGATGGGCAAATGAAACAAAAACATAGTTGGCTACAAAGAGCTAATCCAGAATCAGAATAAATATTTCCAAACTAAAATAAATTGTAGAAATTACTTAATAAACACAAGAGATTCTGAAGATGCTGGAATAACACACACAAAATGCTGGAGGAACTCAGAAGATCAGGCAACATCTAAGGATGGGAATAAAGAGCCGATGCTTCAGGCTGAGACTCTCCATCAGCCTGAAACATTGGCTCTTCATTTCTCTCCATAGATGCCGCCTGACTATCTGAATTCCTCCAGCATTTTGTGTTAGAACATATTTTGAAAAGGATAAATCGCATTACATATTTCCAATATGGGAAGAACGTTGTTGAAACTGTAAATACGATTTCCACATTGTCGAAAGAAGCATACTGCAGTTTTTAAGTGCAAAACCTCTGACTTATCCATTGAAGATAACAAATCAATTACTCATTTAGCAGAGCTTAAATAAACCTGATTAACACAGTACTAAATTAAACGAAATACCTTCTATCACATAAATATATAGATTAAGCAGCTGTTACAAGCCAACCTCAAAGCAGAACATTCATGAAACACTGTTTGCAGTACACACATTCCCCCAGCCATACAAAATTTTTAATAGACTTGTTACCCACAACCATTCTAAAATAGTTTAACTATACTAAGGTGTAATCACAATATAGTTGCCTACCACCCATCAGCATCAAGATCACTAATTAAACTGACAGGATATGAGCATTCAGGTCCTCATAGTCTGCCAGTTGAAATTCTCAATATTTCACTCAATGCCATCATGGTGAGCTTATGAATGCTTATCGGGTTTTGTTTTTGCATAGAGTGATGAAAGGAAAAATTAAATACATGTACATTTCCGTTTCAGGATAATTGCTGCCCCCTGCTGCTTATTCAAGAAACTGCACTATTGAAACATCTCCAAAAAATACAAAGGGGAAGAATTTCCAACAAAATGTGGGCAGTGTGAAGCTAAACTTGAAAGGAGAAATATAGGTATGAAGTTGGATGAAAGTTTAGCCTTATCTGTCACATGTACATTGAAACATTCAGTGAAATGAATTATTTGCATCAACGACCAACAGAGTCTCGAATATGTGCGTGGGGGCAGCCTGCAAGTGACACAATGCTTCCAGCAACAACATAGTATGCCCACAGTTTACTAATCCTAACCTGCACATGTTTGGAATGTGGGAAGAAACCTGATCATGCAGAGGAAACCTAGACTATCACAGAGAGAATGTATTGTCCCTGCCACCCACAGGAGTTGCCTGCCAGGCTCCTCTGGTATTATCCAGCTGCATTTCACATGGTCCAACTGAGTTCCCATCAATTACACTGAAGTATCTACCCAACAACCTGCTGAAGAAAAAGAGAGGTACCGCCTAGCAGAGCACTCATCATCAGAATGGTTTGAGTCAGAGTGGTAAGAATTTGGCTCAACGGGCAGAGGTGAGGTAAGTAGGTAAGTTTATTTTTTTTCTTATTTAACTCTTCAAAGAATACGGGGTACGTCTGCAGGGATGGCATTCTGGTCTGGGTGTCAGATATGGGATTTCCAGGAGACTTCCAGCCTCCCCAATGGCCACATCTGTACCAGGTGCATCAAGATGCAGTTCCTCAGAGACTGTGTTAAAGAACTGGAACTGCAGCTCGATGACCTTCGGCTTGTTAAGGAAAGTGAAAAGGTGATAGGCAGGAGCTACAGGGAGGTAGTCACCCCAAGGCTACAGAAGACAGATAAATGGGGGACTGTCAGGAGAGGGAAGAGAAAACATCAGATAGTGGAGAGCACCCCTGTGGCCATCCCCTTCAACATAAGTACTCCATTTTGAGTACTGTTGGGAAGGAGGGGGGACCTACCTGGGAGAAGCAACAGTTGTTGTGTCTCTGGCACTGAGTCTGGCTCTGTGTCTCAGAAAGGTAGGGAACTGAAGAGGATGGCAGCAGTAATAAGGGACTCTATAGTCAAGGGGACAGATAGGCTTTTCTATGGATGCAAAAAGGAAACACAAATGGTAGTTTGCCTCCCAGGAGCCAGGGTCCATGATGTTTCTAAACGCATCCACAGTATCCTGAAAAGGAAGGGTGAGCAGTCAGAAGTTGTGGGACATATTGGTACCAATGACAATGAGGTAGAAAAAGGGAAGAGGTCCTGAAAACATAATACAAGGAGTATTGAGATCTCTGGGACCTCTTGTGGGGCAGGAGTGACCTGTACAAGAGGGACGGGTTGCACTTGAATCTGAGGGGAACAAATATCCTTATGGGTGGGTTGGCTCTAGCTGTTGGGAGTGGTTTAAACTAATATGCCGGGGATGGGACACAGTATGATAGAGCTAAGGATGAGCCAGCAAGTTTACAAGTAGATGATTGGTGTAATATGAATATAATAAAGGACAAGCCAAAGTTTGGGTACACATGCAGACAGTGCAAAGAGTTAAATTGTACCACAAAGTCAAAATTCAAAAGGATGAAGAATGCAAGACTAAAGGTGCTGTATCTAAATGTGCATAGCATTCGGAATAAGGCAGATTAACTCCTGGCACAATTAGAGATTGGTCGATATGACGTTGTGGCATCACTGAGTTGTGGCTGAAAGAAGGCCATAATTGGGAGTCTTATAAAGCCTCAGCATCATCTTCTTGCTTTTGTATTCTATTCCCCTTGAAATGAATGCCAACATTGCAACTGCCTTCTTTACCACAGAGTCAATCTGTTAATTAATCTTCTGGGAGTCTTACACAAGGACTCCTAAGTCCCTTTGCACCTCTGATGCTTGAATTTTCTCCCCATTTGGATAATAACAGTCTGTACTTTTGTTTCTTTTGTGCAGTCCTAACTTCCCTTGTCAGCCTCGGTTGCCTATCCTAGCTATTTGAGAACTACAGGGTAAAGGAACCCTTAGGAGGCAGTGATCATAATATGATTGAATTCATACTGCAATTTGAGAGGGAGAAGCACAAGTCAAATGTATCAGTATCGCAATGGAATAAAGGGAATTACAGTACATGACGGAGGAACTCTTCCAGGTGGATTGGAGGAGGATACTGGTGGGGATGATGGCAGAGCAGAGGTGACTGAAGTTTCAGGGAATAGTTCACAAGGCACAGGATAGATATGTCCCACAGAAGAAGTTGTTCTCAAATGGCAGGGGTGAGCAACTATGGCTGACAAAGGAAGTTAAAGACTGCATAAAAGCCAAGGGAAGGGTATATATGGTAGCAAAAGTGAATGGGAAGTTGAATGATTGGCCACCAGTGACTAGTTGTGTTCCTCAGGGGAGGCATGGGGACCACTACTTTTCACATTGTTTGTCAATTATTTAGATAATGGAATTAATGGTTTTGTGGCAAAGTTTGCAGATGATATGAAGATAAGTGGAGGGGTAGGTACTGCTTTGGAAGCAATGTGATTGCAGCAGGTCTTGGACAAATTGGAAGAATGGACAAAAAAGTGGCAGATGGAATAGAGTGTTGGGAAATGTATGATCATATATTTTGGTAAAAGAAACAATAGTGTGGACTATTATCTAAATGGGGAGAAGGTTCAAACATCAGAGGTGCAGAGGGACTTAGGAGTCCTTGTGCAAGACTCCCAGAAGGTTAATTTACAGGTTGAGACTGAGGTAAAGAAGGCAAATGCAATGTTGGCATTTATTTCACGGGGAACAGAATGTAAAAGCAAGGAGATAATGCTGAGGCTTCATAAGATTTTAGTCAGGCCGCTCTTGGGAGTACTGTCAACATTTTTGGGCCCCATATCTCAAAAAGGATGTGCTGTCCTTGGAGAGAGTCCAGAGGAGGTTCACGAGGATCATACTTGGAATGAAGGGGTTAACATATGAGAAACATTTGGCAGCTTTGGGCCTGTACTCACTGGAATTTAGAAGAATGCATGGTGATCTCATTGAAACCCACTGAATGTTGAAAGGGTTAGATAGGGCGGACGTAGAGAGTATGTTTCCTATGGTGGGGATATCCAGAACTAGAGGGCACAGGCTCAAAACTAAGGAGCGACCTTTTATAACAGAGATTAAGAGGATTTTTTTTTAGCCAGACTGTAGTGTTCTGTGAAATTCTCTGCCACAGACTACAGATTGGGCCAAGTCTGAGGTTATATTTAAGTTGATAGTTTCCTGATGGGTCAGGGCAAAGATTATGGTGAGAAGTCAGGTTTATGGAGTTGAGTGGGATCTGAGAACAGCCATGATGGAGTGGCGGAGCGGTCTCGATGGGCTGAATGACCTAATTCTGCTCCTTTGTCTTATGGTCTTTGCCTTAAGTTCCCTAACAAAATGCTGATTATTGCACAACACCCAACCTAAGATTTTCCCAAGTAGGCTCAAGCACAAGCTGCTCCAAAAACCCATCTCATAGACATTCAAGAAATTTCCTCTCTTGCAATCCAACACCAACCTGATTTTCCCAGTCCCCTTGCATATTGAAGTCCCCCATTACAAATGCAATATTACTCTATTACATGCCCCTTCCAGTTCCCTTTGCAATTTCAACCCCACATCCTGGCTGCTATTTGGAGGCCTATATATGATTCCCATAACGTTTCTTTTTAACGCTTGCAGTTTCTCAACTCCACCTACAAAGATTCCACATTCTCTGACCCTATGTCACCTCTTTCTAAAGATTTAATTCCATCTCTTACCAACAGAGCCACACCACTGCCTATGCCCTCCTGCCTGTCCTCTCAATACAAAGTATAGTCAAGCCAAGTCACTTTTTATTGTCATTTCGACCGTAACTGCTGTTACAGTACATAGTAAAAACGAGAATGTTTTTCAGGACTATGGTGTTACATGACATGGTGTTAATATCCTTTGATATTAAGCTCCCAACTATGGCTTATGGTCTAAGAAACAGTCAGCCCATTTATTTGAATAGAGAGGAGTGGTTATTAAGTACAACGTTAATTATGAAATAATTTATATTTATGATGCTAAAATTCAAAGCAAATACTTTTACATATTTGAAAATGCTTAAACTGTTTAATTTTATGTTCTATTTTGCCTAATTTGTCTGATTCACAGGGGCATTTGAGAGCATTCAAACAAAATTGTTCACATCTTTGACAGGTGACAAAGCTATTCTCAAAGTTAGAGTCAGCCATCATGAGTGGACCTGTCCGACCTACCAACTTGTTCTTTTTTTTTGTAAATAGAACAAAGGAAATTATGATTTGATACAATAGCCTTGAATTACCAGGCTTGCATTATTATTCTACTAAGGTTAAAATTAGATTTGGTAATCAAACTGAATTAAATACATTTGTTACAGACACATTAAATATCTGACCCTAAGACATAGGAGCAGAAATAGGTCACTTGCCCCACTGAGTCTGCTCTGCCATTCAATCAATGGTGATTATTATTCCTCTCAACCCCATTCTCCTTCCCTTCTCCCTGTAATGTTTGACATCCTTACTAATCAAGAACATATCAACTTCTGCTTTAAATATACCCAATGACTTGACCTCCACAGCTGCCAGTGGCAATGTATTCTACAGACTCATCACCCTCTGGCTAAAGAAATTCCTCCTTATCTGTTCTGAAGGGACAGATAACTATTCTGGTTGTAGACTCTCCAACATTATTCACTTCCTTTAATGAGTCAAATATGACTGTAAAACATTACCTTTTAAGTTTTAACTTTCATTCAATTGATTTGAGAAGCTCTTTCAGTCATCTAAATGTGTCCCATTTCTCATGATTACAGGTACACTTGCACATGAGCTCTGGTATTAATTTGATCTATTCGCTCTTTGAGGTGGGAAAGCGAGCTGTGAGGAGCATGCAGGATACTAGTGTGTGGGCAAAAGATGGCAGATAGAAAAATAATATAGGATGTGAAACTACCTGTTTTGGCAGGGCAAATGGAAAAACAACATTCAGTTGCACAAAATGTTTTAATTAACCTTTTTTTAAATGAAGTGAATTTAGTCATGTTTTAAATTTTTAAGTTATTAAATACTTTTAATTTAATGTTATTAAATGAAATATTTTAATTTAACATTATTAAATTAAATTTATTCATGTTATTAAATGAAATGATTCAATAATTTTAATAGTTTCCATTATTATGGATATCTCTGAATAAAAAAGGCAGATTTGACAGTATGCCAGGGCTGGGTAACAGCATGTCAACTGTTCTATAGGCAGAACTTAATAGGATTCTGTTGACAAATAACACTTTCGCTCCCATCCTCTTAAAGCCTGGACACGAGGTCATGTACTCAAAGGAGAGGTCAGGTAAACTGGGAGTTCATAAACTCCTGACAGGAGTTTATAAAATTATAAGAGGTTTGGATAAGGGAGAGAGCCAGAATCATTTTCCCAGGGTAGAAATGTTGAATACTAGAAAGCATGCATTTAAGATAAGAGGGTGCAAGGTTAAAGGGGATGTGCAGGACAAGGTTTTGTTTACACACATAGTGGTAGATGCCTGGATTGGGCAGCCAGGTTGGTGTTGGAAACAGAAATGATAGATGTATTCAAGAGTCTTTTAGACACACACATGAATATGCAGGGAATGGAGTATGGATCATGTGCAGGTAGAAGGGATTAGAGTAATTTTGCAACATGTTCAGCATAGATATCGTGGGCCGAAGAGCCCGTTTGTTCCTGTGTTGCGCTGTTCTGTGTTCGATGTACAATAATCTTTACTGCTAGAGACTTGTAATACAATACACACAAAATGCTGGAGGGTCTCAGCAAGTCAGGGAGCATCTCTGGAGGGTCAAGACACAGCTCCATTGCGGAGCTGCACCAGCATCTGCATAATCTCTTGTGATTGCAATACAATAGTCAGGAAGATATTAATAATAGGCGTGATCTCAATGACTGTCAGAAATAGAGAATTCTGGAAAAACTTCTCTGCCCAAAGAATTCTGGGAATGTACAACTTGAAGCAAATAATACAGCACACTTAAGGGGAGGTTGGGCGTACATGACTTGTAGAAGGCAAAAGAGAATGAAACAGAATCAGGTTTAATATCATTGGCATATGGCATAAAATTTGTTGTTTTCTACATTGCAATACATAATAACAGAAACTATAAATTACAATAAGTTTATACAAAAAGAAGATTAAATAAGTAGTGCAAAAGTAGAGGTAAAATATACTAAGGTGGCGTTCATAGGTTCATTGTTCATTCAGAAATCTGAGAGCGGTGGGGGGGGGGGGGGGGGGGGAGGAGAATCTGGTGCTAAAATGTTGAATGTTTCTTTTCAGGCTCCTGTACTTCCTCTGTGATGGTGGTAATGAGAAGAGGGCAAGTCCAGGGTTATGGGGATCCTTAATGATGGATGTCCAGGTCCAGGTCCTTGCTTAGGCAGGACTTGATTATACGACAATACTTAGATGAGGAAAGATGGGCGGAGGTTCAACTGGAGCATGTACATGGGACAAAAGGTGTGCTTCTATGTAATATACCTACTAAAACCCTACAAGAGGTGGAGCGGGTACAGTAGCCAACTGCCCCACTATTCCCATCATAACAAGTGCTAAACCTGCCCTCACACCTCCTCCCTCACCAACATTCAATCTTTTCAGGTGAGACAGGACTCCACCTTCATCCCCCTCCCTTCCCCCACCCACCTGGCTTCTCCTGTCACATTCCTCCCCCTACACCTTCTTATTCTGGCATCCCCTTCCTTTTCAGTCCTGATGAAGGGTGTTGGCCTGTAAGATCGACTGTTTATTCCCCTCCAAAGATGCTGCCTGGCCTACTGAGTTCCTCCAGCACTTTAAATGTGTTACTCAAGACTTCCAGCATCAGCAGAATCTCTTGCATTTCATGTTCTCATCTCTTCTGAACTATAGAGCGAGCTGACAACACCAAATGTGTAATCCTGCTCCTATTTCCCATGTTCTTATTAGAGTACAGGACATTAGAGGCTTATAGTTTAAAATATGCTTGGTTTCCAAAGAAGTCTAAAAAAATCTTAGTACTCTGTTCCATTTTAAAATCATAAGTTTTTGTGTGTTTGGATTTCAGTAATGAATATGTGTTCACTTATTCATTATTGAGTTTTCAGGTTCCAATGAGCCAGCTCCTCGAGAGAACTGACAGACTTCTCCAAGGACACAGTATGACTTTGAGCTGACAGGCATCAGAATTCAGGGGCACATCCTCTCCAGGTTATAGCAGAAGATGCCAGCAGCAGTCGTACAGCTGGCAAGTTCATCTCATTTGTATGTATGGGCTGTACATAAGTTGGGCGTTCATAAACTGAGGAGAAAATGAATTTGGATTTTAATTTTCTCCAATGGTTTAAAAAAAATACAACTTTATCCCAAAAAAAAGGTTGTTCACTCTCTCAGCTTAGAGTAGTAACGGAATAATGCACATGCATGAAATGATTAAAAGACAATCACATTGAGTGGGAGCCATCACAAGAGCCACCCCCAGCACATCGTTAGGTTGTATTGGTTGTTCTCACAAATGATGTATATTGCTGTGTGTTTCAATGGACATGGGATAAATAAATTAATCTGAATCTAAATCATAGCTTGGATTAAATCACTGCCTTGTCATCATTCTTGTTCCATTGCTTTATTTCATTTACAGATAAAACATGGTACCAGGCCCTTCCAACACAATAAACACATGCAACCCAATTACACCATTGTGACTGTGCAGCCCAATTATGCCTTTGGACTGTGGGTGGAAACCGGATCACGTAGAGAAAACTCACTCAGACTCGGCGAGAACGTATGAACTCCTTACAGTCGGCGGCAAAATTGAACCCAGCGTCACCAGCGGTGTAATAGTGTTATACTAAGTGCTACGCTACCATGCTGCCCTACAATCTCAGTAAGATTTTATCTTGCAGCAAACAGTTAAAAGGACAAGTAATTTTAAAATTCTTGAGATTGACCAATTCTGGAAAGTGCTCCTGAAAAATGCACAAAGTTCCCTGTTTGCAAATGCTTTGTTTAACACAGAAGTTGTGAGTTGCTGATTGGCCTTGATGTATGTTGCTGCCTTAGTTATCACCCTAAATGGTAAAACAGGAATCATGAACAAGGCCAATCAATATTCACAATGACTATTGCTTGTATGAAAAATTATTCCCCATCTCACTGAGAATTGCTTGCTCTGGTTTAACAGTTTCAAACTTAACTGTAACTTCAACACTTTTGTAAATACTGAAATTCTCATTTTATTACACTGAATATTAACAAAAACAAAGTAAAAGACAAACTTCGTCACATCATATTTTGTTCCAAACTCATATCCTTTAGTTTTTCATGTGCCGTGTTTTTGTATGTTAAGGGCACGGTGTTTTCCCTAGATGCTTACCTTTTTGTCCCATATTTAAATATTGGAAATGAATGGTTACAATAACACAAGAGACTCTGTGGATGCTGGAAACCCAAAGTAACACACACTGTCCTGATGAGGGGTCTTGGCCTGAATCGTCAACTCTTTATTTTCCATAGATGCTGTCCAACCCGCCTTTGAGTTCCTCCAGCACTTTGTGTGTGAATGATTAATTCCTGTCTTTTCCTCCAATGTTAAAGTTAATACTGGTGGAAACCTTCCAAAATAGTGGCTTTAATGGTTAAAGATATCCCTTCAAAGCACTTTTCCTGATCAATCTGAAGAGTAGACACTGGAGAGTACTTGCAACTATATTTCTATTGTATCTTCCCACTTCAAGTGCAAGATAGGCTCTGTTGTTCAGCAAAATGACACGCAACTTGTCCTGTTGCCAATAATCATTCATGTTTTCCATACCAAAGGTTACAGTCTCAAGGTTATCACCTCTGAAGGCCAGCTTCGTTAGACCCTCTTGAGTGATTATTGTAGTTGTTACGAATGTGGAGCAAATCTGATGGACAGAAGGGTCCAGAATCTCCAATGCCCGTCCCTCACCCCTTTTGAGAATCGCAAGATCGCTATTATTTTGGGTCTGAGACCCAGGAAATGAGAGAGATACACAGCATGTCAGTAATGGGAGAGACACAGGATAACAGCAAAGGCAGTTGTTATAGACACCACAGAATACACAAGGTTTGGAATGTCTCCTAACAAAAGCGGAACGGAACCACTGATTACTGCTATTGTCTCTTGGAGAAGGAATTGTGTATTGAGTACTGTACTATTCATTGAAACCCCTCAGGGGACAACCAGAGTGGTCTGGTTGAGGGATTGCATCATCCCAACCTGACTGACATCCGAGACCCCGTGAGTGAGGATAAAGGACGGGTCTGGGGAACACCCCTCAGACACACCAGGAGAAACGTATGAGACCGGTGGGGGGGGGGGGGGGGGGGGGCTTGTGTGTGTGTCCATCCTTGCCTGGGTGGCGAGTCCTCCACAGAACGGTCTAGCTAAAGGACGGATACGGATCAAGACTGTACCAAGGAAAGTCAGCAAGTTTTTCTCTCTCTCTCTCTCTCCCTCTCCAACAATTGCCACACAGCGACGAACAAACGGCTGCAGCCTGTATGTACTGAAATGAACTTTAGATTTCCATCGGACAATTCATTATCCCCTAGACAACGATAGAGCTTATTTCTTATTGATTATTATTATACCTACACTTTTAGGTTTAGTATTGATGACGTATATTATCTGTAAATTTGCATTGATATTATTTTTGTGTATTTTTATTAATAAATACCGTTAAAAATAGTATCATCAGACTTCAACGGACGTCTCTATCTTTGCTGGTAAGTAACCCAGTTACGGGGTTCGTAACATAGTAAAGGCACATAAAACACTATCCCAGAAGGAATAGAGATAAATAATCTGGTAGCAGGATTCCCCAAGCTCTAAATAGTATGTTGCAGTTTATGAATTCTATACAACTGCTGAACAAATACCTAGAAACCTTGAAGAAATAGCTTCATGGTTAGATGCTAACACACTTAGTTTCAATAACATCAATATAGGACATAGAACAGTACGGTATAGAAACAGGTCTTTCAGCCCATGGTTTTGTGCAGAAGTAATCAAATGAGTCCCTTCTGCCTACACAAGTCCACATCATTCTCTGCATATCCATGTGCCAAGCTAAGAGCCTCCTAAACACTTCTCAAAGTCAAAGTAAATTTATTATCAAAGTACGTGTATGTCACCATATACAACCTTGAGTCATTTTCTTGCAAGCATTTACAGGAAAATAAAGAAACACAATAGTATTTACAAAAAGCTAAACATAGAGACAGACTGACAAACAACTATTGTGTAAGAGAAGAGAAACTGTGTAAATAAAAAGAAATAAATAATACTGAGAACAAGAGTTGTAGTCCTTGAAAGTGAGTCTTGGTTGTAGAGTCAGTTCAGTGTTGGGTTGAGTAAAGTTATACAGGCTGGTTCATGCCTCTTCCAGTACCCATGGCAGCACACTCCAACCACCAGTGCCTGATTATTTTATATCCCCCCCCCATATAATTTTGCAATCTAACAAAGAGTACTCTCACTGCCAAAATAAAGCTTTCCACCAGATATGCACAGCTTGCACTTAAGAGGGCGCCAGAGAGTACAAGTAAGCTGCTCCAGCTTCCAGCTTCAGTTTCCATTTTGTTATCATTTCTCATTCTTTCTGCACATTCTTGATGTCCACATTTTAGTTAATTTTAATCTCAAGGATTTAGAGTGAACACATTTTCTATATTTTTTGTGTAGAAGTGTGGTGAACTACATATACCTGTCTGGACACACCCTCCCCCGCTGACTGCTCCTGTGGCTCCTCCCACGGACCCCGGTATAAAGGCGATTGGGGACTCCGCCCCGGCCTCAGTCTCTAGGATGCAGTGTGGTGGTCAATTGCTGCTTGTTCTTTCTTCCAGCCAATAAAAGCCGATATCTCGCCTCACGTCTCAGAGAGTTATTGATGGTGCATCAAGAAGCATAAACCACACTAAAATAAAGTATGGAGATACTCAACAATCTTTTGAAAACTGATGAGCATTAGTGAGACCAGTTCATCATTAAAAATTCTATTCTATGTTGTCATACTAGAGAACATAAGTATACTAGCCATTTAGCCCAATCAGTCACGCTGATCAAGATGCCACCCAGCTTGACCCAATTTCCTACATTTGGCCCTCATCCCTCCAAACGCAACCATCCATATACCTATCCAAGTGCTTTTTAAATGACAATACCGTACCTGCCTCACACACTTCCTCTGGCAGCTGTTCCATACACCCAGCACTCTCTTTGTGAAAATAGGGGCCTCTCTGATCCCTTATACATCTTTCTCCTCTCACCCTAAACCAGTGACACCACATACAAGTTTGCTGACGTCCGAATCAAAGATGGTGATGAGCCAGCATATCAGAGAGTGCTTCAATATTTGCTGAATGGTGTCATAACAACAACCTCTCACTTGATGTCAGCAAGACCAAGGAACTGATTACAGACTTCAGGAGAGGGAAACCAGAGGTCCATGAGCCAGTCCTCACTGGAGGATCAGAAGTGTAGAGGGTCAGCAACTTTAAATTCCTCAGTGTTTCTATTTCACAGGACATGTCCTGGACCCAGCACGTACAGTAAGTGCAATTATGAATAAAGCACAGAAGTGCCTCTACTTCCTTAGGAGTCTACGGAAATTCAGCATGACATCTAAAACTTTGACAAGCTTCTATACATGAGTAATAGAGAGTATATTGATTGGCTGCATTACAACCCAATATGGAAACACCAATGCCTTTGAATGGAAAATCCTAAAAAACGTAGTGGAATCACAGGTAAAACCCTCCCAACCATTGAGCACATCTAAATGAAACACTGTCGTAGGAAAGCAGCATCCATCATCAGAGATCCCCCACCACCCAGGCCATGCTCTTTTCTCACTACTGCCATCAGGTAGAAGGTACAGGTGCCTCAGGACTCGAACCACCAGTTTCAAGAACGTTACTCAAGTCGTCGCTTTTATTGTCATTTCGACCATAACTGCTGGTACAGTACACAGTAAAAATGAGACAATGTTTTTTTCAGGACCATGGTGTTCCATGACACAGTATAAAAACTAAACTGAACTACATAAAAAACAACACAGAAAACACAGTTACACAGTTACTACCCCTCAACCATCAGGTTCTTAAACAAAAGGGAATTAACCACACTCACTTGCCCATCCATTTAAGTGTTCCTAAAACCATTGATCTCACTTTAAGGACTCTTTATCTCATTATCTCATGTTCTTGTTATTTATTGCTATTTATTTATATTTGCATTTACAGTTTGTTTCTTCACTCTTGTTGATTTTTCATAGATCCTGTTAGTTACTATTCTGTAGACTTGCTGTGAATGCCTTCAGGAAAATGAACCTCAGGATTGTATGTATAAGGTGACATATGTGTATGATAAAAAATTTACTTTGAACTTTGAACCTGTTATCTTCAACCTTGAAATTACGATATGGAAACAAATTGGCCCAAATGACACTATTTCATTGTTTCTCCACCAGGCAAGTATTTTCTTATGCCTTTTTCTCCTAATGACTCTGATTACCATGGTGCACATGTCAAATCTCATCCCAAATGTTCAAGCTGCTCAAACATCACTGCCCACAGTTTCAGAATTAAACAGATAAACTGGTTTATTATTGTCACACGTACCAAGGCACAGTTAAAAACTTTGTCTTGCATGCCATCCACACAGATCATCTCATTACATTAGTATATTGAGGTAGTACAAATGAAAATAATAACAGAATGTAGAACAAAGTAACACACACAAAATGCTGGAGGAACTCAGCAGGTTAGGCAGCATCTATGAAAATGAATAATCAGCTGTCATTTCGGAGAGGGAAGTCGCCAGAATAAGGTGATGGGGGAGAGGAATGGGGGATAGCTAGAAGGTGATAGGTGAAGCCAGGTGGTTAGGAAAGGTAAAGGGCTGGAGGTGAAGGAATCTGATAGGAGAGGAGAAAGGGCCATAGGAGAAAGGACAAGAGGAGGAGACCTAGGGGGAGGTAATAGGCAGGTGAGAAGACGTAAGAGAACAGGGGGAGGACTAGAAAAGAGGAGAAGGGAAGGGGAATTATTTTCTTTTACCCAAAATGAGAAATTGATATTCAAGCCACCAGGTTGGAGGCATACTCCAGATGGAGTATAAGATATTGTTCTTCCACCCTGAGGGTGGCCTCATTGTGGCACAAGAGGAGGCCATGGACCGACATGTTGGAACAAGAATGGGAAAAGGAATTAAAATGTTTGGCCACTGGGAATTTCCCCAGAGGTGCTCAATAAATTGGTCCTTCAATTTACAATGCATCTCAGCAATGTAGAGGAGGCTGCATCGGGAACACTGGACACAATAGACGACCCCAGCAGGTTCACAGGTGAAGTGTTGCCTCACCTGGAAGGACTGTTTGGGTCACTGAATAGAGGTGAGGGAGGAGGTGAATGGACAGGTGTAGCACTTTGGCTGCTGGTAGGGATAAATGCTGGGATGGAGATTAGTGGGGGGGGGGGGGGAGAAGGAGGCAAATGGATAAGGGAATCATGGAAGGAGTAATCCCTGTGGAAAGCAGAGAGGGTGGGAGGTAAAGATATGTTTAGTGGTAGAATCCTTTCAGAGATGGCAGAAATTGCAGAGGATGATGTGTTGGAAGTGTTGGCTCATAGGATGGTAGGTAAGGAGAAGAATAAAATGCTACAATTACAGAAAAAGTGCTGTGAGGCAGTCAATAAGATGGAAGGGAATAACAAGGTACCAGGGGGCTGTTCAATGGTCTCATAACAGTGGGACAGAAGCTGTCCTTGAGCTTGGTGGCAAGAGCTTTCTCAATCTTTTGCCCCATAGGAGCAGGGAGAATAGAGAATGTCTGGCTTGGGTGGGGTCTTTGCTGATATTGGCTGCTTTACTGAGGCAGCAATAAGGGCAGGCAGATAGACAATCTTAAGTCTATAATTATAATATCCTGTACCTCCTGTTCTTATGTCTTGCATTTAGCATGGTCCTTAATTTCTTGACTTTTAATTAATGACTGCAGGGTTTTTTTTTGCTCAGTGTCAAATCCTTTTATAATCTAAAAACAATTCTGTCAAATCACCCTTGACTGGTCTTCTTTTAACCAAAGACATATACTTTGCATTTTCTCTCATCAGACAGATTCCAATTGCACCTGCACTGTATCCTCTCAATATCATTGTTAGTGTGATACCATCACACAGACAAAATGATGTTAAGGTTTTATAATAGAGTCATTATTGCATAGAAAATCAAAGATTCAGTGCATAGATAACATATAGATTTCCACGCACCCTATAGAATAGGAAAAATAAAAACAGGCACCCGCAATACCCTTGTTCTCCCGCATCAAGACCACTTTCTTCCAGAACGTACTTTGCAAAACAGAACCGAGGTACTTTTTAAGCTTGTTGCCTTTCCTTTTCAATAAACCTCCAGATTCCTTTAGTTTTTATCCTAGTTTGTCCCATTATCTATAAACATTATTGTTAATCCCTCTTACCTCATTCCCGAATTATTGATATGCTCAGTGAACACAGGTGCCCACAACCATATCTCATAATGTACCTTGTTTTTAATACCTATTCCTGTTTACTCTCACTAAACAGCTTTAAATCTATCAGGATTTTCTTCCCCTAATTCCATGTCCTTTAATCTTCTCCAGTAATCTTTTATATGGTACCTGACATAGGCTTTGCTTTGCACCTTTAAGAGGTTTTGTGCTACAGCCTGGCAATTTTTCTTCTCGGCACAAAACCATCCGATTTAAACATTCATTTTACTCTTCAATACCTTCGCCTTAAGTACTCATTAAATACCTCCACAATTTTTAAAAACTGACACCTCCTTCTTGCATTGTGGATGGAAATTCTTGGCTTTGAACCTAGTTCACAGATGCTACTACCCTGTCCCTGACTGAAGCAATGCCTGATTACCTTACTCTAAATTTACTACTTAAACTTGTACTTGGGACTAAACACCAAGTCACATCTTGTCTTTCCTATCATAACATGGAGCAATACAGCAATACAGGCCTTTTGGTCTACAATATTGTGCTAACTTTTTAAACCTATTCTAAGATCAATTTAACCCTTCCCTCCAACATAACCCTCCAGTTTTCTATCATCCATGCCCTATCATCAACTAATGTATCAGTTTCTATCACCACCACGACAGTGCTCGAACCTCTAATATGCACTCATGAAGAAGGCTTCAGGAGAAAACTATGAGGAAAAATCCAGAGCTTGAGTTCAACACTGACTGGCAACTCATTTGATCCCACTGGTGCCAAAATGTATCAGTCTCTATGTGTGGAGGGGGTGCCTGCTGCTTGCTCTCCATATTGTACTGTCCATTCTTGCGTATCACATAGACAGCTAGGCTGCAATGTTCAGGATCAACTCTGACCAATGGACACCAATGACCAACAGTGTTAATGGCAGAATTCTTGACAGTTTGGAGGAACAGATGGATTTTGGAGTCAATATCATTGGATCCCTCAAAGCTTCCGCACAAG
The DNA here is from genome assembly GCF_048418815.1 of Hemitrygon akajei. NCBI lineage: Eukaryota > Metazoa > Chordata > Chondrichthyes > Myliobatiformes > Dasyatidae > Hemitrygon > Hemitrygon akajei. Next base: position 113,902,935 of record NC_133133.1, on the reverse strand, counting down.
TTGATACGAGGAAATCTGCAGATGCTGGAAATTCAAACAACACACACAAAGTGCTGGTGGAACACAGCAGGCAGGCAGCATCTATAAGGAGAAGCACTGTCAACGTTTCGGGCCGAGACCCGACAAAGGGACCGTTTGTTGGGTCTCGGCCCGAAACGTCGACAGCGCTTCTCCTTATGAATGCTGCCTGGCCTGCTGTGGTCCATCAGCATTTTGTGTGCACAGGTTGATAGAATGTTTGAGAAGGCACATGGGGTGTTGGCCTTCATTAGTCAGGGGGTTGGGTTCAAGGGCCATGAGGTAATGTTACAGCTCTATAAAACTCTGGTTAGACTGCACTTGGAGTATTGTGTTCAGTTCTGGTCCCCACATTATCAAAAGGATGTTGAAACTTCAGAGAGAGTGCAGAGAAAATTTACCAGGATTCTGCCTGGATTCAAGAACAGGATTTAAGATAGGTTGAGCGAGCTGGGGCTTTTCTCTATGGAGCAAAGAAGGATAAGAGGTGACTTCATAGATAAGAAGTATACATCGAATGGACAGCCAGAGACTTTTCCCCAGGGAGAAAATGGTTAATACCAGGGAGCATAATTTTAAGGAGATTGGAGGAAAGTATGGGGGGTAAGATGTCAGAGGCAAGTTCTTTACACAAAAAGTGGTGGATGCATGGAATGCTCTGCCAGGGTGGTGGTAAAACCAGATACATTAGGGGTATGTAAGTAACTCTCAGATAGGCACATGGATGGTAGAAAAAGAGAGAGCTATGTAGGAAGGAAAGGTTAAATTGATATTAGAATAGGTTAAAAGGCCAGCATGATATTGTGGGCCGAAGGGCCTGTACTCTGCTGTAGTGTACTATTCACTCTATTATTTGTATCCTTCAGAACAATAACACATCTCTCTTCCCCAAACTCATTTATTCTGCACTGGCCCAGGAGGAATATTTTTCCAAGTCAGTATCTCTCTTCTGATAACCTGCCTAATATTTCCAGTTTTTTCTATTTTTATTTCTTCCAAGTCTCATTCCCCAGGTAATCCGTTCTATTTCTGTAGTAATTTACTCACCCTTTTCTAGATGCACAGGAAAATTCTGGCTGGAGTTAATCTTTACTCTGTCAAGCTCTCAGGGCATAGGATTAAGCACAGCTTGCGCACAACTGGTTTGCTGATATAGTGCTCCTTCGCCCTCCCTCCTCTGCCAAAATCACTCAGTACACGTTCATCCCAAGCAGCAAAAACAAGCATAGCCTTCTCTCCTCTTTACAACTTAAACCATTCATTCCCTTTACCTGTAACTCCAACACGGCTGATTCAAAGGACATTAAAATTCACTTGTCACAGGCTTACTTGGTGAAGACCAGAGATTGAGAAGACAGGACAGTCAGTATGAACATCAACGTTTTGTGATAAAGCCTTTGTAATCATTTGAGAAGCTAGAAACCTCACAGCACTTGATAGAAACATATTTTTTCATGCAGTATGTTAAACAAATTTTGGTTTCTTAAGGTTTTCATAGCTGGGGGAGGTAATGAGGATGAGCTCCCACTACTTATTAAATGCTCCCAAAGGCGTGCATCTCAAATAACCAATTCCAGCTCCTGGCCTTCACTTGTGGCTTAGCTACTAAAACCAGCTAAACTACTTCTACTGACAGGAGAAGGGGTAAAGGTGGGTTACTGGCACCTTAAAACCAGTTGGTTAGGGCAACTTGTCCTAACTTGTCCACCGTGGCCGGCAGCTTACTTAGGAAAGGATAACTGATCTCAAGCCTCCACTGCCTTATGGCTCTACACTTTCAGAGGGAAAACTTCGGGAGTAAACCATGAGGGAAAAGTCCAAAGCTGGAGTCGCTGAGGCAGTCCAATGTTGAATTCAACGCTGTCTGGCAACTCCTGTGATGCCTCTGGTGTCAAACTGCATCAGTCTCTGCCGTTCCTTCGGATTCGTCAGCTGCGTGGAGAGGGGTCCCTGCTGCTTGGGCAACAGCTTGCTCTCCATATTGTAATGCCCTGGCTTGTGCATCATGTGACAGCTCTGACAGGCATCCATGGTCAACCCCAATCAACAGAGGGGCTTCAGCCTCATAAACAAATTCAGAAATCAACATATGTGTACAGTTACTATAGAAAGGGAAGGCTATTTAACACAGGCATTCACTGAATTCAAAGTTCAAGGTATATATATGCATGTTGCCATACTCTACCCTGAGATTCATTTTTTGCAGGCATTCACAGTAAAGACAAAGAAACATAATAGTATTAATGTAAAACTGCATACAACAAACAACCAATGTGTGAAACTCAACACATTGTGCAAATACTAAAAAGAAAAAAAAACATACATCCAGAACTAAATATTGAGAACATGAGTTGTAGAGTCCTTGAAAATGAGGCCATAGGTTGTTTTAATCAGTTCTTAGTTGAGATGAGAGAAGTTATCCATGCTGGTTCAGAAGCCTGACGGTTGAGGGGTAACACCTGTTACTGAAACTGGTGGTGTGGAACCCAAGGCTCCTGTATCTCCTTTCCAGTGGCAGCAGTGAGAAGGGAGCATGAGAGAATGTCAACCACAAACCCAACATTTTGGGAAGTTCATTTTCACTGAAGAACAACAGATCACACAGTCAGAAAGAGGAAGCCAGCAGTATCTACTGTTTCTTGGCACTTCCATTTTTTATATGGAACACGAAATTCGCAGCTTCTTGTATTTTTGTTCCAATGTACTCGCAAAATCAGATAAGCATGTATTTTTTTATGTTGGTGGATACTAAAAAATAAAGCCTAGGTTATCTGCCAACAGATGTAGGAAAACAATGAGTTACCAGATAACTAAACTCCATTACAACCCTAAAAATTGCCTAAAGGACCGAGGATTGTGCAATATAGATCTATGACACTCTACACAATTATTATGTTTTTCTATTTCTGCTGTGTCAAACTGCTACGTCAAACATTTTGTAAAGGAAAATAAAAGTAGTGTGTGGTCTATCATCCAATTACTCATTTTATTAAAAATTAAATTCAAAAGTGGTATTATTGTTTACATGTAGCTGACTTTTAAGTTGTGATTTGCAAGATTAAATCTCTGAAACCCAGCAAGGCTCCCCAGAAGCAGTTGTACTGAATGAAAGACACTTACTTGATAATCCCTGTAAGTCTCTGATTTCTCCATGATGCTGTTGGTGCATTGCAACATATCCAGTATATTAGCAGCAAGTCCAGCAGAAGGGAAGGGGAAGGGGAGACAAAAAAGTAAAACAAGTTAGCACAGTTATGCAATGTGAGAGATGCATAAAACTCTTAAAAGCAAACAATGTTTCTCTACTTGTTAAGTCAATCACATGAACACTGCATAAAATGTTCATGAAAATAAGTTTCAGATCATTTGAAGGATCAACCAAGAGGAGAGCTGCAGTATGCATAAATACACAGAAGCTGGTCTTTCTGAACATGAATTTAAAGACGCCTGGACACAAAGCAATTGTAATTGATTAAATACTCACCTAGGGTTTGCATTATTTGTGTAAAAATACAAATCAGATGATGAAAAAAAACAAAGCACATATATCCTTATTCAGCCAATGTGCAGCTAAGTACAAACAATTCAGCAGAATTTTTCTCAGTTAAATCAATATCCATTAGTCCCGCTTAAAAGCAAGTCATGTTAAGGTTGCATCTTCAAATGCTGCTTATCCTGATCCACTCAGACATTAATTGCAGAGGCCAAATCCTTTGGGAGATAAGAGAATTAGCACAAATGCCCTCCTAACACAATGAAAGAAAGAGATGGAAACATCAGATATGAATTTGATGAATACACTTCAGGTAAATCCAAGCACATCCTTAAGTTGCGTTGGCTGTTAATGAAAATGGCACATTTTGCTGTACGCTTCAATGTACATGTGCTAAATAAATTAATCTGATCCCATCCGAAATCTGATCTGAGGTTTGGACCGAGATCTCACTTGATCAAGACTGCCACCAGATGCCTCACAAGAGCCAGCCTAAGCTATATGAATTCATGTACAGGCATCTCAAAATGCCTAAAGAAAGCAAGTTGTCCATTATGTCAAAGGATTGCTTGCTAAGAAACATAAGGAACTATTTTGTTCCAGCAGCAAATGGCATTGGAATCAAAATCAGAATCAGGCTTAATATCACTGGCAAATGTCATGAAATTTAATAATTTAATAAAAGTTATAAATTACAATAAGTATATACTTAAAAGATTAAATGAGTAGTGTGCAAAAACAGAGATTCATGGGTTCATTGTCCTTTCATAAATCTGATGGCAGAGTGGAAGAAGCTGTTCCTAAAACAATGAGTGTGTGTTTTCAAGCTCCTGTACTTTTTCCTTGATGGTAGTAAAAAGAAAGGGCATTTCCTTGGTGTTGAGGGTCCTTAATGATGAATGCTGTCTTTTTGAGGAATTGCTTTTTAAAGGTATCCTCGAGGATGGGAAATCTAGTGACCATAATGGAACTGACTGAGCGTACAACTTTCTGCAGCTTTTCTTGGTCCTGTATAGTGGCGCCTCCATATCAGACAGTGATGCAATCAGTTAGAATACTGTCCACGGTACACCTGTAGAAAGTTGTGAGAATCTTTGGTGACATACCAGTTCTCCTCAGAGTCCTAATGAAATATGGCCAGTGTGTGCTGTGGTTGCATCAATGTGTTGAGCCCAGGATAGATCTTCAGAGATGTTGACATCAAAAAACTTGAAACTACTCACTCTTTTCACTTCTTATCCCTCAAACTATCCTTCCTAATGTCCACAATCAATTCCTTGATCTTACAGATGTTGAATGCAAGGTTGTTGCTGGAACACCACTCAACCAGCTAATCTATCTCACTCCTGTATGCCTCCTCGTCACCATCTGAAAATCTGCCAACAATAGTTGTGCTGCCAGCAAATTTATATTTGGTGTTTGAGCTGTGCCTAGCCATACAGTTGTGGATGTACAGAGAGTAGGGCAGTGAGCTAAGCACACATCTGTGAGGTGCACCAGTGTTGATTGTCAGCGAGGAGGACATGCTATTTCCTATATGCACAGACTGTGGTCTGCTGGTGAGGAAGTCAAGGATCCTGTTGCAAAGGGAGGTACAGAGGCCCAGATTTTGGTGCTTGCTGATTAGAGCTGAGGGCATGACTGTATTGAAAGTTGAGCTATAGTCAATAAGCAGCAGCCTAGGTGGTCCAAGGCCGAGTGGAGAGACAGTGAGATAGCATCCACTGTAGACCTATTGTGGTGATTGGTAAATTGCAACAGCTCCAGGTCCTTGCTTACACAGGAAGTGATTCCAGCCATGACCAGCCTCTCAAAGCACTTCACCACAGTAGATGTGAATGCCACTGGTGATAATCATGGTTCTCCTGTCAGACTCCTGACCTCAAAATTTACCTTATGATCTTATACACTATTGTCTCCTTGCATTTCAGTTTCTCTGTAGATGTCATACTTTTTTTCCTGCATTCTGTTGTTGTTTTACCCTGTCCTAACACAACAATTAATTAATCTGTATGTATAGAATGTAAGACAAGGTTTTCTTTTTAATTTGGTACATGTGGCAATAATAAACCAATTCCAATTCTTAAGGAGGAAGTACAGTTAGAAACTGAGTGGGGGAGGGAGAGAATAAGGGTTGAGGAAAGTTTGAAGTAAATTTATTATTAAAGTACATGTAAGGCACCATATACTACCCTGAGATTTATTTCCTTGCAGACATTCAGAAATACAGTGGAATCAACAAAAAAACTCACACAAGAATGATGAGCAAACAATGTGTGAGACAAGACAATCTGTTCAAATACATAGATAGATACTGTAGACAGAGTGATAAATAAACACTGAGAACATGAGTAGTAGAGTCCTTGAAAGTGAGTCCACAGGTTGTAGAATCAGTTCAGTGTTGAGGTGAGTGCAGTAATCCGTGCTGATTCAGGAACCTGATGGCAGTGGGGCATCTGTAGCTGTTCCAGAACCTGGTGGTGTGGGATCTAAGACTCCTGTACCAATGGCAGCAGCATCCTAATGGTACTTATTTCTCAGCTGGCATATGCAATCTGTGGTTCAAGGATTAAACTAGGATGAAAGGTTACAGAGATTTGGGTGCAAGTGTGTCACACATGCTAATATTCCTGGAACTTGTTTCTGTGTTCAGCTGTTGATCCTTGCTCCCAAATGCATTTGGACCCATTTTGGTGTCTTCTCAGATAAAGATCCATGCGCACAAATAGCCAACAAATATGTTGAGTTAAAATGATCATAACATTAATCACATTCTCTGGTATTTTACTGCGAAATTTATAATCTGTAATTTCTAAGTCTACTAAAGTACTTTTATAAGATCGGTGCAGGTTATATTAAAAATTCAGGAGCTTTCGCGGTTAGAGGTTCTTAATCGTGCCAAATACGTGTGAATGCTTGGTTAGCTTGAGCATTAATTTCCATCATTTCATTCAATACTTTTTTGAGGCTAATTTGTTTACACTAGTTATGGTCATCCCTAATTGTTGCATGTTAGTCTTTTGGCAGGAAATTTCTGTGTAAATAAACATCGGTAAATGGGGCATACAGGGGTGGATAACTTTGAGGAAACTTCCTGTTTATGACCTTGGACACGAAACTCCATCCTCAAAATCAAATTTATAACAGGACAAACAATGCAATAAATAGATAGCACAAACCTCCAAGTGTTTTAGCATGTGTACTTGTCTTACCTTCCAAATAGTGAAAGAACATAGAACAGTACAGTACAAGAACAGGCCCCTTATCCCACAAGGGTGATGAATCTGTGGAACTCACTGCCATAGATGGATGGGTGTATTCAAAGCAGAGGTTGCTAGGTTCTTGAATAGTAAGTGCATCAAAGATAGGAGAATGGTATTAGGAGAAGGCAGGAGAATAGGATTGAGAGGGATAATAAATCAGCTTTCATCGAATGGCAAGTGGACTCGATGAGCCGAACAGACTAATTCTACTTTTATGTCTTATGGTCTATCTAAGAGACTCTTGAAAGCTTCTATTGTATTCGTCTCTACCCTTGGCAGTGCATTCTAGGCACCTGCCATTCTGTGTAAAAAAAAATGCACCCTGCTTATTCCCTTCAGACGTATCCTTTCACCTTAAATGCATACCTTCTGGTACTAAGACATTTCAAGCAAGCAAAAAATGTACCAGCTGTTTACTCTATCTATGCCTCTCATAATCTTATAAAACTCCATCAGATTTCCCCTCAGCCTCCTCCACTGAAGAGAAAATAACCCATGTTTGTCCAACCACTCCTGGCTTTGGAGAGAGTGGAGAAGAAGGGGTTTACCAGGATTCAGCCTGCATTAGGGGGCAGATGCTATAACGAGAGGCTGGACAAATGTTTACTCTGGAGCAATTGGAAATTGAGGGGAGACCTGATGGAAGTTTATCTTTATGAGAGGCATAGATAGAGCTGACAGCCTGTATCTTAGCTTCAGGGTGAAAGTGTCAGATACTATTGGGCATGCATTTAATGGAGATACGCAGGTCAAGCTTTTAAAAGAGAATTGTGGGTGCCTGCAATGCACTGTCAGGTGCAGTGGTGAAGGCAAATATGAGAACATTCGGGGAATGTATGGCAGCTCCCTGTGATGTTCATGAAAAGCTGACTCAGAGCAATCCTCAGGGTGTGTTGGTTGTTGATGCAAACTGTGCATTTCATTGTATCTGACAAATCCCTTTAATGACACATGGTACTACAAAGAAATAGCAAAATTCCTGAAAATAGACGTACACTTTATGTAATTAAGGAAAGTACGAAAAGGTATTCCAGTCGTAAAAAAATTCATCATTCCCTTCAATTGTTTTCCTTCCAAGTACTTTAGGATGACATTTATATGGTTCAGGCTTTTATCCCATGTTACCAGACTCTTGACCAGACCGCTCATATTTTGAAAAGTGAATTCTTGATCTCCCAATCTACCTCATAGAAGTCCTTCACATGTCTATCTGCACTGCACTTTCTCTGTAACTGCAACTCAATATTCTTCATTTTGTTCTCCTTTTCACTTTCTCAACGTGCATATCTGGAATAATCTGTCTGCATGGCACAGAAACAAGCTTTTCTGTTTTATCTCAGTACATGTGACAATAATATAATACCAATACATATTTGTACTTCAGATGTAATTTTGAACATCAATTCCTCCATGAAAACCAATAAACACTAGAGTGCTTCTTTCATGTGAGAACACAACTTCATCCAAAATAGTTACCATCCTTCTATCAGCTGATAGTTAGCAATGTGTTCTAATGTTACGAAGAATCAAGATAACATCAAGTTCATTATATATCAACAGAAACTCATTCTGTTACCAGGAAGTCTGCACTACATGCACATGACATAATTTATAATGGATTAAATATGAGCAGTTCTTCTAAAATTAAACCTAGGCTACATAACAAAATTTTATCTCCAAAACCAGACTGATTCTTTGGCTAATCACTTGGTGACAGGCCAAGGACAAAACTGTTCCTTTCTCACTGCAAGCAACCCTTAACTGCAACTCAAACACGGACCATGCTGAACATAAGTACCACCATAACACAAAACCTGCACCAAAATTAAACAACATTGGAACATACAGCTTTTATCTAATTAATCTAAAACTTTGCCAAACTTCTGTAGCTGCACAGTGGAGCATATCCTAACCGGATACATCACAGTCTGGTATGCAAGTGACCAAGAATAAAAATGGCTACAAGAAGTGGCGGATATAGCCCAGTCCATCACACAGGAAGCCCTGCCCACGATTCAGCACATCTACATGGAGCACTGCCACAACACAACAGCATCTATCATCAAGGACCCTCTACCATCCAAGGCCATGCTCTCCTCTCACTACTACCATCGGGCAGGAGGTACAGGAAGTTAGTTCCCACACCACCAGGTTCAAGAACAGTTATTGCCCTTCAGCCATCAGACTCCTGAACCAGTGTGCAGAACTGCATCACCTCAACTCTGAACTGATTGTGAAACTTACAGACTTCCTTTCAAGAACTCTACACTCATGTTCTCAGCATTAGTTATTTATTTACACAATTTGTCTTCTTTTGTTTATTAGTTGTCAGTTTTTATGTACAGTTTTCATAAATTCTATTCCACTGCCACATTTTCCTGTAAATGTTTGCTAGAAAATGAATTTCGAGGTAGTATATGAGAATATATACAATGTATTAATAAATTTACTTTAACTTTTTAGAGCCATGTTTTATTGGTAGAAGTTTTATAAGCCTGGGAGATAAATTATATTGTATCATAGTGTTAAATAATGTTTCCTCTGTTAAAATAATACAATGTACAAATCTTAAACTTGCAATAATCTCTGGTGAAAACAGACTACATAAGAAGTTAAATTTAAAAGAACACCAAAGGGAAATGTAACATCTGCTTTTGTGAAGATTGGCAGTCACAGTTAAGTAAGAATTGGAGAGGCACCAAAGGAAATGTTTGGAAATAGTGTCTTTTAAAGGGATTAGAACTACAGAAAAAATGTTTTATTAGCCGGAGCAATGGCACAGCCAGTGGAGATGCCGTCTCAAGGTACCAGGAACCCAGGTTCAATACAGACCCTTGGCTCTGCCTGCACATGACCACAAGAGGCTGCAGAGGGTTGTAGACTCAGCCAGTTCCATCATGGGCACAAACCTCCCACAATCAAGAGACAGTGGCTCAAGAAGACAACATCCATTACTAAGGACACTCATCATCTGGGATGTGCCCCCTTCTTATTACTCTATCATCAGGACAAGCTTGCCTCAATCAAGGACATCTTGAAGAGACAGTGCATCAAAAAGGAAGCATCCATTACAAGGGCACTCATCATCTGGGATGTGCCCCCTTCAAGTTACTCCACCATCGGGTGTGGGGTGGGGGGGGGGGGGGGAGGTATAAGGACCTGAACACTCATAGTCAACGATTTAAGAACAACTTCTTCCCCTCCACCATCAGATTTTTGAATGGTCCATTAATCCATAATCTCTACATGATTATTCCTTATCCTGAACTACTTATTTATTTTGTAATTTATAATAATTTTATGCTTTTGCATGGCACTGCTGCCACAGAACAACAAATTTCACATCAGTGATAATAAACCAGGTTCTGATTTTAATGTAGACTTTTCACATTCTGTCTGTGATCACATATGTTTACTCCATGTGCTCCAGTTTTCTCCATGTCCCAAAAATGTATGAACTGATGGACTAACTGGCCAGTATGAATTGGCCCCAATGTATAGGTGAGTGATAGAATCTGGGGGATATTATGGGGAAGAGGTTAAGTGGGAATAAATAGGGATCAGCACAGGTTTAATGTAAATGGCTGTTTGATAGTTGGTACAAACTCAGCGTCAAAGAGTAATACAGCAAGGAAACAGGCTTTTCAGCCCAACTGATCTATACCAGCCACAGCATGTGTCCTGCTAGTCTTAATTGCCATAACCCTCCAAGTCCCTCCCCTCCATGAACCCATCCAAATGTTGCAACTGTACCCACCCCTCAATCACTTCCTCTGGCAGTTCATTCCAGGTATTCAGTACTCTCTGTGTAAAGAAGCTACCTTCCAGGTCTCTTACAATTCTTCCCTTTTAGATTGTATCTGTGCTCTCTAGTTTTGGACTCTCTAACCCTGGTGAAAAGGCAATGACCGCCCACATTATTCACACCTCTCATGATTTTATCAGTTTCTGTAAGGTCACACTTCATTCTCCAGTGCTCCAAAGAATAAAGATTCAGTGTGGCTAATCTCTCCCTATCACTCAGACCTTCAGGTCATGTAGCAAACTCATAAATCTCTCCAACTTGACAATGTATTTCCGATAACAGGGTGACCAAAACTGTACATGGCAAGTCATAGAGCAAGAAAGCACATCCTTCTGCCCACTGTGTAATGACATCAATTACACAAAGGAGTGAGAAAGAAAAATATAATCAATAGAGTGAAATATCAAAAGATACAGGTTTCAACTCAGACCTGGAGGTTATAAGCATGTAGAATTACATAGAGCCATACCAAATTCTGAAGAAATCTGAAATTAGTATATTGAGGGGAACATGTCCTCAATATCAGCAACAATATAGCAGAGTCACCATGATCTTTAAAAATGTGTACTTCTTAGAACTATACCACATCAATATTGAGTTTTCAGCAGTATTGCTTGTGCTTTTGATTTCCTAATGCAGGGATCATGGAGTTTGGACTCACCGTGCACATCCAAACAAGGGAGTGGAGCAATTATTTTCTTCCATCACAAGTTCTATGACATATACCTTGGCATCAGCCCAGCACCCAAATCCTTGGCAGCCCCACATCTGGCCTGAGGGACCAGCACCTGGTTCCCTGTCACCTCCAGGTGAGATGTGAAAGGGTGGATAGTTCTGACAATGGAACTGTACTCCCACTTTTACAATATTCTGCATGCTACAATTAAATTAGTAAATTAGTTTATTATTCTTATATGTACCGAGGTACAGTGAAAAATTGGTCTTACATATCATCCATACAGATCAATTCATTACAACAGTACATTGCAGTGAAACAAGATAAAACAATAACAAAGTGCAGAATAGAGTAGAGAGAGCAAGTGCAGTGCAAGTAGACAGTATGGTGCAAGGTCACAATGAGGCTGGTTGTGAGGTCAGGTTCATTTTAATTTCATTTTGGAGGGATGGGGTTTAATCAAAATTTCCTTCTGAGAAGAATGCAGAAATCTGTGTAAATTCTGGGATAGAGAGAATAGACAAGCAAAAAGGAAGTGTGAATCAGTGGTCCAGCTCACTTGGAGATAGTGTAGATTTGGGGAGGATGGGATGGAACCATCTTAGTGCCAGCAGTTCCATTCATACAGTGAAATTCAGCTCTACCTCCAGCATTGTCACTAAACACTATTTACTGCACTGATAAAAACAATTACATCCAAAATTTCCCATCTTGCAAACTAAACTTGCTGCTATCACTTGCATTTGTGTGAATGCAGTGACACTGAAGAGTGGCATCTCTGGGCACAGCTAACCAAGGTAATCATGGTTTCTTAGAGTTATCCAGAATGGAAACCGACTCTTCAGGCCAACTCATTCATGTTGACCAAGATGCCCATCTAAGCTAGTCCCTCATCCCTCTAAAACTTTCCTATCCACGTAACTGTCCGAATGTCTTTTAAATGTTGTTATTGTACCTACCTCAACCATTTCAGCTAGCTCACTCCATACATGTACCACCCTATGGGTGAAGACATTTCCCCTCAGGTCCCTTTTAAATCTTTCCCCTCTCACCCTAAATCTATGCCATCTGGATTTTGATCCACTTCTGTCCCTTTCCAATTCAATATAAACATCATTTAACTTGAAAAGCTAGCCCATGTACATCACTGCCTTTCCTCCACCAACATCGTCCTAAATTAAATTCCCACTCTCTCCAATATTTCTTACCAGGCTCTGCACCTCAATAAAGTGCAAATCAATAAACATGCTGCTGCCAAGTTGTTCTTTACAGAGTACTTATTCCTAATGGCTAAATGCAGCCAGGCACATGGATATTAGAATTCCATACAAGTACTGAATTATCACTTACATTCCTCAATCCGGTATTGCACATCCACCTTTGGCCCTTGTTCATTATTCACCAATTCACAAGCAGTGTTTACATTCTTTAGCCACCATACACCTGAACAATTCCTTCAGCTCAATTCTTGCCACTTCTCTCTCTTCTTCAGTTCACTTCTAGACTAGTGCCGCCCTGCAAATTTCCATCTCTTGCTCCATGCTTCTTCTTAGCGTTACTCTATATTGTGTGAGGTAAGTGCTGTTAGAATGCAAAGCATTTAGATATCAACATATTGAATCTCAGGATGTCATGATGATTCATGAGGATTGCATTATTGTCTTAACATTGTTTGCAGCTAAACACTGCCCCGGCACAATCACAGATTCTGCTGTGTCAGTCAGGGTGGAGAAAAACAATTACAACTTCCTTCAAGCGACCATGGCTTAAGGACAGAGAGAACCAGTCAGAGTTGTGGATGTGAAAGAAACACTTGTGGGCAGAGATTGAGAAGATGAATGGAATCTACAGAGACAAAAGTCTTGCCAGCTCTCAATGATTAGTTGGCAGCAAGATAATGTAGTCATAGAGTCAAAAGTCATAGAGCATTATAGCACAGAGGCCCTTCAGCCTATCCAGTCAATACCAAACTATTATTCTGCCTAGTCCTACCGACACATACCTGGACCAGAGCCCTCCACACCTCCTCCCATCCATGTACTTATCCAAACTTCCCATAAGTGTTGAAATCAAACCCACATCTACCACTTCTGCTGGCAAATCATTCCACACTCTGAGTGAATAAGTTCCCCCTCAGGTTCCCCTTTAAGTATTTTACCTTTTACCACTAACCTATGACCTCTAGTTCTCATCTCACCCACCTTCAGTGAAAAAAGTGTATTTGTATCTGAAATCTTCATAATTTTACATACATCTTTTGGATCTCCCCTCTTTCTCCTACACTTCAAGGAATAAAAGTATAATCTATTCAATCAATCTTATAACTCAGGTATTCAAGTCCTGGCAAGATCCTAGTGCTGGATAACTGATGTTTGGCTATGTAGCTGTGCTCCATAGTGGAAATTAGAAAATCAGCAGGAAAATACCAAATTCCAGAAGATGAAATACAAAATAGTGCAGTACAGAATACAAAGTATGATTAGTCCACATTGAAATTCCTCTGTTGTCCCCTTCAAGTAAGATCATATATTTAGATATACAAACTGCCTGACCATACATACACAGTCTATACAATTAAACATCTTTTATTTTTGGCCAGTCTTCTTTACAAAAGTTTACTTGATGAAAGTACTAAAGTGTCAGCCTAAATTATGTTTTCAAACCCTGGATTAGCGATGGAGTCAACAAAGTTTGACTTGAAGGAGTATTATTCACCTAATCAGTCAGAGATAAGATAGAGTTTGTGGCAATCAATGGATTGCCCTATTGTAGTAAGTGTAAGTGTTGGGGTCATATACTGGGTAATTCCTAGATTCTTTATAAGGTATATGGTTGTGTCTCAATTCCTGGGATTAGATGGATTTTGAAGGGCATGAACACAATTATAGAAATAACATATTCTGTTTAACATAATGCTACATTGATCTCAAGTAATTAGTAAATGAAGGGGACTCTAAACAGCCCTTTTTGCCAACATGGACAAAATGAACCAAATAGCCAATTTGTGTGTCATACATTTCCAAAATTCAACACAATCCAGTGTGGAGAAAATTCAGCCCAATGGATTTGGTCATACAATAAATGGAGAACTTATCAAATAAATTGTTGATTTGATGGCCATGCAGGCTCGTTCTATTTATTTTAACTTAGTGACTAAATCACGACTCTAACAAGCCTGGGCAACTTTCACAACTGCAAAGATACTCTTACACAATCATTCAAATTCCTCAACTATGGTCTTAAAGCTCGGTACTAATTCTGTGTTACCTTAATGAGGCTACCATGTATAAAACTAAAATCCAACAAGATTTTGAGGACATATCTTCAATCATCTGCTCGAAGAGCAATGATTAATAATATTTTAATAAAAGAGCTTGAATGTTTCACATCAATGCTATGCTAAAAATCACTAACATTTTAAATAACTTCTGCTTACCAGTGATATTCTCCACAGCTCCCTGCATTCTTCAAACCGAGCGCCTCATTATTACTCTGCACATTTATATCCTCTTTTTGTTTTAAAATAGTGACTTGCAATATTGGTTACAAACAGCTAAAGCTTTCTCCTCAGTTTTCGGACTCTTCACCAGCAAGCCCCTTTTATCAAGATTACATAATCAGGTTGAACAGACACCTTACAATTTCCTTGAACACTTTCAGACCTGATCAATATCAAGATATGGACTTAAAACAATTCTTAATGACCAACCTCCTTACCTCAGCACTCTGTAAATTGCACTGGAAATCTGCCACTTGCTTTTTTAGCTTCATCTAAAAGATTAACAAAATGTAAGACTGGGGAACAATCACAAAGGAATTATCTTTTTAGTGCACGAGTATTCAGAATATTTTTCAAAGGTTTTAAAATATTTTTTAAAAATCTGCAATTAATCATAGAAATAGAAACACTGAATTCATCACAGAGGCTTCACTATATTCCCATTTAATAAATATTTTAATCTGAGCAATGTGTAGTCAAAGTAATTTTTTAGAAAAATGATTCCTATTATCAGACTATACTATTTAATATTACTAATTCTATTATTAACTTTTGAACTAACACTTATGCTGATTACTTATCACAGTCCCAATGGAAAAACTTTGATATTAAGATTATTGCAATTTATATATTCTATATTCTTGGATTTTGTTAACTAGTTGACTCATACAGAAAGACAAGAACAAAAGACAGGGGAGGAGTGTATCATGGGGCCCTCAAACCTGCTCCATTATTCAATCAATTCACGACTGATCTAACCTGCTTGATTCCCACTTGCTCTGCAATAGCCTCTCAAAAATCAATCAGACAATAAAGTGGAACGCCATAATCCCATTTACAATTCCACATTTCTAGATTTTATTTGGAAATACAGTGTGAAACAGACCCTTCCATCCCAACTAGCCACACCACCCAGCACCAATTTATAATGACTAACCAGTACATCTTTGGAGTATGAGAGGAAACCAGAGAGAGGAAACCCACAAGCTCATGGGAAGAATGTATAAACTTTTTAAAGACAGTGCCACAACTGAATTCCAAACTCCAACATCCCGAGCTGTAATAGGGTCATGCTAACCGCTAGACTACCATGGTGTCCTAGACACTCCCACAATTGAATAAGGGGAGATCTCATTGAAACCTACTGAATGTTGAAAGGCCTAAATAGAGTGGACATGGAGAGAATATTTTGAATAGTGGGAGTGTGTAGAACCGGGAGCACACCTTTAAAATTTACTGTGTATGCCCACAAGAAAACAAATTTTAGCTTGTACAATACATGGTGATATACATGTACTTTAATTATAAATTTACTTCAAACTTTGATGGATCAGGTGCAGGCAGAAGAGAAGGATTTAAATTCAGCCTTGATTTTATTCGCACTTTGCCCCCAACTTCCACCTAGCTCTCAAATTCACCTGGTCCATTTTCGACACTTCCCTTCCCTTTCTCGATCTCACTGTCTCTATCTCCGGAGTCAGCTTATCCGCCGATGTCTATTATAAACCAACGGACTCTAATAGCTACCTGGACTATATCTCATCCAACCCCGCTACTTATAAAAATGCCTCAAATTCCTTTGTCTCCGCTGTATCTGCTCTCAAGATGAGGTTTTTCATTCTAGAACGAAGGAGAGATCCTCCTTTTTCAAAGAAGGGGGCTTCCCTTCCTCCAGAATCAACGCTGCCCTCAACTGCATCTCTTTCATTTCACGCACATCTGCTCTTATCCCATCCTCCCGCAACACTACTAGGGATAGGGTTCCTCTTGTCCTTACCTACCACCCCACCAGCCTCCGCATCCAGCACATAATTCCCGAAACTTCCGCTACCTCCAACTGGATCCCACCAGTAAACACTCTTTCCCTCCCCCCCCCCCCATTTTCAGCTTTCTGCAGGGATCACTCCCTATGCGACTCTCTTGTCCATTCGTCCCTTCCCACTTATCTCCTTCCTGACACTTACACTTGCAAGTGGAACAAGTGCCACACCTGCCCCTACACCTCCTCCCTCACTACCATTCAGGGCCCCAGACACTCCTTCCAGGTGAGGTGACACTTCACCTTTGAGTCTGTTGGGGTCATATACTGTGGTTGGTGCTCCCGGTGTGGCCTCTCGTATATCGGTGAGACCCGACGTAGACTGGGAGACCGCTTCGCCAAGGATCTATGCTCCATCCGCCAGGCCACCCATTTTAATTCCCATTCTGATATGTCCATCCAGGGCCTCCTCCACAGTCGGGATAAGGCCCCACTTAGGTTGGGGGTAGCCTCCAACCTGATGGCATGAACATCGATTTACAAAACTTCCAGTAATGCCTCCACAACTGCCTCATCTTCACCATTTCCCATCCCCTTGTCCCTCCTTAATGTGATCTTCATGCCTGCCCATAGCCTCCCTCTTGTGCTCCTCCCCCCCACTTCTTTTTTCCATGGCCTTCTGCATCTTTCACCAATCAACTTCCAAGCTCTTTGCTTCATCCCTCCCCCTCCAAGTTTCACCTATTGCCTGGCGTTTCTCTCTCCCATCTCCCCACCTTTCAAATCTACTCCTCAGCTTTTTTTCTCCAGTCCTGCCAAATGGTTTCAGCCCGAAATGTTGACTGTACTTTTTTCCATAGATGCTGCCTGGCCTGCTGAGCTCCTCCAGCATCTTGTGTGTGTTGTTTAATTCAGCACTGTGTTCGGCACAGATATTGTGAGCCAAAGGGTCTGTTCTTATGCTGTACTGCTCTATTCTATTCAATGAAATTGTGATTAGTGATTTATCTCAGAGCTAGTTTCCTGAATGAACCCCATAATTCCTGGATTCTCTTTATATCTTAAACTGGATGAAAAATTAGCTCAGAGGGAGAAAGCAAAGGATAACGGTAAATGTGAGCTTTCACGTCTGTAGTACTGAGTGGATTGGGGTTCTCCGGGAGTGATGAAAGGTCCTTGACTTTGGGCGACACAATAGCGTAGCGGTTAGCATAACACTATTGCAGCACCAGCTGTAAGACAGGGATTCAATTCTCACCACCACTTGTAAGAAGTTTGTATGTTCTCCCCGTGATTATGAGAGGTTCCTTTGGGCAATCTGGCTTCCAAAGACATACAATTAGAGTTAGTGAGTTGTGGGCATGCTATGTTGGCACTAGAAGCTTGGTGACATTTGCAGGCTGCACAGCACAATCCTTGCTGATTTCATGCAAGCAACGTATTTTGCTGTATGTTTTGACATACATAAACAAAATAAAGATATTCTTTAATCTTTAAAATAATCTGAGATAATCTTTGACCTGAAATGTTTGTATTTCACACTGTGCAAGTTGCTAGTAATTCCACAATTTTCTTTTTTTATTTTTAAATTTCCAGCATAGACAGATTTTTAAAAAATTCTCAGTACCAAGGTCCGAAAGAACATAATTAACTTTGACCTAAATGTAGAAGCCTTAAAGCCACAATTACCAGTGAGGTTGATAGTGAGGGAAGAAGTTAAAGAGTGCAGAAAAATATACAAGGGTAGGCACAACATTGAAAACAGAATTTAATTTGGGGAAGTCCCAGGTACAAATCTGGAGAAGCTATAGCGAGGAAATAACCTTCTCCATAAATGCTATAACATGAAGTGTGTGTGAACAGATGGTTCTTGGAATCCTTGTTCACCGATCTGTCACAGTCGTAGGTAATGTGGAAAGGGTGATAAGAAGCAATAATTGACGCTCTTTAATTAACTGAAACACAAAACAAAGGAATAAGAAAGGCACACAAAAACTGTGTAAAACATCATCCAGATCAATGTTGGAGTGCTATGTGGAGGCTATGACAGTACAAGATTGGATGCAGAAGTGAATCATGAGGATGTTAGGGGAGTTAGTTGCACATGTGAGCATGACTGACCGTGCTTATTTAAAGGTGAGGTATAATTGAACTGAGGCATGCAAATTATGAGAAGTCTGAATAAGATAAACAGAAACTTTGATAACTAGAAAAGAGATTTAAATTAAGTTAATTGATGGTGGGATTAGTTGATGTAAAAAGATTTTCACAGTAAGGTAGTAAGAGTCTGGAACACTCCGCTTCAGCACGTGGTGCATGGGTAGCTTAAAGACTCCAGGATGGCTGTCTATAACCTATGGAACTTTGCACTGAGAATTGGGAAGTGTTCCATCAGGGAAGATGGAACATGAGGTGAGTAATGAAATCATCTCATTTAAAATAGAAAAGGGGGATATTTTAAATCAACCAGCCATATACAGAGGATAAGGCTACAAGCCCTCTCTCACCCATTCCCCTGTCTTCTGGATGGACTTCTTCTATGAATGTTAAAATGTTACAGGGAAGAGATAACCAGTATCACTATACATAATGAATAATTCAATTACAAAAGTCACAGCATTGTAAGACTGCCAGCTGGCAATATTTAAGACAACAAAAGAGAAAATATCCAAGCATAGACCAGCCAGCTTAACATATGATATGTAATGGGAGAAAAATAGTGGATTCCTATTGAAAGAAGGAACAGAAAAACATCAAGAAACAAAAAGTATAATAGTGAATAGTCAAACACACAAAATGTTGGAGGAACTCAGCAGGCCAGGCAGCATCTATGAAAAAGAGTGCAGCTGACATTTCAGAAGGGTCTCGGCACATTTTGTTTCTGTATAATGAGTAGTCAGCATGGATTTCAAACAATGAGCAGACTCGGTCTTTATTCTCCTGAGATAAGTCATCTGATAGCTGATTTAATAAAGATCTGGAATGTTTCGACTCGTGTGAAGACTGTCACTACAGGCCATCATAAGAGATGGTTATCAAGAAATCCAATAATATGACAAGTCAAGTTTACTGTCATTTAGTTATATACATGCATATAATGTATATAACCATATACCTGTAATGCATATAAAACCAGGGTGTACACATAACACACGATAACTTATGAAAGTAAGGATAAAATCTACAGATGAATCACACATAAATAACAAACTAAAGAGCATTAACTTTCAATATTCTAAGGTATGGAATAGATTAACCAGTGACACTTCGAACAAGATGTGGCAGAGTGTTCAGAAGCCTAATGGGCTGGGGAAGAAACTGTTTCTCATCCGACTGCTCTTGTTTTTATGCATCATTGTCCCCAGCCTGATGGCAGAAAGTCAAAGAGGATGCTGGACTAATGGGTGGGATCCTTACTAAAGGCCCTGCGTATGCAGTGCTCCTGATAAATGTCCTCAGTGATCCTCTCAGCTACTGTCAGTTCTTCGTAGGGACCTCTGGTCCGACGCTCAACTGCTCCCAAACCAGATGGAGATGCAACTCAGGATGCTTTCAAGGGTGCTCCTGCAAAACATGGGGGGTGGGGGGTGGGTTTGCTTACTTCAGTCTTTTTAGGAAGTAGACTGCTTTGCTGTCTTCTTGTTCGGGAAGCTGATATTAAGGGACCAGGTGAGATCATCCATGTTGTGAGCTCCCAGGAACTTGGCGCACTTAACTCACTCTGTGGAGGGGCCATGTATTCGCGGAAGGGGAATGGTTCATCTGCACCTTTCTGAAGTCCACAATGACTTCCTTTGTCTTCTCACATTCAGGATTCAGTTGTCATTTCACACCAATTCACCAGCCGCTCCACTTGCTCTCTATAATCTGCCTCATCATTGTTCTTGATAAAGCGAACCACTGTTGTGCCATCCACAATCTTGACAACACGGTTTCAGCTGGATCCTGTGACACAGTCATGCGTCAGCAGTGTGAACAGCAGTGGACTGAGCACACAGCCTCGGGGAGTGCCAGTGCTCTGTGTAATGGGATGAGAGATGTTGCTGCCCACATGGACTGACTGTGGCCTTCCTGTTCAGTCCCAGAAGTACAGTGCCCAATTGCAGAGGGAGGGATTGAAACCCAGCAAGGACACGTTCCCCACCAGTTTCTGGAGTATGATGATATTGAACACTGAACTGAAGTCTATAAAGAGTAGTCTGGCAAATGAGACCCCATTTTCTAGGTGGGACAGGACAGAGTGGAGGGCAGAGGCTATTGCAACATCAGTGGATCGATTTGAGTGATAAGTGAACTGGAAAGGTTCAATGTAGCCGAGAGAAAGGCGTTAATGTGCTCCACCACCAGCCTCTTAAAGCATTTCATAATGGTTGATGTTAATGCCACTGGACGATAGTCATTTAGGCAAGTTACTGTCACCTTCTTTGGCACTGGAATGATAATTGCCACCTTGAAATCCGAGGGGACAATGGATTGTTCCAAAGAGATGTTGAATATATCCATCAGCACAAGAATGCACAACTTATTACCACCATGAGCAGGTGAAGCAACTAAGGCACTACAGTACAGAAACAGGCCCTTCAGTCCATCTAGTCTGTGCTGAGCTATTAATTTACCTAGTTCTATCAACCTGCACCTGGACCATAGCCTTCCATATGCCTCTCATCCACGTACTTATTCAAACTTCTCTCACATGCTGCAATCAAAACTCCATCCACCACTTCTGCTGCCAGCTTATTTCACACACTGAGTGAAGAAGATTCCCCTCTATTTCCCCTTAAATATTTCACCTTTCACCCTAAACGCATGACCTCCAGTTCTAGTCTAATGGTACAGATGTAGTCATGATGAGGCTGGACAAGCAAATAAGGGAGAATAGTGTAGAAAGTAATGTTGAAAGAATTGTATGAAGATAAACATTGGGAGACTTGTGTGGAGGATTCACACAGGCATGGATTGTTTGGGCCAAATGGTCTCCCCCACTGTTGGGATTCCAATATGTCCATCAATGGCCTCCTCAAACACCTTATATTCTGTTTGGGTAGCCTCTAACCTGATGGCATGAACATCAATTTCTCAATCTTCCAGTAATGCCACCACCCGCTTCCCATCTTCCCAACTCCGTCCCTCTCTCATGTGATCTTCTTGCCTGCCCATATTCTCCCTCTGGCGCTCCTCACCGCCCCCCCCCCCCACTTCTTTCTTCCATGGCCTTCTGTCTCTTTCACCAACCAACTTCCCAGTTCTTTGCTTCATCACTCCCCCTCCAAGTTTCACCTATCGCTTGGTGTTTCTCTTTCCCCTCCCCCCACCTTTCAAATCTACTCCTCAGTTTTTTCTCTCCAGTCCTGATGAAGGGTTTCGGCCTGAAACGTTGACTGTACTTTTCTCCATAGATGCTGCCTGGTCTGCTGAGTTCCTCCAGCATTTTGTGTGTATAGGTCTGTTTCTCTGATGTGTATAATACGTACCCCTAAATATTCCAAAATAGATTTAATTTTGTCTGGTGTGGGCACTGTAGCGCTAAAATGTTCTCTTTCTCTGCTCGACCTTTTTAAGAGACTAGAATCTGAAGCAAATAGTAAAGTGCTGAAGGAACTCAGCAGGTCAGGCAACATCTGTGGAGGGAGATGAACAATCAAGGCTTCAAGTTAAGATGCTTCATCAGAGAAAACAAAATGATCTATCATTCTATTTGCCCAAAATCAGAAGTAGGAATTGCTGTTTCCTATAATGAAGTGTATAATCATAGATCTAGATGAAGGGTCTCCATCCAAAATATTGACTGTCCACTTCCCTCCACAATGCTGCCTGACCCATTATGTTCCTCCAGCAATTTGTTTCTTTTCGCTATTTTATTCTCTCTCAATTCTTTTCAATCGACTTTTTTGCTACATATTCTAACTTAGCCTACAATATACAAAAATGATCACTTTCCTCCAGGCTTTCAAATATTTCAAACAGCAAGTCTTTTCAAAATGACCAATTCTCACAATTTTTATTTCCAGCATCAGCAGTACTTCATTTTTTTCTGCACTAAATAAGCAGTTTTATCTTCCTCGCAACCTGTAAAATCACTTCTAAATCGCTGCAGGAAACTAAGATTCAGGGCAAGTTCTTGTATAAATTCGAACACGATCAACAATGCTAGACAAAAGCACATCTCTTATCTAAAGACCACCATAACGCTTAACACCTCTGTCTCACAGTCAATCACCATTACATTTAAGTTCTCTTCAGAAATGAAACTTGCTATTGTACATTCCTCTCAAACTCAATGACTGTTAACATTGCTGTAATACATTTTTGTCCAAGTATTTAACTTTCTGCTGCATAATTACATTTGTAGTTAAATGTCAAACTTGACACAGCCTCAACATTTCCCACTCTGACAGACTATATTAATTTTTTTTAAATCTTTTGTATCTATACTATACAATACAGTATACAGTACTTTTGTCCTGTACTATATCCTTGTAATTTGCTTCCTGCCTTCTATCAAGCACCCAATAGTCCATTTCTGTTCTTACAATGACCTTATTATACTTTAGACGAAGTTTTACATTCATAGGATCAGTACCCAGTTAAGGTGTCTCATTACGCTGAACCAGATCAACCACTGGTTTCTTCCATCCTCTGCTGCACTAAAATAACAACTAAACTGAAAAAACCACAGGAAGATACCACAAATAAACTCTACCCTTCCTCTCATATTTTCAATTCACTTTGAGGAACCAGAAGTTTTAAAAAAATCATTTTTAATGTTATAAATTTTATGAAACCAATGTGTCCAAAACCTTAGTGACTTAATTTTGACCTTTTTAAAAACTTCTGCCATTAAATCTGCATATTTGATTCAGTGCCCTATTCAATTCAATTGTAATACTTTGTTAAGAAACATACCTCTGAAGCACAAGAGGTTCTGCAGATGCTGGAAGTCCAGAGTAACAAATATAAAATGCTGGAGGAACTCAGTTTGTCAGGCAGCATATAAACAGTCGATGTCTTAGCCCGATGGGTCCTGATGAAGGGTCTCTGCCTGAAACATTGATCCTTTATTCTTTCCCTGACCTGCTGAGTTTCTCCCGCATTCTGTATCTGAAGCATATGGGCTATTTTACTTTATTGCATTTAACTACAAATGCAATTATACAGCAGAAAGTAAAAAAAATGCACAAAGATTAAAATGTGATAAAGTTGTTAAAATATGATTGATGCATGTTGTTTAATACACCATCACTGATCCAACTTCCTGCCACTACCTGTGTGTTCTCCCATGACTGCGTGGGATTCCTCTGGGTGCTCCTGTTCCCTCCCACTACCCGGCTGGTAGGTTAATTGGTCATTGTAAACTGTCCCGTGAGTACTGCTTCTTACTCCTGTATTCAATCAAAGATTTTATTCAAAATGTTATGCCTCAAGCACATATCTTTGACAAAGTTTCCGAGACAATTGACAATAACAGACTCTCATAGTACAGTGTAGCACAGTATACTCCATTTGACCCACAATGTTGTGCTCACACTTTAAGCCATACCAAGATCAATCCAGAGCTTCCCTTCCAAATAGTCCCTCATTTTTCTTCCATCTACTGTATGTGCCTAGGCATCTTGAAAAAATCTCTCATGTATCCGTGTCTATCACCCACAGACATGTGTTTCACACACTTCACACTCTCAGTAGATAAAACCTATCTCTGACTCCCCCCTATACTTTTCTCCAATCACTTGAAAACTATGCCCCCTTATATTAGTCATTGCTGTCTTCTGAAAAAGATGCTGGCTGTCTACTCCATCAATGTCTCTTTGCATACTGTCCCAACCGCTCAACAGATGACACCATTGCCACCACCCTCCACCTGGCCCTAACCCACCTGGACAAAATAGACACATACGTTTAGATGCTGTTCATAGACTTCAGTACAGCATTCAACACAATCATCTCTCAGAAACTGATTGGAAAGCTGAGTCTACTGGGCCTGAACATCTCCCTCTGCAATTGGATCCTAGACTTCCTGACTGGGAGACCTCAGTCAGTCCGGATCGGGAGCAGCATCTCCAACACGATCACACTGAGCACGGGGGCTCCCCAGGGTTGTGTGCTCAGTCCACTGCTGTTCACTCTGCTGACCCATGACTGTGCTGCAACACACAGCTCGAACCACATCATCAAGTTCGCCGATGATGGTCTCATCAGCAAGAACGATGAGTCAGCTTACAGAGAGGAGGTGCAGCGGCTAACGGACTGGTGCAGAGCCAATAACCTATCTCTGAATGTGAACAAAACAAATGAGATGGTTGTTGACTTCAGGAGGGCACAGAGCGACCACTCCCCACTGAACATCGATAGCTCCTCGGTAGAGGTCGTAAAGAGCACCAAATTTCTTGGTGTTCACCTGATGGAGAATCTCACCTGGTCCCTCAACACCAGCTCCATAGCAAAGAAAGCCCAGCAGCGTCTCTACTTTCTGAGAAGGCTGAGGAAAGTCCATCTCCCACCCCCCATCCTCATCATATTCTACAGGGGTTGTATTGAGAGTATCCTGAGCAGCTGCATCACTGCCTGGTTCGGAAATTGCACCATCTCGGATCGCAAGACCCTGCAGCTGATAGTGAGGTCAGCTGAGAAAATCATCGGGGTCTCTCTTCCCGCCATCACGGACATTTACACTACACGCTGCATCCGCAAAGGAAACAGCATTATGAAGGACAATCTCTTCACCCTCCTGCCGTCTGGGAAAAGGCTCCGAAAGCATTCGGGCTCTCACGACCAGACTATGTAATAGTTTCTTCCCCCAAGCTATCAGACTCCTCAATACCCAGAGCCTGGACTGACACCTTGCCCTATTGTCCTGTTTATTATTTATTATAATGCCTGCACTGTTTTTGTGCACTTTATGCAGTCCTGTGTAGGTCTGTAGTCTAGTGTAGCTTTCTCTGTGTTGTGGTTTTTTTTTTTACGTAGTTCAGTCTAGTTTTTGTACTATGTCATGTAACACCATGGTCCTGAAAAACGTTGTCTCATTTTTACTATGTACTGTACCAGCAGTTATGGTCGAAATGACAATAAAAGTGACTTGACTTATCTTATACACTGCTAGTAAGTCACCTCTCATTCTCCTTTGCTCTAAAGAGAAAAGCCCTAACTTGTTCAACAGTTGCTCATAATACAAGCACTCTAATCCAGGAAGCATCCTGGTAAATCTCCTCTGTACCCTCTCTAAAGCTTCTACATCTTTCCTATAATGAAACTATCAGTACTGAACACAATACCCCAAGTGAGGTCTAACCAGACTTTTATAGAGCTGCAACATTAATTTTTCTTCTCTCTCTCTGGAACTTAGTCCTCCAACTGATGAAGGCCAACACATCAATTGCCTTCTTAAACATCCTATCAATTCATGCAGCAACTCTGAGGGGCCTATGGACATAGACCCCAAGGTCCCTCTGTTCCTCCACACTGCTGAAAATCCTGCCGTTAAACTTGTACCCTGTTTTCGAATTCAAACTTCCAAAATATTTCACACTTTTCCAGACTGATCTCCAGTAGACCATTTTAGATTGAGAGGAAGAGAAATTTCTTCATCCAGACAGTGGTAAATCTAAACCATGAAGCTCATTCAGGATATAGTTCGATAGATTTCTGTTTCGATGAGGATCAAGGGATGTACAAACAAGTGCAGGAAAATAGTGAGAAAAGATTATTTGTGATCTTAATAAATAGCAAACTCTGCCATGGATGGTCCCCAAGCCTGGCTTCAAAAAGAGGGTTGGGCATTGGGCTCTCAACCACATCCTGTAAAAACCCAGGGCAACAGAAATGACAGCAGAAGATTCAGAGACCTCATTCCTGGGAGAGGAAGGTTCTTTACCTACAAGACACCTGGGGACAACTTGAAAAACTGGACCAGGACAGAGGCCAGAGGAAGTAAGTTAATAAATTACAGATAAGGCTCAAGCAGACAGCTAGCCTGCTCACGTGCCTCTTTCTTTCAATTCTTCTCCCATATTTGTGAAGACGACATGTTTACCATCTCAGTCTAACCCCAGTCACTATGCTCCAGCATGCAAAGTCTGCACATATGCAGACTCCTGACCTCAATCACCAAGTTCCAGTTTGCAGAAAAAGTCTGCAGATATGCAGACTGAAAGGACAAGCTGCAAGCCATTACTGACTCATTCAATGATGAGCATGAGAAAATGAGCCTTACACCAAGCACAGATGAGACAAATGACCAAGGGCAGCATCATTCAGGAGGTTCACAAAGCTACTTTTTCCACTTCTTTTTCTGTCAAATGTGGTTCTGCTACTGTTGGAGCCTTTGATCTACTGATTAGTACCTGTGACCTACATTCTGCCAGTGTGTTTTCCGGCTGATCGAGCAATCTGCCGCCTTGCTGTCTCCGAGAGGGTTCTATAAGGCTTTCAACGAAGTGTTCTGCCTGAAGGCCACGAAGCCTGGAAATGGGACATGAGCCCATGATCAATTCAATTTCTCACCAATTTCCCCAATTAAAGTGCTGAGGAAGATTAAACTCATCAAGGCGAGTGCAGAAGACAAGTCAGTGTTCAGTGCCATCTACCAGCCTCTCATTCACTGCTGCCAGAGCAGTCTTTCTCTCCATCTCACTCACTGCTCACAAGGGAAAGCCCTTGCATTCAAATGTTCTCTCTCTCCCTCGATACTGTGGGAGGATGGTTCTGAAGCAAGGTTTAATTTACGTGGTTTGTACGATTGGACTTCGTAGTTCATGTAATGATGTGTTTCTAGCTTCTGGTCACTCTTTTGGGTGAGTTTGAAATAGGGTGCCCTGCAGATATCGAACACTGATCTGAACTGAAATATGTTGTCATTTGCACTATGTGGTTTTTTTGTTGGGTTGATGTTTTTCTTGAACGGGTTCCATGGTCCTTCTTTGTTTCCAGGCTGTCTGTGGGGAAGATGAATTTCAGGGTTGTGTACTGCATACATACTTTGATAACAAATGTACTTTGAATCTTTTGAATCTATAAAATTGATAAGAGTGGACAGCCAGAGATTTTTTCCCAGAGCAAAAATGGCTGACACAATACAAGGAGGCATAACTTGAATGTGATTGGAGGAAAATATAGGGGAAATTTCAGAGGCAAATTTGTTTAAATAGAGAATGCCTGAAGCGTGGAGTGCCTTCCTGGGGTGGCGATAGAGGCGGATACATTAGGGACATTTAAGAATGTGGATGATAGAAAAATGGAGGGTTATGAAGGAGAGAAGCTTAAAATTGATCTTTAAGGTAGGTTAAAAAGTCAGCATAACATCGTGGGTCAAAGGGCCTGTAAATGCTGTAAATTCAAAGTACACTGCAGATGCTGGGGTCAAAGCAACACGCACAACACGCTGGAGGAACTCAGCAGGTCGGGCAGCATCCGCGGAAACGAACAGTTAATGTTTTGGGCCGAGACCCTTCGTCAGGATTGAAGAGGGAGGGGGCAGGGGCCCTATAAAGAAGGTGGGGGAGGGTGGGAAGGAGAAGGCTCGTAGGTGCCAGGTGAAAAACCAGTAAGGGGAAAAGATCAAGGGGTGGGGAGGGGATAGGCAGGAAAGGTGGGGTGTCCACTGACATCTTCTATAAACCCACTGACTCTCATAACTACCTCGACTATACCTCTTCCCACCCTGCCACATGCAAAAATGCTATTCCCTATTCCTCCATCTCCACCGCATTTGCTCCCAAGATGAGGCTTTCCATTCCAGGACAGCTCAAATCTCCTCTTTCTTTAAGAATCGTGGTTTCCCTTCTGCCGTCATCAATGATGCCCTCACCCGCACCTCCTCCATTTCCCGCACTTCAGCCCTCACCCCATCCTCCCGTCACCACAACAGGGACAGAGTTCCCCTTGTCCTCACCTACCACCCCACCAGCCTCCGGATCCAGCACATTATCCTCCGCAACTTCCGCCACCTTCAACAGGATCCCACCACTAATCACATCTTTCCCTCTCTACCCCTCTCTGCTTTCCACAGGGATTTTTCCCTCCGCAACTCCCTGGTCCACACATCCCTCCCCACTGATCTCCCACCCGGCATTTATCCCTGCAAGCGTAAGTGCTACTCCTGTCCCTACACCTCCTCTCTTACCACCATTCAAGGCCCCAAACAGTCCTTCCAGATGAGGTAACACTTCACTTGTGAGGCTGTTGGGGTCATCTATTGCATCTGGTGCTCCCAGTGCGGCCCCCTCTACATCAGTGAGACCCAACGTAGATTGGGGACCGCTTCGTCGGCACCTCTGCTCCATCAGCCACAACAGACAGGATCTCCCGGTTGCCACCCACTTCAACTCTGCTTCACATTCCCATTCAGATATGTTCATATATGGCCTCTTCTACTGCCATGATGACAGTAGACAATAGACAGTAGGTGCAGGAGTGGGCCATTCACTGTGATCATGGCTGATCATACACAATCAGTACCCCATTCCTGCCCTCTCCCCATATCCCTTAACCCCGCTACCTATAAGAGCTCTATCTAACTCTCTCTTGAAAGCATCCAGAGACTTGGCCTCCACTGCCTGCTGGGGCAGAGCATTCCACATATCCACCACTCCCTGAGTGAAAAAGTTTTTCCACATCTCTGTTCTAAATGGCCTACCCCTTATTCTTAAACTGTGGCCTCTAGTTCTGGACTCACCCATCAGCGGGAACATGCTTCCTGCCTCCAGCATGTCCAATCCCTTAATAATCTTATATGTTTCAATCAGATCCCCTCTCATCCTTCTAAATTCCAGTGTATACAAGCCCAGTCGCTCCAATCTTTCAACATATGACAGTTCTGCCATTCTGGGAATTAACCTTGTGAACCTACGCTGCACTCCCTCAATAGCAAGAATGTCCTTCCTCAAATTTGGAGACCAAAACTGCACACAGTACTCCAGGTGGGGTCTCACCAGGGCCCTGTACAGCTGCAGAAGGACCTCTTTGATGAGGCCAAACTCAGGTTGGAGGAGCAACACCGCATATACCGTCTGGGCAGTATACAGCCCCTTGGCATGAACATTGAATTCTCCAACTTCTGGTAATTCCCTCCCCCTCCCTTCCCCCATCTCAGTTTCACTCTGCCTCCTCCTCCAGCTGCCTATCACCTCCCTCATGGTTTCGCCTCCTTCTACTACCGAAAGTGCTTTGCCCTTACATTCCTTCTTCACCTTTCCTGCCTATCCCCTCCCCCACCCCTTGATCTTTCCTCTTACCGGTTTTTCACCTGGCACCTACCAGCCTTCCCACCCTCCCCCACCTTCTTTATAGGGCCCCTGCCCCCTCCCTCGTCAGTCCTGACGAAGGGTCTCGGCCCAAAACGTTGACTGTTCATTTCCACGGATGCTGCCCAACCTGCTGAGTTCCTCCAGCGTGTTGTGCAAAATGCTGCGAATGTCCTATGTTCTAAATCTCCTCTTTCATTTGTCCCTGCTCACCACACTGACTCCTGTCAATAAAGATCCCAGAAAATCTAAATTACTTTCCACCTCTTGTAAATTATCTTTGAGTGAAAGCAGATTCACTACCACCACAAACATGGTCTATGTCTGCCTGAGGAAAGGAGTGCTTGAGGAGCAGCATCTCAAATCCAGCACAAAGTTCATGGTCAAATGGATTAAAGAGAGAAAAAAGGATCTTTCTTTAATTCTTGGCAAGAGACGAAAAGTATTCAGCATGGATCTGCAACCAGCTTTTCACCATATTATCTAATGCCTTTGATGAAGGAATAGGAACATTGTACATCCAACACTGAAAACACAACAAATAGAAGGGAGGCGAGGAATGTACACAAGATGTGTAGAAGGCGGGAGGAGATTAAAAGTTGGAGGAGTTTTCACTGCTGGGAAGAAAGAACTCAATCATTTAAAAAAATAAAGTAGCTGCTCAAAGTCTGACGGGTAAAGGGATGGCAACGGCATTTAAGCATGTTCTGTACAAATCATGAAAACAAGTCTCTCAATGGAAAAAAAAATTCAGAAAAGCCAATGACACTTTGATCTGTGTCTCATAGATACTGGTATTCAAAAAAAATGTACCGAACGTTAGCTGAGCCATTCTGGTGGTTTGCCCACAGTTTCAGTAACCAAGTCTCAAGAAAGGTCTTTCGCAAGAATTTGCACAGATTCAGTGAGACAAGTTTATATTACCTTCAGTTTACTTTGAAATGTCATCTATTCGAGATATTCAAAATAATTAATTTAAATTAAAAAAATTCCTGTACTCATTAAATCCAAGGAAAGAGGACAGAACATTAGAGCCAAGAGACTGAGAAATGAAACAAAATAAATCCAAACATCACCATCAAAATTTATAATCTTGTGAACATTTTCATGAAATATAAGTACTTTCCAAGTCTGAACAAAAAAGGAGCAAAATGGGTGCATGCAAAAGGATAGTTTACAGTCTCTGAATGTGAATCCGCGTCTCACATTGAAAGTCAAGAGCAGAAAAGATAGCAGAACCTATAAATAACAGGAATGTTAATAAACAACTCTAAAGAGCAGTAGAACCTTATAAGTATAAACTGCATTGTCACACTGAAAATGAGTTCTCAACTTTACAAACCCCAAGTTGCAGAGAAGACAAATTAGTAAGAATGTTAGCAGGAAATTGAAAATCACCCGACTCTTTCATATCTGCCACAACCCGAAATTGCTAAAACACAAAAAAACCCTGCATTCTCAATTCAAAGTTTGCATATTTAAGAATCGGCTCTAAACATAGGCAACAGTTATTCATATCTGCTTCTTGCTCACAACCTGAGTTATCATGTTGTTCTGTTCTAATCCACATAAATAAACAATACATGTCAACTCAAAGTCAAAACATATTTCCACATCAAACCACATGCTTGTTTAACAATTACACAAATGGATTAGAAGTTAAGCAATGACACATACTTTCCACGGTGCAGTGAAGCCATTTTCTTCAGGCGTGAGGTTTCCCTAAATATAAATTATTTTGTTTTGACCTCTAACCAAAAAATTGTTTGGTCTTCCAATGATTTCTCCTTGTACAGTAATTGTCTCCTCAAACCCCCGAATTTCAAGGTTCTGGTGAAACTGTTCAAAACCGGTCACAAGGTCAACGAGAGCAGTGCAGCTGACTCGTCTGATATGCACTTCCTTCATAAAAAAAAGCACACACCCTTCGCAGACAAGTAAATGCACACTGAAAACTCGCTGCTGGATGATTTTCAGAGGAAATGAAGCTGCTAAGTGGCTTCTGTAATTAACTCCTTTAATAAAATTACCGCAGCTGACAACTGAACAATAATTCCCACATCATTTAATTTGAAAGAACATTCCTTGATCCAAGACAATTTCCGAGACTGAAGGTCTGTAAGTGTGATAATATATACTAACGATTTAACAAAACTATTTTAAGGGAAGACAAAAATTACTAAACAGGAAAAAGAAGAAAGACAAGAAGGGAAAGAATAACAAAAATGTTAAGAAACAATTCTAAAGGCAGTAGCTAGACAGGCAGGATGCTGGCACACACAACGCAAACAATCAATATTCAAACCAGTCTCTATCAATTTGAAGAGCTTTCCTGATATTATTGAATCTCTGAAATCCATAAATGAGATGACAAACTGAGCACTGAATTTAATAAATGGTAAGAAGTTAAAGGATCTCAGAGTCAGCCCTGCTCTGGAGTGCAAAAATCAACCACGCTGGCAATTATTAAATCATGTTCAAGTACTGAAGGGAGCAGAGGTTCACTTGGGCAATTGCCTATATGCTGGAAATGGCCAGCATATCCCACTTCTTACCTCAAATTAAATGTGAAGCATACCTCAAGTTCTTCCGACTCCATTCCCACATTCCATACTGAAAGTATTTACAGATGAAAAGCTGAATTTTGATTGATAGCTGGATTTGTGATCATGTAAGTGACCCTTCTATTGAATACATTATGGGTTCTCATCAATTTTTTCCTTTGTATCAAGACTGATACCCCAGAGGCACAAGGGAGGGTACAGCTAAGGAAGGTGTCTTCAAACCTTGGCCACAGGTTTGTTAATGTGAATTTCAATCTTGATGCAATCCCACATTGTTCTCCAAGAGGAAGAATGTACAAAGTTAAAATATACAAATGCTTGCCAAATTCGGTACTGTTTAAAAAATACCCAGGAATCTTTATTCAATGTCAGCAGGGAGTGGGACAAGGTGGAAGAAGATCATTTTCTTTTGATTGCCCCATACTTCGACTAATTAGTTGTGTGACTAAAATTGGCACAGTGCATATATATGTTAAGGAAATACTGAAGTACAAACCAAAATTGTTTGTTTACTAATGTTCCATCTCAGAGAACTACTTCACCTCTATTTCAAAAATAACTACTTGATGGTGGTGATGAATCTCTCTGTTGACAACTTTACCCCAGGCTAAGGACATAAAACATAACCTTCAGTCTTGAAACGTTATGTTACGCAGTCCATCTCTCACATCAAACTCAAGATGAGATTGATTTGTGTCTTATCTAATACCAATAAAGAATAATTAATTGAAAGTGAATCAGCAAACAAGTAACTCCTGTACCAAATAAAGTGGTCACTGGGTGAATGTTCGAAGTCTTCTTTTGCTGTAGCCCATCCACTTCAAACTTCAATATGTTGTGCATGCAGAGATGCTCTTCTGCACACCACTGTTCTAACGCATGGTTATCTGAATTACTTAAAGAGCGAACACGAGGAAATCTGCAGATGCTGGAAATTCAAACAACAACACACACGAAATGCTGGTAGAACACAGCAGGCTAGGCAGCATCTATAGGGAGAAGCGATGTCGACGTTTTGGGCTGAGACCCTTCGTTAGGACTAACCAAAAGGAAAGATAGTAACAGATTTGAAAGTAGAGGGGGGGAGGGGGAAATGCGAAATGATAGGAGTAGACCGGAGGGGGTGGGATGAAGCTAAGAGCTGGAAAGGTGATTGGCGAAAGTGATACAGAGCTGGAGAAGGGAAAGGATCATGGGACGGGAGGCCTCAGGAGAAAGAAAGGGGGGGAGCATCAGAGGGCGATGGAGAACAGGCAAACAACTAAATATGTCAGGGATGGGGTAAGAAGGGGAGGAGGGGCATTAACGGAAGTTAGAGAAGCCAATGTTCATGCCATCAGGTTGGAGGCTACCCAGCCGGTATATAAGGCGTTGTTCCTCCAACCTGAGTTTGGATTCATTTTGACAATAGAGGAGGCCATGGATAGACATATCAGAATGGGAATGGGACATGGAATTAAAATGTGTGACCACTGGGAGATCCTGCTTTTTCTGGCGGACCAAGCGTAGGAAAAGGCTATCCCCTTCTCACAATTCCTCCGTCTCCACCACATCTGCTCTCAGGATGAGGCTTTTCTTTCCAGGACGAAGGAGATGTCTTCCTTTTTTAAGCAAAGGGGCTTCCCTTCGTCCACCATCAACTCTGCTCTCAAACGCATCTCTCCCATTTCCCGCACATCTGCCCTCACCCCATCCACCCACCACCCTACTCGGGATAGGGTTCCCCTTGTCCTTACCTACCACCCCACCAGCCTCCAGGTCCAACATATAATTCTCCATAACTTCCGCCACCTCCAATGGGATCCCACTACCAAACACATTTTTCCCTCCCCCACTCTTTCTGCTTTTCGCAGGGATCGCTCCCTACGCGACTCCCTTGTCCACTCGTCCCCCCCAACCCTTCCCACCGATCTCCCTCCTGGCACTTATCCTTGTAAACGGAACAAGTGCTACACCTGCCCTTACACTTCCTCCCTCACCACCATTCAGGGACCCAGACAGTCCTTCCAGGTGAGGCGACACTTCACCTGTGAGTTGGCTGGTGTGGTATACTGCGTCCGGTGCTCCCGGTGTGGCCTTTTATATATCGGCGAGACCCGACGCAGACTGGTTTCGTGGAACACCTATGCTCGGTCCGTCAGAAAAAGCAGGATCTCCCAGTGGCCACACATTTTAATTCCACGTCCCATTCCCATTCTGATATGTCTATCCATGGCCTCCTCTATTGTCAAAATGAATCCAAACTCAGGTTGGAGGAACAACACCTTATATACCGGCTGGGTAGCCTCCAACCTGATGGCATGAACATTGACTTCTCTAACTTCCGTTAATGCCCCTCCTCCCCTTCTTACCCCATCCCTGACATATTTAGTTGTTTGCCTGTTCTCCATCGCCCTCTGGTGTTCCCCCCCCCTTTCTTTCTCCTGAGGCCTCCCGTCCCATGATCCTTTCCCTTCTCCAGCTCTGTATCACTTTCGCCAATCACCTTTCCAGCTCTTAGCTTCATCCCACCCCCTCCGGTCTACTCCTATCATTTCGCATTTCCCCCTCCCCCCTCTACTTTCAAATCTCTTACTATCTTTCCTTTCGGTTAGTCCTCACGAAGGGTCTCGGCCCGAAACGTCGACATCGCTTCTCCCTATAGATGCTGCCTAGCCTGCTGTGTTCTACCAGCATTTTGTGTGTTGTTATCTGAATTATTGTCGCCTTCCTGTCAGCTTGAACTAGTCTGCCTATTCTCCTCTCTCTCTCTCTCACTCTCATTAACAAGGCGATTTTGCCCACAGAACTGCCACTCACTGATGTTTTCTTTGTTTTTCACACCATTCTCTGTAAACTCTAGAAACTATTGTGCGTGAATATCCCAGGAGATTAGCAGTTTCTGAGATACTCAAGCCATCCCATCTGGCACCAACAATCATACCACATCAAAGTCACTTAGATCACATTTCTTCCCCCATTCTGATGTCTGGTCTGAAGTAGAACTAAACCTATTGACCATGTCTGCATGCTTTTATGCATTGAGTTGCTGCCAAATGATTGGCTGATTAGATAATTGCAGTAATGAGCAGGTATAAAGGGGACTTAATAAAGCGGCACTAAATCTACAGTGTACTTCAGATCATTTTTGGCAGTTAACTACATGAAGCTAGATACTGTATATATGTTCAGACATCTGTGCCTCTTTTCTGAAGGTAATTGGCACGAAAGTACCATTTCCCAAGTCCCTTATTAACATTAAAGCAGAGGCTGATAAGTAGCAAGTAACATTCACACTACAGAACAGCCAGAAATGACCATCACCATCAAGTGAATCTATTCATTGCCATTCAATAGCAATACCATTGCCAGATCTCTCACATGAATATCCTGGGATCACACTGATCACAAACTCATCTGGACATGCATACTTTGGCTATCTCGGCTGGTCAGCCACTGGGCATCCTGCAGTGAGTGTCTCACCTCCTGATAGCCCATGGACTTTCCACCATCAACAAGTCATAACTTAGGAGTGTGTTGGAATACTCTCTGCTTGCCAACAACTCTCCAGAAAGTCAATACCACCCAGGGAAAAAGTAGCCTGCTTGATGGGTACCCCATCAATCTCCCAATAAATCCATTCCTTTCACATCACTGCAGTGTGCACCATTTATAAAATGCAGGTAGTCATCCAAGCTGTTCATTTTTCCAGACCTGTAGCCTGTTGTACTCCGAAGGATAAGCGCAGCAGGTACATGGGTGGATATCCTCTGCAAGCTCTCTTCCAAGTTACACAGTCTTGACTTGGAAATATAATATAATTATATTATATTGAGTCCCTCATTGCCACTCGCTCTAAAACTTGTAATTTCCCAACAGTACAAGGACCAGAAGGGCAACTGAAGGGTACTCACCACCATCTTCTCAGGACAGCAAGGGATACACATTAAATGCTGGCCTTGACAGTGAGACAACAGGCAGTGTGGATCAGAAGTACCATCTACACCTTGCTGACAAGCGCACAGGCACATTTCAAGGACACGTGCACAGCCAATTGCTCTGGTACTCTCTCCACACTCATGACTGTGTGTATCCTGGGCTATATGTCATTAGGACTTTGAGGATATTTTGTATGTTACCAAAGACTCTAGCAAATTTCTGCAGATGTATGGTGGTGGGTAGAAGAATACGTACACGACGCTGGAAGAACTCAGTAGGTCAGGCAGCATCCGTGAGAAAAGAGTAGCCAACGTTTCGGGCTGAGACCCTTCAACAGGAATGCGGGGGAAGAGAGGGCCGAAGCCCAGTAATAGAGATTGGGGAGGGGGAAGGGCTAGAGGTGCCAGGTGGAGAACCAATCAGAGGAAGGATAAAGGGGGGAGGGGATAAGCATGAAAGAACTGTAGAGGTAAAGGAGCAGAAAGTTGAAAGGGGAGAGAGGCAGAGAGGGACCTAGGATAGGGGAAGAGGGAGGGGGAGGGAATTACCGGAAATTGGAGAATTCAATGTTCATACCACCAGGCTGGAGGCTACCCAGACAGTAGATGAGGTGTTGCTCCTCCAACCTGAGTTTGGCCTCATCATGGCAGTAGAGGAGGCCATGTATGGACATATCTAGATGGGAATGAGAGGCAGAGTTGAAGTGAGTGGCAACCGGGAGGTCCTGTCTATTGTGACGGACGGAGCGGAGGTGCTCGACGAAGCGATCCCCCAATCTGCGTCGGGTCTCGCCAATGTAGAGGAGGCCGCACCGGGAGCACCGGATGCAATAGACAACTCCAGCAGACTCGCAGGTGAAGTGTTGCCTCACCTGGAAGGACGTCTGAGGCCCAGAATGGTGGTAAGGGGGGAGGTGTGGGGACAGGTGTAGCAGTTGCGCTTACAGGGATAAGTGCCGGGTGGGAGTTCTGTGGGGAGGGACATGTGGACCAGGTAGTCGTGGAGGGAACGATCCCTGCGAAAAGCTGAGAGGGGTAGGGAGGGAAAGATGTGCTGGGTGGTGGGGTCCTGTTGAAGGTGGCGGAAGTTGCAGAGGATAATGTGTTGGACCTGGAGGCTGGTGGGGTGGTAGGTGAGGACAAGGGGAACCCTGTCCCTGTTGTGGTGACGGAAGGATGGGTTAAGGGCTGAAGTGCGGGTGGTGGAGGAGATGCGGGTGAGGGCATCTTTGATGACGCCAGAAGGGAAACCACGATCATGAAAGAAAGAGGACATTTGAAAAGTCCCGGAATGGAAAGCCTCATCCTGGGAGCAGATGCGGCGGAGACGGAGGAACTGGGAATAGGGAATGGCATTTTTGCATTGGGCAGGGTGGAAAGAGGTATAGTCAAGATAGTTATGGGAGTCAGTAGGTTTGTAGAAGATGTCAGTGGATAGTCTGTCTCCGGAGATGGAGACCGAGAGATCAAGAAAGGGGAGAGAAGTGTCCGAGATGGACCAAATGAATTTAAGGGCTGGGTGAAAGTTAGAAGCAAAGTTGATGAAATTGACGAGCTCAACATGGGTGCAGGAAGCAGCACCAATGTAGTCGTCAATGTAGCAGAGGAAAAGTTGGGGAGTGGTGCCAGTATAGATTTGGAGCATAGACTATAGCACATAACCCACAAAGAGGCAGGCATAGCTGGGACCTATGTGAGTGCCCATGGCTACACCCTTGATCTGGAGAAAGTGGGAAGAACCAAAGGAGAAGTTGGGTATTCTGACTGGCTGCATCACCGTCCATTGTGGAGGTTCCAATGCATCAGGTTGAAGACTCAACCTGATCCATCATAGGCCTAATCCACCCCACCATTAATGACATCTTCAAAAGGCAATCCATCATTAAAGACCTCACCATCCACAACATGTCATCTTCTCATGACTACCATCAGGGAGGAGGTACCGAAGCCCAAAGAAACACACTCAACATTTTAGGAACAGGTTTTTCTGAATAGTCCATGAACATTACCTCAGTATTTTCTGTTTGCCTGCAAATCTTATTACACTTCGTATTGTAACTAATAATAATTTGTATGCCTTGTTGTACTGCAGTCACAAAACAACCAAATTCACAACATATATCAGTGATAATAAACTTGGTTCTGATTCAGATCTGAAAAAAAATTTAAATATGTTGAGAATCCTTAAGTCTCTTTCACTTTAAGCGTCACACACAAAATCCTGGAGGAACTGAGCAGGCCAGGCAGCATCTACGGAAAAAAGTACAGTCGACCTATCAGGTAGAGTCCTGCCAAAGGGTCTGGGCTCAATACGTTAACTGTACTTGTTTCCATAGATGCCGCCTGGTCTGCTGAGTTCCTCCACCATTTTGTGCGTGTTGCTTGGATTTCCAACATCTGCAGATTTTCTCTTGGTTTGTGATTGGATCACTTTAAGCATTCTATTTTCACCAAACACTTCCACTATACCCATCTTTTGCCCACTCTCGCTATTGTATGCTCATTATCATGGGTTTGATTTCTTCTGTAAATTCTGATAACCAAACGTGAAAAGCTGGAGGATAAAATGAAGTCACACAAGAGAAAAGCCTCTCACATCAGCTTGTATCATCTCCTGATATGCTTTACACTGCATCACAATCGGACATTTTAATGAGGAATCTAAACAGACCTTCCTTTATTCCTTTTTAAGATTCAAGATTCAAAAACTTTATTGTCATTCTAACCGTACATCAGCTCTGCAGGGCAGAATGAGACAGCGTTTCCCAGGAGCAATGCAATCATAAGATAACAAACGCAACACTAAATAATAAACATAACAATAAATAGTAAAACACAACAGCCACATATTTATTACAACCTTCAACAGCAGGTTTCCACCATATTGTTTAAGTTAAATTTAAATTTAAGTTCAAGTTTAATTGTCATTTAACCATCTATGAATACCCAGGAATAGAAAACAGTGTTCCTCTGGGGCCAAGGTGCAAAACACAGTACTAACAGTCATACACATATAGCATATGTAAAATAACTGTAAATAATAGTCAAAAAAATATATATTGACTAAGTCCCTGAGTCTGCAGTCGAACACAATGCAGATGTCTTCTGCCGAGCAATCACTGGAGAGCAGCACTGATGCCTTCGACACCGCTCCTGGAAGTTGCAACAGGAGACTCGCAGCTTGAGGCCTAGCCCTTACTATGACCTGTCTGCCAATACTGCAGTGAACCAGACTTGCAGGATTCTACTTTATCAATGTTCAATAGGGTCTTACAATCACAAGAGAAGTGACCAAGAGAATCACTCACTGTCCGACTACACATTGCTTTTATCCAGCAACTCAATCACCTCTCTGTAACAGGCAACAGCACAGTCTACACTAAGTCCAGTTCCTTAAGTTTCTCTGCCAACGAAGAACTCACTTACGGGTAAGACCTGTAGTACTTTAAGTTCTTGATGCCCAGTAGGGTCTTGCAATTGGAAAAAAAATATTTAAAAAAGGCAATAACCCCTTTGGTTGGCCTTATAGAAGCTGCTGCATCCGAGCACACCACCATCTTACTGGAAGTCAAAAGCCTTTATCTAAATCTTGGGAAGCATTTGCTTAGATTTTATAACCAAGTGCTCTATAAACTAGTGCAGGTAAAAGGCTTATACTACTTCTGTCAACACCCTGTGGAGCTAAATTCCAATGGCAAACTAGATTCAGAAAGTCTTAATGGGGTACCTTGGACTTGCTAATACTTAAAAAGTGAAGTTGAGTTAATTTTAATACTTAATGCTGTCACTGTTCTCAACAACAGTAAATACTTCAAAGATACAATTGCTGGGAAAGATGCACTGAGTTCTAAAATCTAACTTGCAATTGAACAGGAAATTTCAATTTAAGGATAGCATCATAGTGTATGGGTGGCAGGGTGGAGACATCTCTCTACAAAAGGAGATATAGGGCATACCTTTCCTCGACTAGTCACCCTTGGGCAAGGTGTAGTACCTGCTTAGCTCCATCTCCCCCAATCTGAGTCAGGTGAAGCCATGGGAGCAGGGGGTCGATGGTCAAATGAGCAGCTGGTGCAGATCACAGGTCCTGGTTATGTGACCACTGACACCAGGTAGACAATCTCTGAATAGTATTGATAATGGCTGGGGTCCCCATCTTGTAAAGCCACTGCCCAGAAGAAGGAAATGGCAAACCAGTTCTGTAGAAAAATTTGCCAAGAACAATCACGGTCATGGAAAGACCATGCTCACCCATGTCATATGACATGGCACATAACGAATGAACAAACAGTAGCATAATGGTTAACCACAACACTTTACAGCTTCAGCAAATCAAAGATCAGGGTTCAATTCCCGCTGTTGTTGAAAGGAGTGACCTTATGGGTTTTCTCCAGGTTCTCTAATTTTCTCCCACATTCCAAAGACATACAGTACAGCTTAGGGTTAGTATGTTGCAGGCATGCTGTGATCTGCTGGAAGCACGACACGACTGCTAACTGCCCCAGCACAATCCTCAGACTGCGTTGGTCATTGACACATATAGTGCATTTCATTGTACGTTTTGATGTTTATGTGATAAATAAAGTTAACCTTCTATATAAAAAAAACACAGGGAAACTAAATAATGGAAGAGACAGTGCAATGAGACTGGCTACTGCATTAAACTAGAACATCTGTATTAAAGCTCTCATCTTGGCATTATATTTTCCTAATTGGAAAATAAAACAGTGAAGCATAAATAGAGCATGTTCATTGTGTGCAGTTTAGGTAACAATAATAATCAGTCCTGATTGAATATAATCACTCTTTGCAACACTGTCAATAAGATTACTTTAAAACATGACCAACACTTATTTTGTAATTGCCAACTCAATATACTCTGATTTTATTTATATCTTATATCTGTTATATAACTGAATGCTATTAATTTCCATAGTAATACTGCATCCCATTAACATCAGAAAACAAAGTTACCAGAATTTTTTCATTTTCTCCTTCTGCTCCAGCTTCCATGTTGTAATGTGGCCCTCTTGTTTCGTCCTGGTGTTTTCCAAGCCTGTGTCCCTGTAAGCCTATTGAGAGAATAGAAATTGTCACCAAAATAAAATAAGCTACACTATCAAATACTAGGTGGTATGTTAACATAGTGATGAGCATAACGCTTTACAGAGCCAGCTGTGTGGTTGAGGTTCAATTCCTGCTGCTATCTGTAGAGTTTGCGTATTCCCCGTGATCACGTGGGTTTCCTCCGGGTGCTCCAGTTTTCCCCGCACATTCCAAAGACGTACAAGTTAGGGTTGATAAGTTATGGTCATGCTACGTTTACGCTGGAAGCATGGAGACGTTTGCAGGCTGCCCCCGGCACACCTCCAACTGTTGTTAAGGCAAACAACACATTTCACTGCAAGCTTTGATGTTTCAAGTTTCAACAGACTTGACAAATAAAGTTAATCTAAAAAAAAGTCCATCAGCATCAGATGGAAATTTATTTTTAATTTATGTTTCCAGTCATTTAATAGTAAATGCATTCTTTTTGTTGTACCTCAAAGAAGTCTGAATAGGACGAAAAACTGATGGTCTGGGACTCAACACCATAACGCGGTGGAGATGGGAACCATCACCAAATCTAGAAAGTCATCTGGAAGAGCTCCTGAAGAGTCATAACTTTGAGAGCTAGAGAATTAAGCCAGAATATCATTTTTGGCACAGATACAGTGAGCTAAATGGCCTGTTTGAATCTATGATTCTTGTCAAATGACAAACATGCACTTAACCAAATAATATTGTTCAAAGGTTCAAAGGTCAAGGTTAATGTCAGAGAAATTTATACAATATGCATCCTGAAATGCTTTTCCTTCACAAAACATCCATGAAGACAGAGATGTGTCCCAAAGAATGAACGACAATTAAACATGAGAACCCCTAGGTCACTCCCAGCTCCCCCTCCCCCCACCAACAAAAATAAACACGCATTGGTATAATCACTGAGCCCAAGCGGTGAGTTTGTGGAGTTAACAATTGAATTTAGAAAACTTAGAACATAATTTTACCCATATGCACAAGAACATTTGTAATTCGATTTATTATAATCATACTCATGTAACTATTAAATGCCCTCTCCTCAAATCACAGTATTCCAAATCAGAATCAGGTTTATTATCACTGGCATTTATTGTGAAATATGTCATATTA
This sequence comes from Hemitrygon akajei, assembly GCF_048418815.1. Taxonomy (NCBI): domain Eukaryota; kingdom Metazoa; phylum Chordata; class Chondrichthyes; order Myliobatiformes; family Dasyatidae; genus Hemitrygon; species Hemitrygon akajei. The sequence goes on along the minus strand of NC_133133.1, from coordinate 113,860,511 downwards.
TGACAGCAGTACAGTGCAATACATAAAACATTACTACAAGTAACAATAAGAAATCTAATTTTAAATGTGCAGAATCCTAACCCATTATCTATCATGGAGTGAGGCACCCATCACCAAGGGCCCTTACCATCTAGGACATGCCCTCTTCTCATTCCTACCATAAAGGAGGAGGTACACATACTCAGTGTTTCTTCTTCTTCTTCTCCTCCACCATCAACTTCATCTATTAATTCAGAATATTTTTTATGTCTTTGCACTGTTCTGTTGCCACAAAACAACACATTTCACAACATCTAAGTCAGTATTAATAAATCTGATTCTGAATTGTTACCAGTTTTGTTCCAGATTATTCATCAGATTTCTCCTGGCTTTAGGACAAACAAGAGTTAAAACCGAACAGCATTCCAAAATTTGTTAGACTGCAAGTATCAACACGCCAAACTGAATGATACAGACAATCCCTGAATAAGCTGCGGGCAGTGTTCTGTGAAAAGTGTTTCCAATCACTCAAGCTACACTTCAATAAAAAGAACTCTGTACATTTGTTTTCAGAAAATGTCTTTCACTTTTATTCAGAGAATTCTATAATTTCCCCTTTTACCCAAAATAATATTGTAAGTTCTTAAGAATTACAACTTTATTTTGGTTAAAAGGGGAAATTCAGAAATTAGGCTTTAATTCTTTTTGTTTCCAAGTACCTTCTCAGAAAAGTTGCAGCTACATTTAGCTGCATTAAAGCTAGACACCTAGGTACAAAGTACCCAGGGAACACTCTGCTGCCCAACACTCAAATGTAAAGGGACTTGCATTTCACGGGCTGATTTTATGCTGGCAATGAGTGCAGCAACTTAGCTGCTTTGATTCAAAAAAATTAAACTTGCTATAATCAGTCTGTGCTCAAGGTGACTCATTTAACTATCTGGCGATCAACCAAAGTCATTTGAATACCGGTAATAACATTTATCTGCCTACCTCCTTAAGTCAAGAAAATATTGCAACAAGAAAGAGTCATAAACTTAACAGTATACAAAATGGTGTCCAGCCATTATGGTGTAAAACAGGCTTCGAATTTTAAAACCATGGTCATCATCAAAATTCAGAGTTCAAAGTAAACTTATGATCTAAGTATGTACATGTCATCATATACTACCTTGAGATTCATTTTTTGCAGGCATTCACAATTAGACCATCAGATATAGGAGCAGTATTAGACCATTTGGCCCATCGAGTCTGCTTCACCATTTTATCATGGCTGATCCATTATCCCTCTCAACCCCAATCTCCTGTCTTCTCCCTGTATCCATTTATACCCTGACTAATCAAAAACCTATCGACCTTTGTCCTAAATATACCCAATGACTTGGCCTTCACAACAGCCTGTGGCAACAAATTCCATAGATTCACCACTCTCTGACTAAAGAAATTCCTCCTCATCTCCGTTCTAAAAGCATTGCTTCCTATTCTCTGCATTTTCTGTTAAGTAGCTGTACTTAACTGTACAGGTTGAGTTATAACTGTATAGAAACCACATGAATACTACTCAAAACCATGGAATACTACTCAAAACCATGGAATACTCAAAATAAATCTGAATTCAGGAACCTACAGTGTAGCATTTACATTGGAACTGCCATTAGTTTTCTATTGCTTTGTAAACACTTTGGTTCTATTATGTGCTATTGGTGATATTACTTGTGTGTGACTTGATATTACTTGCCTCTATTCTGAGGCTCTGTCCTCTGGTCTTAGATTCCCCCACTACTGGAAACATCCTCTCCACATCCACTCTATCAAGGTCTTTCAACATTCGATAGGTTTCAATGAGGTTACCCTTCATTCTTCTGAATTCCAGTGAGTAGAGGCCTAGAGTCATTGAACGCTCCTCATATGACAAGCCTTTTAATTGTGGGATCATTTGTGTGAACATCCTTTGAATCCTCTCCAATGTCAACACATCCTTTCTTAGATAAGGGGCCCAAAACTGCCCGCAATACTCCTAGTGAGATCTCACCAGTGTTTTATAAAGTCTCAACATTACATCCTTGCTCTAATATTCTCATCCTCTTGAAATGAATGCTAACATCACATTTGTCTTCCTCACCACTGACTCAACCCCTGCAAATTAACCCTTAGGGAATCCAGCACAAGGACTCCCAAGTCCGTTTCCACCTCAGATTTTTTGAATTTTCTCTCCATTTAAAAAAATAGTCCATGCTTTTATTTCTTCTACCAAAGTGCATGACCATACACTTTCCGACACTATATTCCATCTGCCACTTCTTTGCCCATTCTCCCAGAAGTCCTTCTGTAGCCTCTCCACTTCCTCAAAACTACCTGCCCCTCCACCTATCTTCATATCGTCTACAAACTTGGCCACAAAGCCATCAATTCCATCATCCAAATTGTTGACATATAATGTAAAAAGAAGTGGTCCTAACACAGAATCCTGTGGAACACCACTGGTCACCAGCAGCCAAATAGGAAAGTGTCCTTTTATTCCCACTCTTCTTCCTGCCAATCAGCCAATGTTAGTAACTTTCCTGTAACTTATTAAGCAGCCTCATGAGTGGCATCTTGTCAAAATGAACAAAGAAATACAAAAGAATCAATGAAAAGCTACACACAAAGATAGACAAATGATCAATGTGCAAGTGAAGACAAATTGTACAAATAAAAATTAAATAATACCGAAAACGTGAGTTGTAGAGTCCTTGAAAGTGAGTCCATAGGACATGGAATCAGTTCAGAGTTGACGTGAGTGAAGTTATCTACGCTAGTTCAAGAGCCTAATGGTTGAAGGGTAATAACTGTTCTTGAACCAGATGATGTGGAATGCAAGGCTCCTGTAATTCCTTCTGAAAAGCAGCAGCAAAAACAAATTATGGCCTTGATAATGGATACTGCTTTCTTGTGACAGCACTCCTTGCAGATGTGCACAATAGCGGGGAAGATTTTTCCTGTGATGGACTGTGCCTTATCCACCACTTTTTGTAGGTTTTCCATTCTTGGGCATTGGAGACATACAGTCTACAGCACAGAAACAGGCCCTTTGACCATCTAGTCCATGCTATTTGATCCTCTCCCTAGTCCCATCGACCTGCACCTGGACCATAGCCCTCCATACCCCTCCCATCCATGTACCTATCCAAACTTCTCTTAAGTGTTGAAATCAAACCCTCATCCACCACTTCTGCTGGCAGCTCATTCCACAATCGCACCACTTTCTGAGTGAAGAAGTTCCCCCTCAGGTTCCCTTTAAATATTTCACCCTTCACCCTTATCCTATGACTTCTAGTTCTAGTCTCACTGAACTTGTCAGGGAAAAACCTGCATGCATTTACCCTCTCTATAACCCTCACAATTTTGTATGAGGGGCTTTGTTTACTTTGCTATTTCCTTTTTCAGTACTTACTTACTCAAAAAAAACTGGAGCTGGGGAAAATGGACTGTTCAACCAAATTTTATTTATAAAATACTGAGGCAGCAGCACCAAATGCTCAGCAGAGGATATTCGTACTTCTCGCGGCAGTGCGTAAAATTCCATCTTCCCCAGAACATACTGGTGCAATCCTACACTGCCATCGTAGAGAGCATCCTCACATCAACCATTACTGTCAGGTTTGAGGCGGCATCCTCTCACAATATATGAAAACTACAGTGAACTATCAGGTCAGCAGAAAAGATAAATGGCTGCTTTCTACCACCACTGCAGGACTTGTACTTGTCCAGGACAAAGAAGCAGGCAGGAAAAATCATTGCGGATACTACTTACCCAGCAAAATACCTTTTCCAAAAGCTCCCTTCTGGAAAGTGCTATAGGGCTACTAAAACAAAAGCTTCATGCCATCTTAAAAATTTCTTCCCCCAGGGAGTTAATCTGATCAACTATTCTAGTTAGCCCACCCCACCCACTCTATTCCAGTCAAGCGGCAGCATGCTTGGTTACAGCAGCCTCTTTGGGTCCAACAAATGTGTACTTGAACATTTTTCTTGCGATCACAAGATCCTGATGGACACTGGTAATACAACATACTGTAAGGCCAGTTCATTGGGTAATTGGCAAGACCAATGGCAGAGGAGGTGAGTGGCCTTGGTTGTTGCACGGACCAGACCAGACCCTGTTACAGCTACCCAGTGAAGAGCCGCTGGTGGCGGTGTGGAAAAGAACAGAGGCGCAGAGAGTGCGTTGGAATCTGTGGCAGGTTGGGGGCTGGCCCCTGCAGGCCAGCTCTCCCATCAGTGCTGCACTCTAGTGTTCGCTCCCTCGAAGGCAGGCAGAGATGCGTTCATCTGCGGCTGACCCAGTGTGAGATGAAGAACTGATGCGTACTTGTTTTTGCAGAAATGTGGCTCTCGGACAACAGCCCAAGCACCATCAATCTTCAGACCATGCCACTCTGGAACTCGTGCTGATATTACTTTGGTGATGTTATGTGCTGTCATTACTACGTGTGCTATATATGACTGTATGTACTGTACTGTGTTTTGCACCTTAGCCCCACAGGAACACTGTTTCGTTTAGCGGTATGCATGTGTGTGGTTGTATTACAACTTGAACTATTACCCTTGTCACTGTAACCAATTTTAATAAACACTTTAAACCATTTTATAATGTTGTTTACATTGTAAATACATGCTGGTATTTATGCATATTTTATTCCATATCCATACTTTAACCTCTCACTTTATTTCTTATACAATATTCTATTCTTTGTAATGGTTGATTGTTGTTTTTTTGTTGCATGTCGCACACTGGACAACACACCACAGCAGATTCATAATACATGTAAATGTGTATGGCGAGTAAAGTTGATCCTTGATCCCCTTTCCAAGCTGAATCTGAACATGTGAAGCAGAACAAACCAGGCATGCTTCTCTTTCCACCAAGCTCACAGTGAGCTCCAGATCATTATCACTCTCATTACAAAAAGAAAGGATTTCTCCTTGGAGCATTTTCCCAATATAGTGGATTCTGGTTAATTAGACCACCGGTTAATCAAGGCAGCTGCTATTTGAGACAACTCTTAAAGTACAAAAAACTCATTGTGAAAATGGCCGGGATTCCCTTCGTTTATTTAGGATTCTGGGCTGCTTAATTGGGCCAGGAGACTGGTGCCGAACTGTTTCTAATTAGTGTCAGTTGTGTGGACTTGTGCGTCTATTATAAACTACACCATGCTTTGAGCAATCAGTTTTTAAATGGCGTCAGTTATGTGTGATTGTGTTATCTCTTTGGGCCAAAAGACACTAATTCAAAAAGCAGTGAATTTTGATCGATTGTGCCAGGAAATTTATTGTTCGATTATAACATTACTTCACGCAGGAAGGCAATGAAGGCAGTCCATTATCCACACTAGGTGTCTGCGCTGATTTTAGAACTACATGGAAAATTAATTCCTCCATTGATAACTACTAGGAACTAATACACAGCCCTGTAGAACTAAAATAGGATTAATAGTGTTCTAATTTGTTCTGTATTTCACTTAAATGCATAATTTGTCACTCTGTTAAATGGTAGTTGTCCTTTCACCTCATTGAGGCAGCAGCTTACTTGTGCCAAAATGTACAAGTCCCAATGTGTCCCAAATAAGCACAATCCACTGTATTTTAAATCAGTGGTCCCTGATCCTTGATTCACGAGAACAATCTCCTTCTATTTCCACTAACTAAACAGTGACAAAATCGATAAAAGCCAAAGGGTGTTTAGTGTCGTTTATGTTTAATCAGCCGAGCATATCAAGTACGCAGGTATATACTATCAATGCATTTTAATGTCATTACCTTATTTTTTGATAAACATTACAACTTCATATAAAGGTCACTCCACTTGGCATTAATGGTGTTTCGTCTTTGTTACTTTAGCCACGATTTTAACATTGAAAATAGAATTTTAATTTTGGTTGTTTCTTAGGCTTTCCTAAGCTAATTTCAGTTGATTCATTGTCTGCTTATGACCCTAAAGTTCAAAGCCAAGTTGCTTAATGCATAGAGTAATTTTTTTTTAATCAATTAACCATGTAATAAAAAGTAGATAACAGCCGTTTAAGCTCACACCACTGAATGAGATATCAATGGTTTATGAAGACTCAGCCCAAAGTATAGACTGCTTATTCCTCTCCATAGATGCTGTCCTGAGTTGCTCCAGCATCTTGTGTGCATTACTCCGGATTTCCAGCATCTGCAAAACCTCTTGCGTTAATGATTTATGCTGTCTTTTTTAAAAGATTTTTTTTTGTTTTCAATTATTTTACTCATTTTCTAAGTGACTGGATGCTTCTCAGTCATTCAGAAATATTGTGTTTCTTTATGGGTTTGACAGCTCGTCTATCAAAAATTCTGCGGCAGTTTTCAGGTGTGGCTTTTCCAGGCTTTTGCAATCCTTGCCATTTAACATCCCTCCCTGATAGAGTAATATCAATATAACCTTGCAGTTGACATATGGCATTGGGAGGGAATGGGGAATGTTCGGGTAAGGTTTTTTGCAAAGGGATGAACACCAGATAATTAGGTGAACAATCAGCTCACCTCAAAAATTCACGGCAAAGTTTTAATATTTTCTGTTAACCCTGAGTGGTGTTGCAACAACAACCTTGCACTCAACGCAGCAAGACCAAGGAACTGATAGTGGACTTCAGGAAGGGGAAGCGGAGGGAACACAGACCAAACCTCATCGAGGGATCAGAAGTGGGAAGAGTGAGCAGAGTCAAGTTCCAGGGTGCCAACATCGCTCAGGATCCCTCCTGGGCCCAACATATTGATGCAATTACAAATAAGGCATGACAGCGGGTAGGAGTGTGAGGAGACTTGATAGGTCACCAAGACTCACAAATTTTTACAGATGTACCATGGAGAACAATCAATGTCTGGTATGTAAAGGCCACTACACAGGATCAGAAAAGGCTGTAGAGCATTGTAAACTCAACCAGCTACACTATGAGCACTAGCCTCTCCAGCATCGAGGACGTCTTCAAAAGGCAATATCCATCATTAAGGAGCCCATCACCCAGGACATGCTCTCTTCTCATTGCTACATCAAGGTGGTGGTACAGGAGCCTGAAGACGCACTCTCAATGTTTTAGGAACTGCTTCTTCCCCTCCGCCATCAGACTTCTGAATGGACAATGAACCCATGTACACAACCTCAATATCTTTTTTCTTTTTTGGCTCTCTTTGTGCACTACTAATTTATAAATATTTAATATCGTAATTTATAGTTTTATTATGTGTTGCAATGTACTGCTACCACAAGAAAGCAAATTTCATGACGTATGCTGGTGATATTAAACCTGATTCTGACAAACAGAGAAAATTCAAGTCTTCCTTTGTCTTCTGTTTATCAACCACATTATCTCCAATTAATTTACAGCCTTCAAGTAAACATAAGATACATAATATAACGTGATAAGACTTTTTATACAGAATGAAGCAGTTAAACTTAAGCACAGTGAAAGGTTGACAATTACACCAGGCTCTCAACTTTAGATGGAGAGAAAAAAAATCGTGTTCAACGTCAAATGTAGTCTTGCACCATTTCCAATACTATTCAACAATCTAACAGTAAACTTGATATATAGCAATTCTATTAACATTCTACAGTTGATATCAGACAAGTTTGCCCCATTTCAGTACAGAATAAAGATCACTACTTACACTGGACTTTAGTGGTAGATAATTCAGATTACAGATTTTTTAGTCAAGCAACAAACGTCTTGAAGTGGCAAACAGTAATCTGCTGCATTCACATCCCCTGCTCAATCTCTCCTGTCCCAGCAAGAGTCAACAGTAAAATGGATTGAGGAAATAATCAGGCAGAATCATTGCAACCGCTTAAGCACTTGCTCACACAAAAAAGGCGGGGAATATACCAGACCGCTGTATCATTTGTTAACAACGTTTAAAGGTAAACCTAGGTGCCAACTGTGTTTGTAGCCAAGACCATTTACTACAACAAAGAAATTTCAGCAAATATTTTTAAAACAGTCAATATAAATGAATGGCAACATCAGCCAATGCAGGGGACGTAAGTCTACATTATGCCAACAAAGCACAAGATTACTAAACTTTTTTATTTAAATATTGAAAGATTTAACAGAATATTAAATCATACAACAGAAGATGTCAATTATAAAGTAACGTTGATGTGCAACATAAAATAATTCTGTCTTCATTTTGAAACTGGATGATCAAATCACCAGACATTGCATAACAAAGTATGTTGCATTCAATTTAAAGGAGAAATAAATGAACTGACTCTGCGATAATGTGGTAGCCCTGTCCATTTTGACCTTTATATGATTTTGCAAGCTTTCTACAGTACCTTAAGTATTCAACCCAAACCCTTTGTTCTCATAAGTGTTACAACCAGCAATTTTGATCAATTTATCTGAGAATTTTTATTTTTGAATTACATGCTCTTTTTTCCCCATAGTAGAGCTCCAAAACAGAGAAAATCATAGAGCATGAAAAACAAAAAAAATCAAAAACTGAAATGCCAGCACTTCAAAATATTCATCCCCCTTTGCTCAGTACTTAGTTGAACCACCTCTTGCAGCTATTACAGCCAGTAGTCCTTTTGAAGAAGTCTCTATTAGCTTTGTACAATATGATGGAGCAACATTTGCCCAGTTCTCCTTGCAAAATTGCTCAGCTGTGCCTGGTTAGTTAGAGAGCGGTAGTGGACACCAATCTTGATTTCCGATATATGCTGAGCTATGTCCACAACTCTCTGCGGTTTCTTGCGATCACAGGCTGAGCAGTTGCCATACCAAGCTGTGTTGCATCTGCACAGAATCAGAATCAGGTTTGCTATCACTGACATAAGTTGTGAAATTTGTTGTTTAGTGGCAGCTGGACAGTGCAGGTATAACAAATTAGTGTTACAATAAAAATAAATCAATACCTAGTGCAAAACAGAAGTAGCAAGGTAATATTCATATACCTCCACAAATCTGACAGTACAGAGGAAGAAACTATTGCTAAAATGTTGAGTGTGTCTTCAGGCTCCTGTTCTTCCTCTTTTTTGGTAATAATGATTGTAATAATGAGAAGAGGACATGTCCCTGATGGTGAGGCTCCTTAATGATAATGCCCCCTTCTTGAATCACGGCTCTGGAAGATGTTCTCAATGGTGGGGAGGCTTGCACCTGTGGTGGAGCTGGCTGAGACTAAAACCCTCCGAAGCCTCTTACAATCATTGGCGCCTCCCTACCAGATGGTGATGCAACCAGTCAGGATGATCTCCACAATACATCTATAGAAATGTACTAGAGTCTGTGGTGACATATCAAATAGGATGCTTTCCATGGTACCAAAATCCTCAGTGAAGTACCATTTGTGATTTTTTACAAGTTGAATTAAGATATGCATGGTAGCACCATATAAAATGGCAAAGGAATCAGATGGTATGATTTGGTAAAGAAAAACTGGTGAAAAAAATTTTACCAATGTTTTCTTGTTTCATTTTCACAACAGGCACACAATCAAACTTGTACAATGGGGTGAAATTCTTTCCTCTGCTGTCCAAGCAGAATTTGAAGTCTCAGTTCAATGCTGTACAAGTAGAGATAAAGAAAAAGCCTACCTCAATGGTACATCTACCTCAGACATAGTACAATATATTAAGAAAATGTCAGACTTATCTTATGGGAGACTCTTTTTAGGGTTGGTTTGACGACATAATGCTGAAGTATTACAGAACACAGAAGATTAGCCCAAAACATCTGTTTATTCCCCAGCATAGATGTTGCCTGACTTGCAGAGTTCTTTCAATGAATCTACAGATTCTCTCATGTTGTTAAACAAGTGTGTACATATGAAGTCCAGACATACACAAACACACACACACACACACACTGTGCTGGTTAATCTAAGCTTGTTTTACCATTGTTTTCCCAAGCCATTTGCCTCAACCAATTTTCCCTTTAATTTGTTTAAATTTCCAATTCCCAAAACAAATCTTGGTTTGATATTACACAGACACATTGATAAGGCAACATTAACAGATGACATAAGAAACAGAAGGCAACATTAGCCATTGTTTCTTGCACCTGCTCAAAACATAGATATACTTACACACTCGTGCAACTTTAATATCATTATTAGCTCTCAGTAAGATCCCCGCAATACACCCTCTATCTTGGTTCTCTTACAATCAAAAGACTTGGATTTGAATGCCTTCAGAAGAAACTGGATTAACCATTCATTATCAGATTTGGCTGGCGTAATTGAGCATCAGAGCTTGAAATGAATTGAAGTACACTTCACAATTACTTTGTCCACTTGAAAGTTTACTCCAATGTTTTCATCCGCTTTACTGGAATCGGTATTGGTTTATTATTGTCACATGTACCAAAGTACATTGAAAAGCTTGTCCTGCATACTATTTATACAGATCAGATTATTACACAGTGCATTGAGCTAGAATAAGGTGAAACAATAACAATGCAGAATTACGTGTAAAAGCTACCAAAAATGTGTAATGCAGGTAAATGATAAAGTGTAAGATCATAATGAGGTAGACTATGAGGTCAAGAGTCTATCTTATTATTTAAGAGTCTCATAACAGTGGGATAGAAGCTGTTTTGAGCCTGGTGGCATGTACTTTCAGGCTTTTGTATCTTCTGCCCAGGGGAGAGGGCAGAAGAGAGAACGTCTGGGGTAGGCAGGATCTTTGATTATGCTGGCTGCTTTACTGAGGCTGTGAGAAGTACAGAGGGGAGGCTGGTTCCTGTGATATACTAGGCTGTGTCCACAACTCTCTGCAGTTTCTTGCGATCACATGTAGAGCAGTTGTAAACTAACCCATTATGCATCCAAGTAGGATGCTATCTATGGTGCATCAACAAAATTTGGTTAGGGTCGACAGGGACATGCAAAATTTCTTTAGCCTCCTGAGGAAGTAGAGGTACGGTGAGCCTCCTTTACTGTGACATCAGCATGGTTGGACCAGAACAAGCTACTGGTGATATTCACTCCTAGGAACTTGAAGCTCTCAACCTCAACACCATTGATATAGACAGGATCACGTACACCCTCCCTATTTCTGAAGTCAATGACCAGCTCTTTTGTTTTGTTGACATTGTGAGAAAGGATGTTATTATGACACCATGCCTCTAAGCTCACCATCTTTTTCCTGAACTCTAACTCATCATTATTTAGGATAACACCCACAGTGGTATCACCTACAAACCCGTAGATGGAGTCAGAACAGATTCTGGCCACATAGTCATGACCGTACAGGGAGCAGAGTAGGGGGATGAGGACATAAACTTATAGAGGTCCAGTGTTTAGAATAACCATTGTGAAGGTGGTGCTACCGCGCTTACTGATCGTGGTCTGTTGGTGTAAAGTCAAGGGACTAGGTGCAGGGGGAGTCATTAACTCCCAGGGTCTGGAGTTTGGCAAGGAGTTTGCTTGGCAGAACTTAGTCAATAATCAATGGTCAGATATATGTATCTTTGTCCATATGTATATGTATATATGTCCAGCTACTTCAGAGATTAATGTAGGTCCAGGGAGATGGCATCTGCTATTGACCTATTTTGGCAGAAGACAAATTACAGTGGGTTGAAGGTGTTTCTCCTATGCCCCACCCATTTCCATTGAAAATGCTCACTACTGTCTTCAACCCCTTTGAAACTTGAAGAACATAGAGGACGTAGTGAACACAGGTCCAGCTTTCCATCTTCAAATCTTTAAACTTCAGCTCATGTAAGACCCTCCTGACTATTCCCACACCAAAGCCCAGCTTACACATCATCTGTGTTTGCTAAACACCAAGGATTCCCAATCAACAAGCAAATCCTTTCACTTGTTTCAATCCATTCATAACCACTATTACTTTAGCTTCGCCAACTCCTTGTTCACTGCAATATCTTTTTCAGCAGACCATGTTGGATCTTTGGAATTCTCAACCCCAGGTTAAACAATTTAGGGTATTTAAAAAGGACCTCAATACCTCAAGAATACAGAATTGAGGGTTATGGGGAACTGGAGAGAAGAGGAGATAAGGCCTGGGCTGGATCAACCATGATTATACAGAATGGCAGAGCAGGGCAGGATCTCAAGGTAGTACAGTATATGGTCATTCAAAGTTTTCAGAACATCTTCTTTCCCTCTGCCATCAGATTTTTGAATGGACAATGAACCAATCCACGAATACTAGAACTCATTATTGGTGTTCTCTTCTTGCTCTACTTTTTAAAAATTTTATATATTTCTTATTGTAATTTATAGTTTTATTGATTGCTCTGTACCGCTGCCACAAAACAACAAACTTCACGACATATGTCAGTGATATTAAAACTGATTCTGATGATTTATATGTACTTTGATAATAAGTTTACTTTGAGCATTGAACTTTGACTAGAGGGCCAAAGTGGCTTCCTCTAATTTCCTTTTCCTGCTGTCCAGTTCACGAGCTCTGCAATTGTACTCCCAAATTGCAGCGCTTATTCATTATTTTTCTTAAGAACAAAATTTTATTAAAATCCATATCTATTTCCATGTTCTTGTTTATGTGCAGACAATTCCCTTGTAGAGTATACCTGTGAAGCAAATTGGGGACTATTTTCTAAGTTGTTCCTTCATAGAGCTTTACAGCACAGAAAGCAGTGCCTCAGCCAAACACGCTCATGCTGATCTACACTGGCCCCGTTAGGGCAATGATGATTCGGTTAAGTGCTCTCAGTGGCCACTTTATTAGGTACACCTGATCATTATTGTAAATATCTAATCAGCCAATCTCGCAACAGCAACGCAATGCATAAAAGCATGCAGACATGGTCAAGCGGTTCAATTGTTAATTAGACCAAGCATCAAAACGGAAAAGAAATGTAGTTTAAGTGACTGGCTATGGAATGATTGTTGGTGCCAAACGGAGTGGCTGGGATTTTTACACACAGCAGTCTTACAGAGAATGGTGTGTAAACAAACATAAAGTGAGCAGCAGTTCTGTGGGTGAAAACATCTTGTCAATGAGAGAGGTCAGAGGAGAATAGCCAAACAGATTTAAGCTGACAGGAAAGTGACAGTAACTGAAATTATACAACAGTGGTGTGTAGAAAAGCATCTTTGAATGCACAGCACAGTGAACTTTGAAGTAGATAACCAGCTAGGTTCCACTCCTGTATCTAATAAAGTGGCCACAGAGAGTTTACAGCTAAAGAGGTACAACTGAATACCCGGACTATACTTCCACCACATTAACACTCCATTCTACCAATTTATAGGCCTCCATTGCAATCATTCTAAAGCGAGAACAATGCTTCACCTGTACCTTCCCTTTTCTTCAACTGAGGATCCTTCTCCGCCAGAGCTGCCAGGAGCCCGTGATCATCTGTTAAATTTCCTACACTGCTTTGCCTCCCTTCTAGGGGCAGGATAGAGTTGAGAAATAGCACCTTCAACTTTATATAAAAATCTGCCCATTTGGGGCAGCTATGAAGGTCCTCCATCTCTGAGGAGTTCAGGACTTCCTTCATCATGTCAGTAGCTTCCTCCTGGTTTTCAGTCATGCAAGTCCTGTGTGGAGACTTAGGAATACCATCACACTCAGATGTAGAAAGATTCTTCATTGCTGTTTCTATATAAGTTTTACTTTACCAGTCAGGATTGTTAAACCTGACCTACCTGTTTCTGTTCTTGTCTTTTTTCCATCTCTTTCACCATGCACTTACAAAGAAGTCACAGCAATGCCTCTACTTTCTAAGAAATTTGTGCAGATTCAGCATGTCATCTAAAAGTTTAACAAACTTCTATAGAGAGTGTCCTGACTGGTTGCATCAATGCCCAAGAACAGAAAAGCCTACAAAAGTAGTGAAAACAGCCCAGACCAACACAGGCAAAGCTCTCCCCACCAATGAGCACACCAAGAAGAAGCACAACCACAAGAAAGCAGCATCCATCATCAAGGACCTCCACCATCCAGACGATGCTCTCTTCTCACTGCTGCCATCAGGGAGGGGGTACAGAAGCCTCAGGTCCCACACCACCATAATTAGGAAAAGTTATTAATCTACAACCATCAGACTTCTGAACCAGTGTGGAAACTTCAATCACCATAACACTGAACTGCTTCCACAACCAATGGACTTACTTTCAAGGGCTCTACAACTTGTTCTCGGTATTGTTCGTTGATGTATTTACTTATTTTTGTATTTGTAGTTTGGTTGTAGTTTTTCATTGATTCTATTGTATTTATTTGTTCTACTGTGAATGCTTGGAAGAAAATGAATCACAGGATAGGATATGGTGACATACAGTACACACATTTTGATTTTAAAAATTACTTCAACGCTGTCATCTGACCTCTCCCACTTCCAGATTCTCACAAACCTACCCTTGTGTGCTCATGTCCTTTCTCACTGCATTGTAGAATCAATTTAATTTCTTGTTCTGAAGAAAAGTTATTGATTAAAATATTAATACAATTTCAGCTCCACAGATGTTGCCTAACCAGATGAGTATTTCTAGTGTTTTCTTTATTTTCTGATTTCCAGCATCCTTGGTATTTCAGAATCAGAATCAGGTTTATTATCAATGACATATGTCATGAAATTCATTGTTTTGAAGCTGCATATAGAGCAATACAGTACAATACTATAAATTACAATAAAAACATTAAGTTGTGCAAAAAAAAAAGACCAAACTAATGAGGTAATATTCATAGTTCATTCTCCATTGAGAAATCTGATGATGGAGGGGAAGACACTGTTCCTAAGATATTGAGTGTGTGTCTTGAGGCTCCTGTCCCTCCTATCTGATGGTAGTAATGAGAAGAGGGCATGTCCAGAGTGGGTGGATCATTTTTGAATTATTAAAGGCAATTTTTGCAGTCTTGGATATCAAATAATATGCAACACAAGGTCTGTTAAATCAAATCAAGAGATCATAAAGATTGGGGTAAGAACTGTATAGTTAAACTAAATGATCCCTGGTGATATTATGATGAATGCAGAACTTTAGAAGTGCCATAATGAAAGGAATGATAGCTGAAATAGTTGAAATACTTTACAGTTAAGTGATTACAAGACACAAATGTACAATGTGTGATGGTGCATAGCAGAAGAGGATAATTGCCCTGAGCTTGTTAATTAGGTAGTACTTGAGGTATAGAGATTGATTGGGTTTTAATCATACATGTGTTAAACTACATTCTGTAGAGTGGAGAATGTTCAAAATAGAAAATCGTTTTAAAAAGAAAATTGAGGAGAAATCACTCAAATGGAAGTCCTCTCCATTGATAAGTCCTTGGGGTCTAAAGTGATTTACATCCACTACTGATCTGTGGGCTCAAAGGTAGCTGAAGAATCTTCTGTGACATATGCTATATCTCTGCTTCAGGTGGGGTGAGTCATCAGGTCATGCTTATTAGGTCATCCGGTGATGTAACTTGGGACATTGTATACTCATTCTATTGTGTATGATGGGTCTTTGGAGTGCTCACCATCTAGATGCCTAATGCAGACTGTAGCAAAACATTTTTGGTGGGGTTTCTAAGTCCTTCAACATTGAATTTCCTGTGGCTGTCACCATTAAGGGCCCCAAAGAATAACTTGAATGGTGACATGTCTCTCATAGTTAGAGAATTTGCCCAAAACTAGATACAACAAGCAGAAGGAAATCAAATCAAGGAACTTGCATAGCTGGTACATTTCTTCTGGAAGGTAAAAACAGAAGAGCAAGGTGAATGCATCTCCAAGGTATACATACAACAATGAGCTAGCCTGACTACTTAATGACTCCATCTGTGGGATAACCAGTCGCTTCATGAGTCACCAGCTCCTTCTGAGGTTAAACCAGCCAGACAAAGTCATCAACACATAGCTTCAAACTTGGAAGGAAGATCAAATATAAATTCTACTCCAGCCTAAAGCAATTCCATGGACAGAGTACCAACGAGAGACAAACATTTCCAGCAAAATGCTTGGAACACAAGGTCATCATAACCAATACCCCAGTTACTTAGGGAAACAAGCACATGAACTCAGAGCAACATACTCAATCCAAACCTTACCAGTGGCAAGATAATGTCATTATCCACTCAAGATACCTCTAGATCTCTTGCACCATATCGAGTGCTATTGGCTACAAATCCAATTGTGCTCACCCTGGTTATAATCTTCATCAATATTAGGTAAATAAAAGTGCAGGGTGCATTTTGGATAGAACAGAAATACAAGATAAATGCTCTAAGCAGGACAACAGTTTTAAAAGTGCATAAACTAGACCATAAAACAGTGGAGCATAATTAGGCCATTCAGCCCATTGAATCTGCTCTGCCATTCATCATGGCTGAGTTATTTTATTTTCCAACTGCCTTCTCCCAGTTACCTTTGATGTCCTCACTAATCAAGAACCTATTACATCTGTGGCAATGATTCAGATTCACCACCGTCTAGCTAAAGAAATTCCTTATCTCTGTTCTAAAGGGATATCCTTGTATTCTGAGGCTGTGCTCACTGGTCCCACTATTGACTAGTGACTCCCTCACTATTGGAAACATTGTAGCGATGTGCTACACACAGCGCTGAATTAACGATACACAGTCGGTAAGTCGTTTCGAGACTAGTTTATTCAAACTTCGCGGCGCTGACATTTAATCTCTAGCGCCCGCCCTCTCCGGGCGGAAATGACGTCAGAGGTGCATTACCAAAGTCTTTCCCCGCGCACTGGCTATTTGTGAGCCGGTTCACCTGCGCAGAAAGTGGGTCACCACATAACCCCCCCCAAAACCGGCGATACACACCCCCCCAATGTCCACAGTCTGGATCAGCCTCTGTTTGGGAGGTCTGCCTCTGCGCCGCGGTGCCTGAACCTTGACCGGCTGCGCCAAGTCCACATGGGCTGGTTTGAGTCAGTCCACCGCGAAAACCTCCTCTTTCCCCCCAATGTCCAGAACGTACGTGGACCCGTTGTTGTTGATCACCCTGAACGGCCGCTGTAGCGGTGCCCGGTGTCCGCCCCTTCGTACAAACACAAACTTACAGTTCTGCAAGTCCTTGGGTACATGGGTCGGGGTCTGTCCGTGCTGTGAAGTTGGTACGGGGGCCAGGTTGCCGAGCCTTTCGCGTAGCCTGTCCAGGACTGCTGCGGGTTCTTCCTCTTGCCCCCTTGGGGCTGGTATGAACTCTCTCGGGATGGCCAGGGGACACCAACTCGGCCAACGAGGCGTCCGAATTCCAAACAGGACCCAGGGAAACTCGTCCACCCAGTTAGGTCCGCTTAGGCGGGCCATGAGAGCCGACTTCAAGTGACGGTGGAAGCGTTCCACCAGTCTGTTCGACTGTGGGTGGTAGGCAGTTGTGTGGTGTAGCTGCGTTCCCAACAGGCTGGCCACAGCCGACCACAGGCTGGAGGTGAACTGGGCGCCTCTGTCGGAGGTAATGTGGGCCGGTACCCCGAAGCGTGCTACCCAGGTTGCGATCAGTGCTCGGGCACAGGAATCGGCAGATGTGTCGGTGAGCGGGACCGCCTCTGGCCACCTCGTGAACCGGTCTACCATAGTTAGGAGGTACCGCGCTCCTCGGGACACTGGTAGGGGGCCCACGATATCCACATGAATGTGGTTGAACCTCCAGCGGGGCTTTAGTGTGCCACTGCACCTTGGCTGTTTGGCACTGCGCGCATGTTCTGGCCCATTCACTGACCTGCTTGCGAAGTCCGTGCCACGCGAACTTGCTGGTGACCAGCCGGATGGTTGTCCTGATAGATGGGTGCACCAAACCGTGTATGGAGTCGAAAACTCGCTGCCTCCAGGCTGCCGGGACAATGGAGCGAGGTTGGCCGGTAGCCATGTCGCACAGGAGGGTCCTCTCACCTGGGCCTACAAGAAAGTCTTGCAGCTGCAAACCCGAGACTGCGGTCCTGTAGCTGGGCATCTCGTCGTCTGCCTGCTGCGCCTCCGCCAGTGCTGCATAGTCCACCCCCAGGGACAGGGCCTGGACAGCTGGTCTGGAGAGTGCGTCCGCCACGACGTTGTCCTTTCCCGAGACATGCTGGATGTCCGTCATGTACTCGGAGATGTAGGACAGATGTCGCTGCTGGCGAGCCGACCAGGGATCGGACACCTTCATGAACGCGAAGGTCAACGGTTTGTGGTCCGTGAAAGTGGTGAACGGCCTGCCTTCTATGAGGTACCTGAAATGCCGGATTGCCAGATACAGTGCCAACAGCTCCCGGTCGAAAGCACTGTACTTGAGTTCGGGTGGTCGTAGGTGCTTGCTGAAGAACGCCAGGGGTTGCCAGCGCCCCTCGATGAGCTGCTCCAGCACCCCACCAACTGTTGTGTCGGATGCGTCCACCGTGAGGGCAGTCGGAACGTCCGTTCTGGGGTGCACCAGCATCGCGGCATCTGCCAAGGCTTCCTTGGCTTTAATGAAAGCGGCCACGGCCTTCTCGTCCCAAGTAATGTCCTTGCCTTTACCCGACATCAGGGTGTACAAAGGGCGCATGATACGGGCTGTTGAGGGGAGGAAACGGTGGTAGAAGTTCACCATACCAACGAACTCCTGCAGGCCTTTGACCGTGTTGGGCCGGGCAAAGTGGCGGATCGCGTCTACCTTGGCGGGCAGAGGTGTTGCCCCGTCCTTGGTAATCCTGTGGCTCAGGAAGTCAATGGTATCGAGACTGAACTGGCATTTGGCCGGGTTGATCGTGAGGCCAAAATCACTCAGGCGGGAGTAGAGCTGGCGGAGGTGGGACAGATGTTCCTGATGACAACTGCTGGCTATAAGGATGTTGTCCAAATAGATGAACGCAAAGTCCAGGTCGCGTCCATTAGCCGCTGGAACGTCTGTGCGGCATTCTTCAGGCCGAACAGCATTCGGAGGAACTCGTACAGGCCGAACGGGGTGATAAGTGCTGTTTTAGGGATGTCTTCAGGGTGCACCGGGATTTGATGGTATCCCCGGACGAGGTCTACTTTGGAAAAGATTCTTGCCCCGTGCAGGTTTGCTGCAAAGTCCTGTATGTGCGGCATGGGGTAGCGGTCTGGAGTGGTAGCCTCGTTCAGTCTGCGGTAGTCACCGCATGATCTCCAACCCCCGGCTGCTTTGGGCACCATGTGCAGGGGGGAGGCCCATGGGCTGTCGGACCTCTGTACGATCCCCAATTTCTCCATCCTCTTGAACTCCTCCTTCGCCAGGCAGAGCTTTTCCGGGGGGAGCCTTTGTGCGCGGGCGTGGAGCGGTGGTCCCTGGGTCGGAATGTTGTGCTGTACCCTGTGTCTGGGCATGGCTGCCGTGAACTGCGGTGCCAGAATCGATGGAAATTCCGCCAGGATTCTGGTGAATTCGTTGTCCGACAGCGTAATGGAGTCCAGGTGTGGGGCCGGCAACTTGGCTTCACCCAGGGAGAATGTCTGGAAAGTCTCGGAATGTACCAGTCTTCTCCCTTGCAAGTCGACCAGCAGGCTGTGAGCTCGCAAGAAGTCCGTCCCCAGGAGTGGTTGGGCCACGGCGGCCAGTGTGAAGTCCCACGTGAACCGGCTGGCGCTGAACTGCAGCTGCACTGTGCGGATGCCGCAGGTCCGTATCGTGCTGCCGTTTGCGGCCCTCAGGGTGGGTCCTGGCTTCCTGTTGCGGGTGTCATACCCCATCGGGGGCAAGATGCTGATCTCCGCTCCGGTGTCGACCAAGAAGCGGCGTCCTGACTGTTTGTCCCAGACGTACAAGAGGCTGTCCTGGTGGCCAGCCGCCATAGTCATTAGTGGTAGCTGGCCCTGGTCCTGGCCCTGGCAGGGCAGGCGACAACAGCGGGCTTTTGTGCCCCACCACTGGTGGTAGAAACACCACTGTTCACTGTCCTCCTCACTCCTGCCTCTGTGTCGTGTGCGCCCCCCTGCTGGGCCTGGTCTGGTCTGGTAATCTGACCGACGGACACCACGCTCTCCCTCTTGGCTTTCCACAGCACGTCTGCCCGGGCCGCCACCTTCCGGGGGTCGCTGAAATCTGCGTCGGCCAGCAGCAGATGTATGTCCTCGGGCAGTTGCTCTAGGAACGCTTGCTCGAACATGAGGCAGGGCTTGTGTCCGTCAGCCAGGGCCAGCATCTCGTTCATCAATGCTGACAGCAGTCTGTCTCCCAAACCGTCCAGGTGAAGCAGGCGGGCACCCCACTCACGCCATGAGAGGCCAAAGGTCTCAATGAGTAGCGCTTTGAATGCTTCATATTTGCCTTCTTCCGGGGGCGACTGTATGAAATCCGCAACCTGGGCGGCCGTCTCCTGGTCGAGGGCGCTCACCACGTGGTAGTAACACGTGGAATCAGAGGATATCTGCCGAATCTGGAACTGGGCTTCTGCTTGGCTAAACCACACGCTTGGTCGCAGCGTCCAGAAAGTCGACAGTTTTAGCGAAACTGCGTGAACAGATGAAGAGTCGGTCATCTTTGGTCCAAATCCCGTTTGGACCGTCGGGGTCACCAATGTAGTGATGTGCTACACACTGAAATAACGACACGCGTTATTTAAGTTGTTTTGAGACTAGTTTATTCAAACTTTGCGGCACTGGCATTTAATCCCTAGCGGAAATGACATCAAAGGTGCATTACCAAAGTCTCCCCCCGCGCACTGGCTATTTGTAAGCTGGTTCGCCTGCGCAGAAAGTGGGTCACCACAACATCTTCTTTATGTCCACTCTATCTAGGCCTTTCAATATTCAAGAGATTATAATGAGATACCCCCCCCCCACCCCCGCCATTCTTCTAAACTCCAGTGAGTACAGTCCCAGAGCTATCAAACGCTCCTCATACGTTAAACTTGCAATAATTTGGGCAAAGTAACGAAAAAAAAACAAAACACAGACCACTGAAGGAACACAACAGGGCAGACACTACAAAGGGAAATGGACAGTCATTTCAGGTTAAGACCGCTCAATAGGTCTTTAACTATTGCAAAATGTCAACTGTTCATTTCCCTCCTAGAGGCTGCCCGACCTGGAGTTCATCCAGCAGTGTGAGTCTGATGGTCCAGATTTCCAGCACCTGCAAAATCTCTTGTGTCTTCATGAGAAACAAGCACTTGTCTTAAGCAAAGTTGAATTTTACAAATTTAGTAAAAGAATGTTAGTCTTGGCAGACGAGATAAAGGCTTTGTAGAATCAGGCTTTGTAAAATGGCTTTGTAATCCAATTTTATATGAGTAAAGTCAATTTAGATAGAAATCGGCAGCACAAGGAAGGAAATTAAATGCAAGGAGACATCATGCCGAACAGGGAAAACAGGAAATTAATACGGAATTATTGAAGAAGTTAAGCAGATTGGCAGAAAAGCAGCGAAGATTTACAGTAATTTTAATTATCCTGAGTGATCTTTTGAAAAGAAAACAAACAGTGTTAATATGAACGTATTTCTCAATTTATTACAAGGTCATTTTCCTTATTAAAGGTTACAAGGCAAATAGGTCCTATTTTTAAAGGGAGTTCCTTCCCATTTTTACAAAGATTATAATTTTCAGTGTGACTATATCTCTAGTTTGCTTTTGAAGATTATCTATACATTAGAGAAAACATAAATCCATCTTTCCACAAAAACAGAAGACTCTACTTCGAACTAAACTGATTTAAAATAGCCTCAACAAAAAAAAATAGAGAATTGGAAATATATCTACACAATAACTGTTCCAAGATCTACATAGGATAAACATAATAGAAAGCTATTCAAAAAAATAGTATTTACAATGATGTCAATAATCTTTTGTTTAAGAAGGATTTTTACATTACTCAATTGCTGATAAGTCCAAAATTAACCTCTTCTTTTTGCTAGCATATCAAAAACAATTATATAAATGGTAGCATTCCTTTTAGTGTTCTAACTGATCATGGCAAAATATTTAATTCACTGGTCTCCATTTAGAAACCATTATGAACATCTACCGCAGACAAAAATATATTGTCAACTTAGGCAGAAGCTCACAGAAACATTTAATGCTTTTTTTTTCCTGGTGTTGCTCAAATGATTTTCAGGAATAATCTAACTCAGAAGAAGGGTTCATACTACCATAACCATGAAGCAGCGGGGTCGCACAGCAGTTAGGCAATGCTATTTTAGCGCCAGTACATGGCTTCAGTTCCAATGTTGTATGTAAGTAATTTGTAAGTTCTGCCTGTGACTGCATGGGCTTCCTCCAGGTGCTCCAGCTTCCCCCCACATTACCAAGGCATACGAATTAGTAAAGATTAGTAATTGTGGGCATGCTGTGTCAGCACCAGAAGCATGGCAACACTTGCAGACATCCCCCTGCAGATCCTCAGACTGTGTCGGTCTTTGACGCAATTGATACATTTCATAGTATGTTTTGGTGTTTCAACGTATATGTGACAAATAAAGTTAATCTTTAATATTAATCTTTAATAACCTTTTGAAACTGGATTCAGAATTTGACAAAGAATTTCATAGTGAATGACTCATTTTTAATGATGTTATGGAGCTGCTATGGAACAAAGTATTAACCTTTGGTTTTAGAGATGAGGAATGTGACCTCAAGGCAGCATTTGACCCAAGTGGCCCGGGTGTAACCTGCTTTAAAGCATACAAAATACATCTCCTTTTATTACGTGATTAACTGCTGGCACAACCTGTTTCCTGATTTCAAGACAAGTTAACCAAAAAAAAGGAAAAAGGACATTCACACTGCCTACAACACAAAGAACACCATGGAAACCAGCAACCTATTCAAGGTTCACTTCAACAGCGCCTTCCACACCATCAAGATGGACAAGGACAACAGGTACAGGGGAACACCACACCTGCAAGTTCTCGTCAAAGTCGCACAACATCCTGGCTGAGAAATGTATTGCAGTCCTTCATCGATGCTAAGTCTGAACAGCACTGAGAAGCACCTTCACCAGTACAGCAGTGGTTCAAGAAAGCAGCTCACCACCACTCTCTCTGAAGGGCAATCAAAAATGGACAATAAATGCTATCTTTATCACAACGCCCAGATCCCAAAAATAAACTAAAAGAAAATGAGCAAAGCACAACAACTTGCCTTCTTGAAAGCATAAAAATCTGACACAAGAGTAAATATCTTCCAATGAAACAGAATGTTTTATCCAGTGAAGTTCTGAAGGATGTTTTCCAAAATAAAAACACCCAACAAAACAAGGACTATGGAGTGTTGGCCTTCATTAGTTGGGCAATTGAGCTTATGAGCCATAAAACTCTTTATAAAACTCTGGTTAGACCACACTTAGAGTATTGTGTTCGGTTCTGGTCATCTCATTATAGGAAGGGTTTGGAAGCTTTAGATAAAGTGCAGAGGAGATTCACCAGGATACTGCCTGGATTATAAAGCATGTCTTATGAGGATAGGTTGAGTGAGCTGGGGTTTTTCTCTTTGGAGCAAAGGAGGATGAGAGGTGACTTGATAGAGGGGTACAAGATGATAAGAGGCATAGATAGAGTGGACAGCTAGGGATGTTTTTTTTCTCCCAGGGTGAAAATGGCTAATACGAGAAGGCATAATTTTAAGTGATTGGAGAAGGGAGTTTTTTTTAAACCAAAGAGAGCGGTAGATACATGGAACACACTGCCAAGGATTATGTTAAAGGTAGATCTATTAGAGACATTTAAGAGAATCTTAGACAGGCACATAGATTAAAGAAAAATGGGCTCTAGGGAAGGAAAGGGTTAGTTGATTTTAGAGTAGGTTAAAAAGGCCTCTGCTGTGATATGTTTTATGTTCTAAGCACTGAGGCAAGGCTAAACCCATCTTGCATTGATTTAATACCAGGAATTTCAGAGAGCAAATGTACAATGGGATTAGTTTAGTGAAAATGCACTCTAGATATAATAAACATCTGGAAAAAAGTTTCAACAACAAACAAACCCAAATCAGCCATTGCTAAAAAAGTGGAAACGAGCCTTCTCAGAGAGTCTGTGAAGAGTCTCTGTACGTCCTCCCCATGGAATGTGAGAGTTTTCCCCGGGTGCTCCGGTTTCCTCCCACAGTCCAAAGACGTACCAGGTAGGTTAATTGGTCATTGTAAATTGTCCCTTGATCAGGTTAGGGTTAATCCAGGTTGTCGTGGGTTGCCGGGGGCACGTGACTTGAAGTGCTAGGAGAGTCTACTCTGTGTTATATCACTAAATAAATAAATGCATTTGGATTACAACTGAATATAAATTAAAAGTGTACATTATCAGACTTCAAGAAACAAGCAGCAATTTGCCATAATTATTCCTATAATGGGATTCACTCCACATTGAAGAGCTAACCTAATTTACCTCAAATATCTTTCATTTCTGATTAAGAACAGGATTAGGTCATATTATTGTGTCCTCCCCCACCAAAAACTGGCACCAGAATGTATGGCAACACTTACAGACATCCTAAGGATGTGCTGTGTTGATTGTTCACGCAAATGATGTAATTACATATTTCAATATACGGTACGTCATAAATAAATGAATCTGAATCTGAAATCATCTAAAATTGTCTGCCAAAACTCACTCACCATCCAGGTTTACACATGATGAATGGCCACTTGGACGAATTACTGCAGAATGACTGACATCCATGGAATTATTCTCAATGCCAATCAGTACCTGCAAGATGAGAGAGGAAAAAATTGGAAAGAGTAAAAAAATAGAGTTTTTACAATACTTTCTGTAGAGAATTATAGAATGTCATCCAAATTATAACAATGACACTATCAGTCATAAATGTAAAAATCTGTCATATTTGAAATGCTTTTGAGCAAATGCATTTTTTACATTTGTACATTTGAACAAGTAGCAACCAGCTTGGTAATTTTTCAAAATCAGTGTTCAGGAAACATCCCATCCTTTATCTTAGTACAAACATCTCAAGTCTGTTTATAGGTTAGTGTAGAAATTTGTTCAAAGAAAACCATGAGGAATGTAAACTTCCTTTTATGATTTGTTAGCTAGCATAGAAATGCATTTTAGGTTCATCACAGCCACCAGAGAGGAGCATAAAATGTGGGTGACTTTCCAAGACTAATATTGAGAAAGGGCTGCACTATCAGAAGCAGTTTCAGATAAGGTGCTAAGCCCCAACTGCCCTGTAAGGAAGATGTAAAGGATAGTGGTATCCATGCTAATTTTATCTCTTCACCACCAAGGTATCAGTAAGATTGAAAGAGTACAGAGAATATTAACAAGAATGTTGCTGGAACTTGAGGACCTGAACTAGAAGGAAAGGTTTGTGTAAATTAGGACTTTATTCCCTGGAGCATCGGAGAACGATAGAGGGGTAGAAAATTATGAGAGGTATAGATAGGCTTTTTCCATTGATGTTGGGTGACACTAGAATTAGAAGCCATAAGTTAAGGGTGAAAGGTGAAATATTTAAGGTGAGACTGAGGGGGAGTTTCTTTACTCAGAGGGTGATACGAATGTGAAATGAGATGCCAGCAGAAGTAGTGGATGCCAGTTCATTGCACTTTCAGAGAGGTTTGTACATGGATGGGAGGGGTATAGAGGGCTATGGTTTACTGTTGCTAAATAACAGTTTGGCATGGACTAGATGAGCCTCAGGGCCTCTTTCTGTGCTATAGCATTCTGTCACAACAGTTTGATAAATCTTTAGATACCAAAAGAATCAAAGGATTGGGGAGATGAGTGGAGTTGATGAGAAAGATCAGTCATGTTCACTGAATGGTACAACAGGCACTACAAGTTGAATATCCTACACCTGCTTTTATTTTATATTCTTATGTTCACAAGAACAGATTATTTATGCATTGGAAACTTGAAGCACAGACAAGTAATATTTAATGAGTTTCAATATAAGTATGTCATATTGGTATTGGTTTATTATTGCACCAAGTTACAGTGAAAAGTTTGTCTTGCATACTGTTCATACAGATCAAATTATTTCACAGTACATTGAGCTAGAATGAGGTAAAATAATTAACAATGCAGAATAAAAAACTACAAAGAAAATGTAGTTAAGGTAAACTATAAAGTGTAAGGTCATAACGAGGTAGATCGTGAGGCCAAGAGTCCATCTTATCGTATAAGAAGTCCATACTAAAGTCTAATAACAGCAGGGTATAAGCTATCCTTGAGCCTATGGTAAAGTATTAGTTGTTCATTAAGAATCTAACAGGCTGGAGGAGCCAAGGAAACTGGGAACGTACATATACAAACCTGTAAAAGTTGTTGATGCAGGTCACCAAGGCCACAATTAATTCAAACTGAGCTCTGAAGTTTACTTCTAGAGAAGGAGAATTGAAATATCTATACGCTATACTAATTCTATATTAGAACTCGGCTGACCATGACAAAAAGAATATAAAACATAAAATAAGAAAATTTACAAAGATGACTTCAGAACTGGAGGCTTTCTCAGTTTTTTTTATTATAAAGACCAGCGCCTAACTTACTTGTTTTTTTACCTGACAATATTTGAGCAATATCATACTCCTTCTGCAAGTCAAAATTGACACCAGATCCAGAGAAGTCTCCCCTGGCCTGGGTGAAGGCCTTGTATTTAGCTGATTGCAACACCAAGACTAACTTTAAACCAGCAATCAAGAAACACCTCCAGGCAGAGGCTAATGTTATCCCTCCACTCCCTTGTCACACTCTTCAAAGAACATCGAGTCAGTAATGAAATTTACATGTGCAGCTCATCATCCCATCCTGGCTCAAGTCCCTCTGCTTTCTTAGGAGTTTAAGGAGGTTCAGCTTGTCACTGAACAAATGAACAGACTTCTACAAATGCACTGTTGAAGTATTATAACTGGTTGCATCATGGTCTGTAATGGCAGTTCAAATATGCAGGGACATAAGAATTGCAGAGCAGTGGACCCTGCTCAATACATCACAGTCACATTGCTCACCACCAGTGGCAATATTGACAGAAGGTGCTGACCCAAGAAGGAATATTTACTTGGAGTATTATGTTCCGCCTGGTCATCTCATTATCGGAAGGATGTGGAAACTTTAGACAAGATGCAGAGGAGATTTACCAGAATGCCTCTGAGGATGGTTGAGTTAGCTAAGGCTAGCTTTCAAGCAAAGGAGGATGAGAGGTGTATTTGATAAAGCTGCACAAAATGATAAGAAACATAGATATAGCAACACACACCAAATGCTGGTGGAACACAGCAGGCCAGACAGCATCTATAGGAAGAAATAGTCGACGCTTCGGGCCGAGACCCTTTGTACTCCTGACAAAGGGTCTCGGCCCAAAACGTGTCGACTGTACTTCTTCCTATAGATGCTGCCTGGCCTGCTGCGTTCTACCAGCATTTGGTGTGTGTTGCTTGAGTTTCCAGCATCTGCAGATTTCCTCATGTTTAAGAAACAGAGATAGAGTGGTCAGCCAAAGACTTTTTTCCCAAGGCGAAAATGGCTAATATGAGGGGGCATAATTTTAAGGTGATTGGAAGAAAGTATGGGGAGGGGGATGTCAGAGGTAGGTTTTTGTTTTTTCTCCAGAGTGGTAGCTGCATGGAACACATACTACCATCTGGGCCATGCCATCTCCTTGCAGCCACTATCAAACAAGAGGTACAGAAGTCTGAAGTCCCACACCATCAAGTTCAGGAACAGCTAACACAAGGAAATCTTCAGATGCTGGAAATTCAAACAACACACACAAAATGCTGGTGGAACACAGCAGGCCAGGCCTTCGTCCTGACGAAGGGTCTCGGCCCGAAACGTCGACAGTGCTTCTCCCTATAGATGCTGCCTGGCCTGCTGTGTTCCACCAGCATTTTGTGTATGTTGCCAGGAACAGCTACTTCCCCTCAACTATTTGGTTAGCGGCACTTTAATTTCTTTGCACTAAGATGGACTAATAGTGTACTTTCTTACAGAAATTGTATTTATGTTTGTGGTTTTGATGCTATGTGCGTACCTCTGATGCAGCTGCAAGTAAGTTTTTCTATTGCATCTCCCAATAAGCGCGACCACCCAATTACTTTCATGTGACCGATTAACCTACCTACCCATACGCCTTTGGGATGTGGGAGGAAATCCACAAGGTCATGAGAAGACATACAAACTCCTTACAGGCAATGGCGGGAATTGAACCCAGGTCACTGGCACTGTAAAGCAATGTGCTAACTGCTCTGCTACCGTGCCACACTTGAGCATGGCTGGCAAACAAACAAACTGATGCTGGCACACGTAGTGAGGTCCTATCGAACTTGGGTCAGAACTGAAGAGAAAGAGTGCTGGAAAGTAGGTACAGAGGAGATGTCAGGGGTAAGTTTCTTATGCAGAGAATGCTGAGTGCGTGGCAGCAGTGAACATGATAGGGTCTTTTAAGAGACTCCTGGATGGCTACATGGAGCTTAGAAAAATAGAGGGCTATGGGCAAAGCCTAGGTAGTTTTAAGGTAGGGACATGTTTGGCACAGCTTTGTGGGCCGATGGGCCTGTATTGTGTTGTTTTTTTTTATGTTTCTATGTATGAACCAGCTGGCACACTGTTCTTCAAATCTGAAAGTTGAGTAGTGCCTCAGAGAGCTCTTCAAAATTATCAAAGGCTTTGCAGAGACTGTTCTGTGGAACAGGAAAAGCTGAAGTGGAAGGCCACAAAACCAGAACATCACCAAGAGGGAATTCAGGAAAGCAATTTCCTTTACCGACACTGTTTAAAAACATAGAACTTGGCTAACCAAAGGGAGTCACCAAAGAGATAATATAAGGAAGGTTAGAAGAGGCTTGAGTGAAGCATTGATGTCATCATGCATTGATTGGGCAAAACAGCGATTTCTTAATGTGTGTTCTGTGTACTAGCCACAGTGACATTCTGAAAGCTTGTAGCCACAAACTAACCACTGCTTATCCAGACCTCCGAGGAGGAACCTCCAGAATTCTAATGAGATAATAGGGAAAGGAATTCCATATTCAAAAGTAGCACGTTGACACTGAGGGACCTCCGGAATTTTAATAGCAAGGAAAGGAATTCCATATTTCTGAGTTTTCACTTATTGCTATGAGGATTCTGCAGTCGAGAATTCCAGCTTTCTTCTGGTGGTGAAGGGTAGAGAAAATTCTACATTACTTGTGGCATATAGGGGAAAGCATGCTCTAGATTTTCAGTAGAGTTTAGGTGCATTAAAAAACTGCTTTGATATAGGCTAGGAACGTGAAAAATCTGGCATAAATTTTCCACTCACTGCTAATTCATCACATAAATCATGGTTAAAATGATTACTAATTAAATACCATACTACACAGCATGAAGAAACTATATGAGTGAATAAATTAAATGTGATTAGTTCAATCAGTTCTAATCACCTACTTAGGGAAAGCTGCTATTTTAAAACACTCATTACTCTCAAACTCCAGTAAAATAACATTTCCAAATACAAATTCCATTCCAACATATACCTTGAGTGGCCACTTAATGTAAACCTGCACACCAGCTCGTTAATGCAAATATCTAGTCAGCCAGTCAGGTGGCAGCAACTCAATGCATAAAAACAAGCAGACATGGTCAAAAAGTTCAGTTGTTGTTCAGACCAAATATTGGAATGGGGAAGAAATGTGATCTGAGTGACTTTGATCACGGAATGATTGTTGGTGCCAGTATCTCAGAAACTGATCTTCTGTGATTTTCACTCACAACAGTCTCTAGAGTTTATAAAAACAAAAACCACCCTGTAGGGCAAAATGCCTTATTAGTGAGAGAGATCAGAGGAGAACAACTGGACTGGTTCAAGCTGACAAGATGGCAACAGTAAGTCAAATTTCCATGCATTACAACAGATGTCTGCAGAAGACCATCTCTGAATACCCAACACGTGGAACCTTGGTGGATGGGCTACAGCAAAAAACCACATCTGGTTACATTCCTGTGCCTAATGAAGTGGCCATTGAGTGCATTTTCATTTTTTTAAGATGAGAAGTATTTCTGCTGGCTATTTTTACCTCTACCATTTTCATAGCTCCCCACACCTCTCTCACAAAGACCTTTTATCTTAACGTTTCTTCCTTCTATAGACAGGGATGGTTTGTTACATTATCCCATTGTTATAATTTTTTTTGTGTGTGTGGATTGTTACTGTAACACCAGTCTAAATTGCCCTTGCTAAGATTCTAGGGAACTATCTTCTTGAACTATTGCACTACATCTGGTGAACGTACCCTCACAGTGCTACTAGGAAGGACATAATTACGTTTATATGCAGTGATGAATAGGTAATGCCAACTACTTTTCCAACTCAGAATAGTAGGTAACTTGAAGAGAACCTGCAGTTGGTGGTGCATGGGGTGACTTTTTTTAAAAGGAGTACAAAATCATGAGACAAGGTGAATGCGCCCAATGTTTTTCTGAGGTTTGAGGAATCAAGAATTAGAGGGCATAGGTTTAAGTCGGGGAAAGAGATTAATGAGGAACTTGAGGGGCAATATATTCACCCAGAGGCCAGCCTGAAGAAGTCTCTGAACAACTATCAATGACATATCACCCATGGAACACACACAAAATGCTGCAGGAAAACAGGAATGGGGAATGGTGAAAGGCGGGGCAATTACTGGAAGTTCGAGAAATTAAAGTTCATGCCATCACGTTGGAGGCTACCCAGATGGAATATAAAGTGCTACTCCTCCAACCACAGTGTGGCCTCATCGTGGCTATAGAGGAGGCCATTGATTGACATGTTAGAATGGGAATCAGAAGCAGAATTGAAATGTGTGGCAACAGGGAGATCCCGCTTTTTCTGGCATAGGTGTTCAACAAAGTAGTCTCCCAATCTCCGTCTGGTCTCACTGATAAACAGGAGGCTACACCAGGTGCACCGGATACAGTAGATGACCCCCAACGGACTCTCAGGTGAAATGTCGCCTCATCAGGAAGGACTGTTTGGGACCCCTGAATGGTAGTGATGGAGGATGTGTAAGGGCAGATGTGGCATTTTTCTCCTTGCAAGGTTGAGTACCAGGAGGGAGATCAGTTTTTCCCTCCACCACCACTATCCTCCATCTGGCGGAGCCTCAATAATTTTTTCTTTGTCTCCTTCCACTTCCTTCAAACAAAAGGTGTAGCCATGGGTACTCACATGGGTACCAGCTATGCCTGCCTTTTCATCAGCTACGTGGAACAGTCTATGTTCCAAGCCCACAACAGTACCACTCCCCAACGCTTCCCATGCTACATCAATGACTACACTGGTGCTGTTTCCTGCACCCATGCTGAGCATGTCGACTTCATCAACTTTGCCTCCAGCTTCCAACCTGCCCTCAAATTCACCTGGTCCATTTCCGACACCTCCCTCCCCTTTTTTGATCTCTTTGTCTCTATCACTGGAGACCATTTATCTACTTGATACCTTTTATAAACCCATGGATTCTCACAGCAACCTGGACTATAGCTACTCTTCCCACCACGTCCCTTGTAAAAATGCCATCCTCTTCTCTCAGCTCCCTTCTCTTCTGCATCTGCTCTCAGGATGAGACTTCTCATTCCAAAGCTTCTTCAAAGAAAGAGGTTTCCTCTCCTTCATCATCATTGCGTCTTTCATATGTATCTCTTCAATTTCCATTAATCTTCTGTAATCAATTCTCACTCATGCTCATTATTTCTTTTCCGATTTTCCCTGCAGCCATCTACCATAAGAACAATTTACAGTAGGTTCCTGCTGTAAGGTGTTTGTACGTTCTCCCCATGACCATGTGGGTTTCCTCCAGGTGCTCCTGTTTCCTCCCACAGTCCAAAGACATACCAGTTAGTAGGTTAATTGGTCATTGTAAGTTGTCCTGTGATTAAGCTAGGACTAAATCGGGGTATTGCTGGGTGGCGCAGCTTGAAGGGCCAGAAGGGCCTATTCTACACTGTATTCCAATAAATAAATAAATGAACAGTAGCCAGTTGACCGAACTACCGACGCATCTTTAGGATGTGGGAGGAAACTGAAGCACCCAGGGAAAACCCAAGTAATCACAGGAAGAACATCACAGAACCTGTTCTGCATCCCCTAAGGTAATGATTAACATCAGAAATGTAAAAAAATAACAACATACAACATGGAGAGGAACTTTTACACTGACATTCAAGCTAACTTCATTTGAGTTGCTCATTTGAAGACCCACTATCTAAAATCCCAACATTACAAATCAATGGGTCAGCCATCCAGGCCATGCTATCTTCTTGCAGCACCAAGAGGTACAGAAGCCTGAAGTCCCAGACCACCAGGTTCAAGAACAGCTACCTCCCTTCAACCTGAACAAGCCTGCACAACTTGGCCACTACCTCAGTATGGCAATACTACGACCAGTTTACAATGCAGGAGACTTTTTTTTTAAAATAAACTCAACTTTGACTTTTAAAAAGATATACCATGACCTTGGTTATGGTCTTAGTCCTAGACTGAGAAAACACATTCTCTCAGTTGAAGTTTGCTCTAGTGTACTAAAGGCAGTGATGAATTCTGTCATCTATGTCTGCCTTTGTTCAGAGGTGGAAAATGATCCATGTTTTACAGCATCACCACCTACTTTGGATATCTAAAGCAGGAGCAATGTTTTGTAGAAGAGAACCTTTGTCTTTCAAGTGTTGAGAGCAAGACTGATTCTTTCAGAAAATTCCATGAGGGAGTGAGCTGAAACTTGTTCTCCAAGTGTGCTCATATGCAAGCAAGTTTGATATATAGTAGACATCATTCCTCCAACAGGCTGATCACTGTTTTCAGGAATTCAATGACTAGGTCTAGGATGATATCGGTTGTGGAATAGAGTCAACAAAAGTCGAACAGTCCTGTAGTCCTTTATTAGCTACCATTTAGGTAGAAACTTATCAGAGGTGAGGTGCCACAAGGAAGGTGGAGCAAAGGGTTGAAGCAATGACACAATCATTTCATGCTAATCTGCGATGGCATTATGGTGTGCTCACTACTTAGTTGCATATCTTTAGTGCACATAAATAGCTTGTATATTTGAATTTATTCTTTTTAGCCTACAATCATGATGTGCTAAAATATTTAGATCAGACATTTCTACAACAAAACTTCTGTCTAACAAGTAAACACACCTCAGACATTCTTGAGTAGACTCAGTCTAATACAACACATAGCAAAACATTAGAGAAAGTACAAAGAAGCTCTATTAGGACATTCAAATTTAAAAGGCACCGTGATCAAGGTGAATGAACAGAATGGGGCTCACTGGAAAAGAAAATGGTGACCTAATGAAAGAGTTTTTTAAGAATAAAATGTGATACAAGGTAGATATAAGAATGATTCCATTCAGTTATAAACATAACTATGTTCTATGTTCTATAACAGTCAATCATCAATCAAACCTCTTTACTAAGAAAATTGTTATGTTTTAAGGACAAGCTTTATTTGCAGATGTACATTGAAACGTAGATTGAAATGCTTTCAATGCATCAAATCGAGTCTGCAAGGATAATTGTGTCACCATGCTTCCAGTGCCAACATAATGTGCCCAGACCTTACTAACCCTAATCCATAATGTCTTTGGAATGTGCGAGGAAACTGAAGCACCCAGAGGAATCCCACGTAGTCATGGAAAGAATGTGCAAACTCCTTAGAGACAGTGGTGGGAAATGAACCCTGATCTTCCGATTGCTAGCACCGTAAAGCTTTACACTAACTGCGACGCTACAGTGCTACATTGCGCAACCTGCTACCATGTAGAGGAATTGTAGTTAGAAAAATGAAAGAAAGCTTTGTGAAAGGGAAAAAATCCTTGTGAAAGGAATAAAAGAACACATTGATGGATGGTGGTGAATAAAGTAGAGGGGGAATCCTGAGGAGAACAAACAATCAGCACTGGACAGTTCAGCTGAATAGCCTGTTTCTGTGCTACAAATTCCAAGCAACTCCACACTAGAGTTGAAGGACAATACTTCACTATATGGCCTTTCATATTATTTTCTACCAAGATCAACAGCGTAATACAGAATGTCAAATACAAGACCACAGGGCATAGGAGCAGAATTAGGCCATTTGGCCCAGAGTCTGCTCTCCATTCCATCATGGCTGATTTATCATTAAATTTCACTCCCATGGGGGAACGCAAATAATAACCTCTGGCGGAACTTTGTGTTTGCAGTGTTACTTGAATGGCAGCACTCTTGACTTCAAGTCAGAAGGTTGTGCCTTCATGTGTAACTACACATTGAAAGCATAACTTCTGCTCTTTTAATATAGTGCCCAATTGTCAACTTTAAAATGAGGCATTAAAACAAGGTAGTGTAGGTCTATTCCAACAATGTATCTTGACAACAAATTTGCCCACATCAAAGCCATTAATCTCAAAAAAAATTGGTGTAGATGAAATGCTTCAGGGCATATTTGACAAATGATGGATTTTAATAATTCTTTCTTTCAGTAGGTTTGTGTGATTGAAAAGCAGCCAGCAGTGAAAGCACCTGGATGCCATTTCAATGGCTGCCTTTTTATGCTACAGATCAGACAGACCACAGAAGGGCAAACCAC
Source organism: Hemitrygon akajei (assembly GCF_048418815.1). Classification (NCBI taxonomy): domain Eukaryota; kingdom Metazoa; phylum Chordata; class Chondrichthyes; order Myliobatiformes; family Dasyatidae; genus Hemitrygon; species Hemitrygon akajei. The sequence goes on along the minus strand of NC_133133.1, from coordinate 113,826,128 downwards.
CCTCGTACATCTGTTCCAGAGACACCGATTCCACAACAACCATCTGAAACAATGGAATTCTATGCTGGCAATGGTTGCTGGCACTAAGAAATGCCTGTAATATACAAAGACTAATATTTATTCTAAGATGTAGCATCTTTGACTTGACTTCAACATCCGCAGGTACAGGATTATGTGTGTGAAAGAGTATGTGACTAACAGAGAGAGATGGCCCAGTGAAGTGTTAGTCAGTGTACACTCCCAGAAAATGATTTATTTTCCATCCACCAGCAAAACCTATAGTGAGAAGCACATCAGTCATTTGTAGCCACAAAAGATTAGCTTTATTTGTCACATGTACATCAAAACATCTAAACATACAGTGAAATGCACCGTTTGCATCAACGATCACAGTCCGAGGATATGCTGGGGGCTTATGCTTCCGATGCCAATATTGCATGCCCACAACTTACGAACCCTTTCTAATCCATATCTATTAGGAATGCTGGAAGGAACCCAGTGCACCTGGAGGAGACCAAAGCAGTCATAGGGAGAGCAACAAACTCCTTACAGACAGCAGCACGAATTGAATCACATTCTTACAACAGTCACTGTAAAGCATTATGGCAGCTGCTACATTACCACACTGCCCCTTCAGCCAAGGCTAACTGCAGAAAAATACTCAAGATAGTGCTGCCATGACAACATTTTCTTTCACTAGAGTATAGACACAAGATATTGCAGCAACGGGCACAATCCAGTTTCCACCTCCTTGTCTTCCTTCCTCTGTGAACAAGGAAGAACAAGGAGAGTATTCCAAACCAACTCCAAACTTGTACCTTGGATGTCTTTAGTGAGTCAGTGCTACAGAAAGCCAACTCAATTCTGTGATCACAGAATGTGACTGATCCAACTGAGCTTCTGGTCAGCAGAAACTCAGAAAGGTGCCAGAAAAGGGCCAGTGATATCAGGATCCCACCCACACTGCTCATGCACTGTTTGTTCCACTCCCATCAGGGAGGCTATGCAGCATTCATGCCAGGACCACCAGACTACTTCCCCCAACAGTGAGGCTGATCAACACCTCCACCAACTAACCCACCTCTCCACACCCACAACCACTACTACTTTATCAGTTCCTGTCAGAGTCACCTTATGTACAGACTCTCCTGTGCCTATTGTTATCTTATGGACATACAATCAATCTATAAATACAAGCTATCTTATAGATTTGTAGTTATTGTGTTCTCTGTCTTGGTATTTTTCTGCGCTTTATCGGATCTGAAGTAACAATTATTTTGTTCTCCTTTACACTTGTGTACCTGAAATTACGTTAAAGAGTCTTGAAACAGCAGCTCCCAGGATGTTGCTGCTGGAGGATATGGTGACTGTGTAGGACAAGTGGTCTGAATGTCTCTGATTGAAGATGGCCATTGCCTGGACACTTTATGCTGAAAAAATTATTGTCAGACAAAAGAGATTGAAGATGCTAGAATCTGGAGCCAAAATATAAAACCACCAGAGGGTCTCGACCCAACCATTCCTTCTCCCATCATAAGTGCTGCTCAACCCGTGAGTTCTTTGAGCAGTTTGCTTTTTAAATATTAGGCTTTGGTCCATGAACACTACCTTGTCATTCTTTCCTTAATCGTGACTGTGTTTGTAATTCATAGTGATTATGTTTATGTCTGCACTACACCTCTGCTGCAAAATGACAAATTTAACATCATATAAATCTCTGATAACAAATCTGACTTCAAAAACTATTTATGTAGTTACTGTCACATCAGCTTTGGTATTCAGCTCTTCATCACTAGGCCAAGACAGTGCTGATGTCTGGAGCCACATTCAAAAAGATAAAAGAGATTTTTTAAAGATTAGCTTTATTTGTCACATGTACATTGAAACATACAGTGAAATGTGTCATTTGTGTTAACAACCACAGTCTGTACATGAGTCAAAGACAGCCTGCAACTTTCAACACCAACATAGCATGATAACAACTTATTGATCCTTACCATCTAACAATTACAGCACGGAAACAGGCCATCTCGGCCCTTCTAGTCCGTGCCGAATGCTTACTCTCACCTAGTCCCACTGACCCGCACTCAGCCCATAACCCTCCATTCCTTTCCTGTCCATATACCTATCCAATTTTACTTTAAATGACATGTTCGGAATGTGGAAGAATGCAGAAGGAAACCCTCAGGGTCACAGGGAGGATATACTCCTTATTGACAGCAGCGGAATTGAACCCCAATCATTGGTGCTATCAGTTGTTATGCAAGCCGCCTTAGCCAATAAATTGGAAATATTTGTTGCTTCAGAGTATTATTGACAACGCATTCCTGATGACTGAGGGTTGACTAGAGACTAGTTTTGGCTAGAGACTGGTTCTTACGATGGCAGAGATATCAGAAAAAAGCTGGCTTTTCCAGCTAAACATTATCACAAGTATTTCATCCTTGCCTTTAGTAATCACACCCTGTCATCACTGACGATGGGCATGTTCGGGAAGCCTGTTTATTAACTGCTTAATCATCCACCACCAAACACAAAACAACACAGTCACATTGTTGTACATCTTCCATCAACGATGTTGGCCAGTTTTTCCTCTATCCATTTGTCAGCTCTGACCTGCAGGGCACTTCCAACAACTTGACATTTTGCAGCTTCTTGTAATTTAGTGATTAATCACATCCTGTATAAAGGGCAATTGTTATATTTTTTATTTAGAGATACAGCACAGTAACAGGGCCTTGCAATCCCATGAGCCCATGCCACCCAATTACATCATTTGACCAATTAACCTACTAAACCATACATGTTTACAACGTGGGAGGAAACCGGAGCACCCAGAGGAAACCCACGTGCTCACGGGGAGAACACACCCCGTGTTACAGACAGCGGCATAATTGAACTCAGGTCACTGGAGCTGTAATGGCATTATATTAACCGTTACGCTACCATCTACCCAGATCTTACATGTCTTTGTCTTCTCTCTCCAACTAACTTCATTTAATGACTTTTATGTTCCTTGGTTCAAATTTGCTCTCTTTGCCTTCATCTGCAGCTTAACCATAAAACCATAAAACATTCAGCCCATCGAATCTGCTCTGCCATTTCATCAGGGTTGATCCATGTCCCTCTTAACCCCATTCTCCTGTCTTCTCACCGTAACCTTTCATACCTTCACTAATCAAGACCTTATCAACCTCTGCCTTAAATATTACCTGGCCTCCACAGCTACCTGTGGCGTGGCAACAAATTCCACAGATTTACCACTCTCTAACTATAGAAATTCCTCCAAGTCCCTGTTCTAAACGAACGTTCCTCTACTTTAAGGCCTTTGGTCCTAAACTCCCACACCAAAGGAAATACTCTCTTCATATCCACTCTATCTAGGCCCTTTAACATTCAATAGGCTTCAATGAGATTATACCCCTCCCCACCCTCATTCAGCATTACATCCTTGCTTTTATATTCAAGTCCTCTTGAAATGAATGCTAATCTCACTATTGGTTCAACCTGTAATCAACCTTTAGGGAATCCTGCACAAGGAATTCCAAATCCCTTTGCAGCTTGAATTTTTGAATTTTCTCTCCGTTTAGAAAAAAGTCCATGCTTTTCATCCTTCTACCAAAGTGCATGACCATACACTTCCCAATACTATATTCCATCTGCCACCTTTATGCCCATTCTCCCAGTCTAAGCCTTTCTGCAGCCTCCCTACTTCCTCAACACTACCTGCCCCTCCACTTGTCTTCGTATCATCCACAAACTTAGCCACAAAGCCATCAATTTCATTACCCAAATCATTGACATACAATGTAAAAGAAGCGGTCCCAACACAGAACGCTGTGGAACACCACTAGTCACCGGAAGCCAATCAGACGAGGCTCCCTTTATTCCCACTCTCTGCCTCCTGCTAATCAGCCAATTCTCTATCCATGTAATACCATGGGCTTTTAGCTTGTTTAGCACCTCACGTGTGGCACTTTGTCAACGGCCTTCTGAAAATTCAAGGACACAACATCCACTGATTCTCCTTTATCTATCCTGATTATTATTCCTCAAAGAATTCCAACAGATTCGTCAAGCAAGATTTTCCCTTGAGAAAACCATGCTGACTTTGGCCTATTTTGTCATTTACCTCCAAGAATCCCCTCTCAATCCTGACTCCTTCCCATCAAAGTTATTCTGTTTATCCTATCCACCCCTCCCTGTAACTAAAACTGATTTGTGCAGGATTTCCCAGTGACCAACCATTTTAATTCTAATTCCCATTCCAACATGTCAAATCATGGTCTCCTCTGCTCCATAATGAGGCCAGTCAGGTTGGAGGAGCAACAGCTCATTTTTCATCTGAGTAGCTTTCAAACTATCAACTTCTCCAACCCCTGGTAAATTTTCTGCCTCCCCCTTCCCTCTTCTTCTATTCCTCACTCTGACTCTATTTTTGTGTCTTCTTGTCTCCTCACCCCCAGCACCCCTCCTTCTTCCCTTCCTCCCATGGTCCACTCTCCTCTCCTATCAGATTCCTTCTTCTTCAGCCTTTTATTTTTTCCACCTATCACCTCCCATTATATGCAGAATTAAAAGGGCTAAAGCCAAACTGACTTATTGGCAGCTTGGCAAGTCACGCTGTGAGAATAATGTATGAACAAAGAAGTGTTTGTTGCATGAGAAAGCTGCTGTGTACCCTTATCAGAGTATGTACGTGATAATGAATTGTTTAACAGCAGCCCCAGACAGTACTCGGGTGCTCACCTGATTTGCAGATTTTCTCAAGCTCTGTGAGTAGGGCTCTGTAGTTCAACTGAGCAACACAAGCTTGCTAATAAACAGTACACAATTTTCAGTAAACTGTGTTTGACAATTATTCCCTGGGCCTGAACCTAAAGCTCTCTGATAGAGAGGTAGTTTGACACCAGCTTCTTACTTAATCCCCCCTTGCCTCCCTTCTTATTCCGGCTTCTTCCCACTTCTTTTCCAGTCGTGAAGAAGGGTCTCAGCCTAAAACACCAAATGTGTATTCATTTCCAGAGACGCTGTCTGTCCTGCTGAGTTCCTCTCCAACATTTTGCGAGTGTTAAACTCGTTTTCACTCTCCCAGTTCTGATGTCTCTGACCTGAAATGTGCTGTTTCTTTTTCCACAGATGCTTCACAACCTGCTGAATGTTCCCAGTATTTTCTGTATCTATTGCGTAAGTATGTTTTTCCTGAATTATGCAGATTACATCCAAAATTACATTACATGGTCTTTGTGAAGTAACTTCCAGGGTCATTTTCAGCATATGGGTCCTGCCCACCTTACAAATGCCTGACTACGTACAGCCTTTACGTGCAAGCAAATGTTTGCCAACTCACCAACTGTCCAAGTTATGAACAGTTCTCAGGAATGGAACCCTGGTGCATCTGTGGAGAACCTGTACTCCATAAGCTAAAGCCATTGTCAACGTGCTGAATCATGCCACTTTAAACTGTGCAAAATATCAAACAGCCATTGGGTAGCATGGAAAGACAGAGCTTCCAATACAGAGAAGATCCATGTGAAGCACCAGATATCCTGGCATCTTGTACCTTCACTGAGGTAAAAGTAAACCAAAGCACAAGTCTGTTGTGCACAGAAACCATCCACCATTCACACACACCAATGCCAATTAATCGAATTTGGGCATCTCTGGATCCGCACTCGCATGAGTATGACACACTCAGTTCAAGGTCAATAACTACACTGTGCCAAGGTAAAGACACACTCTTGAATGCACGAAAGTGGAAATTTAAACCGCTATATTTTTGCTTGTGTTTCTTTCTCATGAAACAGAATGGAAAAAAAGTCTATCCCAGGAAGAGTTTTCAATCACTGAAATGTAAACACTTGTCTTATGAAGATAGGTTGAGCAAGTTAGGACTTTTGTCTTTGGAGTGAAGGAGGATGAGAGGTGACTTGTACAAAAATGATAAGGAGCATAGATCAAGTGGACGGCCAGAGATTTTTCCCAGGTCAAAAATAGCTAATACCAGAGGGCATAATTTTAAGGTTTTAGGGAAAAGTATAAATGGGATATCAGAGGTAGGTATTTTTTTTTAAAAAAACACAGAGTGGTTGGTGCATGGAATGCACTGCCAAGGATATTTAGGAGATTCTTAGATAGGTACGTGGATGAAAGAAAAATGAAGGGGTATGTGGGAGGGAAAGGTTTGATTGATCTTGGAGCAAGTTAAGGGGTCAGCACAACATTGTGGGCTGAAGTACCTGTACTGTGCTGTGTTCTCTAAATGGTGGGATTCAGCTTCAGGGTGAAGACCTGCAAGCGAATTACAGATGCGTCACGCATAATAGGATTATCAAAAATGATTTTTATAAAACCTGAATGGACAAACATCTGACACCTTCATGCACCTGGCTCAAAGTAAACTGTGAAGGACAGGTGCCATATCACATGGGACAACCTGGGTTCCTACTTCCAAGAGATGCAGTGGTCCCATGTTCATATCAAGAATCGTCACCAACCCTCCACACAAGGCTCTTGTTTGCAAACTAACTACAATTTGCTTTGTCATGACATAGATGATAACTACTATTCTTACAAATAAAACTCTTACTGCTCGACACTGTCCCGATAAGGAAACTGGGAAAGTACCAGCAGCTGGTGTGCTATTCCCGCTGCTGTTGTAAAGAGTTTGTACATTCTCCCCGTGACCACGTTGGTTTCCTCCGGGTGCTTGTGCTTCTGCTTCTTCCCACAGTCCAAAGATGTACTGGTTGGTAGGTTAATTGGGCATTGTAAATTGTCCTGTGATTGGGCTGGGATGAAGTTGGGGGTTGCTGGGTGGCATGGCTCTAAAGTAGTGGTCGCCAACCCGTCGATCGTGATTGACTGGTCGATCTTTGAGACTTTCCCAGTAGATGCCAGAAAAAAAATGAAAAATAAATACACAAATACTGTTGAGCGATTGTTTCTGGGTTGCGGGGGTTTTAGTTCCGTTCTTTCTGCCCAGTGCGCATGCGTGTAGCTCCCACGCACTACACAGTGTAATTCAGTGGTCCCCAACCACCGGGCCACAAGGAAACAATACGAGTCAGATGTACCTTTCCTCATTCCCTGTCATGCCCACTGTTGAACTTGAACACACGCGAGGTCATCAGTCGCCTAAACACTGTGACACCCTCGCGCCGGGGATCACTGGGGCAGCCGGCAGGAAGTGCCGATGCCACTGGCCTGCAGTGCAGACAGTTGGGCGCTGCCTCTAAACCGGTTTAGCACACTGAATGTTTGTGGGAAACCCGGTGCTAAAATATTCGCAGATGACCTAATTTGGGCTCAGGGTTTCGTAAGTAACAGAGCAGCTACTGTGCTGCGATCTACTGAAACAAACTTTTGTCGGCCAATAGATCCCACGGGGGGGGGGGGGGGGGGGGGATCCTGTTGCACTCCTCGCTCGCTCGCTCTCTCTGGACCGCGACCGCCACAGTCCTGGCATGGGGACCACTGGCCCTTACCTTGTCCTCTCACCCCACCCATGACCAGCTGCACCCAGCAAAGGCGGTTGACGGCAGGCGGGCGGGAGGCAGGCTGGAGTTCGGGCCCGGAGGCTGTCTAATGAGGCAATGAGCCCTCAAAACTGCTTCAGGAACTTGAGTCCAAGCACCCTGCACTTAAAGACACACCCGTTCAGTTTTTTTTCAGCGGAAAAAAACGTGAGCAAACTGGACAGAAGCTAAGTGCCGAGAGCTGCGAAAACTAAATTGCGGATATGGCCCTTATGGCTAAAGAGATCAGGGGGCATGGAAAGAAAGCAGGTACAGGATCCTGAGTTGGATGATCAGCCATGATCATGCTGAATGGCGGTGCAGGCTCGAAGGGCTGAATGGCCTACTCCTGCACCTATTTTCTATGTTTCTATGAATAGACTGGACATAAGGAACCTGCTTCGAGTATCACTGTATTCCCGTTGTGTATTCACCCTCCCCCCCTCGTCCGCCGGTCCGCAAGAATATTGTCAATATTAAACCGGACCGAGGTGCAAAAAGGGGCGGGTACCCCTGGTGTTTACACATTATTTCTACTTCTGGGTTGCGGGGATTTACTTCCGGTCTTTTCTGCCCTGGTGCGCATACATGTAACTAATTGATCTGGGGTCAATCTTGCCTTTCACTAAGGCCGAGGTAGGGGATCTAGGGCTTAAAAAGGCTGGTGACCATTACTCTGAAGGCTGGAAGGGCCTATTCAATGCTGTATCAAAATAAACAAATAAATAACAATAATATCTCTTATCATTATCAACCTCCCAACCATCTATCAAATGTCCCACCAAGATTTGCAAGATGTGGCCCTCTTCATGCTTTCACACCTATTGTTTGAGCATCCTGACCTCTTCAATGCACCTTCTCCCTTTTCAACTTTTGTTCAAAAACTTTGTTATCGCAACACCTTGCCCACTCAAAATAACGTCATTCCTTCCTTCCATCAATCTTGGCATTAAGTTACTCTTCAATCTCCATGTCTGCCTCAGCTCACCCTGTCTCACCTGTTTTAATGAGCTCCTACCATCTTTCCTCAAACTTTCCACCCTCATACATTCTCCAAACTAGGTTCTTGGTCATCACAAAATAAAGATGGGATATGGAGACCCAAGAGACCACAGGTACTAGAATCTGAGACAAAAATAAACTGCTGGAGAAACTTGGCAGGTCAGACAGAATTTGTGGGGAGGGTGGAATAGAAAGTCAGTGAGATGCTTAACTTGGACACTTGCACAAGCACCAAATTTCTTGGTGTTCACCTGACGGAGAATCTCACCTGGTCCCTGAACACCAGCTCCATAGCAAAGAAAGCCCAACAGCGTCTCTACTTTTTGCGAAGGCTGAGGAAAGTCCATCTCCCACCCCCCCCCCCCCCAACCTCATCACATTTTACAGGGGTTGTATTGAGAGCATCCTGAGCAGCTGCATCACTGCCTGGTTCGGAAATTCCACCATCTCGGATCGCAAGACCCTGCAGCGGATAGTGAGGTCAGCTGAGAAGGTCATCGGGGTCTCTCTTCCCACCATCACGGACATTTACACTAAATGCTGGATCTGCAAAGGAAACAGCATTATGAAGGACAATCCCTTCTCCTTCCTGCCGTCTGGGAAAAGGCTCCGAAGCATTGTCCTGTTTATTATTTATTGTAATGCCTGCACTGTTTTTGTGCACTTTATGCAGTCCTGTGTAGGTCTGTAGTCTAGTGTAGCTTTCTCTGTGTTTTTTTTTATTACATATTTCAGTCTAGTTTTTTGTACTGTGTCATCTAACACCATGGTCCTGAAAAATGTCGTCTCATTTTTACTATGTACTGTACCAGCAGTTATGGTTGAAATGACAATAAAAGTAACTTGACTTGACTTGACTTGCAGGGCTAGATTAGGAGAGTAGTGCCAGAGTAAGTTTGGAATGAGACCTTTCTACATAGTCAATGAAAACATAAGCAAAATTTGGACTCAGTTCAGTGCCCATGACCCCAGGAAGATGGAGGAATCAAAGCCATTCAGCGTAGGAATAGGTTCTGCCAGTCAGAGGGCATTAATAGAGAGGAATTAGATGGATCAGTTGAAAACTCCAGAGGAAGGCACAAGCAGAAACAGTGACAAGGTTAAAGGGATGGCACAACATCATGGGCCAAAGAGCCTGTACTGTATTGTTCCGTGTTCTATTTTACATGCAATATTCAGATGTTTTCCATACCTCCTTTTCTGAAGGAAGTCACATATATAGTCGTCCCTCCTTATCCGCGGATTCAATCAACCGCGGATCGGGAAAACCTGGAAGTTCTCTCTCCAGCACTCGTTGTTTGAGCATGTACAGACTATTTTTTCTTGTCATTATTCCCTAAACAATACAGTATAACAACTACTTACATAGCATTTACATTGTATTAGGTATTATAAGTCAACTAGAAATGACTTAAAAGTACAGGTAGTCCCCGGGTTATGAATGAGTTCCGTTCCTGAGTCCGTCTTTAAGTCAAATTTGAAGTCGGAACAAGTACATCTGGTATTATTTAGCGTCAGTTAGTCAAATGTTTTTCTTAGTATATAGTACATATTTTACCTTTCTATGCATATAAAACACTTAAGAAACATACATATTTCAATAATTAAACCACTGCATTGCTTAGTAATAATTGTAGCTTTCATTGGGGCAGGGCCCTTCACATGCTCCATTAAAATTGTTCCGATCGTTGACCGACTGTAGCCTAAAGCTTTTCCAAAGACCGAAGGCGTTTCACCTCTTTCTGACGCTTTATTACTTCCACTTTATTTTCAATTGTGATCGTGATTATTTTTGTGAACTTAAACACTGCGGATTCAGAGCAGTGCCGCCGGCCGGGTCCTAATGTCCACCGCACTGAGACATGTTAAATAAAATCCGGGGTTCTGCTGGGTCCTAAAGACCACTACACTGAGACAGGTTAAATAAGGACTTGAGCATCCACATTTTTTGTATCCGCAGGGGGGTCTTGGAACCAATCCCTCGCGGATAAGGAGGGCCGATTGTATACATTCAGGGCCACTTCATGAACTACACCTGTACACATGCTCATTATTGTAAATATCTAATCAAGCCAATCACGTGGCAGAACTCAATGCATCAAACATGCAGACATGGTCAAAGATTCAATTGTTGTTCAGATCAAACATCAGTGAGCAGCAGTTCTGTGGGTGAAACACTTTGTAAATAAGAGGTCTGAGAAAAATTATCAGACAGGTTCAAAATCACAGGAAGGTGACTGACTCAAATAACCACAGATAACAGTGGGTTGAAGAGCATCTATGAATGCGCAACATGTCAAGTGGATGGGCTACGGAAACAGAAGACCACATCACATTGAACTCCTATATCTAATAAAGTGGCCACTTAGTTCACTTTGGAGCCATTTGCAGGATTGTTGTCTGAGTGACCTTTATTCAGATTTGGACCTTGACCAAACCAGGCTATTTCACACAAAGAGGCATCTCAGCTAATTTGAGAATGCTGCAGGGAATGGCCAGAGTTTTCTTTAAGAGCTTGGTATCCGTACTATGCGCTACTTAGAAACAATTGGCAAGACCAACAATTCAAATCCAACCCCTGATTTGGATCCAACCTAGCAAACATTCAGCGGTGACTCCCAGGCTGCTGGCCCACATATTCTGACAGCCTACTTTATGAAGCTGAATGTGATTCGCAAAGCAATAGATAATACTGCAGCACCTTGAAGCTGGCCACTGCCTAATGGGGCAGGGGGAGAGAGAGGAGGAAAGGGAGAGGAGGGGAGAACAAGCAGCCGATGGGAGAGGGTGGGGAGGAGAGGGGTGGGAGGAGAAGAGGTGGGGAGGGTGGGAGATTGAAGGGGGAGAGGAGGGTGCGTGCAAGGTGGGGGTGGGTGACAGCAGGGGGTTGGTTAAAAGGGGTTAGTGAGAGAGGAGTGTAGTGTTGAGAGGGGGGTTGGGGGGTGGTGAGGAGGAATAGCAGGAGTGGGGTGGGGTGGGGTGAGGGGATGGTGATGGTGTGATGATGGGATGTGCGGTGAGGGTGATAGGGAGTGGTAAGGGGGTGCTGAGGGGGATGGGGTTGGGGTGGAGGGGGTGATAAGGGGGTGGGGGTTAGGAAGTGGAGGGGTGGTAAGGTGAGTGGAAGTGGTGAGGGGAGTGGAGATGGTGAGGGGAGTGCTGGTGTGGTGAGGGGGGTGATGAGGGTTGTGGGGATTGTGAGGTGTGTGGGGGAGTGGTGAGGGGGTGGGGTTGTGGTGAGGGGGTGGGGTGTGGTGAGGAGGTGGGGTGTGGTGAGGAGGTGGGGTGTGGTGAGGAGGTGGGTGTGGTGATGGGGTGGCAAGGAGGTGGGTGTTGGGGTGGAGGGGGAGGTAAGGGGTGTGGTGAGGGGGTAAGTGGAGTGGAGGGGGTGGTAAACGGGGAAATAAGGGGATAGTGAGGGGTGTGATGAGGGTGGTAAGGGTGGTGGAGGGGTGGTAAGCAGGGAGGTGGGGGTGTGATGAGGAGGGTTGTGATGTGGGAGAGTGTGATGAGGGGGGTGAGGGAGACGGAGGTGGGTTGAGGGAGGGAGGGGGCGGGTGAGTGAGGAAGAGTGGAGAAGAAAGGGTAGGGGATCAGGGAAGGGGAAGGAATGACGGTTGAGATAAGGAACTCTCGCCCAGGTTCGGAGATAGAGTCCCCCTCCCACGGCCAGACCGTTAAACGGCCCAAATTGCAAGATCACCAATCGGGACCGGCGCGGAGGCCGCATGGGGCCCCACTCTGTGGCCAAAGGTGCATCAGGCCGCCAGGCAAAAACCATTCCCGTTCCCCGGTG